>NC_091476.1:154723567-155362916 GCF_036971445.1 Narcine bancroftii
AAGTCCGTACTCTCTCTTTTTCAGAGAAGAATCAAAACCACATGATCCCTCTTAGAACAGAAAACTCCAAGCAGACAGATTGCGGCACTGGGATCAGTTTCTGCCTGGCCATCCTTTGCTTTCAAAACAATAAGCCATTATTCCATAGCATCAGTCCAATTAACACCTACTTGAAATCTCCATAGGCATTCTTCAAAGTTTCTTGTAAGTCACTGTGGACATGATCTTTCCTTATGCATAGCTCTTGCATTTTGTGAAGTGTTACTGTCTTTGTTTGTGGTGACCTACACCAAAACCCCCCCCCCCCCAGTCTCTTTTAAAGACATATTAATATAAAATATACCTCGTCACACCATTTCTACGAATTTGAGATTTGATGGTTTAACTCTGGAGTCAGGTTCAAAGAGGGTTTGGCAAGGATAAAACACATAAAACCCAGTTTATTTTCACAGTGGAGATAAGGGAGAGATTATAAAAACAATTCTCATATAAGATTTATTCAATAAAAGCATGCTGTTAACATTCCAATACAGCAGTTTTTTCCTTACACAGAAGGCCCGAACCTTTTATCTACTTCAACCTGACCCAAGAATCAATTAAAATTACTTTCATTTCCATATCCCACCATTACCTTTTGTATCCCCCAAGGAGTTCCCTACTGCTTATTACTTCTCAATAATATGCAGCTCCTTGATTAAATGATGTGAAATCATCATGAGTCCACAAGAGATAGGAGCAGAATTAGGCCATTTAGTCCATTGAGTCTACACCACCATTCAAATCACAGCTGATGTATCCTTGCTTTCAATCTCATTTTCCGATCTCCACCCCATAAAATTTAATGGCCTTTCTAATTAGGAACTGATCAACTTTCTACAGATGTATTGGGGAAAGCTGCTGAACAGCTATATCATGGTCTGATATGGAGACACCAATACACCCAAGTGTAAAACCCTGCAAAAGGTAGTGGATGAGACAGAGACTACGTACCACACATCCCTACTCTGTAGACCCAAACAAGAATAGAGATGTCGAATGGAGACAAAAGCTTCTGCATAGGAGACAAAAAGCAAACTATGACAAGGCAACAAGAAGCTTAGGGCCACTGGCACAACATGACAGTGAGACTCAGAGACTCCAACACTTGGGACAAAAAGGCTTCTGTTCTGGAGGAAGTAAATCCAAGATCCTACACAGTCAGAACAGAGGACGGTCAAATACTGAGGAGGAATCGAAAGAGCCTGCTGAAAATGCAAGAGACACTGCAGAAACAGACAAATGCAGAAGATCCACCAATGCTAGACCGTATTGGACCAGCAGTGCCGAAACAACAACCTACGTTAAGAAGATCCACAGATGTTGTTAAAGCACCTGAAAGACTGAATCTCTGTAAGAAAAGGAACTGTACACTTCAAACATTTGTGCTGCTGATGTTTGTGTTTACATTTGTGGAACTTTAAATTGAAATGAATACTGTATTCATGTGTGATGTTGTTAGATTAAACATCTCAAAGAAAAGGGGATGTAGTAATAGAGTGCTAATGATCCTCCTGACCACTAGAAGGAGTCAGAGACTAGTTTGTTGCAGCTTTGGTTGGATTTAAAATGGATGCATCCACATGATCCTGAGTGAGTTCTTTAGCTAATTAAGTACTGTTGTTTTAAAAGAACCCAGTTTATTTCAAAAAGAAACATCAAAACAATCACATGATATTTTCCTCAAAGAGCCATAAAAAAAATGAACAAAAAAATGTAGATGCCGTACATCTGAAACAGAAAGTGTTGGAAAATCACCAGCTAGTCAGGCAGAATCCACGGAAGGAGAAATAGTCAACGCTTTGGGTCTGTAATCCTTCATCAGTGCAATAGAAAAATGTTATTTGGTTCCATGATAATTCCACAAAGTACCAGTGTATGCATGCATGTTTAGCTCCCAGGTGATCAAACGTGTGCAAACTACCACCACAGCAGGGGCCAGGAGAATGAATGATCTTTCCATTCATAAAATGACCATTTTCAAAGAATATCAGAGAAGACCCAGCAGAACTAACCAGCAACAATCCCCAGCAAAAAGGAAATTTAAAATCAAAAATAATGCATTTGTATCTAATTGTTTAAGTTAAATATTCATGCATGCTGAAATATTTACCTCACTGAATTATTTTTCATCAGTAGTTAAAGCAATGACTTAAAAATAGCCCATTTTAAGGTTATGTGGTTCTCTCATTATTGTACAAATTGTGACAAGTGTTGAAAATACTCCACACACAGATGATCTAACAATCTCTTCACTTATAAATCCGTATGAATTTTGAATAATCAAGTATTAATTCGTATGCCAGCATCCTATGGAGAATTTTCTAATTAATCAGTCAAATACTTAATTTTGGCACAAGCTGCTGCTTTGTAATCTTTTGTAGAGTGGAAACAGCAGAAACTTGATAGACAAGTTATTTAATTTTTCAAGACAAAATGAAAAATGAAAATTTATAAAAGCCATGTCCCGCATGATACTACAATTAACAATTTAGCAGCATCTTGTTGGCTTTCTTTCTTTTCTTCTTTGGCTTGGCTTCGCGGACGAAGATTTATGGAGGGGGTAAAAAGTCCACGTCAGCTGCAGGCTCGTTTGTGGCTGACCAGTCCGATGCGGGACAGGCAGACACGATTGCAGCGGTTGCAAGGGAAAATTGGTTGGTTGGGGTTGGGTGTTGGGTTTTTCCTCCTTTGCCTTTTGTCAGTGATGTGGGCTCTGCGGTCTTCTTCAAAGGAGGCTGCTGCCCGCCAAACTGTGAGGCGCCAAGATGCACGGTTTGAGGCGTTATCAGCCCACTGGCGGTGGTCAATGTGGCAGGCACCAAGAGATTTCTTTAGGCAGTCCTTGTACCTTTTCTTTGGTGCACCTCTGTCACGGTGGCCAGTGGAGAGCTCGCCATATAATACGATCTTGGGAAGGCGATGGTCCTCCATTCTGGAGACGTGACCCATCCAGCGCAGCTGGATCTTCAGCAGCGTGGACTCTATGCTGTCGACCTCTGCCATCTCGAGTACCTCGACGTTAGGGGTGTGAGCGCTCCAATGGATGTTGAGGATGGAGCGGAGACAACGCTGGTGGAAGCGTTCTAGGAGCCGTAGGTGGTGCCGGTAGAGGACCCATGATTCGGAGCCGAACAGGAGTGTGGGTATGACAACGGCTCTGTATACGCTTATCTTTGTGAGGTTTTTCAGTTGGTTGTTTTTCCAGACTCTTTTGTGTTTCACTATATTCCCCCAGGGAAGGAGACCATATGCAAGTTTATGAGCACCCCTATATTGAGGAATATTGTTACGAGCCCAGAGGACCCCAAAACCCAGCAGCAATAGAAATTCACCAAGACAAATGGTTACTTAAATAAAAGTTGCTTTTATTTATCTTTAAAAATAAAAACAGGATCAAACTTTAACTTGTTACTATTAACTTAACCCCTGTAATTCTAAGCACACATGTATATAATGTGTACAAGTTCAAAAAAGTTCTGATTCACAGTCCAATCTCACTCCTCCAAGTTCACCAGTATCAGGCAATTCTGGTACTGTTTCTCAGAATTTAACATTTATGAATTTTCACCAAGCTCTGGTGCTTAAATGGTTACCACTCAGGAAGGTTCTTGTCGGTTTCAGAGAGAGGTTTGTTGCTCGTTGGACACACACAAACTGATTTACTTCCATCAGTCACTGCAGTGTCTTGTGCAGGTCACCAAAGAGTCCCACTTGTTTTTCTCTATTTCAGGTGAAACACTCTAGCTAGCCATTTCCTCTTGTATGGACCACAAGGGTTTTCAACAAGCTGAACTCAGAACTCACAACCTGTCTTCAAAATGGGGTTTTAAACAAGCTTGCCATGTTCCAGTCTCCAAAAGCTACTGCAGAAAACGGATTCTCCCTCTCTCATAAGGCCATTTCAGATAACCCAAAAGTTGAGATGAAAAGGCAGAGAAACTCTGCCAAAACACATAATCACCTACCTTTCTGAATGTGCAGAGGTGGTCTCCAACCTGCATATTCCAACCCCTCTCCAAGAGGGATCATCTCCACGCCGCAACCCTCCACCAATCAATCTGAATGTACAGCCGCGCTAAGCGGCTGTTTAGGCACGGGTTGATGATGCTGTCAACGCATGACCCACCTCCCCATTGCCTCCAAGTCAGGGGTTACAGGAGCTGGCAGTGGGGGGCAGCCGGAGCAGCTCAAAACGCAGCAGAGCAATGGCCGTCTTCCCTATCCACGCAGCTGGAACTGTTCTGGGAACCATAGAGTGATTTCAGCTGCATGGGGGATTTATGGGTAAGGAAGATGGCCATTGCTCTACCGCATATTGATGATGGGCTGCACTACAAGGCACCTCTGGAAATGAATGTGACGTGGGAGCAGCCTTTTTGGGCTGCTGTCTGAAAGTGAAGTTCCCATTTTTTCATCCACTCCAGAGCCGGTCTCAAGGTAGAGGCCTGACATTGACATGAAATAGTCTTTAGAGAAAATCTGTTTGGTCTCCTCTCTCTCTGCTGCAAAATTACATGACCTTCTTAGAAATGCAAACTGCAACCAGACAGATTGCAGTGCCAATCCCAAATGTTCATCTGTTGCTTTCAAAACAATCCATTACTCTACAGCATGTCAAATTAACACCTACTTGTGAAGTCTCTTGAGCTCAGGTTCTTCTATTTGCACCTCCTTATGAAACCCTTTAGCAAAGCAGATTTTTTTTGTCTTTACAAAGGCCCTGGGCCCAGAGTGTCTGGTTTGAGCAAAACTCTTGCATTTTAAATGAGATATGTTTTGTGACCTACACTAAACCCCCACAATCCATCTCCTCTAAAACCCTATCTGTAAATAATATAAAATATAATCTTTCATAATGACAACATTGAAATCAATGGACATGAAGGAAAAAGCACTCCAATGGTTGAGGGTGGTTAGGAGTGCAAGTTTGCTGCAGAAATTCCACAGGGAAGTCTTTCAACCCAAATCACCTTCAGCTGCTTCAATGACTTTTCATCCAACAGGGAAGGGATGATGACTGGATAATGTTAAATTCCATTCGCAACTCCTCAACAGGACTTACAGCATTCAGGCACATGCTAATATGACAAGTGGTATTCAGACAAGTGTCATCTCCCAAAGGGAGCTTAAGTACCTACCTTTGCCATTCTAAGTTATTACTACCTCAAGCTCCCTGGATTGTCCTCAAAACCATAAACCATGACTCCAAAAGGAGTTCAGACATTGTTTCCTATTAGAAGTGACATGTCTCTTCACACTGCAGTTTTTCCCACATCTACAAGTCACAAGCTAAGAGCATGATGAAAACTTTATTTGGCTACATGAACACTCAAACATCTCAACACCATCCAAGACAAAGTAGCTTGCTTGATGGCCATGCCATCCTCCATCCAAGGTACTCAATCTCTCCAAGAGTGAGTAACAAAATACAAGGCACTTACTCATCCAAACTACCTTTAGCACCTTACAAACACCAAGGTGTTATAAAAGAGAAGCAGCAGACTCATGGGAATATCATCATTCTCTGAGACATGCACCAACTTAATTTCAATCACTGGGCCGGAATCCTGGAATTTTCTACGCAAGAGTTCCAAGTATTGAGAACATGACTAAACATCTCCTCAAGGACAATATGGACTGGGCAATAAATGCTGGCATTATTAGAAATATCCCAAACTCAAATAAGATTGTAAACTCTGTGACTACAACACTTGCTTTCATCATAATATGTTAGTTTCACTGTTTCCATACATGCCACTTTTCATGCAAACTTTCCCAGATCTCAAAAATACAATAGCTAGGGAACCAATGACACAGGAAAGATAAGTATGGATGTCCTGAAGGGAGAATACAAAGAATTGGGAAGGAAAGGAGAACCAGGACCTCCAGCATGGAAATCTCAGGATTACAGCCTGTACCTTGTGCTAGTGAGGACAAAAATACCGAGATCAGGCAGATAAATGCATGGCTAAGATGGTGCAAAGCTTTAGATTCTTGGATCACTGGGATCTCTTTTGGGGAAGGAGATGTAAAAAAAAATGTAATGCACCTGAAACCCAAAGAGGTCCAATATCACGGTTGGAGCAGTGGCTAGCACAACGCCTTAACAGCACTAGTGATCAGAACTGGGGTTCAAATTCCACCCTGCCTGTAAGGAGTTTATACATTCTCCCCATGTCTGTATGGGTTCTCCAGGGGCTCCGGTTTACTCCCATCTTTCAAAACATACAGGGGCTATGTGTTAATAGGGTGTAAAATTGGGCAGCAAGGACTCGTAGGCCAAAATGGCCTGTTATTGTGCTGTATGTCCAAATCTAAAATTCTGGAAAGCAGGTTTAGTATGACTGTTCAGATAGTTTTAAACTAATTTTGAAGGGGGGTGGGAACGAGAGTGTCAGAGCTGATGAAGGGTGAAACAGAAATCAACTAGGGATAGTGTGCAGCAAGGATAAGAAGGTGATGGGACAAAATTGCAACCAGAGGGATGGCAGAGACAGTGCATTCAACTGATCTAAAGATATTATACTTAAATACACACCATTAGAAACAAGGTGAATAATCTAGCAGTACAGTTACAATTTAGAGGGTATGATGATATGGCCATTACTGAGTCATGGCTCAGTAATGTCAATGGAACATTGACGATGGGTGTCAATGGAAGCTGAACATCCAAGGATACAGGGTGTATCGCAAGGACAGGCAGGTAGGTAGAGAGGGCAGTATGCCTCTTCTGGTAAATAACAATATCAAATTAAGAAGTGACATAGGATCCGAAGAGGTAGAATCCTTGAATTCAGAACCAGCAAAAGAAAAAGGACGCAAATGGCAGTTACATACAGGCCTCCAAACAACAGCCAGGATGTGGATTACAAAATGCAACAGGAAATTTAAAAAAAGGTATGTCAGAAGGATAACTTTACATAATCATGGGGGATTTTAACATGAAAGTAAATTGGGCAAGTCAAGTCAGTTCGAGATCCAAGGAGGGAGAGTATGTGGAACACCGACCAGATGGCTTTTTGTAGCAGCTTGATGATTAGCCCACCATGGGAATCGGCTTTTCTGGATTGGGTGCTATCAAATTAACCGGAGATGATTAGGGAGCTTAAGGTAAAGGGACCCACAGAAGGCAATGATCACAATTGAGTCAATTGTGAAATTTGAAAAGGTTAAAGTCAGATATGAATATTTCAGAGAAGTAAAGGAAATTACAGTCGCATGAGATAGGATCTGGCCAAAGTCTATTGGAAAACCACTGTATTAGGAAAGAGAGATCAGCAATGGCTGGAGTTTCTGCAAAATACAAGGAAAGTGCAGGACAGGTACATACCGAAAAGAAAGCTGTGAATGGAAAAATGAGACAATTATGGCTGACAAGGAAAGTTAAAGCCAAAGTTAAAGCAAAATAGAGGGTATACAAGGAAGCAAAAATTAGTGAGATAAGAGGACTGGGAAACTTAAAAACTTAAGAGAAGGTACTAATATGGTGATTAGAAAGGAAAAGAAATTATGAAAGGAGGTTAGCAAATCAAAAAAACTTTTAGAATCCTCTGATATCAAGTATATAAAGACCAAAAGAGAGACTGACCATTAGAAAATGCTGCTGGAGAGATTGTAATGGAAGACAAGGAGATGGCAAAGGAACTGAATTACTATTTTTGATCAGTTTTCACAGTAAGATTCAAGATTCAATTTATTTTCATATAATAAAACAGTGTCAGATTACATGAAATTGTTTTTGCCTGCTGCAAGGTAGATTCATTATCAGCAAAAATTGTCCGAAGCACCTCTTACAGTCAGAGAACGAGAAGCAAAAGAGAGTCCCCTCAGAGACACCATGTGTCCATGGATTCACCTCTAGTGCTCCCATAGCCTCCACAGCTAGAGTCCAGTCCAAACCATTGGCAACCAGAGCTCCAGATTCAAACCTCAAACACAATCAGGAACACTTTAGTCGAACCCTTCAGTATATGGAATTAGTAGCTTACCAGCTTTCAAGCGTCTCCAGGAAGTAAAGCGAGTTCGGTCAAGATCACAAGAGAGAAGGTACTTGTGAAGATAACTGGTCTCAGGGTACATAAGTCTCCTGGAATGGATGGAATGCACCTTGAGTTCCAAAGGAGGTTGCTGCAGAGATTGTGGAGGTATTAGTAATGATCTTCCATTAATCATGGATTCTGGCATGGTTCCAGAGGACTGGAGAATTGTGAATGCCACTCCGCTGTTTAAGGAAAGGAGGCAGCAGAAAGGAAACTAAAAAACTTATTAGTCTGACGTCAGTGATCGAGAAGGTGCTGGAATCATTGTCAAAGATGAGTTTATGGAGTTCCTACAGGAGCATCACAAGATAGGTTCAAGTCAGTATGCTTTCAAAGGAAAATCATGCCTGGGAAATCTATTACAAATTCTGAGGGGATATCAGGATAGGCAGGGAGAAGCAGTGGATATTGCATACAACATCTACTGGCCTTCGACAAGGAGCCACATAATGACAATGTGAGCTTACGGAATTACAGGGAGAATACTAGCACGCGTACAGCACTGGCTAATAGGAAACAGAGTGGGAATAAGGGGATCCTGTTTGGGTGGTGTTCTGCAGGGGTCAGTGTTGGGGCTGCTTCTTTTTCGTTGTATTTAAATTACTTGTATAATGGAATAGATAGCTTTGTGGCTAAATTTGCAGATGATAGCAAAGTGGTGCTGAGGACATTGAAAGGCTGCAGAGTCTTGAATAGATGAGGAGAATGTTGGGAAGTGTACAGCCATACACTTTGGTACAAGAAAATGAAGGGCAAACTATTATTTAGATGTGGAGAAAATTCAAAATTCGAAGGTGCAAAGGGGCTTGGGAGTCTTCATGCAGGATACCCTAAATGTTGACCTCCAGGTTGAGTCGGAGGTGAAGGAAGCAAATGCAATGTTGACATTCATTTCCAGAGGAATAGCATACAAGACCGCAGGGAGTTGATACTCGAGAAAGTGCTGATGAGACCTCACTTGAGCACTGTGTACAGTTTTGGGCGCCTTATTTGAGAAAGGATGTGCTAGCATTGGAGAGAGTTCAGAGATTTACTAGGAATTAAAGGATTAGCATACAAGGAACATACAAGGAACATTTGTTGGCTCTTGGATGGTACTCAGAGTACAAAAAGATGAGGGGAAACATCAGATATTTTAAATGCTAGAAGGCCTGGACAAAGTAGATGTGATAAAGTTATTTTCCATGGTAGGGGAGTCTAGGACAAAAGGGTATCAATTTAAAACTGAAATGTAGAGGAATTTCTTTAGCCAGAGGGTCATAGGTCTGTGGAACTTTATTACACATATACACTATCTCCTTACAAATTTGCTCCTATAGTTCCCTCCATTGCATTATTGTTTTCATACCTTTCCCATTCCTTATTTCCACCCAAATAGTCTCACAGGGGAAGCCCTCCAATCTATCCTGCCGTAGCACCACTAATGTTTTCTCGAACAAGCACTGCGACTCTCCACCTTTTATTACGCCTAAAACAACGGAATCTTGGAATATTTAGCTGCCAATCATGCCCCTCCTGCAACCAAGTTTCACGATGGCTACAATATCATATTTTCATGTCAATCCATGCTCCAAGCTCATCCACCTTTCCTAACACGCTCCTTACATTGAAATATATACACATGAGAGAATGTCCTCCACATACACTCCATTGATTACCATCTACTTTTACCACCTTCCCTCATTAACATTCTGCTTCTTCTCTCCCTTCAAATCTAGGTGTTCTTCTACCCTAGTCTCCGCACTCTCATTCTAATTCCCACCCCTGTCAAACTAATTTAAATCCTCCCCAACAGCTCTAGCAAACCTGCCAGCCAAGATATTGGTCCCCCTCCAGTTCATGTGCAACCCGTCCCTTTTGTCTCCAGAAGAGATCCCAATGATCCACAAATGTGAACTCCTGCCTTCTGCACCAACTGTTTAGCTATGCATTCATTCAGCACATCTTCCTGTTCCCACCCTCTCCAGTGCATGGCGTAGGCAGCATTCCTGAGATTACCAGCCTTGAGATCCTGCTTTTTAAACTTTTCCTAACTCCATATACTCTTTCTTCAGGGACTCATCCCTACTTTTATGTCATTGCTCCTCACGTGGACCACGACATCTGGCTGCTCCCCCTCCCTCTCCAGAATGCTGTGTACTCGATCAGAGACATCTCTGACCCTGGCACCTGGGAGCCAACATACCAACCAAGAACCCCGATCTCATCCAGCAAACCTCCCATCTGCTCCCCTAACCATCGAATCCCCAATTACAAGAGCTCTCCTCTTTCTCCCCATCCCTTCTGAGGCAAGAGGCCAGCCCCATGCCAGAGACCTGACCACCGTGACTTGTCCCTGGTAGGTCGCTCTCCCCCCCCCACCCCTCGCCCAACAGTATCTAACCAGTATACTTATTATTGAGGGGAACGGCCGCAAGGGTACCCTGCCCTGTCTATCTCTCTTCCTTCCCTCAATCACCCAATTAGCTGACTCCTGTCTGTCTGGGGTGACTGTCTCCCAGTAACTCTTATCTATGATTGCCTCTGCCTCTTTTATGATCCGAAGCTCATCCAGCTCTAACTCCAGTTTCCCAACATGGTCTCTCAGGAGTTGCATCTGGATGCTCCTTTTGCAGGTGTAGTCATCAGGAACATTTGTGCCTGACATCCCATGGATGTCCCCAACTGCCTCCATAGCTAGCTCTTAAATTAAACTTACTAACCTTACTTCACTGGGAGCACAACCTCAGCTCACCAAAGCCTCAAAGATCCACTCTTACACTCAGCCACTCCACACTGGCTGCTCCTTCAGCTACCTCTCTTCTTATTAGTCCCTGCCAATTAACTCGATTATCTGATTACTAACTCTCTCAAATCAACTCTAAATTGGCTCAACTCTTTTTCCTACACTCCCTTTTTAAAAAGTGCCCCCCAAAAATTCAAACAAATCACTGTTTACTCTCCAGCCACTCGCCCCACCTCCAACTCGCCTTCATCTCCAAAGGCCAACCTCAGAACATCTTTCAAGAGGGTGAATCCTCACAAGCCATCAGCCCCTGATAGCATACCTGACAGGGTAATGAAAATCCGCAATTTCTATCACCGACGAGACCATACATCTTCCCCCTTCGCCTCACCCACTCATCCCTTCCTACTGATCACCCCATTGGCACCTTCCCCTGTGATCACAGGAAGTGTCACACTTGTGCCCACACCTCTTTCCTCTCCACCATTCAGGGACCCAAACAGTCCTTCCAAGTGAAGCAACATTTGTGAATCTGCAGGAGTCATCTACATCGGATGCTCCAGTTGTGGCCTTCTCTACATGGAAAGATTGGATGCAGACTGGGAGATTGTTTCACTGAATACCTTTGCTCTGTCCACATCAATGATAGTGATCTCCCAGTGGCCAACCATTTCAATTCTGTCCCACTCCCAGGCCGACATGTCTGTCCATAGCCTCATGCACTGCCAAACCAAGGCCACCCTTAAATTGGAGGACCAAGACCTAATATTGTGCTTCGCCACTCTCTGACCTGATGGTATTGACATCAACTTCTCCGATTTACCTTTGTTTCCTCTTCTCCAGTTCTCCACCCCTTCCCACTGAGCCAACCACTCCCCTCTTTCCCTGTTTGCTGTTGTGACCTACCTCCCTTATCCACCTATTACCTCTTGCCTGCAGGCTTCCCCCACCATTTTATTCAGGTGCCTGCCTGCATTTTGCTCATGTCTGATACAATGGTTATGTATCTTTATCTTTGCTAGATCAAGTACACTGTTTGACCTGATGAGTTTTTCTAGTATTGAGTTTTTACTGAAAAAATGTGTCAACCAACTAGCTGGAACGTTTACGGACATATTCAATCTCTCATTTCTTGCAGATGGAGGTTCGCGCCTGTTTCAAAGGGAATCACACTGGTGCCCAAGGGCAGAGTGAGCTGCCTCAATGACCATCACCCAGTAGCACAGTAGTGATGAAATACTTTGAGAGGTTGGTATGGACAGAATTAGCATACCCAAGTAATGATCTGGACACACTACAATTCGCCACAATCGAAGTTCCACAGCAGATGCAGTCTCACTATTTCTCAACTCATCCCTGGATCACCTAGGCAGCAGCAACCCATACATCCGGCTAGTTTTCATCGACTACAGCTTATCTTTCAACACCATCATAACCTCTGTACTGTACAGCAAGCTTCAAAGCCTGGGCCTCTGCACCTTCCCTTGCAACTGGAAGATGACAGTCAGTACGAATCAGAACTAGCAGAGAAGGGATCAGACAGAGTCAACATGGATTTACAAAAGGTAAATCGTGCTTGACAAATCTATTGGAATTCTTTGAGATGGTGACAGGTAAAATAGATGGGGGAGAGCCAGTGGATGTGGTGTACCTGTACTTCCAAAAGGCATTCAATAAGGTCCCGCATAAACGACTGGCTTACAAAATCAAGGCTTATGGGATTGGGAGCAAAGTATTGATGTGGATTGAGAACTGGCTGGCAGGTAGAAGACAGAGAGTTGGGATAAATGGCTCGTTTTCTGAGTGGCAGGCGGTGACCAGTGGGGTGCCACAGGGATCTGTACTGGGACCCCAGCTGTTCACAATTTACATCAATGATCTAGATGAGGGGATTGGATGTAATATCTCCAAATTTGCAGATGACACTAAGCTAGGAGGGGTTGTGTGCACGGAAGAGGGGGGGTCAGAAACCTCCAGTGTGATTTGGATAAATTGAGGGACTGGGCAGATACATGGCAAATGCACTACAATGTGGATAAATGTGAGGTTATCCACTTTGGTAATACAAACCGGAGGGCAGATTACTATTTGAATGGCAATAGATTAAGAGATGGGGAAGTGCAGAGAGACCTAGGGGTACTTGTACACCAGTCTCTGAAGGCAAGCATGCAGGTACAGCAGGCGGTTAAGAAGGCAAATGGTATGTTGGCCTTCATATCAAGAGGGTTTGAGTATAGGAACAAGGATACCTTACTACAGCTATACAGGGCCTTGGTGAGACCCCACCTGGAGTATTTTGTGCAGTTTTGGTCACCTTATCTAAGGAAGGATGTTCTTGCAATGGAGGGAGTGCAGAGGCGATTCACCAGGCTGATATCTGGAATGGCAGGAATGACTTATGAGGAAAGATTGCACAAATTGGGATTGTACTCGCTGGAGTTTAGAAGATTGAGAGGGGATCTCATAGAGACCTATAAAATTCTGGCAGGACTGGACAGAATGGATGCAGATGGGAGGTTTCCAATGATGGGAAAATCCAGAACCCAGGGCCATGGTTTGAGGATAATAGGCAAACCATTTAGGACCGAGATGAGGAGGAATTTCTTGACCCAGAGGGTGGTGAATCTGTGGAATTCATTGCCACAGAGGGCAGTAGAAGCAGGTTCATTAAATATATTTAAGAGGGAATTAGATCTATTTCTTTAGTATAAGGGTATTAAAGGTTACAGAGAGAAGGTGGAACGGGGTACTGAACTTTAAGATCAGCCATGATGTCGTTGAATGGCGGAGCAGGCTCGAATGACCTACTCCTGCTCCTATCTTCTATGTTTTCTATGGAAACATCTCCTCCTCACTGACAATCAGCACAGGCATACTTCAAGGATGCTCACTTAGCCCACTGGTCTACTCTCTCTACACCCATGACTGTGTTGTTATGTACAAATCAAATGCCATCTACAAACTTGCCAATGAGACCATGGTTAGCAGAATCACAGATGGTAATGAGGAATTGTACAGGAGTGAGATCCATCACCTGGTTGAGTGGTGTCACACAGCAACAATGTACTCAATGTTAGCAAAAGAACTGATTGTGGACTTCGGTGAGTGGGGGCAAAAAAATCAGGAGAACACAAACCAGCCCTCATTGAGGGATCAGCAGTAGAAAGGGCCAAGTACTTCAAGTTCCTGGGTGAGAGCATCTTTGAAGATCTATCTTGGGGCCTCCATGTTGATGCCATCATGAAGAAGGCTTACCAGCAGCTGTACTTTATAAAGTATGAGGAGATTTGGTACATCACCAAAGACTCTGGCAAGTTTCTAAAGGTGCAACGAGAAGAGCATTTTGACTGGTTGCATCATTGGTATGGAGGTGACAATGCACAGGACAGGAAAAGAATCGAGAGAGTTGAAAACACAGCCAGTGCTATCATGGGCATCAGTCTTACTCCATTAAGGACATCTACAAGAGGTGATGTCTCAAGAGTCCAGCGTCAATCCTCAAAGACCCCTACCATCCAGGCCATGTCCACTTTTTCACTGCTACCATCAGGAGGGAGGTACAGGAGCCTGAAGATGAACACCCAACAGCACAAAAGCAGCTTATTTCCCCTCTGCCATCAAATTTATGAATGGACATTGCATCATAGATACTACCTCATTTTCTTGCACTAATTTATTTTTGAACTGCAATTTAAGTAATATTTGCATGGAAATGCTGTCACAAAACAACACATTTATCATAAATTCTGATTCTAATATATTTTTCACATGGACCCACAGAAAGGTTTATATGTCAGAATGCAGGAATACAATGAAGTTGTATGACATAAGTATGCTACTTCATCGAAGCCCGTCCATGACACAGATCACCACTGTTCCAATACAAGTAAATGTCAACCATATGAGAATGCAATGACAATTATCTGGTATTTGACTTTCAAATTATCAACAATGTAGATTAACAAAGTTTCACTTTATGTTGTAGTTGATTCAATCAAATAATTTCTGAAAATGTCTGCCAGAGTTGGCACTGATGTATCTGGAGCTCACTCAACAATGAAGGATTTTAAGATCATGGGCCACTAAAACCAAACTTCCTCCAGAGAAATAATTATTAATAAGTAATCTGCCAATTGTATTGTCCTATATTTCCTCTTAATAAATGATTGCACCATGTTAGAAGAACAATATTTAGGCAGCATACAATTTAGTTTAAGAGGATATCTTCACTTGTTTAATAGATTTAGCAAACTACAAAACATTTAATTCTGCTGCAGTAAAAACACAATGCAGGAGAAACTCAGCAGGTCAAACAGAGTGATTTATAGACCAAAGATACATAATCAACCTTTTATGCTTAAGCTGGTATTGCTCATACCAGGATGAAGAGCTCAAGCCCAAAATGTTGGATAGTATCTTTACCTTTCCTCTATAAAGTACATGGTTTGATCTGCTGAGTTTCTCCAGGATTGTGTTTTTACTTCAACCACGGTGTCTGCAGACTTTCGTGTTTTCACCTATCTTTATCTTTCCTCTATAAAGTACATGGTTTGATCTGCTGAGTTTCTCCAGGATTGTGTTTTTACTTCAACCACGGTGTCTGCAGACTTTCGTGTTTTCACCTATCTTTATCTTTCCTCTATAAAGTACATGGTTTGATCTGCTGAGTTTCTCCAGGATTGTGTTTTTACTTCAACCACAGTGTCTGCAGACTTTCGTGTTTTTACGTATCTTTTCTCTATAAAGTACACGGTTTGATCTGCCGAGTTTCTCCAACATTGTGCTTTTACTTCAACCAGACTTTCGTGTTTTATTTCCTAATTCTGCTGCCATTCATTTAAACTCTGGAAAAATATATGAACTGATAGGGTTTACTACGCCAGATAACATTTCCTCCCTTAGGATAATGTTGACTCCGTTTCAGTCGTTTTACTTGAGTTCAAAAATCGCTCTCTGCATTTTCTAAGCCCTGCGCAGATCTCGAGGAAGATGCAACATCGTCCAGGTGCATTTTTCAGCACTTCTCCCCCTTCATACACACCACTTTTCACTTCTGGTCTTGGAACACAAAAAATAAAGCACGACTCCTTCAGTTTCAGGTTTCAATGCACAGTAAAAAGAGCTGCCGGATTCCAAAGGGTAGTGAACGGTTCATATTTTGGGCGGAACGGAATGGTCATGAAAGAAACTCCAGGTAGTTGCGGGGTACAAGGTCATTGATGTGTGCTCAAGCCAAGGTTTTATTCAATGACATTGCCATAGCTCATTCTCGTGTGTCGATTTTTTTCCCTAACCATAAACTGGCGTGACGGGAAGTGGTCCATATCATTCTATTTGCCAGTAATTGTAAAAGGTAGCTCAAATAAAATGTTCATTAAAAAAATGGCGACCCCACGAAGGCGTTATCAATTCGTGTAAAAGTCAACACATTTGCAACAATGCTGAAGTTCGGGAAAAAAAATCTTAGAACACAACCCCCGTAAATCACAAGCTTTCAAGACCCTCGTTTCTTTTAAAATCAAAAGCGTGGAGATAGCCAGCAGCTCCCAAGATAAACTTAATGCTATTTTATGGGCTCGGTTATCCCAAAGTGCCGTCAGAAAGTTATACCTGAACAGTGTCTCCCCCCCCCACCCCACCCCAACCCAACCCGCCCAGCCCCCCATCCAACCTCCGAAAAGTGCGAGCGGGGGACAGACAGCCCCAACTTTGGGGGGGGGAATTATTCTCTCGGGGCAGAGTTTCTCCAATGGCCAACATCGGTCACCTCTCCCGGACACGCTGGCTGGATGTTGCCAGCATCTCACCCCACCGTTCGTGCCCGCTGTCACCTCGGGCAAGTCCGAGCGGCTCCGTCAACTTACCTCGGTCTCCAGGTGAACCACGTCGACTTTGGGCCAGGGACCGGCTAACTGTGCCAGAGGCATCCTGCGAGCGGCTGAGGAGGACACGCGACCGAGCCCGGCTCGCTGAGATTCTCCGCAGAGGATTGCAGCTCTTCCTGAGGATCAATAGGCAACGGGAGCTTTGCCGAGAGCGGCCCAAGTCACTTTACCCCGCCCGGTGCGATCAGCGCGCCGTCCGTCGCCTCACACCAGCTTCCTATCCCGCGAAGCGCAGCCTCCAGCTCCCCAGCCTCGGCGCTCTTGCCCAGCTCCCCGCCTCCTGGCGTCGTGACGTCACCGCGCCGGGCGGTGCCCCGCGCACGCTTCCGTCGAAGCTGGAGAAAGGACGGGCCAGCGCAGGCAGCGGAAGGTGAGGAAACGCGGCCAGGCTTCTTTCTTGCCAGTCTCCCGAGCGCTGGCGACCACAAATCAATGGCTGGCATACATTTGTGACCTTGCTCACTGATTGGAATGTTTCAGTAGGAAAGGAAGTCGTGCCTGCATCATGTTTCTTCTCCAGATGTTTGGCCACTACCCGGATTCAGATTTATTGTCAGGTGTGCATACGTGACCTCACATACAGCCCTGAGATTCTTTTCCCTGCCAGCGCGGCAGAATTAACCAAAGAAAATTCTGATTCAACTACACACGTAAACAACCTGCAGAGGAAAAAAAAATCAATGAAGTACAAAAATAAGACTCCTTCAATAAGTCCCTGATTGAGTTTATTGTTGAGGAGTCTGATGATGGAGGGGTAGCAGCTGTTCCTGAACCTGGTGGTGTGAGTCTTGTGGCACCTATATCTCTTTCCTGATGGTAGCAGTGAGAAGAAAGCGTATGCTGGGTGGTGTGGGTCCTTGATGATTGCTGCTACTCTCCGATGGCAGGATTCTCTCACCGCATTCTCGACGGTGCGCAAGATTTTACCCGTGATGCCCTGATTGTGTCCACTACCTTTTGCAGGGCTTTTCACCTGGGGGTATTGGTGTCCCCATACCAGACTCCTTACCTCTATATAAAATTGCCAGGGTTTACAACCTCTAAACTCCTGATTAAGTAGAGGCACTGACATACTTCCTTCACTAAGTAAATTAGTTCTTATGGATATGAGTCATACCCAGTCGATCTCTACTGGCATACAGACAGGGAGTAGATCTTTGGGTCGACTACAGTCACTCAAAGGCTTGTGGCATCACATCATGGGCATGGAAACCCTCTCTACCATTCTCAGCTGATGAATGAATGCTGAACCACATTTAGTTGCAGTATGAGCCTGGGACCAAAGAGTTGAATTTTAGAGGAGAGGTGACGTCAAGGCAACATTTGACAAAGTGTGGCATCAAGGCAACCCGGTAAAATTGAAGTAAATGGGCATCAGAGGGAAAACACTACAGAGGCTGGAGTCATTCCTTGCACAAAGATAGATGATTATGGTAATTGGAGGTCAATCATCCTAGTCCCAGGAGATCACTGCTGGAGTTACCATCTTAGACCAAATCAGATACTTCATCAATTACCCTTTCTTTCCATTATAAAATTGAAATTTAGGTATGTTTGCTGATAATTGTACAATATTCCAATTCCATTCCCTATTCCTCTGCAAATTAACTATTCCTGTTTTGATCAAAATCCTGATAACATTCATGTCCCCAAAGTGCCAAGCAGTAACCAACTCCAAGAGAGATTCTACCTACCTACCCTTGACATACTAACACCAAGACTCGCATTCAATATGCTGGGATCACCCTTGACCAATTATTCAATTGGACCAGCCACGTAAATATAACAGCTAAAAAAGCAAGTCAGAGACTGTATTTGATGTGACAAGTAACTCAAATCCTAGTTCTCAACGCTGATGCATTACCAACAAGGCACATGATGAAATATTCTTCACCTGCCTGAATGAGTGCAGTGCCATCAATCTTCAAGATGTTTGACGCAAAATTGGAAAAAAAAACAGCCTGTTTGTTTGGCTGTCTATCAACAACCCTAAACATTCAATCCTTCCATCACTAGTGCATCGAGGATACAGTGTGTACTATCTCCAAGATACACTACAACTACTCACCCTGACTAATCACCACCCTTCCAAGTACGATGGAAGCATATTGGTGGCCCTTCATCATCACTGAGACTAATACCTACAATTTCCAACCAAGGACACTGGGTGGAGCATCTTCATCAGAAGGACTGCAGGGGTACAAGAAGCCTGCTCACCAATACCTAAGGATCATATTGGGGATCTACATTCCTCTCTACTTGTCAGCAATTCCCAGATCCCTAAAATGAATAAGGAAAAAGTACATATGCATCTGGGAAGCTAGAGACAGATACACGCCAGCTATGGCAGGGGGTGCAGGCCATTACAGCCTACAAGGCGAGGGAGAACATTATATATAGCTGCGATGCTTCACTACCTGATGAGCTGAACACCTTCTATGCCTTCTTTGAGAAGGAGCCAAACAATGCCTACTAGAATCCCCAAAAAGGCTGAGGATCCTGTGATAGCTGTCTCTGAGGGGTGATGTCAGAACATCATTCAAGAGGGTGAACACTTGCAAGGTTTCAGAGCCTGACAGCGTACCTGGCAGGGTACTGAAAATCTGCTCCAACCAACTAGCCAAAGTGTTCACGGACATTTTCAACTTCTCATTGCGGCAGTCAGAGTTTCCCATCAGCTTCAAAAGGGAATCAATCACCCCAGTACCTAAGAAGAGTAGTGTGGGCTTCCTCAATGACTACGACCCGGTAGCACTAACTTCTAGTGATGAAATGCTTTGAGAGGCTGGTCATGACCAGAATTAATAAGTACCTAAGTAAAGATCTGGACCCACTGCAATTTTCCCATTGTCTCAATCGCTCACAGCTAGATCACCTTGAAAAGAGCAATTCACACATACAGCTGCTCTTCAGAGACTGCAGCTCAGCCTTCAATACCATTATTCCCTCAGTGCTGGTCAAGAAGCTACAAACTCTAGGCCTCTGTACTCCCCTCAGCAACTGGATTCTTAACTTTCTCATTGGAAGACCACAGTCAGTATGAATTGGAAACAAAGCCTGCTCCTCACTGATCATCAACACAGGGGCACCCCAGGATGCGTACTTAGCCCACTGCTCTATTCATTATACACCCATGACTGTGTCGCCAGGCACAATTCCAATGCTATCTACAAGTTTGCTGATGACACCACTGTTGTCGGCGGAATCACAAATGGCAATGAAGAAGCATACAGGAGAGATATAGATCAGCTCATTGGATGGTGTAACAACAACAACCTTGTGCTCCACGTCAGGAAAACCAAGGAGATGATTGTGAACTTCAAGAACAAGTCAGGGGAACATGACCCAGTCCTCATCAAGGTCTCAATAGTGGAGAGGGTCGAGAACTTCAAATTCCTGGGTGTTAACATCTCCAAGGACCTGTCCTGGAGCCTGCACGTTGATGCAATCACAAAGAAGGTTTGCCAGCAGCTATACTTTGTGAAGTGTCTGAGGAGATTCGGTATGTACGGAAGACTCTCGTAACTTTCTACAGGTGTACCATGGAGAGCATTCTGGCTGGTTGCATCACTGCCTGCTACGGAGGCACACACTCTCAGTGCAAGAATAAACTCCAGAGGGTTGTTAACTTGGCCTGCAACATCACAGGCACCAGACTTCACTCCATCGAGGATATTCACAAGAGGTGGTGTCTTAAAAAAGCAGTCTCTATCCTCAAAGATCCCAACCACCAGGACCATGCCCCCTTCACTCTGCTACCATCAGGGAAAAGGTACAGGAGTTTAAAGATCAAGGACAGCTTCTTCCCCGCTGCCATCAGATTCCTGAATAATCAATGAACCAAAGACACGGCCTTCATTTTCTTCCACTATTAGGGTTATTATTATTTTATTTTTCATGTCGTAAAATAATAAGTATGACGCTGCTAAAAACACTAAATTTCATGACTTGTTCTTGACAATAAATCCTGATTCTGATTAATTTACACTAAAGGTTCATTTGCAGTGATATTGGCATTGGAGTTTTGCTGTAAATGCCACACTGTTATTTGTGCTATTGTTAATTTGCAAAGTTGAATCAGTCTATCTGACTGATGTAAAATCACCTGTATTCATCCTGTGCACCAGTCAAAATGCTTTCTCAATGCTCATACAAGTTCAGAAAATCTATAATTGGAACTGCTGTTGTTTCATCCAGAGGGAAATTGATATTGAACTATTCACACTTCACTGGCACAGTGATGGGAATATACCTATAAGAAAATGTGTCATCTGTGACTGATCTCATGTTACATCTGCTTTCTAATACTTCAGTTGATGTGTTTGCTAACTTTAATGGAATTTGAACTGACAGGAAACCACCTTGAGGTACTCTACTCTCCCCACCATAGGAAATTGAGTAACATCAACAACATACAAGTTACAGCCTATGGTGTGGCCTATTTCTTGTTACAGTACTAGCAGCTCTACTGCCAATTTTTCTGGACTTCAGCCTTTCAGTAATTGTGACTTTTGAACAGCTGCATACAGTCATTGTTTTAATGTTGAAACGGTTGCTGTGGAATCAATCTGTACTTTAAACAGAAATGCATTCCACTGGGGGCCAAATAGAACAGAACATGAAACATCTTGGTTTAATATAATTGTTTATTAATTTCACATCCTGTTCATTTGCTGTTTTATTTAAACCTCCCTTACCTCATTTATTCCTTTTGTTAACAATTCTCACCTAAATCACCAAAGGTGAAAGAATTAATCTCAAACTTTATCACTCCTGTTTAGTTTATATGTTTAATTTGAGTAGTAATCCCTTCATGCAGTGCCCACCAGTCACATAACAATCATAAAGATAGACAAAACAATCATTTTTTAATGTTCCAATTTATAGCTTTATTTGTTACATTGCTGCACTGACAGTTTATGGTTTATTGATGCCACTTGACAGCAGAAGCTGTGTAAGGCCCTTAATATTCTTAGTGTCATGGCAATTCACTAAGCAAATGAGACAAGCTTTGTTGCATTGCTTAATATTTATTTATAAAAACTATGATTATATTGAATTTAAAAATCATGAAACCAATCCTATTTTAAAAATTCTATTTTTGCTGACATTAATTAAATAATTTGCAACATGACAATTTTGAACTAATAGTAAGATTAGTACAGAAAAGTTTGCATCATGGCAGCATTTTCTCATTATAAATGGGTGCAGTGTGTTTGAACAGGCTTGCATTTTTGACCAGGCTGATTCTAATCTGGTCTGTCTCCTTAAAACTAGGGACCAGGAAAAGGTTATCATGAAAGCTGTAAGTATTACGCAACTCCATTCTAAGTGCTTAAGACACATTATCCATGAGCTTACTGTGTCCATCAAATTTTTAATAATAAGAATTAAATTTTTAAAGATGTAATAAAATAAACAAACAGTAAGAAACATTGGGTTGGTGAGTAATGTTAGGAAAACAATCTTTCTGAATATATGTCTTGGCATGCCTTATGTATGGAAGAGGAAACAGGATATTATGAGCAAATAACTGTTAAAGAGAGCTTAACAATTTTGAAGATTATTTAAGAATTATCAATAACTATCAAAATATTATTAATTTATTTGCTATATTTTACAAATCAGACTATTATAGAATGAAGTTTCAACTAATCTGAAAATATTTCAAATAATAGTGTCGAGCAATAGAAATAATATGCTATCATTTCAGCTGGTTAGAGCCAGATACTTTATCTCTTACGAGTCTCACTTTGTCTGACTTCTTACTTTATTGTATCTGGAGCATTCCTGGCAATAACACAGGACAACAAATGTTTTCAAAAGGTTTACTTCCTGAAAAAAAATAAGATTATGATAGACAACTTCAAGCGGAACAGAAAGATCATTTCAGATTTGCTGTATCATGTAGAAAGCTGGAGGAACATTGCATTAGCTTTTATTGAATATAGTATGAAGCATATACTCACCACAAATGTAACAGAATGTATCACAGCTGTTGCGACATTAGTGAGACATTTCCGCTGTATTGAAACTTCCTGTAAACAATAAATGCTATTGTTAAGTGCACTCACTATGCTATTACCTGAAGAATGTGTGCCATCATCATGCGTTCAATGTTATCCACAGCATTTGTATAGGTGAGCTGCCTTTATAGCCTGTCTGCATCTATCGTGACTAAGCATGCCCAGGCCTAAGAAAACATTTGCATATCACCTCCACAGAGGAATGTTTGGACTGACCAAAACAACTCAGTTTGTGGTCAATACACTAGTAGACTTAAAATATGACAGGAAATTACAAATTAGGTTATATCTAAAAAATAAAGTACATGATAGGACAAATTTAAGATGAATTTGGGGATCAGCCGCCTAAAATGCATAACATACACCCAAAAGTTTTCAGGATGCAAAATACTCATTGTCCAATGTAAATATACTCTCTGGCCTTATGGCGCTATCATTGAAGCACCCCAATAACCCATCTTAGGGCTCTTCCTTTTGCTGTTCTACTTGCTATCCCACTGCTTTCCAACTATTTGTTGACAACAATGATCTTTTTCACTCCACATTTCCCATCAGTTTATCCACTGACTGCCTGTTGGACTGATTGTCCAATCTCCCTTTGTGATAAGCCATAGGTTCTTCCAGTTAAAAATGGGGAAACTAAAGATAGAATCTTTAATGTCACCTTTAACTCTCATAAATTCTGCATCATGTTTTATCACTTCCAGGCTCAGCAAGGTGTGGTACCCACCATTTCTGTCATCAGTGAAGAAGTGTTTGGAAAGGCTGGTGTTGAAGCATATCAGCTCCTGTCTGAGCAGCGATATAGATCCATTCCAATTCGCCTACCATGGCAACAAGTCTAAGGTGGATGCCATCTCACTGGCTCTATACAAAGCTCTGGAACACCTGGAGAATAAAGATGCATATATCAGAATGCTTTTTATTGACTACAGTTTAATATTCAACACAGACATCCCCTCAGGATTGATCAGCAATCTCCAAGAATTGGGTCTCAACAGCCCACTGTGGAATTGAATACTGGATTTCCTCACCTCCAGACCACAATCAGTGAGAATTAGTCAGAACATCTCCTCTACAATCTCCATGTGGTACTGGAGCACCACATGGCTGCATTCTTAGCCCCTGCTCTACTCTCTATACACCTATGACTGTGTGGTTCGATACAACAACAATACCATCTACAAATTCATTGAGGATAGTACAGTTGTGGGTTGTATAAGAAGGGGCGATGAGTCACATACAGGAGGGAGATTGAAAACTTGGACAAATGGTGCACCAACCTCACACTCAATGTGACCAAACCCAAGGAGCTGATTGTTGACTTCAGGAAAAGAAGGCCAGAGGTGTAAGATTCAGTGATAATTAGGGGATCAGAGGTAGAAAAAGTGAGCAAATTTAAGTACTTGGGAGTCACTATCTGGGAGGATCTTTCCTGGGCCCAGTACATTAATGGCATTGTGAAGAAAGCACGTCAGTGCCTTTACTTCCGCAGATACTTGCAGAGGTTTGGTATGACATCAGAAACCCTGGTAAATATGTGATGCTGACTGCCTGACTCTCTACACCATGGTCTGATATGGGAACACCAATACTCCTGTGCATAAAGCCTGCAAAATAATAGTGGACACAGCCCAGGACATCATAGGCAAAACCTTCCCCACCATTGAGAACACTGCCATCAGAGAGCAGCAGCAATCAAAGATCCACATCACCCTGCACATACTCTGTTCTCATTGCTACCATCTGGAAAGAAGTATAGGTACCACAAAACTCTCACCACCAGTTTCAGGAACAGCTGCTACCCCTCCACAATCAGACTCCTCAACAACTCACTCAGGGTCTCATCTAAGGACTCGTACTTTTGCATTTTATTGATTTTTTTCTCTCTGTATTGCACAGTGTTTACATATGTTTGCTGAGTGCATTTGTTTTAGCACTACCAGTGAGTGATAATTCTGCCTTGCCTGCAGGACAATAAATCTGAAATCAAAATTCTTGTACTCTTCTTCACTGGCTCTCATGTTTCACTTTTCATAAACCTTGCTATCCAAATCCTTTCTCACACTCACTTGACAACCATTCTTCACTGATCTCCTACTCAGATTTCAGATTTATATGACATCACATATAATCCTGAGATTCCTTTTACCTGTGGGCATGACATAATTACCACTAATTGGTAGTGCAAAAAATAAACTGAACACAGTGTAAACATGTAAACAAATAAAAGAACTGTAAACATAATGAATGTCAACAAACTGACTGTGCAATACAGAGAGAACAAAAGAAAATCAGTAAAGTGCACAAGTAAGAGTCCTTAAATGAGACTCTGATTGAGTTGGTCATTGAGGAGTTTTAATATGGAGGGGTAGCAGCTGTTCCTGAAACTGGTGGTGTGAGTCTTGTGGCACCTATACCTCTTTCCTGATGGCAGCAGCAAGAACAGAGCTGTGCTGGGTGGTGTGGATGTACTCAATAGTGGGGAGGGTTTTGCCTGTGATGTCCTAGGCTGTGTCCTATACCTTTTGGAGGGCTTTATACTCAGGGGTATTGATGTTCCCATACCAGACCATGATTCATCCGGTCAGCACACTTTACACCACACCTCTATAGAAATTTGCCAGGGTTTCTGGTGTCATACCAAACCTCCACAAACTTCTGAGGAAGTAGAGGTGCTGACATGCTTTCTTCATGATGCCATTGGTGTGTTGGATCCTGGAAAGACCCTCCAAGATAGTGATTATCAAGAATGTAAATTTTCTCACCCACTCCATCTCTGATCCCCCAATGATCATTGGATTGTATACCTCAGGTTTTCCTTTCCTGAAGTTAGCAATCAGCTCCTTACTTGTGGTGACATTGAATGTTAGGTTTTGTTGGTGCACCATTTTGCCAAGTTTTCAATTTCCATTCTTATGCTAACTCATCCCTTTCCTTTATCAAACCCACTACTGTGGTATCGTTGGCAAATTTGTAGATGATGTTATTGTCGTACTGAGCTACACAGTCGTAGGTGTAAAATGAGTAGAACAGGGGGCTAAGATCACAGCCCTATGGTACTCTGGTACTGATGGAGATTATAGAGGAGATGTTCCGACTAATCCTCATTGATTGTGGTCTGGAGATGAGGAATTCCAGGATTCAATTCCATAGTGGGCTGTTGAGTCCCAGGTCTTGGGGTTTTGCTGATCAATTTTGAGGGAATTATCTTGTTGAATATCGAACTGTAGTCAATAAAGAGCATTCTGATATATGCATCTTTACTGTCCAGGTGTTTCAGGGCTTTATATAGAGCCAGTGAGATGACATCCATCGTAGACTTGTTACCATGGTAGGCTGACTGGATTGGATCCATCTCAGTGCTCAGACAGGAATCTGACAGGAAAGGCTTCATCACCAGCCTTTCCAAACACTTCATCTCCCCACCATCCTCAAGATCTCTCTGTCTCCTGAATATCTTTTATCCCTTTCAAGCCCCTACAATAACTTTCTTTTGACAACGCTTTTTGACATATTCCTACTTTTTTAGCATTGCACACTTTTTAATTTCATCTTTGTGAAACACATTAAAATATGTTATTGATTTCACCAAGTATATTTACAATGGCACCTTTTGAAGCTTCTACTCCTGCAAAAATATTTTTTTAATCTGAGCTCGACAGCAAAATAAATTATTTCCAATCGATTTTAGGACGTGAGATCCATCAAGACAACAATATCAAAGACATTTGGAATGGAGCTAATCATTGGAAACTATTATGGTTTTTACACATCCTCTGTGTAACTGAAAAACTTCACAAAATTCCCACAACACAGGCTGTGTAAAAAGTTTGAAACAGAAACGAGTGACCCATTTCCGTTCTGAAAATTTTTCTTGCAGCAGCCCAACAAATTTGCGGATTGCCTGCAGTCTAAACTGAACTGCAGGTGGTACACAACAATGGGTTAATGATACAACATACATGATAGCACGTGACGATGCGTTCAGCTCATGACTCTGCAATGCAGGATTTTAAGTGTGCATGCATGAAATGCATGAAATTAATGTTTGTTCGCGTAATGCGACGCATACTTGCTGCTAACCTTAATCTGTGGATTGAGAACCATTTTGCTCTTCTGTCTGGGAACTTTTTTGGTCGCAGATGAATGATGCCACTGACAACGTCAACGCAGTGCGTTGCACACAGGGTCTACCTCATGGTTGACATTGACCCACATCCAGCCTACGAAAATACCACAACTCAGTTATTTAGTGTAAAAAACCTTCCCGTGTGAACAGCCACTCCAGAATATAAGTGCGGAAATTGTCAACGGGAAATTACTACAGCAGCCGTGTAAAAGCCATAGAGACAAGAATTCACTAAATCTCTAAAAATACATCATAAAGAGATTTAGCATCATCCAAGCCCTGGATTGGTGTCTGCCATCTCCAAATGGACAACTCCCTCCTCAGTGTATGTGGCAAATGCACTCAGACCACATTTATGCATTACTTTTGGATAAACAAATACAAGTAATTGTGGTGAAATCCTGAGAAGCTTTTCCCAGAAAAATCACCATTGCCTTCACACATTTCTCAGTAGTGTTTCCCATTCACATTCTCTTGGAACTGGGGCACAGGAGAACAAAGGTAGCTCAATTAAGTCATGTAACTTCAGACTAAGATGAGTTTAGTTCTTCACAATTAAGAAACTAAGAAGAAACCCAAAAATCCAAGAAATGTCTCAGAATGGAAGCAGGTCTGTGAATCTGTCTGTCCTATCCCTTTTCAGACACTTCAGTGAGCTCCCTAAAGGATCCCCCTCAACTGGATATGGATCCTACAGGACCCAGATGATGTCAATTGGATTAAACTGGAGGTTCTTGATACAAGGAAGTAGAAACCCAACAAATTCAATGTATTATATTTTGACTCAGCAGCAGAGACTAAAGGAAAATTATTGGTGGATTGAGAACCATTTTGCTCTTCTGTCTGGGAACTTTTTTGGTGTATATGTGTATATACATGTGTATTGACTGTGGTACATGTGTGGAGCTGGATTCCACAAAACCTATTGCCAGTCACCTTACTATTTGTAGAATAGATATAAGTGATTTGATTGTGTTGTAAGGAACATAACTGAGAAGATTGCTAATAAATCAAAGTTGGTAATGTGGTTGACAGTGAGAAAAATCTGCGCAATAGGAAGTAATTGATGGACTGGTTAGATGGGCACCAAAGTTACAAATTGGGTTGAATCTGAGATAATGCATGGATTGAAGTAGGGAAAAGGAATACAAGATAAATGGTTGCCTATAGCGGGTCACTGGGTTCTTGAAGTGCATGCCCATGAAATCCCAAAAATAGCTGGGCATGATAAGTTATGAGACATTTGCCTTCATTGGCCGACACAATGAAGCTGTATGAAATGTCAGTTAGACCTCAGCTGGCGAATTTTGTACATTTCTAATCATCGTGATACAGGACGGATGTAATAAAACAGGAAAAAGTGCAGAAAAGATTTACGAGGATGTTGCCAGGGTTAGGAATTATAACCAAAAGTACAGATAATCAAGGCTTGAATTGTTTCCTTTGAAACAAAGAAGACCATGGGGAAATGTAATTGAGATGTATAAAATTATGAGGCCTTAGCAAAATAAGTAGTAGAAACCAATCTTCTTAGCTAATGTAAAGAAAATAGGGAGAATAAACTTAAGTTAATGATAGGAGATTTAGACAGAAGCTGAAAAAAAAATACAAGTGGAGGGAATTTTTATTCTCTCCATATTGCACAGTTTGTTTATATTTAATATGTATTTGCAGTTCTTTATTTGTTTACATGTATTCGCTGTGTACTGTTTTGTCTTTGCACTACCAATAAGTGGTAATTCTCCCTCGCCTGCAGTAAAAAAAGAATCTCAGGATTATATGTGATGTTATGTATGTAATCTGACAATAAATCTGAAATCTGGAATATGGAATTTTCCACCTGAATAAGCAGAGGATGCAAATGCCCTCACACTTTTAAGAAAAATTCCTGGAAAAGCACTTGAAGACCCCTAACTTCTAGAGCTGAGAACTGGGATTCATTTCAAATCAATTTCTACACAACATGAACACAGTAGGACAAATAGATTGTTGCAGATTTTAATGATTTCTGTAGCTTTGTATATCAAAGGTTAATACTTAAGGGCTCCAGTGTGGAGAAATTCCTTATTCATGGAATTGTAAATCTTTTCCTCGTCATTGTGGAGACTTTTCAGTTACTGAGTATATTGAAGGGTGAGATCAGTAGATTTACTGTGTGGTGACTTCTGTGGTCTATTCCTTACTTCTCTAAATATTCCCAGCTCTTCCTTCATCACTTCAGAGCTTCATTTAAACATAGACAAGCCTTTCTGATCCACAAGCCTGAGCTGCCCAAAAAAACCCCTATCTTTTGAAACCAGAGCACCAGGGAAACCTGCACAGACACGGGAAACATACAAACTCCTCACAGACAGCGCCGGATACGAACCTGGGTTGCTAGCGCTGTAATAGTGTTGCACTAACCAATTAAGTTCACTTAATTGGAGTCTGTCCCAGCAGGAAAGTTCGGATGAAGGATCTCCAGCATGAAACGTTTCTTTCCACAGTATTTTCCATTTTTATTTCATATTTTTTTATTATCTGCAGTTCTATTTGATTTCTACCAGAATAATTCTCCCTTTTATCAAGGCATTTAAGAGACTAAGCTGCTGTAATCTGCTGGAGGAACTCAGGAGCAGGAGAAACAGTGGGCTGGAACTCTTCACCAACACTGGCAATGCAGAGCAAAGAGTGCTGGTACAATGTTGTCAGGATGTCTTCCAAATCTTATGTATTGCCATCCTTCTTTCCATCTCATTTAATATCTTTTGAAAGTTCACATCTTACTACTTGAACTCTGTATTTTGTCTACATCAGGGAATCTCCATTGTAGCATTTAATTAGCACCCCCACCCACCCCGGACCTGGTGTTACTGGTAGATACCCTTGTATGTTGTCCACCACTCTATTTTGCTATTCTCTCTTGATCCTCATTCCATTTTTCACTTGTTCTCTATATTTTTATATCCTGTTTGTTCAGAAGCAATCTGTTATGAAATATCTACTCCTGAGATTTGAAGGTACTCTCTTGTTTGTTAAAAATTATGACCTTATTTCTTTGAAACATCATTCTTCCAGTTGCTGTTGAATTTTGTTACAGATGTCCAGGTGGCTGAGTATAGAGAGGTCAGAAGTGAAATTAGGGGATTAGAATAACAATTTAAGAAATAGGTAAGAATGATATTCATCTTTTGTTCAGGCATTTTATAAGCTTTCTGGACTCTATGATTTCATATTTCCTCCATTGACATTTTTATATCAACTGTATGTTGGACAGAAAACAAAGACAAGACTGGCAAATTCTTGTCTTTCCACTTTCTGTTTTACCAAAATAATGAAATCATTTTTCTAAAAATACTCAAGATACATTTCACTCTACATCCTACCATTGTTCTTTCATGAGCTCTGTGCATGAAGCAGTGGAAGAAGTTTCTGCCTTTATCCATTTTTGCCTCAAAAAAATTTTTTAGATGATCCTCCTTAAGTTCATTATTATCTTTCTGTACATATACAATGAGACTAAATAGTGTTTCTCCAGACGATGGAGTACACACATGCACACAAAATACACAACACATCGTAATCTCATTATAGTGGAAGTTTTGAATGTTTCTTTTAGAATCGTCTTGAGTATTGTTTCTGTTCCAAAGCATGTAAAATGTAACATTCAGGATTGAAGGAAAGTGTTGCAGCAACAGCCTAAAAAATAACCAAACCCTTACATGGTGTATTTGGAAGAGCATCATCACCAGATATCTATTTATCTGTGCTTTCAGATGCATGATGGGATCATTTTCTGGGGAGATGATCCTGTTTCAACTTTCTTGCACTTAATTTGTTTCAGGATCTCATGGAACTAATGTACTGGCATGAAAATTGAGTTGTACTGGACAAATTATCCTCCAGATGACTGAAGCTTCAGTCTGAATTGAAGTGGCTGAATCTTATATGAAGCCCAGTTCAGAGATCTATTAGATATGAGGAACAAAGATTATTCACCATATGACAATAACCTACAATAACAATACATACCTACACCATGCACCATCTTCTATCTGAATGGGCATTAGGAACAGATTGACATCTAATACTAGTGTACTTCAAGCTTTGCTAATCATTCAGGATGACTCTCTCATCTGGCTACTGCTCTCCTTCACATAATTTTATATCACACTGAGAAGCAACAATTTGCTGCGGTCACGCACTAACAACACATCTTTTTTTAATGAAAATAATATTTGTATGTGACATTTTAGTCCATTGATCATCCTGCAAATTATACTAATCATACTTAACTATTATAATACCATCACGTTGTTTCTTTTTCCATTTTCTGACTTTGTGCAAAGGGGTTCTTTCCTAGATTTGTATGTTAATCAGCTTATTTTGACATTTTACTTTCCATTATTTGTACAAAGCTTGGGATGGGATGGATCAAAACTGTGCAATGGGGCTGTGGTACTCGAGATTGGCGATCAGTTGGGGTCAAAACATTTGGAGACCTACAGTTGAGTTGTGAGACTGGGGACCAGCAGTTATTCAGTAGGGGTGGGGGTTGTCGAAGAGAGATCTGTAGTTAAATTGTGGGGATGGGGATTAGCATTTGAGTTGTATTGGAGTTTTATGGCCTGTAGTAGGGTCACTCAAAAAAGGGACCAGTATTTAAATGTAGGGAATTATGGGATTGGGGACAGTTGAGATTATCAGGCTGTTGGCTGGAAATTGGTGACTGATTGTGGAGGGCAGATGGGGTGTCAACAAATTGTGGGATGAGCCTGAAGGATAACGGTAAGTAATTTATGCCTGGTGGGTTTCCTAATCTAGCTTCACAGGAGTTCCGAGTAATTTGTAATAATAATTCAAGTTACCACAAAAGAGGCATTTCAGTTAGAATGGAGACATATTGTGAGCCTATGTTGTGGAAAACAAGTTAGGATTGCAGGGATTGTTCATGCATAGAACTGACCGATACATTTCAGGCGTAAAGCAGAACAATCAAGATTTGGTTGCAAGTGCATTACACTCTTGAAAAAAAATCAATTTTCAGTTGCATAACACTGAAATAAACAGCATTACATCACTCAATTTTAAGTAGTTGAATTCAAAACAATTAAATGTCATCCTGAAGGAAAAGATGGAAACACAATAGTCTCCCTTGCTCTTATGTCCTGGATAGGCCATCTTCTAAATTGTAGATTAAAATACTTATATTCTTTATCAAATGTATTTTCTACATTTTTTTTTACTCTACTATTCTGGATTCATACTCTTGAAGCATGAGTTAAAACCATTTTCCAGCTAATAAATGGATTCCAATGATTCAAGATTCATCAATATTTTTTATCTGTTCTTTCAGCATGTAGCATTTGCAAGGGGCATTCTTCATAATTCAACTTTCCATTACTGTGTGAAAACTTTACCCAAAGGATTGGGTGGTGTGGTTAGTGCAATGCTATTACAGAACCAGTGACCTGGGTTAAAATCTGGCGCTGTCTATAAAGACTTTGTACATTCTCCCTGTGTTTGCGTGGGTTTCAGATTTCAGGTTTATTGTAAGAGTACATTCATGACATCACATACAACTCTGAGATTCTTTTTTCTGCAGGCGGTACAGAATTACCACAATGGTAGTGCAAAAAATACTGCACACTGCATATACATGTAAATAAAGGACTGTAAACAGATAATGAATAGAAACAAACTGACTGTGCAATACAGAGAGAATTTTTAAAATTAATAAAATCCACAAGTGAGCGTCCTTAAATGAGCCCTGATTGAGTTTGTTGTTGAGGAGTCTGATGGTGGAGGGGTAGTAGGTTTCCACTCAGTCCTCTGGTTTCTTCCCACCCTTAAAAAACGTACAGGGGTTGTAGGTTAATTGGTGTATTCGGGGAACATGGGCTCGTGAGCCTGGAGGGTCTGTTATCATGCTCTATGTCTACATTCAAAGGTTACTTAAGGAATGATTTGTTTGATAAGTTATACATTAAATGCTGGATGTATTAAAGGTCAGAAAAATATGAATGTATATAAACTTTTTTTCTAAATTCAACAAAACAAAGGCAGACATCAAGATGAAATTCACCATCTCCATCAGCGTGCCTTAACAGCCTTGGGCCATCTAGTGTTGAATGCCTTGTAGTTTTTATAAGTGCAATGATCACTGTTCAAAAGTAACAGTGTTGCTGAGAATTAACTTCTGTTTAATTGGAGAAACTAATTTCACATAATGTCTGAAGGGGAAGGGTAGAGACTGTGTACAATGCAATGAGTGGTTCATCCTGACCCTGTTTATGAAAGCACAGGTATGGAATGTGATGGGGTTCTTTCACCTGAACTGGTACAACTCAAAAACACATAAGAAGGAAGCTAGACCCCTTGCAAAGTGATTTGCTCCAGTCAATTAATTGACATATGGTTGGGACACTATAACAGCCACATATTTAACAAACAGAATACACTGCAGTAACTCAGCAGTCATTTTGACTCCAACTCACTCTCTTATGAAACTCATTACAACATCAAAGGTACTTCATTATTTCCAGTACTCTTGTAAATTACATCATCCTGCAGAGCAGAATTACATAAAATGTAAGAAGAGAAACTTCAATTCAAACTCACATCAGATCAAAATTGCATTCCACTTAACAGAGCATTGTAATTCAGTTTCCAAGATGCATATATTCTATACATTAAGCCCACATTGTCATTTTATTAAAGAAATGTCTTTTTATAGAAATCCTATTTGTTGTGTTCATCTGTAATTTGTTTGACTATCTGAACACCTTTTCTTGAAATAAATTCAGTTTCCAATCTCCCACATTATGAGTTAGATGTTAAAACTGCATCTCTGTTTCCCTTATGTCTTGAGAATGGGAAGTCTATAAAAAACTGAGGATAATATTTTCACATCTCCTATCACAAGAAAGATCTCTGTTATCAATGAATTTAAAGAGAGCTAAAATAGCTCAGTCCTTGGTGTCGGCATTACCAGATCACATGCAACATTTGGATATCAAATGCACTCTGCAACCAATAATTGAAGAGCTTCACTTGCCATCCACTTGTTCTGAACCCATTGTTCTTCAAAGGCAACATTTTTTTTCTTCTTTTTCTATGAGAGTCCATTGGGAATGAGGATATTTGCTTGTATTTCAGTTTATAGCACAAAAGGTCATTGCTGGATAGGCACGTATGCACCCACCAAATGACACCTGAAAGTTCTTCCTTCATTTTGAGCAGTCTTGGACCAGGAACACCCCAACAATTGGAAGCTTTGAGAGCATTCTGGAATCATATCCTCTGTCCTCCTGGTATCAGGATGGAGCAGCATCATTTGGAGAAAATTAAAAGTATTGATGAATGGTTCCAGTCCAAAACTCAACCCAATGAGTTCCTCTAGCTACTAGAGTCTAGTAGATTGTTTTTTCGTTCTGAGAAAAGTTATTTTTCTGGAGTTCTTGACATCTTTCTCTACGTGTCTGCTGTCTCCATTGTTTTAGAACCATATTGATGGAGATAACTGAGCAGTCCAACTATCATAGCAATCAATACTTGGATGATTATATATTTATTAATTATATAAACAATAATATAAGTGATGCCAATAGCTGGATCTTGAGCATTGTCATGAGCTATTATGGTGAGTTATGACAAGACTGTATCCAAACATTTTGTCAGTAAGAGAACTCCATTGGAGCTAGCTTCCCCTAGTCTATCCTTGACCAAGGAATCCCATATGCATTGTTCACTGCCTCCTTCAGCAATGTATTTTGAGTTATAAACCATATGTTTCCTAGTTGCTGCATCCTCCTGGTCACGTTTCAATTCTCCTCACTGCTCATGATTTGAGCTTCCTATTGCCAATTAACTTTGAAAATACCTCATGTGTGGTCAAGTCTGATTTAAAAAAAATATTTTATATAATATCCCATACATGCAATAACTACAATTGTTATATAACCATATAACAATTACAGCACGGAAACAGGCCAATTTGGACTTTCTAGTCCGCACTGATCCAAGTAGCCTCCTCTAATCCCACTTACCAGCACTCTGCCGATATCTCTCCATCCCCCTCCCATCCATATACTTATCCAACTCTTTCTTAAATGACGAAATTGACCCTGCCTCCACCAGCTTTCCCGGAAGCCCATTGCACACAGTAACCACTCTCTGAGTAAAGAAGATCCCCCTCATGATACTCCTAAACCTTTGCCCGTCAACTCTCAACCCATGACCTCTTGTATCCATCTCTGAATGGGAAAAGCCTTTCCTCATCAACTCTATCTGTCCCTCTCAATATCTTAAACACCTCTATCAAATCTCCTCTCAGTCTTCTACATTCCAAGGAATAAAGACCTAATTTGCTCAATCTTTCTTTGTATTCCAGATGCTGAAACCCAGGCAACATTTTTGTAAATCTTCTCTGCACTCTCTCTATCTTGTTAACATCCTTCCTATAAATCGGTGACCAGAACTGCACACAGTACTCTAAATTTGGCCTCACCAATGCCTTGTACAGTTTCATCATTACTTCCCAAGCCCTATATTCTATGTACTGATTTATACAGGCAAGCATACTAAAGGCCTTCTTCACCACCCTATCCACATGCACTCCTACCTTCAGGGAACAATGCACCGTTATTCCTAGATCTTTCTGCTCCACTGCATTCTTCAATGCCCTCCCATTTACCACATATTTCTTGCTTTGATTATTCTTTTCAAAATGAAGCACCTCACACTTATCAGCATTAAACTCCATCTGCCATCTTTCTGTCCACTCCTCTAAGCAGTTTAAATCCCTCTACCATCATCCACAATTCCCCCTATTTTAGTATCATCTGCATATTTACTAAACCAATTTACCACCCCATCCTCCAAATATATATATGACAAACAGCAATGGTCCCAATACCAAACCCTGAGGTACACCGTTTGTCACCGGCCTCCATCCTGATAAACAATTATCTACTACTACTCTTTGGCACCTTCCTTCCAGCCACTGTTGATCCATTTGACTATCTCCAAATTAATACCCAAAGACTTAGCCTTCCTAACTAACCTTCCATGTGGAACCTTATCGAAGGCCTTACTGAAGTCCATTTAGACAACATCCACTGCTCTACCCTCTTCAAAATATTCAACAAGATTGGTCAAACACAACCTTCCATGCACAAATCTGTGTTGAGTGTCCCTGATCAGACCCTGTCCTTATATATACTTATATATACTATCTCTAAGAATGCTTCATCAATTTAGCTACCATAGACATCAAACTTATATGTCAATAATTGTTAGGCTTGCTCCTTGAACCCTTTTTAAACAAAGGAACCACATGCGCAACACACCAATCCTCTGGCACTATACCTATCTCTAATGACATTTGAAAAATCACTGCAAGAGCCTCCGTTATTTCCTCACTAACTTCTCTCAAGGTCCTGGGGAAAATCCTGTCAGGACCCGGAGACTTATCCACCTTTATATGTTTCAAAAGCTCCAGTACTACCTCTTTCTTAATCACTATAGTCTCCATATTTACCCTCTTTTGCTTCCTTTACCCTGCACAGTTCAATATCCTTCTCCTCAGTAAATACTGAGGAAAAGAAATTGTTCAAGACCTCCCCCATCTCTTTTGGCTCCACACACATTTGTCCTTTCTGATTCTCCATTGGACCAATTTTATCTCTCACTTTCCTTTTGCTATTTACATATTTGTAGAAACCCTTTGGATTTATTTTCACCCTGCTTGCTATAGCCACCTCATACCTTCTTTTAGCTTTTCTACTTTCTTTCTTAAGATTCTTTTTACATTCAATATAGTACCCAAACATCTCTTTTTTTTCCCTGTTTCCTTTATTTATTGTAGTACTCCCTCTTTTTTCGAATCAAGTTTCCAATATCCCTTGAGAACCATGGCTCTCTCAAACTTTTGACCTGACCTTTCAACCTAACAGGTTTATAAAGATTTTGTACTCTTAAAACCTCTCCTTTAAAAGACCCTCCATTTCTCTGTTACATCCTTCCCAGAAAACAAGTTGTCCCAATCGACCCCTTGTAAATCCTTTCGCATCTCCTCAAACCTAGCTTTTCCCCACTCAAAAACCTCACCTCCATCCTTTTCCATAACTACCTTGAAGCTAATGGCACTATGATCACTGGACCCAAAGTGCTCCCCCACACATACCTCTGTCACCTGACCCATCTCATTCTCCAACAGTAAATCCAACACAACTCCCTCTCTAGTTTGTACCTCCATATATTGATGTAAAAAGCTATCCTGTACACATTTTCCAAACTCCAATCCATCCAGCCCTTTCACGGAATGGGTTTACCAATCAATATTCAGAAAATTTAAATCCCCCACAATCACTACCCTGTGCTTATTACAAATATCTGCTATCTCCTGACTAATTTGTTCCTCTAATTATAATAGTACAAATATCAAGAAAAGAACAAATTGATTACATACATGATGGTTTTCACCCCACCCCAAAACTCCAATCCCCCTAAAAAAACCAATATACAAATTGAAAAAAGTAAAAAGTTTTTATAGGTATAAAAATACAAGAAGAAAGAAAAGAGAAAGTAAAAAGGATCTTTGGATTGCAGAGGGAGATATTGTGCAGTATAGCTCATCAGTTCTAACATACTACAAAGGAGAATTCTGCAGGATTAGAGGGATAAAAAGAATATTATTACAAATTTAATCCCTTTATTTGTGTGTACTGGTGCCAAATTTGTAAAATCATGGAGTATTTATTTCCTAAATTATGTTTTTTTTTCCCCAAAGGAGTACAACTTTGAATTTCAGCATGCTACCTTAGCACAGTTAAAGATATATTGATTTCCAAGTAAGTGCAATATATTTTCTTGCTACCGTTAATGCTAATTTAACACATTTCAATTGATAACTTGATCATTTCAATTTAGGGTTTGTGCTTTCAATATTTCCTAATAAAAATAAATAGGATTTAGCAGAAAAACAACTCCTGCAACTTGTTCCAAAAAGTTACATATAATCACCCAAAAAGGTCTCACATTGGGACAAAACCACATTGAATGTATAACAGATCCTACATCTTCACCACACCTAAAACATTGATCTGATAAATCTGATTTCAATCTGTTCAACTTCTATGGTGTAAGATATAATTGATGTAAAAAAATTTCATTGAACTAATCTATATCTCATATTGATAGTATTAGTCATACAATCCTTAAATAAATTTTCCCATATTTTTTAGTCTATTATAATATTCAAATCTGTTTCCCATCTAGATCTATGTAATCCTAATGGCTAAGTTTGATTTATTACCATTGGAAGAATCGGAACATAATTGATACATACATTTGAAGGACTTCATTTAAAATAACCATGGTAAAATTCCCTATTGTTGAGAAATTGCAGCTTAAAATCACATTAGTGCTGGGTGTTTGCACTATTATTTACAAACAGCAATTGTTGATCAGTTTATTAGTTTCTATAAATTATTCTATTTCATCAGATTATAGGACAACCCTTTGAAAAATTACTCATTAAAGATCCTGGTTCCTTGCTGAAAATCCTGCAACTCCTTCCCTATACTCACCCCTCAAGAACTTGCTGAAAATCCTGGAACTCCTTCCCTATACTCATCCCTCAAGAACTGCAATAGTTCAAGAAGTCAGCTCAGCACCACTTTCTCAAGAGCAATTAGGGATAGTCAATTAAATGCTGGCTCAACCTGCAATAGAATCATGTTAAAATCATTTATGGCAGCTGTTCAAATGAACAATCGAGCTAGTTACATTCCCCTTTTCATTCGGCCACCCCTCCCCCAAGCTCATTCTATTCTACCACAACTACTCATTGGTTCAGATTCCACTCCTCCCATACATCCATGCCTTGCTCCAGACCTTTAATTCAAAATTTATGTTTATATTCTTACACATAACAAGGGAATTCTGCTGAGTCTTAAGTATTGTCCTTCAGATTAGATATTAAATGGAAGCCATTGGATTTCTCCTGTATCCTGGCTAGCTCTCTTCCCTCAATATTAGGAAACATTTAAATGCTAGTTCTTCTGTTATTTTCATAGGACCTTTTTATGTCAAAGGTCTGCTGAGTTTGCTTCATAATTCATCATGCGCTATCTCAGGAGTGTGAATTAATTATTGAAAAGGAAGATCCATCCAGAGGTACAACCCATGCTCCATACAGTGGCATCGAGTTGTTTATTTAGTGATTATTTCTTCCTTCACACTATCTCACAGTTGGCACTTCCATTTAGCACAATGTAAGTATGAGTCCTGAACCTAGATAAGTTGATGCTATTACCAGCAGTTAATTTTTTTTAAAAATTAACAATACAGCACAGTAGAACACCCTTTCAGCCCTTGAAACACATGAAGCTCAATTACACGCAATTAACCTACAAACCCTGTACTCAGTGCCCTTCCATTTACTATGTGTGTCCTACCTTGGTTTGACCTTCCAAAATGCAACATCTCACATTTCCCTGCATTAAATTCCATCTGCCATTTTTCCAGTTGGTTCAGATCCCTCTGCAAGCTTTGAAAGTCTTCCTCACTGTCCACAAAGCCTTCAATCTTAGTGTCAGCAGCAAACTTGCTGATCCAATTTACCACATTATCACCCAGATCATTAATATAGACAACCAACAACAATAGACACAGCACTGATCCCTGAGGCACATCACTAAACACAGGCCTCCATTCTGAGAAGCAATCATCCACCACCACTCTCTGTCTTCTCCCATTCATCCAATTTCAAATCCAGTTTACAACCTCTCCATGGATACCTAGTGCCTGATCCTTCTGAATTAGCCTCCCATGTGGGACCTTGTCAGAGGACTTACTAATGTAAAGGAAAAATTGTTCAAGTTTTTCTCTAAAGACCTATCTGGGAAATAGTATGTGAACTATCAATCCCAATAAAACATCGAGAAGATAAGTATCAATTCCAAAGAGATTTTATTTCACTCTACTTCAAATCCATCTCAGCCTGAAAATCAGTGTGTATTTATTTGGTTATTTGTTAAGTGATGAAATTTAAAATATGGAGGTTATTACCTTCATTAGCAGAGACTGGCATCTAAAATACAGTATATTAAACTTTATTTCATTATTTTTTACTTCATTTAAAAATTAATAGCCTTTTCCATCTGAAATCCTGTGGGGAGAAATGGCTGCAGTAATTCACTGAGATTTTTTTATTGTAGCAAACGCCACTATTTTTTGAAAGTGGAAGCAATACATGGTCTAGACCAGTGGTTCTCAACCTTTTTCCAGCCACATGCCACCTGAAGTATCCCTTTACTTACTGCAGACCACCTATAATAAATCCACAGACCTCCACTAGGGATCAGGGGGTTGTTGGTGAGCTCAAACCCTTTCCCAGACCACCAATGGGATTTTTGATTTAGTTAGAAATTGTCTTGAGAACTTTCATTTTTTGTCATCAGACTTACAATGGATGGCACGGTTGATGTAGTGATTACCGCAACGCCTTTACAATGCCACTAATTGGGACCAGACGGGGGTTCAAGTCCTGTGCTGTCTGTAAGGAGTTTGTGCTTTCTCCCCATGACTGAGTGGGTTTTCTCCAGGGCTGTGGTTTCCTCCCACCGTTCAAAACATAACTGGGTTGTAAATTGGGCAGCATGGACTCGAGGGCTGAAATGGCCTGTTACCATGCTGTATGTCTAAATTAACAAATTAAATTAACTTGGTTTTATATCATTACTTCCTTACTGTATCAGTAATATCTGTATCCAGTACATCACTATTGGCCACGTGTAACAAACCCAGTGATCTGTAGACCTCAAGTTGAGAAATGCTATCTTCTGCTAAAAGGACCTAATGCTCAATACAACATTGGAACATTGTCACTGATCTCTCTACTGTGTTTGACAGATCTTGTATACTCTTGTATACTCAGCCTTCAAACTGTAACATTAATTTTTCTTTTACATTCACAGTGAAGATAAATAATGAAATATTTTCCCAATAGCATTTCTTAGGACCCTATTGTGAGAAATTAGTCACGTGATAAGCACATAATAGTAGCATACCCTACTTTCTATTGATTCCAGTAGAATGATTGTTGCTTCAAAAATTGTGAAGTTTATTGAAATCAATAGGACTGAATTTTAGGCAATTTAGTATAGTGGTATAGTGTATGTTTAGTTCTTACTAAAAATGCAAGGAATTCTTGTGTATTTTCAACCTTGTCTTGTATATTAGATTTTGAGATCTTAATTTAATCTCTTCTCCAGCAAGGCAATTGCTCGACATGCTGAGATCATAAAATTTGTTAAAGGTATAATGTTAACAGGGTTTGAGCACTCCTGTCAGATAAATATGGCTGAGGGTGTTGAACCCTCTTCTTAATATTATACCACTGACAATTTAATGATCTCAGCATGGGGATTAATAGCCTGGCCATAACCACGTGGGTCAGGGAGACATTAAAACTTCCATTCACAGACTGTAATTAATATGTTGTGGCTAACTAATCATTTTGGCATTAATTTTTTTTCAGTTTCTTTATAGTTAGAAATCATACCTTCATTTTGCCCATTGTAAGTCATTGTTTTGGCAAGATATCAGAGTACTCCCAGTAGGTTTGTAGATCTGAAAATCTATAAGTACTTTCTAATGAAGATTGAGTATATATTTACACCAATTTTAACCAAAATTATATTCAACAATAGGTGTTACATATTTTTTAAAAAGAAATTTCACCTCAGAAAGTCTATGAATACTCAATGGCTATTGAAAATCTGGTTGAGTGATGCCAGAAAAATGGTCTTAATCTCATCATCACCAAGGCAAAGGAGCTTATTGTTGATTTTAGGAAGGAGAAACTGAGGGACCACACACACCCGTGTGCACTGATGGGACAGATGTAGAGAGCATTAAAGTCTTCCTGGGAGTCCATATATTAGAAGACCTCTCCAGGAGCCAGCACACTGAGGCAACCATGAAGAAGGGACACCAATGCCTCTACTTTTACAGGGGTTTGAGGAGATTTGGCATGTCATCAAATGCTCCATCTAACTTCTTCAGATACACTATGGAAAGTATACTGACTGGTTGCACCACTGCCTGGTTTGGAAATTTAACAGATAGGAATGCAGAAGGCTGTAGAAAGTAACAAACACAGTCAGATCTGTCACAGGCTCCAACCTCCCATCTAAATAATTCATTTGTGAGGCAGTGCCTCAAGAAAGCAGCCAACATCATAAAGTACCCCCTTAGCCTGATCATGACCTCTTCTCGCTGCTACCTTCAGGCAGATGAAGAACAGCACCTCCAGGTTTAAGAACAGTCTCTTTCCAACAGCTGCCAGGTTCCTGAACCTCCCCTTGTTATACTAACTAGAGACTGATCTGACACTACAAAAGAATAATCTTCACTATTGCTAAGTCAATTTTTATGTGCATTTAGGGTTGGGAAACCTTTTAATTTTTAATTTGGCATGCAGCACAGTAACAGGTCATTTCAGCCCATGAGTACCTACTGGGGATATAGCTAAATTAGGCGGTACAGACTCATGAGCTAAAATGGTCTGTTACCGTGCTATATTCTAAATCAAAAATTAAAACATTGCCCACCCCTGTATCTAAATATCTATCCATATTTTTGTATTTATTGACTCTTTAATTCAATTAAGCCTACTATTGATTTTAGTTGTTTTTGTTGTTGTTTCTGTTCAACTTATATTCAACTGTAGCAAGTAATAGTTTCATGCAAATTTTCATATTACAAGGGACTATGACAATGAACAAATTATCATGTTCAGATTCCTATCTCTGAACCTATTACATTGCTCTTCCAAAATCTAGTTATCTTTATAAGATGTGCTATTAAAGGTTTGTGATATTTTTACCATAGGAAAAATATCTGACTGTGTATCCCGTTTGTGCCTTTCATAATTTTATAAACTTCAATCAAGAAAGTTTGAGTTCACATCTCAATGACATAAACCTTCAACTGATCTGCAATTGTGCTTAAGATTGAAGAACAAAGTTGGCGAGGATTACCACCTACAATACATCATCTTTTATATCTCATCAAGGTTCATGGTCATGATAAGGTCAGGCATTAAACACACTTGTCCAAGCAAAGGGAGAGCTGAGTGAAGATTTAGAAAATTTGGAGCATCTTAATTGGGTCTTAGAATAAACTATCAAGGTGGGCATCATAGCAGACAGCATAAATAGGACCAATAAACAGATGAATTGCTGTAGAGAACAGGAGTTGGGATATGTAATGAGGATGCAAAGGGGTCAAGTCCAACAAAATTATATGTATTAGTCAGTTCCACAAATTTTCTTATTATTATTTTAATGCTCTTTTATTATGTCTGTTGGGGAGAAGAGAACTTTGTTCAAGAATAGTGTTATATTTGCTTCTTATGCATTATCAGTCTGGGAGCAATAACTGTTCCTTCAAGTAAAAGGAACAATATTTCTTCTGACAGTACAATCATATTTCTGAAGCATGGAAATGTTTCAGATAAAGCTTGGCCCAAGCATTTGACAAATAAAATTAGCTTGCTGTTCGCTCTTTAAATGGCTCAAACTTCCATTCAAAATAATGTGAAAATGGAATGTAATCCAAATAAATGAAATGTATATATGGCTATAATGTTATCAATCATTCACACATTTGGATCTGATTGAGGGCTGCCACAAACCTATGTATAGTTTTTACTGACCTCAAGAGAAATATCAGGCATGTTTTTTTCTGCCTTCCAGCAAATCTGATAGATTCTCTATTTCACAATTTTGCACTTAAGCTAAAGTATCATTTTTCATTTCATGGGGCAATAAGGCAAGATACCCATCTTCACTCTGTTTCTCCTTGCTATCAGATTTGGCAAACTTTAGTTCAAGTTCAAATTTATTATCACCTGACTATATGCAGTCAGACAAAACAGCATTTCTCCAGACCACGATACACATGTGTGTATGCACACACAAACACACACACACACAAAATACACAGCAAATAATAATCACACACATACATTTATATATTATATAATATATATATATATATAATATATAAATAATAAAAATATATATATACACACACATATACACACACACACACACACACACACACATATATATCTATATATATATAGATATATATCAAGATATAATTAAAAATAAATATATATAAATATTTTGGAATGATTTGCTTGGTTACAGGATAATCTTCATCAATCTCAGAGCCTGATTCACAGCCTGGTATTTCCAATTTTGATGCGCCTGTACTCCCTACTTGCTGGTTGTAGGTTAAGCATACTGTGTGCTGGATTAAAAAAGGTCTTCTATAATACTTTAAGCCCTATTTAAGCAATGATCCCTGTAAATGTCATTAATAGAGGAAAGGGAGAATCTAGTTATCTTCTTGGCCTTTTTGATGATCCTCTGTATTGGCTTCCGGTCCGATGCTTTGCAATGATCAGACACACCATGATTCAGCCAGACAATTGTTCTCCTCTTAAAAGTTGCCAATAGCTTTTCCCTTTTCAGCCTCCGTCAGAGTCCTCTTTTCAGGCATACTGTTTGCTTCGGATATCATCTACTATCTGCCCCTAAAATTCTTGCTATTGCTGAACACTTGGACCTAGTTAATGAAATCTGGAGATAGGATTTCACCTTGAAACCATTGGTTTGATAAATGAGGTGATGTGCCATGGTTTTAAAAAACCACTCATCTGAATATTTGTTCTCTCTATTTTCATTCACTTAATTAAATAAGGCAGGTTAGCAGGTTGCTATGGATAAATTTTATGAAATGATCTAAGCATTAGCTTATCTGATTATCATTGTTCACTGAAGTAGCTGTGATGACACAAAATGTTCCCATCAAATCCAGGGTAGGATATATAATTTCCAGCAGCATTAGGGTAAAAAGTGAAGATGATTAGAAGCAAGAAGAGGGGAGGGTTGGACTGAGATAGGAGGAAAGATGAATGGAAAGGAGAGGCAGAGGAATGATGGACAGAGTAAAAATGAAAGGGTGAAAAAATGTGAAATTAGAAGAAAAAACGAAAATGATCTAAAATAATAAAAATCAAAATAAATGATCTCTCTTATGTTGCATGTTCACTTTGTGTTAACCCATTAGTTAATTAACAAGCCATGTTCCGTAAACAGGAATTGTAGCAGCGGATACTCTGCTCCTGCAATAACACACACAATCGGTGAGCAGGCTAGTTTATTGCAGGCTGCTGGACTGCACTTATATTCCCAGCCCGGACCTGGCTGAGAACCGCGCTGGAGGGCACTGATGTCACCTGGGCGTCACATGGTCTGGTCTCTGAGCCCCGTGCTGGAAGGAAGGGAAACCACCGACGGCACCATTTTGGCCGGCTGCCCCACCACGTGGCTTACAAACAGGGCCAGTTCGCCTGCCTTGTGGTGAGCTGTCACACAGCACCCCCCCCCCCCCCAGAACTGGTGCAAATGTACTTTTTTGCCGGGCGGCCTTGCTTCTTGGGCTGGGCAATGACCACAGGCTCGGTGATTGCGGTCTTGAAGGCCCTTGTCTCCTCATCCGCTTCCTGGTCCTAGGTGAGCTGGTCGAAGTCGAGGCCAGGCATCAGTCCTTCCCCACCTTGTGCCGAACGTTGGTGGTAAACTCCGACATGAAGGAGAGGTGATGATGCTGGCAGGCCGACCAGGGATCCTTTGCCATCGCAAGCACCTGGATGAGGGGTTTGTGGTCTGTGAAAATGGTAAAAGTCCTCCCCTCACTGCCAGGTACATGCCCAGTAATTCACGGTCAAAGGCACTATAGTTGCGTTCTGGCAGGCGAAGCAGGCAGCTGAAGAATGCCAGCAACTTCCAATGTCCATTCACCTGCTACTTCAGGACGGAACCGACGGCTGTGGCAGAGGCATCAATGGTGAGTGCCATATGCAGGTCGGTGTGTAGGTGGGCGAGCATGGCGGCCTTCGCCAGGGCAGCCTTGGTGGCCTCGAATGTGGTGCAGGCTTCTGGGTTCCAAGTGAGATCTTGTGCTTGGCTGCAATGAGGGGAAACAGCGGCTGCATGATGCGCACAGCTCCTGGGATGAAGCGGTTGTAAAAGTTGACCATACTTGCAAACTCCTGCAGCCCATTGAGGCTGTCCAGGTGTGGGAACTTCCTGATAGCAGTAACCTTTGCAGCGGCAGGTGTGGCTCCTTCGGCCATGATGGTATGGCCCAGGAACTGCATGGACTCTTTCCTGAACTGGAACTTGGCCGGTTTGATGGTAAGGCCGAAGTTGGCCAGCCGGGAGAAAAGAGCATGTAAGTGGGCCTTGTGTTGCGCCCGGTCTTTGCTGGTGACGAGGATGTCATCAAAATAAATGAAGACGAAATCCAAGTCCCTGCCCACAGAGTCTATGAGGTGCTGGAAAGCCTGAGCAGCGTTCTTGAGCCCGAACGGCATGCGCAGGAATTCGAACAAGCCAAAGGGGGTAATGATGGCCGTCTTGGGTATGTCCTCTGGGTGCACCGGGATCTGGTGATATCCACGCACCAAGTCAACCTTGGAGAAGACCCTCGCGCCGTGCAGGTTGGCCATAAAGTCCTGGATGTGAGGGATGGGGTAACAGTCAGGAACAGTTGCATCATTGAGCCGTCGATAGTCTCTGCAGGGATGCCAGCCGCTAGAGACTTTCAGGACCAGGTGGAGCAGCAAGGCCCGTCGGCTGTCAGACTGCCAAATGATCCCCAGCTCCAACAGGTGTGAAAACTCCTCCTTCGTTACCTGGAGCTTGTCAGGCAGGAGCCAGCGTGCTTTAGCGTGAAACCGGTGGGCCCTGGGTGGGGATGTGGTGGAACACCCTGTGATGCAGCGAGGCAGCAGAAACCTGTGGCTTGAGGAGTGTCAGGAACTCGTACAGGATCTACTGGTACTCATCTCTGGGCATGATGATCGTGGCCATCTGCGGTTGCTCTGAGCGGGAGGCATCGAGGTGAACAGCCTGGAAGGTACGGGCATCCACCAGGCGCCTACCTCAAATGTCCACCAGAAGCCCATGTGCGAGGAGGAAGTCTGCACCCAGGATAGCAGTCAGGAGGGATGAGACAGTGAACCTCCACGCAAAATTCTGTTGGGCGATCTGGAAGTGGACTGTCTTGTCTCCATACATCCGGATTGCCATTGCATTGGCCGCACAGAGGGGAGGTCCACAATGTCGGTTCCTGGGCTTGACGGCCGTGGCCAGGAAAACGCTGATTTGGGCTCCAGTGTCAATGAGGAACCGCTGGCTGCTGACTAAGTCCCGCAGGTAGAGAAGGCTGTGTTTTTGGCCAGCTGCTGCAGCCATTAACAGCGACCAGCCTGGTTGTTTCCCTGGAACGAGCAGGGCTGGCAACATTTCCAAGCCTTGGCTCCCCAGCGCTGGTGGTAGAAGCAGAGGCCTGTAATGGATGCTGTGGCCTTGGTTATGCTCTTGGGGGCCCCTGCAGGGGCCGGGTGCTCTACCGCAGCACTAGGGGTGGGCTTGATGTGGTCGTGCCCATGCCTCATGACCTGCTGGACCACTAAGCCGAGAATCGTGCGAGCTATAGCTCTTGGGCTTTCTGGGCGACCTTCCTCGGGTCCGTGAAGCTCTCCTGAACCAGCAGCGAGCCGATGTCCCTGGGCATATGTTCGTGGAAGATGCGCTCAAAAAGTGGGCTGTTGGTGTGCTCACCCATGAGCACGAGCATCTCGTCCATCAGTTTCATCGGGGACCTGCCCCAGGGCGTCGAGGTGCAGCACCCGAGCAGCCCACTGGTGTCTGGATAGTTCGAGGGACCCAGTAAGCACTCGCTTGATGGTCTCATACTTGTCCTCGGCAGGTGGGTGCTGAACAAGGTGCAGCACAAGTTGCAGTGGCCTGGTCTAGGGCAGCGACCACATGGTAGAATTTGGTCATGTCAGACAAAATCTGGCGGAGGTAAAACTGGGCCTCTGTGTGGCCGAACCAGGTCTCCGGCTCCTGAACCCAGAATTCAGGCAGCTTTATAGCTATAGCGCTGATCCCAGGCTCGATCATGATGGGTTCAAAGAAGTTTGAACCAGTCGGGGTCACCATTTGTAGCAGCGGCTACCCTGCTCTTGCAATAACACTCACAACCAGATGGGTTGAGCTCAGTGAGCAGACTAGTTTATTGCAGGCTCCTGGGCTGCACTTATACTCCCAGCCGAACCTGGCTGAGAACTGCGCTGGAGGGCGTTGACGTCACCTCGGCGTCATGTGGTCCCCAGTGCGGGTCTCTGAGCCCCGAGCTGGGAGGAAGGGAATCCCCCGACGACACCATTTTGGCCGGCTGCCCCGCCACATGGCTTACAAGTGGGACCGGTTCGCCTGCCTAGTGGTGAGCCGCCACAGAACTTTATTAAATTACAAACTTAATTATTCTACAAACATCAGAAACAAGAGGAGGAAAAGCATGTACAGACCCTGAATCTGCTTTACAATCTTGTAAACATCTACAGATTTAGGGGTGATACCTGAGGATTGCAAAATTGCAAATTTTACACAAAAGAAAATATGTACGGATCGATCCAGTAATTACACTCCAATTTCTTTAAATTCAGTGGTGAGTAAAATTAGAACATAGAACAGCACATTAAAGGCCCATCGGCCCTTGATGTAGTGCTGACTTATAAATTCCTACCAAAAACAACTCCAAAAAATCTAAACCATTACTACTACCTTAAACCCTCATGAACCTCTATTATTCTTTTATCCCTGTGCCTATATAAGAATCTCTTAAATGCCTCTAATATTTCAGCCTCCATCACCACCCCTGGCTTGGCATTCCAGGCCCCTGCAAATCTGTGTAAAATATTTACCCTGATGTCTCCCTTAAAATGTCTTTGCTTCAATTTGTAGGGATGCCCCTAGAGTTTGCTATTCCCTCCCTGGGAAAAAGGCACTGGCTATCCATTTTATCTATGCCTCTCAGAATCTTGCAGACATCTATTAGATCTCCTCTCCTCCTTTTGCTCCAAAGAGAAAAGTCCCATCTCTGATAACCTTGCCTCATTTATCCTGGTAAATCTCCTCTGCATACTTTCCATAGCTTCCACATCTATCCTATAATAAGGTGACAAGGACTGAACACAATACATTAAGTGTAGTCTCACCAGAGATTTGTAGAGTTGCAATATGACCTCTTGACCCTTGACTCTTGAACTCAATTCCGCTATTAATGTGGCCCATAAATTCATAGGCCTTCTTAGCTATCCTAAGGATGTATCTCAAAATTGTTAAGTATCAGACCATAACTCTGTACTCATCCTTCTGGTTTGACCTTCCAAAGTGCATCTCCAGATTAAACTCCATCTGCCATTTTTCCACCCAACTCTGCATCTTGTCTATATCCTTTTGTAATGTACAACAACATTCAGCACTAATTACAATTCCTCCAACTTTTGTATCATCTGCAAACTTACTGATCCATCCTTTTGCTTCTTCATCGAGATCATTTACAAAAATCACAAAGAGCAGGGGTCCCAGAACAGATCTCTGTGTAACTGCACAAGTCACTGACCTCCAGGCAGAATACTTTTCATCTACTACTACTCTCTGCTTTCTATATGCAAGCCAAATTTTAATCCATATAGACAACATCTACCACTCTACCTTCATCGATTTCAATTGTGAGGCATGACCCCCAAAGCCAGTCTACTATCCAAGAGTAGACTGTACTTCTCCAAATGGTCATAGATCCTATCCTTAAGAATCCTCTCCAATAGTTTGCACACCACTGATGTAAGTCTCACCGGTCTATAATTCCCAGGATTCTCCCTATTATTTTTTTAAAACAAGGGGACCACATTTGCCATTCTCCAATCTTCCAGCATCTCACCTGTGGCCAAGGAGGATTCAAAGATCATAACCAATTTCCCAGGTATCTCTTCCCTCCCTTCCCACAGCAACCTGGGGTATATCATGTCTGGCCCCAGGGACTTATGAATCTTAATGTTTTTAAGAATGTTTTTCTCTTTGTTAATCTCAACAGTGTACAGCACACGTCTTTTCGATTCCGACTTCACACTGATCGAGGTCCTTTTCTCTGGTGAATATTGAAGCAAAGTATTAACTTAGGACCTCGCTAACCTCCTTAAGCAACAACACCTTCATTCTCATCATTCTTCTGCTTCTCACATATGCATAGAACACCGTGGGGTTCTCTTTAATCCTACTTGCCAAGGCCATCTCATGTGCCCTTTGAACTCATTTAAGCCTTTTCTTAAGTTCCTTCCTGGCTACTATATAATTCTCATGAGCCCTTCCTGTTTCCTGCTTCCTTCTTCCTCCTAATTAGGTCTACAAATAATATTCAGGGACAATATAAGCAATTACTTGGATGAGTATGAATTAATTAGAGTATCCCAGCATGCATTGGTTAAAGAAATATTGTGTCTAACTGAATCAAGTTGGTTGATGAGGTAAAAAGTAGGGTTGAAAGGGAAAAGGCAGTTGATGTGGTCCCAGATGAACATTCAACACTTTTAATAAAACCTCACATAATAGATGTGTCATCAACACTGGGGGCATGAAAGAAAAGGGATGGAGCAATATGGATAGAATATCAACTAAATAACCAGAAAACAGTGTAGGTGTGTGATAGTACAGATTCTATCACCAATGTGTATATGTGTAGGATTATTGTGATTGGCTGAGAGCATAGCCACGCCTACTGGCAGGTCTTAAAGGGTTGCTCCTAACCAGACCAGGTCATTCTGGACTGGTCAACCTACATGTAATACGCTTCAGTCTTCTAGTTGATAAAAGCCTTGGTTTGGATCAACAAGTCTCTGATTCTTTTGAAGCACTCTACAAGGAACGAGTCTCAAAATAGGGTCCTAACTCTAAAATGTTGACAGCCCATTTCTCTCCAAGGCCACAGAGTTTCCCTGCTTCTCTTTGTTTGCTCAAGATTCCAGCCAACTACAGTTTCTTGAGCAGGAGTGAGAGTTTGTTTTTCTAACTGGTGAAATATACAGGTTTCCCCAAGTACTGGGACCTCTTAATATATATGGATAATTTGGACTTGGATACAAAAGGCTCAATTGCCAAATATGCAGATAACACAAACCTTACCATGATTGTGAACAGTAATAAATGAAAGAACTACAAAGCAGCCTGGTTGAATAGGCAAGTGGATGGGAGATCCCAAGTGATGCAAAATATTGTAATTTGGAAAGAAGATTGGGACAGGGTAATATAAACTAGAGGGTACAAATCTAAAAGGGACACAAGATGAGGGAGATATAGTATGTGAGTATATGTTGTAGGCATCATTTGTGGGAAGATTGAGAAAGTAATTAAAAATGCTCACTGAAAAATGGATTTCCTGAATGGTTAGGTAAAACATCAGTGCAACAATGTTATGACAAACCATTAAAATAATTGGCTGTGCTGTGGCTGAGTAATGCTTCTAATTCTGGCTGCAACACTTTTGGAAAGCTTTGGGAGGTTTACCTAAGTAATTCCAGGGATGAAGGACTTAAATTATTTGGACAGACTGAAGAAGCAGCAGCTGTTCACCAAGAAACAGAAAAGACCTGATAGAAGTATTTAAAATTGTGAAGGAGATAAATAGAGTAGATGGAAATAAATTATTCTCTGACAAAGACTCTAGAACTAGGGGGAACATAATGAAGGACAAAAAATGTTTTCACACATTGAGCGGATAGGGACTATAATGTATGAACAGAGGTGGTAAACATAGCTTCATAACATTCAAAGGAGAGTTAGATAAGTATCAAAATCAAAAAAAAACTTGGAGAGGGTAGGGAATGGAATGTGTGGTTTTGCTCTTGCTCAGAGCTGGTACTGACTTTCATTTGAAGTATCTTCAGCAAATACCGATGCTTTCAAAAATTGCAATATATTTTACACCAAAGAGATAGAAATAGGATATTCAAAAAGATGATGCTTGTTCCTTTACTTTAATACTCTACACTTCACTGCTCCTCTTAATATCCAGAAATCTATGGATACACAGGTACAATAAAAAGTTCTTGGTTACTCTTTATAATTGAAAAATAATTAAAACAAACATAAAATAATCCTAATACTAATTATCAGCCAAATAAAATTGCTCATTGCATGAAATTAATTCAACTCTCCAGTGAACCCAAAGGTCCAGTGAGAAACTAATCATAAAGTATAGTCCTCCCAGAAACAGCATGTTAAATTAGTTGTCTAATGTTATTATTCACAACATGCCACGGAAATATTCTGCAATGTTAGATAATTAAATTTTTTTTTCAATTCTTTCACTTTGTCACCAGTCCTCAAACAGGCTACTCAGGTAAGCCTTGGTTTGTGGTGAGTAAAGTGTTCCACACTGTTTTGGATCAAGTCCAAAAGGTGATGAAATCTAGCCATTAAGCACTTTGTTTTTTCTTGTTTTGGTGAAAATTAAGCTCAGTGTTTTATTTGTGAACTTTATGGTGGGTGTTTCCGTATTCACCTTTGAGTTAGTCATCTTTAAGGTCAAATTCAAAGCTGAAGCATACATACAGTTGAGATTCTGAGAAACATATTATCAATCATTTAGTTCAAGCACAACCTGAAGAAGTTATCAATGGGGCACAATGAGTTGACCAAAAATTCTTCTAGTTTATAAAGAGACAAGGCATGCTAGGCACACTGGATATTGGCAGACTGGTTATTGACCCCCCTGTTCAGGAATACAGAGTTATTAGAATTCATTGCTTGGACATTTGGATTGTAGGCAAGGAGAAATGATTAAATGAACAACAACCACATCCATCAAATCATCGTCCTTGGAGATCCAGATGCAAGATAACTCAGCAGCTCAGACAATATCTTGTGGGCCCCAAGGGTGCAGGACAACAGAGGGAGAATCCCCTCCCTCCTTCCCTCCTCACACCCCCTCCCACCCCCCCACCTCTGCCGAGTTAGAGATACCTTGGAGGGAAGTGGACTCCAGCTTTGAATGCTGATTCGCACTATCAATAACTCTAAAGACTGAGTGAGGAATGATAGGCTTTAATGCACATTAGATTTTGGCTGGGCCAACTCCATGTGCTCGAATGAATGGAAGGGGGCAGGGAGGTCGACTTTTATGGCCAGGTCACAGGGGGTGAAGTTAAATGGGGTTGAGTCATCAGTGGGCAGGCCAGCCACTTATGTACAGAGCAGCAGCAGTATATACATATATTCATATCACTACATTCACCCCCTCTTTAAAAAACAAAACCCAGTCCTAGAGGTTCAGCCGGTGTACTGGTCGGCTCCGTTGCTGGTTGGGTGTCCTGAGGCGGGGGGGGGGGGGGGGTGTAAGGCTGTTGCTGTAGCGGATGGGGTCTGGTTGTCTGTGGTGGTGGTCGTGGTGGTCGACTCGGCAGAGCAAGAGTTCTGGGCATGTGGTGTGGGTGCCCAGGGGGCATTGATAGCCTGTACCAAGTCCCTGTAGGGGCCAACTTGTGTGTATGTGGTGGTTGGGGCTGGGGATAGGTGGGTGTCTCCAGCACGCGCCAGGTGCCGGACAGGGACTGTGTCCACGTGGCTGTCAGAGTACAGGACGTATGCGTATTGTGGATTTGCGTGCAGGAGCTGCACCTCTTCCACCAATGGGTCAGTTTTATGGCCTCTCACATGCTTCCTCAGCAGAATGGGTCCCGGAGATGACAGCCAGGGTGGCAGAGTGGTTCTGTCGGCGACCTCCTGGGGAAGGAAAATGTGTTCATGAGGGGTCGTATTTGTAGCAGTGCATAGGAGGTATTGGATGGCATGGAGTGCCTCTGGTAGAATTCTTGCCAGTGAGACATCACCAGGCCTTTTGACAAGGGCCAGGAGGATTGCCTTCCAAATGAAGGCACTTTCTTGCTCCACATGGCCATTTTGTGCATGGGTAACATGTACGTGTATGTGTGTATGTAAGTGTAATATGTACATGTGTGCCTGTGCACATGTATGTGTGTACATATAATATGTATGTATACAGGGAAAGCAGCGGCGGCCTCGGCCCCAGTCCGGGCAGAGGGTAGGCGGCGGCGGCCCCGATCCGGGCAAGAGCAAAGGGGAGGCGGCGGCCCCGGCCTCAGTCGAGTGAGGCAGGCAGAGGCCCCGGTCCGGGCAGAAAGTTGGAGGCAGCGGCCCCGGTCCGGGCACAGGGAAAGCAGCAGCGGCCTCGGCCCCGGTCCGGGCAGTATGGACCGACCTAGGAGGGGAGGCAGACCCCTCCAGCCCGGGTAAGAAACCTGCATAGTAGAAGGCCATTCCGATATAAAACCTACGACCCAAGGATCTCGATGCCACGTCCCAGCTTGCTTGGCCACGGCACACGAACCATGGGTGTAAAGGGTGGGGCCAGTACTGCGCGCACTGCACTCCACCTAAAAGCTCCTTTGCGCAGGCCCGAGGACAGGTCCACATCCTCCCCCTCCACGTCCTCCCCCTCCACGTCCTCCCCCTCCACGTCCTCCCCCTCAAAAGATGCTTCCAAACTCAAGCTAGCATGCTGGAACATCAGAACAATGCTAGACAAGGCTGACAGCCACTGACCTGAACGTCGGTCTGCCCTCATTGCACATGAACTCCTCAGACTTAACATCGACATAGCCGCTCTCAGTGAAGTCCGCCTGGCAGATGTAGGCAGCCTCCAAGAACGTGACGCGGGCTACACACTCTACTGGTCTGGCAAGCCTTTGGATGAACGACGCCTATCTGGTGTAGGCTTCATGGTCAAGAACTCCATTGCCTCCAAACTTGAAAACCTCCCGACAGGCCACTCGGACCGGATCATGTCCATGCGACTCCCCCTTCAAAACAAGCGTCGCATCACCCTCATCAGTGTCTATGCTCCAACCCTCCAGGCGGAACCAGCAGAAAAGGACAAGTACTACACTGACCTGCGCAACCTCATTCAACGCACCCCTACAGTCGACAAGGTTGTCATCCTTGGCGACTTCAACGCTCGCGTCGGCAAAGACTCAGAAACCTGGCCAGGAATCCTGGGCAAGCATGGTGACGTCAAGTGCAATGACAATGGGCGCCTCCTGTTGGAGCTCTGCGCAGAACAGCGGCTTGTCATTACAAACACCCTTTTTCAGCAGAGGGACAGCCTGAAGGCTACCTGGATGCATCCCCGATCCAAACACTGGCACCTCCTGGACTACGTCCTGGTGCGAGAAAGAGACAAACGAGATGTGCTCCACACCAGGGTCATGCCCAGCGCGGAATGCCACACTGACCACCGGCTGGTTCGCTGCAAGCTCAACCTTCACTTCAAGCCAAAGCCCAGGAACAGTAAAGCCCCCAGAAAGAGGTTCAATGTTGGAAACCTGCAGTCAGACGAAGTAAGAGGAAACTTCCAGGCAAACCTCAAAGCAAAGCTCGAGGATACAATCCACCTCACGGACCCGTCCCCTGAAACCCTCTGGGATCAGCTGAAGACTACCATACTGCAATCCACTGAAGAGGTACTGGGCTTCTCCTCCAGGAAAAACAAGGACTGGTTCGACGATAACAGCCAGGAAATCCAGGAGCTGCTGGCAAAGAAGCGAGCTGCCCACCAGGCTCACCTTACAAAGCCGTCCTGTCCAGAGAAGAAACAAGCCTTCCATCGCACATGCAGCCATCTTCAGCGCAAACTCCGGGAGATCCAAAATGAGTGGTGGACTAGCCTCGCCAAGCGAACCCAGCTCAGCGCGGACATTGGCGACTTCAGGGGTTTTTACGAGGCTCTAAAGGCTGTGTACGGCCCCTCACCCCAAGTCCAAAGCCCGCTGCGCAGCTCAGATGGCAAAGTCCTCCTCACCAACAAGATCTCCATCCTCAACCGATGGTCAGAACACTTCCAATCTCTTTTCAGTGCCAACCGCTCAGTCCAAGATTCCGCCCTGCTCCAGCTTCCTCAACAGCCCCTAAGGCTAGAGCTGGATGAGGTCCACACCCAGCATGAGACATATAAGGCAATTGAACAACTGAAAAGTGGCAAAACAGCAGGTATGGATGGAATCCCCCCAGAGGTCTGGAAGGCTGGCGGCAAAACTCTGCATGTCAAACTGCATGAGTTTTTCAAGCTTTCTTGGGACCAAGGAAAACTGCCTCAGGACCTTCGTGATGCCATCATCATCACCCTGTACAAAAACAAAGGCGAGAAATCAGACTGCTCAAACTACAGGGGAATCACGCTGCTCTCCATTGCAGGCAAAATCTTCGCTAGGATTCTCCTAAATAGAATAATACCTAGTGTCGCCGAGAATATTCTCCCAGAATCACAGTGCGGCTTTCACGCAAACAGAGGAACTACTGACATGGTCTTTACCCTCAGACGGCTCCAAGAAAAGTGCAGAGAACAAAACAAAGGACTCTACATCACCTTTGTTGACCTCACCAAAGCCTTCGACACCGTGAGCAGGAAAGGGCTTTGGCAAATACTAGAGCGCATCTGATGCCCCCAAAAGTTCCTCAACATGTTTTTCCAACTGCACGAAAACCAACAAGGTCGGGTCAGATACAGCAATGGGCTCTCTGAACCTGTCTCCATTAACAATGGCGTGAAGCAAGGCTGCGTTCTCGCACCAACCCTCTTTTCAATCTTCTTCAGCATGATGCTGAACCAAGCCATGAAAGACCTCAACAATGTAGACGCTGTTTACATCGGTACTGCACGGATGGCAGTCTCTTCAATCTGAGGCGCCTGCAAGCTCACACAAAGACAGAAGAGAAACTTGTCCGTGAACTACTCTTTGCAGACGATGCCGCTTTAGTTGCCCATTCAGAGCCAGCTCTTCAGCGCTTGACATCCTGTTTTGCGGAAACTGCCAAAATGTTTGGCCTGGAAGTCAGCCTGAAGAAAACTGAGGTCCTCCATCAGCCAGCTCCCCACCATGACTACCAGCCCCCCCACATCTCCATTGGGCACACAAAACTCAAAACGGTCAACCAGTTTACCTATCTCGACTGCACCATTTCATCAGATGCAAGGATCGACAACGAGATAGACAGCAGACTCGCCAAGGCAAATAGCGCCTTTGGAAGACTACACAAAAGAGTCTGGAAAAACAACCAACTGAAAAATCTCACAAAGATAAGCGAATACAGAGCCGTTGTCATACCCACACTCCTGTTCGGCTCCGAATCATGGGTCCTCTACCGGCATCACCTACGGCTCCTAGAACGCTTCCACCAGCGTTGTCTCCGCTCCATCCTCAACATTCATTGGAGCGACTTTATCCCTAACATCGAAGTACTCGAGATGGCCGAGGCCGACAGCATCGAGTCCACGCTGCTGAAGATCCAGCTGCGCTGGGTGGGTCACGTCTCCAGAATGGAGGACCATCGCCTTCCCAAGATCGTGTTATATGGCGAGCTATCCACTGACCACCGTGACAGAGGTGCACCAAAGAAGAGGTACAAGGACTGCCTAAAGAAATCTCATGGTGCCTGCCACATTGACCACCGCCAGTGGGCTGATATCGCCTCAAACCGTACATCTTGGCACCTCACAGTTCAGCGGGCAGCAACCTCCTTTGAAGAAGACTGCAGAGCCCACCTCACTGACAAAAGACAAAGGAGGAAAAACCCAACACCCAACCCCAACCAACCAATTTTCCCTTGCAACCGCAGCAACCATGTCTGCCTGTCCCGCATCGGACTTGTCAGCCACAAACGAGCCTGCAGCTGACGTGGACATTTACCCCCTCCATAAATCTTCATCCGCGAAGCCAAGCCAAAGAAGAAGAAGATAGCTCATAGTCCTACTAGTGGCAATGCCTCTAGCCAACAGGTACTGCCACAGCTCGTCGCTCATGAACAAGGACCCCCGATCACTATGAATATAATCTGGGTACCTGAAGATGGAAAATATGCTGCAGAGTGCCCTGATAACTGCGGCAGAGGTCATGTCAGGACAGGGTATGGCAAACGGAAATCTGGAGAACTCATCTATATGTTGAGGAAATAGACGTTCCTATTGGTCGAAGGCTGAGGTCCCTTGAAATCGATGCTCAGCTGTTCGAAAGGGCATGTGGTCTTGATGAGGTGTGCTTTGTCAGGCCTGAAGAACTGCGGTTTGCATTCCACACAGACCCACAGTGTCTGGTCAGAGACCTGATGTCCTCAATAGAGTATGGGAGGTTTCGGCCTTTTATGAAGTGAAACAACCTCGTGACTCCAGGGTGGCAGAGGTCATCGTGGAGGGACTAGAAGTGGTCGATAGGCATGCTGGCGCACGTTCCCCGGGATAGGGCATCTGGTGGATCGTTGAGTTTGCCTGGCCGGTACAGGATATCATAGTTATAGGTGGAGAGTTCAATTCTCTATCTCAGGATTTTTTTATTTTTGATTTTACCCCACAGTTTTGTGTTAAACATGAAGGTGACAGCCCATTTGTCCATCAGCAGGGTAAATCTTTTCCAGGCCAGGTAGTGACGCCAGTGGCGCACGGCCTCAACGATCGCCTGTGCCTCCTTCTTTGAGGAGTGCCATGTTTCGGAGCCATGGAAGATGCAGGGAAAAAAATACTACTGGCCTGCCTGCCTGGATGAGAGTAGCAGCCAGTGCGAAGTCAGAGGCATCGCTCTCCACCTGGAATGGGATGGATTCATCCAAGGTATGCACCGTGGCTTTAGCGGTCACCTTTGATTTGGTTGAATGCCGCCTGGGCTTCTGCCGATAAGGGGAAGCTTGTGGACCTTACAAAGGGGTAGGCTTTATCGGCATAATTGGGCACCCACTGGGCATAGGAAGAAAAAAAATCCCACGCACTGTTTCAGCACCTTGAAGTTGTGTGCATTGGGAGCTCCATAAGGGGACGCATGCAATCGGGGACAGGGGCAATGACACCATGCACCATGACGCATCCAAGGAGGGCCAAATACTTCTCCTGGTTATGCCAGATTCAGGGACTTGGCTGTGCTGAGAAATTTCACCAGGTCCGTGTCATGGTCCTACTGGTCATGGCCGCAGATGGTGAAATTGTCGCTTACAGTTTATGCCTGTCTACCATCTGATCCATCTCCCTTTTGAACCTGAGACTCCGTTAGCAACTCCAAAGGGGACCCTGAGGAAGTGATAAAGCCTGCCATCTGCTTTGAAGGCAGAGTATTTGCAGTCCCCTGGGCAAAGGGGGTGTTGATGGTACACCGATTTCAGATCAATTTGTGAAGTATACTTTGTGCTGGGCTATTTTATTGATCATACCGGCTATCCAGAGGAGGGGTGAACCGGTTGATCATCTGGCTGTAATCTATCACCATGTAGGGTTTGCTTCCGCTCCTGGCTACCATGACCTGGGCCCGCCATTGGCTCGAACTGGGGGCTATGATCCCCTCCGCCAGGAGTCGCTGCACCTCGGACTTTATAAATTCTTGATCCTCGGCGGAATCGAGCCTGCTTTTCATTGTGATGGGCCAACAGTCTGGGGTCAAGTTCTCAAATAGTGATGGAGGGGATATGCAGAGGGTAGAGAGGCCACAGGCGGGGGCTAGCTGATGGGGGGAGGGGGTTGCAAGTTAGGCGTGGTGTACTGTTATGGGTGGTGGCGGTCCTCTGAATGCCATCGTTGGACTCTAAAAACTGACTCTGGAAGTCAAAGCCCAGGAGTATCAGTGCACAGAGCTATGGCATCACAAATAAATGAAAGTTATCATAGCATTCACCCCCCACACCGTTAACGTCACTACACAGTACCCCCAGATCTCCATGGATTGGTCCTTTGCGGCCATAGAAATTGTGTCATTTGTGGGTCTGACAGAGAGAGTTTCTGGGGAGTGTCCAGGTGGATAAAGCTCTCTGTGCTCCCACCGTCGAACAGGCAGCTCATCCTTTTTTCAGTTTACCTCGATCTCCATCATCGAGTGGGGGATCAGATGAAGTCTGTACTGGTTCAGGGTGACGAAAACCAGGATCGGGTTGTGGTCATGCTGTCAGATAGGAGGCCCAACCAGTAAGATGGCGGCCTCTGTATTGACCATGTTGTCGCTTCGGAGGAAGGAGGAGGAAGTGACATCGACCAGGCGGTGGAAGTGGAGATGATGTCACTCAGGAAGGCGGAGGAGACGATGGGTAAGATGGCGACTCCCGGATCACACACACAGTCAAGTCATTTGGGGCTGGACGTGACGTCAGCAATGCGCTGCTCAGGAGGGAGGGTTTGGATGACTTACAGAAAATGCCCTTTCTTTCTGCGCCTGAGCAGGTCGCCTCCTTAGCTGGACAGAGTCGTCTGGAGTGCTTCAGCTGGCTGCAGTAATGGTACCTCGGGTTTCCGATCGCGACAGTGGCAGCGGTGGGGCCGTGGCTTGCTATTGTGGAGGCCATCTGTGACACTGGCTCCCAACTTGGCAATGCCCAAGGTCCGCATGTGGAGGACCCATTCTTACTGGTGATCTTGTTGGTGTTGTGTTGGTCCTGGCAAGCTGGAAGGCTCCCTTCAGGGGCAGCTTGTCCTCCTCAAGCAGTCACCGACGAATGTAGTCAGACCTCACTCCAGCCATGCAGGCATCTCAGACCACCTCCTCCACACACTGGGCTACAGGATTGGGGGCTTTAGCAGTGCCCCAGTAGTCTCTCCCCAGAGGAACTTGCCCATGGACTCACTGAGTTGCTGCATCTTCAGCCAGTCGATACCGTGAGTACACTTCGTTCACCTGTGTGTGGTTGAGGTTGCGGAGCTCAGCCATGGCCTCTGGGTAGGTCATGCAGTTCCGGATTGCCAGGTACATTCGGTGACCAACTCTAGCTTGCAGGATCTTGAGTTTCTTTTCATCTGAGTCCACCAGGCCCGCTGCAACTTCAAGGAAGTTTGTGAAGCTGGCGATCCACTGCTCATACCGTTTGGCAGCTCCGGGTGTCTGTGGATTGATTTCAAGGCTGTCGGGTCTCAGCAGCTTGTCCATCCCGTGTGGAAGATTAATGTGTATTAAATTGATACACACTATCAATGACTCTGAAGACTGAGTGAGGAATGATAGGCTTTAATACACGTTAGATTTCGGCCGTCCCAACTCCATGTGCTAGAATGAATGGAAGGGGGCAGGGAGGTTGACCTTTATGGCCAGGTCACTGGGGGAGGGGTTACAAGGGAACGAGTCATCAGTGGGCTGGCCAGCCACTAATGTACAGAGCAGCAGCAGTACATATATATATATATCACTACAAAGGCCTCACCCCACAGCACAGGTTGCTTCTGGGGACCAGTATGATTTGTGAGAATTCCATTGGTGAGCACGGCTCTTGCTGGGTCTGGGGCATTGACAGCTTCTAACCAAAGTTCAGAACAGGGGCCTGAGGAGTGTAACATGAATGCCTCCAGCTCAGGTTAACTGTTGGAACGGACAGGAGACCGTGTGGCTACAGGGGCGATGGAGTCCATAAGCACTCAATGTCTTTTAAGGGATGCTCCTTTGGATCTCTTTCATGTCTTGATAGTCCAGTAGAACCTCTTTGCGTGCCTTTACATGGCAAGCAAAGGAAAAAGATTTCTGTGTACCTGAAAATAAATAGAATCTTGAATATTTGCCCTAGTGATACTAAAAGAAAGATGTTTTTATACTGGGATAGAGTAAGATTTGAAGGAGACATTGCAACATGTGGCATTCCCATGTCCCTGATGTGTGCATTATATAAACATTATTTTTTGCACTAACTTCAACTGAGAATATTTATTTATCTAACCTTGATTATATTTATTAACTCTTTCTCAGTCTCATGGTGCATTATACCAATTTCAGAATCAGAATTTATTGTTCTGAACATGTGTCGTAATATTTGTGTTTTGTGGCTCCATTATTTGGCATTGCAGGTGCAAAACTTACATCCATGTACGATTTAAGAAATAAATAAATTAGTCTAAAAGAAGAAGAAAGTTACGTAGTGTCTGCGATTCATTGTCCATTAAGAAATCTGACGGCGGAGGGGAAGAAGCTGTTTTGTACCGTTGGGTGTTTGCCTTCAGGCTCCTGCACCTCCTTCCTGATGGTAGCAGTGAGAAGAGGACATGGCCTGAGTGGTGAGGGTCCTTGATGATAGAGGCTTTTTTTCTTGAGACGCCATTTCTTGTAGCTGTTCTTAATGGAGTGAAGACAAATGCCCATGATGGTGCTGGCCAAGTTCACAACACTCTGTTGCTTTTCCTTTCCAGTGCATTGGAACCTCCATACCACATCGTGATCCAACCAATCAGAATGCTCTCCATGTTACGCCTGCAGGAATTTGTGTCTTTGGTGACATAACGAAGTATGTCACCAAAATAGTTTATACTATTATTGTTGGTTTAACTTATGTACTGTGTGAATGTAGCATGTAAGAATGTCAGTGCATCTGTACAATGTACGGGTGTAAATAGTCAATAAACTCTTATTCTAATCATATTCATAGATATTAATAAAGTGATTGGAGGTGGTGAATCACACAACTGCTGTTTGCGCAACAATGATAGCAATAAAAGAGAATTCAAATAATCATTCCTGCCAGAGCGCACCTAGTATCTGAAGCAGGTTTTTAAAAGGCATTCCTTGAATTTATACATTATAAATTCTATCATTCTGTTGACTGTAACAACATTGTTGTGGCTGACACAGTGGCACATCTTGTCAGACTACTTTCTCACAGCTCCTGTATACCAGGTTTGATCCAGACATGTTGTACTGTCTGTGTGAAATTTGTACATTCTCCTTGTTGACTGCATGCATTACCCCTGGGTGCTCCAGCTTCCTCCATGTCCCAATTGTTCTGGTTGATTGTTTACTTGGCTTCTGTAAATTGACCCTGGTGTGAACATGTAGGCAGGGTTGCCAGATTTGGTGCCAGATAATTTTTAAAAATCTGTAAAAAGCACCAACAAAACCAAAAAGAGCCTAAAAATCTTCTAAAACTGCCAAAAAACAGCCAATCTGCCACCAACCAATTCAAGAAGATGCCATATTTTTGCCGTTTGGTGCAAAAGGGGACAAATTTGGGAACCGTGCATGCAGGTAGGATTGAAAGGGGTTAATGGGAATATGGGCAGAATAGTTTGCAGGGAAAGTAGAAAAATGGGAATCTCTATGAACCAGTCTGAATGTAATGGGCTACAATAATATCCTATGTCATGTGGAATTAAGATAAAAATAATAGCCAGGGAATATTGTGCTATTGGTTTTTGGCCATTGATTCTTCTCCCATCTAGCAGACAATTGTTCTCTCTATTAAATTTTATCATGACATCAAGCACAATCCATTTCATACAAAGCTTTTTCAAATCAGTGTGCATAATGGAGTCACTGATTGCATTTCCAGCAACCTGGGTTCATTCTGATCTCCCTAGCTGTGTTTTTGGAGTTTGCAAGTTCTTCCTGCAAACATGCAGATTTATCCTCAGTGCTCCAGTTTCCTCCCATGCCCTAGAGATGTGTGGGTTGGTAAATAAACCTCTGGTGTAGTGGGTATCTGTTAGGGTGGTAAGAGAGAGTAGGTTGTTGGGTGAATGAATAGGATTGATGGGCTTGCACTGAGAGCTAGCATGGAACAGATGGGCCAAAGTGCTGCCAATTACATTGTTGAAAATATATTATTAAATATATTTATATTCATCAATTACTTCCATTCTCATTGAACTATTTATTTCAAAGGAGGTGGCCTTCCTTGTCCAGTTCTAATTGGGTCAGTTTGGAGACAATTCCTTCACTTGTATAAGTTTTAAACAATTTTGGTACATTATTGAATTCTGTTGTGCTCCATTTGCAACTTATTGGCTTATGACTCATCCTTAGTTACCCAACAATGGTTAATTAGTGCAAAAAAAACAAAGTGCTGGAGAAAGGAAATTTCAGATTTATTGTCAGAGTACATACATGACATCACATGCAACCCTGAAATTCTTTTTCCTGTGGGCGAGGCAGAATTACCACTTATTGGTAGGGCAAAAAAAACTGCACTCAATTTACACATGTAAACAAATAAAGAAATGTAAACAAATTGATGGTGCAATACAGAACAAAAAAAATCAATAAAATACAAAAGTAAGGGTCCTTAAATGAGTCCCTGATTGTTTGTTGTGGAGGAGTCTGATGGTGGAGGGGTAGCAGCTATTCCTGAACCTGGTGGTGTGAGCTCTTTCCTGATGGTAGCAGCGAGAACAGAGCATGTGCTGGGTGGTGTGGATCCTTGATGATTGCTGCTTCTCTCTGATGGCAGCATTCCCTGCAGATGTTCTCAATGGTGAGGTGGGTTTTGCCTGCGATGTCCTGGGCTGTGTTCACTACCTTTTGTGGGGATTTTCACTCAGGGATATTAGTGTTCCCATACCAGACCATGATGCAGCTGGTCAGCACATTTTTCACCACACATCTGTAGAAATATGCCAGGTCTTCCAATGCCATACTATTCCCCTGATGAAATAGAGGCACTTTCGTGCTTTCTTCACGATGCCATCAGTGTGTTGGGACCAGGAAAGATCCTCCGAGATAATGATTCTCAAGTACTTAAATTTGCTCACCCTCTCCACCTCTGTTCCCCAAATGATCACTGGATTGTATATCTCTGGTTTTCCCTTACTTAAGTCAAAATCAGCTCCTTGGTTTTGGTGACATTAAGTGCGAGGTTGTTGTTAGGTACATCATTCGGCCACGTTTTTAACCTCCCTCTATGCTGACCCATCACCCCTTTTTATACAACCCACTGCCAAGATATCATCAGTGAGTTTGTCGATGGTGTTGTTGTCTCGAGCCACAAAGTCATACATTAATAGTGAGTAGAGCAGGGGGGCTAAAAGCAGAGCCATGTAGTGCTCCAGTACTGATGGAGATTGTGGAGGAGCTATTTTTATCAATCCTCACTAATTGTGGTCTGGAGGTGAGGAAATCCATGATTCAATTACACAAGTCTTGGAGTTTGTTGATCAGTTTTGAGGGAGATAATGATGTTGATTGCATCTTTGCAGTCCAGATGTTCCAGGGCTTTGTGCAGAGCCAGTGAGATGGCATCTGCTGCAGACCTATTGCTGCAATAGGCGAATTAAAGTGGACAGTTGACATTGAGGGTCAAAACAACTCGATTCCAGTACTACATTCTCTTGTGGTTAAATAGTTCTTTTCTTGAACCATCCATGAATACTTAGCCATTGTTTTTCATCTTTCTGGAATACTTAGGCCAGCAAATGAAAACTTTAAAAAAGTCAGATGGTTGAAAATCTGGAAAAAAAATGGAAACTCCCAGTAGGTGAGACAGCATCTGTAGAAGGAAGTGGTTCTTCCCTCCAATGACTAACTGAAGGCAATCTCTTGTCCTAACCATTCCCATGAATCCTTCTCAGTGACTTTATATTCGATTTCTGAGTTACATGGTGATTTTTCTCGTTTTGCTGGGGGATGAAAGGAGAATTGATTCTTTCCACGTTTTATGGAACCCCAATTGATCTTTAATCATTCATTGAAATAAGATCATGAGTGCATTGACATGCACATTGTACAATGTACATGTACCATAAATCCTTACTTGCTGCAGCTGAACTCATCGTAGTAAACACAAAATATTAACAGCAATCGTTGTGTCAAAAAAGTGACTTGCAATAGTGCAGCTAGTCCATGATGAGTGTACCAAGGGGAGGTTCAAGAGCCTTTGAGAAGAACGTGGTTGTCGGGTAGCAGCGAGAAGTTGTGACCAAAGGGACCCAACAAGACACGGGGTCGACAACTTTCGCTGCCACCTATCATTGTTCGACGGCTGAAAGTCAACACTCTCTCCCACTCCTGCACCCGCTTTCTGCATCGTTTTTTTTCTTCCTGCCTTTCTTTCTTCTACCTGCCCGTTCCGTGGTTACTCTGCCAGGATCTCAGGGGCGCACCTTTCCACCAGGATTGGGAGTGGAATCAGCCAATGAGAGAGCCGCCACCTCCTACCTGCGAGTGACGAATGGACGGAACGGGCTGAAGTTTTGGTGAAAGTTGCCAGAGGCGTAAGCGCGTCGCGACCCAAATTAGAGTGGTGGGCGCCTACTGTCGAGTCGATGGAACCAATCAATACCTGGAGCCCACGCAAGGTTTCGCTGTGGTTACAAGGTGAGGTAGGCACTGAGGGAGAGAGAAAAGGGGGGGGGGGAGGGAGAGAGAAAAGGGGGGGGGAGGGAGAGAGAAAGGGGGGGGAGGGAGAGAGAAAGGGGGGGAGGGAGAGAGAAAGGGGGGGAGGGAGAGAGAAAGGGGGGGAGGGAGAGAGAAAGGGGGGAGGGGGAGAGAGAAAGGGGGGAGGGGGAGAGAGAAAGGGGGGAGGGGGAGAGAGAAAGGGGGGGAGGGGGAGAGAGAAAGGGGGGGAGGGGAGAGAGAAAGGGGGGGAGGGGGAGAGAGAAAGGGGGGAGGGGGAGAGAGAAAGGGGGGGAGGGGGAGAGAGAAAGGGGGGAGGGGGAGAGAGAAAGGGGGGAGGGGGAGAGAGAAAGGGGGGGAGGGGGAGAGAGAAAGGGGGGGAGGGAGGGAGGGAGAAAGGGGGGGGAGGGAGGGAGGGAGAAAGGGGGGGGGAGGGAGGGAGGGAGAAAGGGGGGGGGAGGGAGGGAGGGAGAAAGGGGGGGGGAGGGAGGGAGGGAGAAAGGGGGGGGAGGGAGGGAGGGAGAAAGGGGGGGGAGGGAGGGAGGGAGAAAGGGGGGGGAGGGAGGGAGGGAGAAAGGGGGGAGGGAGGGAGGGAGAAAGGGGGGAGGGAGGGAGGGAGAAAGGGGGGAGGGAGGGAGAGAAAGGGGGGGAGGGAGGGAGAGAAAGGGGGGAGGGAGGGAGAGAAAGGGGGGGAGGGAGAGAAAGGGAGGGAGGGAGAGAAAGGGAGGGAGGGAGAGAGAGGGAGGGAGGGAGGGAGGGAGAGAGGGAGGGAGGGAGGGAGAGAAAGGGAGGGAGGGAGAGAGGGAGAGAAAGGGAGGGAGAGAGGGTGGGGGGCACAGGGGAGGGGAAGAGGTGGGGGAGGGGTGGGATGTGGTGGAGAAAGAGAAGGGGACAGGGTGGGAGGGGGAGATGGGTAGAGAGAGAGAGAGAGAAGTGTTGGAGAGGGGGAGTGTGGGATATGGGGAGAGAGTTAGGGAAAGGGGGAAAGCAAGGGAGCTGAATGGAGGGAGTGAAACAGAAAAACGAACAGGGAAGTGTGCATGGTTTCTTTCATCAAAAATATATTTATTATAAGAAAACCAAGTTGTTACAGAGTTAACATTTGTAATCCATTGTACCCTTGGAGATCATGCATAAAGAATAGTAAAGAAATTTACAAGGTTTGTATTGTATAAACCACAACCCTCCCTCCAACTCCCCGCACCCCATATTCCTAAATCAGGTTTGTAACCTGACGCTTTTTTATTTAGCAAGCCTCCAAGTTTGGATCGTTGATGTTGTTTATTATAAACATGTGCCACTGTAGGAATAATAGGACCAAACCTAACACATTCCTTCCAGACAAAATTGATCATCTTGACCAGGACTGGCATTTTCACGTTCCAGTCTCTCTTCCACACTTCAGCTTTGCATTTTATGGTCAAGCAGAGTAGACCAGATGAGATGATATGGTTCAGTTCCTGAAAATCATTCCAAACTCAAACTGTTTGTCAGTTGGCAATGAACAAAAATGGTATGTGTAGGAGAGTGAAGAGGAAAAGGCCACTTTGGATCTGCAAAGATCTGGCATGATCTGAATATACAGAGTGGTATTCCAGGTTGGGGCAAGTGGCTGATTGGCCTTGATGTTTGGCCTTGCAATTTCAAGGAGCCCTAGTAAAATAAAGTCACTGGAAATAAACATGTGAATGTACTGACTGGAGTCATACCTTGTATGAAGGAAGATGGTCATGGTTGAAGGTTAATCATGTCAGCTGTTGGCTTAACCCCTCAACAGCTTCAAAAAATTTGCTTTCTTGCCCTGTGAGAACTCCAAATTGGGGATATTTGTTAACTCTCTACCTTCAGCAAATTGAGAAGATGACCACTGCAAAACATAGCACTGGAAGAACTCAGCGGGTCAGGTAGCATCCATGGAAAACAATAGTCAGTTGACATTTCAGGCTGAAACAGCATTAATAGGAAGAGCAAGGGCCAGGAAGATGAAGCTGACTCCCTATCACCTTCTCAAGGAAGGTTAGGGATGGACAATACAAGCTGCCTTGCCATCATGCCAAGGTCCTGAGAGTTCATAAATAAATAATGGTTTTGAGCTCATTTCACTGGAACAGTCTGTTTCTCTATGTAGTAATTCCTCTGAAACTTTGCTTTGGCAGAAATGTGCCATGTTTGTGGTGTGAAAGTGCAAGATACAATGATGCTTGACTCACATACCACTAAGTATTCTCTATGCCACAGGTGCTCTGTGATTAGTAAAGGATTGCTTCAGGTGGTATGTGAGTGGAAAGAAAAGTTTGAAAACCACTGTTTTAATTGTCCCTAATTGACTCGTTGTGTGCACGGTTTCATAACTCCAAAGGAAATTGGTCAATGACAATTCTTTTCTCAAGCCAAATATTTCTTTTACCATTGGGTCTAGTTCTCAACTTTTTTTTTCCCCCACTCACATAGCACCTGAAGTAATCCCTTACTAATCACAGAGCACCTATGATATAAGAATTACTTCAGGTGCTATGTGAGTGGGGGGAAAAAGTGCAACCAACTCCCCAAGAGATTTGATGGCAGTCTGAACATCAGTTGACTATGAACTCAATGTAGCCATTGGCTGAAAAAAATTTGTTTCATTCTGATTATCATTGCTTGGTTTCCCACAGCCATTCGTTCCATCATCTAAACAGATTAAACAAATCAAGAGGATGATAGATATCGAACCAGCCAAAATTATCCGGGATGGAGCAGTGCCTTTCATTGGCACCTAATCAATCGATCAAAGCATTAGTATATGGCAGCAGAATTTGCCACACATAAGGTACATTGTGGCAACATGCCAAGTCTGCTTGAACAGTTCTTCACAAACCTAGGCCACCTGGAATGGCAAAGGTCGCAGTTGCTTGTGCATTGTCACCTCGTGAGTGCCTCTTCATATCTCATGCTAATGGGGTTTGAATGCATTCCTTTATCATTTAGGGGTCAAAATTCTGAGCTTTCTACCTCATAGCATCGGGGAGTATCTTCATCAGAAAGACTGCGAGGGTTCTTCATTATTACCTGAGCAATTAAATACTCGAGTAAATCACGAAATTCTGCAAATGTAATGATCGAATTAAAAAAGACAATGCTGTAGAAACTCAGCAGGTCAAACAGCATGCTTTATATAACAAAGATAACTAACGTTTTGACCTTGAGCCCTTCATCAAGCAGAATGTAGAATAAAATGGTGACAGGGCAGGGGGAGGAGCACAGGCCCACAGACAAGTGGTATTAGATGGATAGAGGGCATGCGAGAAAATGGCAGAGGGAGTATAGCTCTGTGAAAGGGGTGGAGAGCTGGAGGTAAAGGAAGAGAGGGAGAATGGGGAGTGGTCGAGCAGAAAACACAGAAGTTGGTGTTGATGCCATCAGGTTGGAGAGTATCCAAATGGAATATTAGGTGCTGCTCCTCCAATTTACAGGTGGTCCTGGTTGGGCAGTGCATGAGGCTGTGGACAGACCTATTGGCTCCAGAGTGGGACTTGGGGTGCAGAATTGAAATAGTTGGTCACTGAAAGATCTCTGTCACTCGCGGACAGAGTGAAGGTGCTCAGCAAAGTGATCTCCCAGTGTGTGTCCAGTCCCTCTGATGTAGAAAAGGCCACAATGGGAGCATTTTATTCAGGAGCCTACCTACACTTTGTTCATACCTTGATGAAGGGTTCAAGTCCAATACATTGGTTACGTATCTTTGTGATATAAAACACTCCATTGGACCTGCCGAATCTCTCCAGCATTGAGCCAGCTTTGTTGGTGATATCTATATATGGTGTTGTGAAGGAAGAAAAAGCTGGAGCAGATCTTGTGTGCCAAATTTAGGATACATGTCCTCCTGGCTGTGAAAGCCTGATGTGGACATCTCATACAGAAGGTTAGGTGACTGGCAGAATGCAGTTTTGGCCACATAATTGTCTGGGAAGAGGGAAGTTGGAAGAGTAGTGGCAGTGGTGGAGGACAGTGGATATAATTGGAAATACCACAAATTTGAGGTGTTTTCCAAAGAGTTTCATTTAGAAAATGTGCATCTTTGCAGTGATTGCTGCACCCTCTAAATATAAGAAATGAGTGGTTAGTACTGCCAAATTTATAATTAAAATGAAGGATTTAAAAGTTAGGATGACAGGAGTCTTGCCACCAAATCTTTTACCACACATGCATCAAAACTGCGGGGACTGAGTGGCTCAGTGCATCTTTGCGAGGTAGTGCCAAGTTTCTGGAGAAATAAAGGTTTGAAGAATAGCAAGATCTTCTGGCTTCCTCCTCCTCCTCCATTGTTTCCATTCTCCATCTTCATAAGGGATCTGAGTTGCTAAGGATTGTACAAAGTTCACTGTGTCAGTAAGAACATAAATTACATTTTTAACATCCTTAACTTCCAACATTGCAGGAACATTACATGGCCTTTTCAAAATGTGTCTATTCAATTGTGTGGATATACAACACCATTTCTACCTTTGAAAATATTTAACCTGCATTCTGCACCATACCATCTTTTGTCAGCTCTGTAATTTGCTCTACTGGTGATTCTGTTATGTATCTATAGTGTCGTGTATAAATATTAGAATATAAAACACAGGCATTGGGTTCTTTAAGCAGATGATAAAATTAATGTGGTAGCAATTGTGCAAGTGAATGCAAAACTTGAGTATTTCAAAGTTTCCCAATAGCTAAAATATCAATTGCATCCTTAATAATTTAAGGAGAAACAGGAAGTTTATTATAAGTTGCAGTGTCTTTAGGAAGCTTTTACAGACACTGTTTTGTCCAGGTGTCTCCTTAAGTTTCTGAGATGTTCAGGCAATGCTTCATTAAAAAGAATTTATCACAAGCTGCCTGACTAGTCCTTCCTCCTCTCACTGCCTATACCACTCCACTCTAAATTTTCAGAAGGCACCATGAAACCTTTGAAGATCCTTTGAAGAAGAAGATTAAGCCAATAATTGGACAAAGTTTTTTTTTTGTGTACATGGTGATGGAAGAGCAGCCTTATCCATCAGATTTTATGAAACTAGACAATGCAAATTAAAGTGTTTAGGTGTAAATGTTGAGCAAGCAAAGAGAACCTGGAGGGAAGCAGATCAGGCCATATCCATGGAGAAAATCGTTTTGAGTCGGGAACTTTATCGAGACTGAGGGGAAGAGGAGATAGCAAGCATTTAAAAAGGAGCAGAAAGGTGAGAGAAGGGACAAGAGGTAGTGGGATACTAGGCAAATGATAGTGGGAGAGGAGAAGAGACAGGTGGGGTGGATTGACTAGGAAAAATGGAACAGTGGAAGCAGGTCGTAATGGGGATTACCAGAAAGTGAACAGATAAGATGCTGGTTGGGTTTTAGGTTCGCAAGGCAGTTTATATTTGGCCTCACCCTGACAATGGATGAGGCCAAGGACAGGCATGTCTTTGTGGAAATGGTAAGAGGAGTTATAATGGCTGTCAACCGAGAGATCCAGTTTATGCCTGAGGACAGAGTGTAGGTGTTTGGCAAAGCAATCTCCCAATCTGTGTTTGGTTCCACCAATGTAGAGAAGGTCCTATCAAGTGCACCAAATGTAGTTGACTGGGTTTGATGAGATGCATATGAAAACTTGCCTCACCTGGAAAGTTAGCTTCTATCCCTGGATGAAGGTTGGGGATGTGGAAGCAGATGTAGGCACAAGCTTTGTATCTCCTGCAGTTGCAGTAGAAAGTGCCAGTAGGGTGAAGGGTGTTTGGAAAGATGAATAGGGAGGGAAGAACAAGTGGAGAATGATGGAGAGAAAGATCGCTGCGAGTAGCCTGTCTACCTGGGTAGCCTAAAACTAAAAGGCATGAACATTGACTTTTACAATTTCAGACTTTTACAATTCCATCTTTGCTTTAATGGTTCACTTGTTTCCTTGTACTTTATCTGTACCCTCCTTTCTCTCCTCCACTTGCCCATTTTGCCATCTCTCCCATCTTCATTAGTCCAGTTTCCTATTGTATTAGAACTCCCATCCCCACCCTTTAATGCATGCTATTTCTCTTTCCCACTTTGATCTCGAAAAAGGGACCCAACTCAAAATGTTGTTTGTCCATTTCTCTCCATGGATACTGTTTCCTCCACTTTTGTTTGCTCAAGGTGCCAGCTGCTGCAGTTGTTTTTTTTTCAAGCTGTAAATGTTCATGGTGTCTATCAGAAAGATGTTTTGATGAAGATTCTGGCATTTTTTAAATTCATTTCTTGTATAAGGAACATCTTAGTGATGGCAAAATAAATATCCAATCACGGCCCAATATTGCTATTGAATAATACAAATTAACCTTGTTTCTCAATTTTATTCTCATTTTTATTTTCATGACCAACTTCTGGAGACAATTTAATTTCATAACTCAAATTGGTTTTTCTCCTTCTCTGCCACACTCATAACTAAGACTGAGAATTGTGTGATAATTCACAACTCAGGCAAATGAAGTGAGTCTTCTTGTTAAAGTGCTGGAGAATATGATTTTTGGTCTAACTTGTACAAACCTGCCAGCAGTGAATATTTTCAAATATAGTTGAAAATATTCACTGCTGGCAGGTTTGTACAAGTTAGACCAAAAATCATATCTATTCACAATTTGAATGACTCCTAGAGCCAGCAGTCACCAAACTAAAATACTGTTCGGGCAAACTTCTAAATCATCTTGTTTGCTGAATGATCCCAAAGTGTCTTTTAAAGTGATGTAACCTTCGACATTCTGCAGAGAATGCTTTGATATCAGTTGATCCTTTGAAGTGTAAATTCGCTGGAACTCCTCCATTTCTGCTAAAGTCATCTGTGTCGGGGTTTATGCTTGCAGATCCTTTCTGCAAGATTATAGATCAATTTTACTGAAATCTAGACATCCTTGTCATGAAGAAAGCAAAATTAACAGCTCATGAATATTTGGGTCAGAGACTGTCACTCGAAAAATTGATTAGTAAAGAAGTCTTCTTTCCCTGAAACAGGGTTATGACTTGTCAAAAATAGTAATGATTGGCATCAAGCTGACAGTTCCACACCACATTTCACAATGCAGAAATGGTTTTTTCTCAATTATTATTTCATTTTCAATTTGTCCGACCTTCCTATTATTTGCTTACTTATCATAACACACTGAAGAAGGCCATTAGTGTTCCTCTGGTCCATGTTTGCTTCCCAATAAAGAAATCCCATCAGTGCTGTTTTCCCCCCCTTGTTTCCCTATAGTTCATCAACTTTCCTTTAATTCTTGTTGTCACATGTTTGCACAGAGGCATAATTTTCTCGACCAATCAACCAGCACATATTGGGATATGGAAAGAAACCAGAGCATTTGGTGGAAACTCACACGATCAAAAAAGGAACTTACAAACTCAAGTCTAAAGGATCAAAAATAAAACAGCCATACAACATTTCATTTTCAGATATTTCTCTCTTGTATTGATATAAATTTGATACAAAAATGATTCTCAGAGGTCCCCACCATCCATTAAAAACAAATCTTGGGCCAATTTAATTCACAGCGTATGATGACAAGATGGTAGATGAGTGCACAGGATAGAGTGACAGTAATGTGGCCAAAAGTATCTTGGATATGGTATTGAAGATGTGCCCTATAAATAGCTGCTCCTCTGTTCTTCCAATACAGATAAAGCCCTGATCTACTTGATAATATGGAAAATTGCCTAGATGTGACCTATCAACAAAAGCCAAAACAAATGCAAGAGGTAGTGTCTTTAGGAAACACTACCCCGTTATCTTATTCGTCATTATCAACAAAGTGAAGATAGCAGCAGGCACACAAGAAACTGCAGATAATGGAATCTGGAGCAAAGTCCAATCCGCTGGAGGAAGTCAACAGGTTGAGCAGCATTGGTGGGAGAAAAGGAATTGTCAACATTTTGGATTGGAACCCTTTGTCAATACTAGGAGTACAGAGTGTAACAAGGACAGGTTAGGAGGGGTTGCTCATTCATTCTTGGTTTGGGTAAAAACATAATGCTGGAGAAACTCATCCGGTCAAACAGTGTACTTTATATACCAAAGATAAAGATGCATAACCCACATTTTGAACTTGATGAAGGGCTCAAGCCCAAAATGTTGATTATGAATCTTTGTTATATAACAGGGGTGGCCAAACCGCGCACGGTTCGCAAGCCACATGCGGCTCTTTGACACGTAATGTGCGGCTTGCAGCAATATCTTGCATGCGGGGAGGGTGGCTGTCAGCGGGTCGCCAGCTGACTGTCAACAGCCTGCCCGCTGCTAGGCACCAATAGTGCCCCCCTCTCACCCTGAATCACCATTAGGGGCAGCTTACAGAGGCCAATCAACCCATCTAGCATTTTGGACATAGGAGGAAACCAGAGCACCTGAGGGAACAGCACTTTTGCAGACACATATACCGCACCAGGCACCACTCGAGATTCGTCGGGGATAAATATATGCTGCTTTCAGGTGCCTGGGGGAGCGCTCGGAAGTGGAGAATATACCTCCCCAAGATGGGTTGAGTAAGTACACCTCGGGGACGGGTTCTCTGCTTTTAGGTGGCCTCCTGACAGCCACATTCGGGTATTTTAGGCGGCTTTACATTAGGGTATCTCATTGTCGATCCTTGCATCTGATGAAATGGTGCAGCCGAGATAGGTAAACTGGTTGACCGTTTTGAGTTTTGTGTGCCCGATGGAGATGTGGGGGGGCTGGTAGTCATGGTGGGGAGCTGGCTGATGGAGGACCTCAGTTTTCTTCAGGCTGACTTCCAGGCCAAACATTTTGGCAGTTTCCGCAAAGCAGGACGTCAAGCGCTGAAGAGCTGGCTCTGAATGGGCAACTAAAGCGGCATCATCTGCAAAGAGTAGTTCACGGACAAGTTTCTCTTGTGTCTTGGTGTGAGCTTGCAGGCGCCTCAGATTGAAGAGACTGCCATCCGTGCGGTACCGGATGTAAACAGCGTCTTCATTGTTGGGGTCTTTCATGGCTTGGTTCAGCATCATGCTGAAGAAGATTGAAAAGAGGGTTGGTGCGAGAACACAGCCTTGCTTCACGCCATTGTTAATGGAGAAGGGTTCAGAGAGCTCATTGCTGTATCTGACCCGACCTTGTTGGTTTTCGTGCAGTTGGATAAGGCAAATAGCGCCTTTGGAAGACTACACAAAAGAGTCTGGAAAAACAACCAACTGAAAAACCTCACAAAGATAAGCGTATACAGAGCTGTTGTCATACCCACACTCCTGTTCGGCTCCGAATCATGGGTCCTCTACCGGCATCACCTACGGCTCCTAGAACGCTTCCACCAGCGTTGTCTCCGCTCCATCCTCAACATCCATTGGAGCGCTTACACCCCTAACGTCGAAGTACTCGAGATGGCAGAGGTCGACAGCATCGAGTCCACGCTGCTGAAGATCCAGCTGCGCTGGATGGGTCACGTCTCCAGAATGGAGGACCATCGCCTTCCCAAGATCGTGTTATATGGCGAGCTCTCCACTGGCCACCGTGACAGAGGTGCACCAAAGAAAAGGTACAAGGACTGCCTAAAGAAATCTCTTGGTGCCTGCCACATTGACCACCGCCAGTGGGCTGATAACGCCTCAAACCGTGCATCTTGGCGCCTCACAGTTTGGCGGGCAGCAACCTCCTTTGAAGAAGACCGCAGAGCCCACCTCACTGACAAAAGGCAAAGGAGGAAAAACCCAACACCCAACCCCAACCAACCAATTTTCCCTTGCAACCGCTGCAATCGTGTCTGCCTGTCCCGCATCGGACTTGTCAGCCACAAACGAGCCTGCAGCTGACGTGGACTTTTTACCCCCTCCATAAATCTTCGTCCGCGAAGCCAAGCCAAAGAAAAAAACATTAGGGTATTATGGCGACCTGAAAGTGGCTACCGATAGAATTAGTGGGTGTGGCTTGTGATTGCTATGACTCTCAATCATCTCAAGTTTATGGTATGAGGCTCTTGTGTTAAGCAAGTTTGTCCACCCCTGTTATATAAAGTACACTGTTTGACTGGCTGAGTTTTCCAGCATTGCATTTTTACTTCAACCATGGTGTCTGCAGACTTTTAATTCTTGGTTTGGGTTGTAGTCAGTCTAAATGAGGAGGAGAGGGTGCATGCTCTTGACATCAATGCAGTATTTGACTCTGTCATACTGAAGCCTTGATACAACAAAGTCAAGCAAAAACTGTTGACTGAATTCATACTTGGCAAAAAGGAAAATGGTCATGATTGTTGCAGGATACAACAGCATGGGCTTGTGAGGCCCAGACATCTTTAGCTACCTGAAAAGACAATGCCCTCCAAAATGAGGTCACAAAGGGAAAATTAAATAATATTCAGTTTGTAACTCCTGACATAATTCATGCCTTCCTGAAGCAGAATCACAGCAAGATACAACCATGGGCTGGTAGCAAATAACCTTTACAGTTACAAAACACTAGGCAGTGCTCATCTACATCAGGGGAGAGGATCTTGCCTCACATTTAATATTCGATGGGATTACCATTGTTGAATTCTACACCATCAAAATTGTTGACCTGATCAAAAATATGACTGGATCAACCATTGAATTTCCAATTTCGGGTACACCCTACCCAAATCCAGTTCCATTGTTTCCACCTGTTGTTCCCATTTTCTTAGCCTATTCCAGTACTTGTTTTCAACTCACCCCACCCATCCATCTTCAAATGATCTCTGCCCTTGCTCCCCTGCCTGTTTCTCCTCTCCCATTTGTTTAGTATTGTATTTCCTCTTGGCTCCTTCGCCCACTCTTTATGTTTGCTGTATTCCCTCCCTACCTTTATCTTAACCAATGTTAACTGTTTGTTTTTCTCTGAGTCGCTCCAGCTTCTCATCATTTATTCCATCCCATAAATGCTGTGCCAACCAACACCAGGACAGAAGCTGTGTATTCTGCAAAACGTAACATGCCTCTTGACTCTCCAGAGTCTTTTCACCATTCATTAGGGCCTTGATGGAATACCTCATATTTGCTTGGATGCATTGAGTTCCAGGAATAATATCCAGGATGAGATAAATATCTTGATTATGTATTACACTAAATATTAATTTACCCCACCACTCCAAAGTGCAGTGTCGTATCTTATCAAGGCTCTGCACCATCCAGAAAAATGAGACCAGTAACTATAAGAAGAGTGCTGAATTTGCCCATTCTGAACTCTTGTCAGCATTGTGAGTGCCGTCACCAGAAAGCCTGCATTAGTCAAAGTAAATGGCAGTTAGGAATGCAAATTAAACACCACCCATATTGGTGGCATCCAAATCCAGTAACTGCTCAAAAAACAATTCTGCTCCCAGCACCTCCTGCACACCGAGCACAGCTGACATCCCAGGTAAACATAATTAAAGGGCACGTTTTAACTTTTCTACGTGCACAGGAAATTCAGATACATAAAGGTGTGCTTTCTCCATACACAATTCCTTCCATTCTTGAACAAGCACGGAATCTTGGTTTGTAATCTTTTGGAATACTGGTATAATAATCTCCCGGCATGACATTTGAAATGCATCTTGCAGCTGGGTTATGATCAATGTTAAAGACTTGTATTCAAAATCGACTTCATAGATAAACAGACGAGCTCCATTATCTACTGGAGTTGCATGGAGACAAACTATGAGTAGTTCCATTTTTCTGAAACCGAAGTCTGGCTCCTGAGGAAGAGAAGCTGTATAATCTCTGAGACAGGATTTAACAACAGACCGATTGAAAGGTTGGCCCACCATTACTTGAATCAGAGGCTAATTTATACCTCTAGAGGGATAAATAATTGAACACAAACCATAATAAGTGAAAAATAGAACATGGCTTACACGAAACAGAGCAAATACCTTTCCTGATTCAATACACTGACTCACTGCTGGGAAAGATGTCTCTTTGCTTGCATGTTTTCAGGTTGGTAAGTGAGAATACGATTTCCTTTCTTAACTGATTTTTTTTAAATCACTGCCAACAATATTAGATTTCCTGGTGCAAATCACTTGGCATTTTATCAATGCATTAAGTGCACCCCTGGTACATTAGAAATTGTCCCCTAAGAAATACAGGAAATCAGTTTGATTATCAGATTGCCTCAGCAAGGAGACATTTTTTCAAACAAGGAAAATTGTTTGACCTGGAGACTTGTATCATAAATATTTATACACAAGTTGGCTCCTTTTGTATTGTGCTCTCCAATGAGTCCAAAATGAGCAAATAATTGAGTGAGAGTGCAGGGCAAAGGGAGGGCTGAGGACCCACCAGTGAGGAAGAAATGGCAAAATATTTCCAAGGTAGGAAGATGTAGAATTTGGAAGGAAACATGCAAGTGCTGGTGTCCTCTGTGCCTGATCTCCTGTTTCTTTGTGGTAAAAGTTTTGGGTTTGGGAGGGTGCTATCAAAGTAGAAGTGAATGAATGAGATACATTTTGGAAGTGTGCATACTGTAGACACTGTGCTGGTGTTGGAATGCCTACCTCGTGTCTTCAGTGGAATGCCTTCAAACAAGCACAGAAATGCTGGAGGAACTCTGCTGGTCTCACGGTGTCCACAGGAGGATCATTTGGGCACTGGCTGAGTTCCTCCAGCATTTCTATATTTTGAAAGATTTTGGGCTGTCAAGAGGTGATTTGCTGCTGTAGGATATCCAACCTCTGACCTGTGATAGCTACAATATTCAAGCAACTGGTGTAGTTGAGCTGCTCAATGATGTCATAGGCATGTTGACATTGGGGTTCTTGGGGATGGTCATGAATACCAAGCACAGGTGGTAGACTCTTTGGAGGTGGTCATTGCCCAGCACCTCTTGTGACTGAATGTTGCTTGCTTCTTAGTAACTCATTTCTGAATGTTATATGGGTGTTAGAACAGAGAATGTTGACTTATTTAATGTGATTCTTTTACCAATGTGTCAGGAGCCCTGATTATATCCAGCCAGGACCACCTAGTGCTAAATGCCAAGAGTGAAGACCACGAGTGAATGAAATTGTCATCCCCTATTAGACTTGTGTATTAAAATACTCAAGATTTGGTTAACACAATGCCATTACAGCACCAGCGATCAGGACCAGGGTTTAAATCCCACTCTGTCTGTAAGGAGTTGGTATGTTTTCCCTGTATCTGCATGGGTTCCCCCCCAGGGACTCTAGTTTCCTTTCACCGTCCCAAACATACCAGAGGTTGTAGATTAATTGGATGTCATGGGCTGAAATAGCTTATTACTGTGCTCTATGTCTAAATTTGAAGAAGAGCGCAGAGCCCACCTCACTGACAAAAGACAAAGGAGGAAAAACCCAACACCCAACCCCAACCAACCAATTTTCCCCTGCAACCGCTGCAACCGTGTCTGTCTGTCCCGCATCGGACTTGTCAACCACAAACGAGCCTGCAGCTGACGTGGACATTTACCCCTCCATAAATCTTCGTCCGTGAAGCCAAGCCAAAGAAGATGTCCAAATTTAAACAAATAAATAAAACATTTTGGAAAGATATTTTTCAAACATTATCGGTGATTCTTAAGGTTAAATTGGAACCTTGCTCTTTTTGGATCATCTCAAGATGATGACATTTTATTGACTTTGTGAGAGATGAGTAAAACTAATATGAAAATATGAGAGATGAATAAAGCCAGTATGAATAGGATGAGGATAGATAATGGAATGTAGGAAGTAAAGTTAGTCTGAATAAGATAAGGGTCTTCTAGCCTTTTAGACAGAATTAGCAAGTTCTGCATATAAGAAGTTAGTAAGCCCTGAGAGTCAGGAAGGTGTGAATAAGGACAATGACATGATGGGACACCGACAGGATTAACCCCCCCCCCGGTCCTCCAAGTTCACAGAAACAGCACGTAGGCAGACAGGATTGCCTAATGCCAAACTCATCCAGGAGGCAGAAGAATGTAAGGTGGAGGGTACTTCTATACTGAAATAAACTGTATAAATGTTGGGTGAGACCCAGTGTGGGTGTGTGTTCCCAGGGTAAGGGGAAAGCACCCAACTTTGCATTGTTGTATAATAAATGTTCTTTGTTCTCAATTTTTGTCTTGAGCAAATTCTGTGAAGGTACTTCTGTTTCTCACAACTTCAACTCAAAAACTGAATTTTATCTTTTACTTTATTGATAGCCAGAAATGCAATTTTGATTAAATGGGAAGAGAACACACCACCGACAATAAAAATATCTTAAAAAGAAAATTTAAATTTAAAATGTAAATTTAAAAAATAACTGACCCTTTCTTAGTAGTTAAATATAATTGCGTATCTTGAGTTATTTTTCTAAAATAAAGAGGAAAAAATGTTTAAAAGACTCCATAGGTCATCCATTGTCAGTGGAAAGAGAAACAAAGTTGATGTTTCAGTTCAAAACCCCTTAATTAAAATGAGGATTTTGCAGGGCTACCAAGGTGATTCAGCTGTTTATGAAGCTATTTTACTGATGGGTTAATAAGTGCAATGAGAGAGAGAAAACACAAATACTGAGCATGTCAATGCTGTGAATTGTTTGTCAATACAGTCCTGAGACCCAAAACCATGCTGGAAATATCCTGTTGGTCTATCCATAGCTTCCTCCCTACCAGAGATTACCAAGAGTTCAACTCTTTCTCATCTATTTCCTGCACCTCTGCTTTCACAGCTTCTTTGCCTCAGCCACAATAAGGAAGGAGTACTATTCGCACTGTTATCCACCTGTGATATTGACTCCATTCTCTCCACAAATGTAACAGATCTGGCAGATATCTCCAAATATTTTCCATTTGGTTTCATTTATCTTCAATATCTCTAAACTGCATTTTGCAGCCCTCTTTTTTTTTTCCTTTCTGTAATTGTCATCTTTAATCATTAGCCAGACAGTTCCATTAATAGAGGAATCACCTCAACAAGTGAAACATGAAAGTCTGCAGGCACTGTTAGTGTCGTAAAAACACACAGAAAAGCTGGAGGAACTCCTCTCAGTAAGCCTAGCTTCACCCTATCAGATAATCTCATTGTCCTATCAATTAGGAAATGTCCAGATGAGCATTTGAATCATGAAGGACCAGAAGGCTGCTGACCAAGTGCAGGTAAATGGGTGAAGTATAGAAAGGCACTATAAGTGACAGGACAAGGTGATATAACTCTATGGTTAATTCTGTGCAATCAAACTGCAGTTGGCACCAGGATGTTTTACAACTTCTGTTGGATATTTTATTTCATTAAATGTATGCCTGCATCCAATGTTTGCCTACTGCTGTTTTGCACAGTCAGCAATAATGACAATATGCCAGTAAACAGGATGGAAGGACCTGTATTGAGCAATTTGTGATAAATCACCATGCAGTCGAGATACCACAGCAAATTGTTTATTGTCAAGTTTAATGGTGCTTATTTCGAATTGTCAAACATCACAGAAGAAGAAAAAAGAATAGAGTGTGTTGTCGTATACACAGTGAGGCTGGGCAAGGGTGACCTGGAGTGCACTGAATGTGCACTTTTGTACATTATGGGGGGGTTTCCATGCTCTGAGGATGAACTGCATTGGACCCTGAGGTGGCAGGCAAAAAGATGCAGATGCTGAAAATCTGCAATAAAAACCAAAAATTCTGTAAATGTCCAGCAGGCCAGGCAGCAACTGTGAAAAGAGACACAGTTGAAAAGTCTTTTATTGACCATTTCTCACTTTTTATGTTGCAGGTATGTTAAGTGGTTGAGGACAATCTTTAGATTAAAGTGGCAATGCAGGTCCTAGTCATTTGATTATATGCAAAGTTCTACCCTGCTCTTTGTGTGGTTGTATGTGCAGGTTTCCTGTACTTGGTGTAGGCTAGGTTACTTCAGATTCTGCCTGTTGTGTTCCATAGGCCTGGACAGTGGCGTGCAAAAATATCCATTTGACCAGTGGCAAGTGAATGGGGAGCAACTTTTGCGATTATCACAGCTGAACCTGGAGGAATTAGGTGTGAAGCAAATTGGGCACCAGGAGCTGATTCTGGAAGCAGTGGAGCTACTTTGTGCATTGGTAAGGAACACTGGACGACCAATTCTATTCATTTTGTACCCTGGTGTAGACCGCTGCGGCCATTGGCTGCTCTGTGCCTGATGCAATCGCATTGCAACCACTGTACTTGCAACAGTGCACCACATGTGCGTGAGCACCTTGAGGGTGCATTAGTTGAATCGAGGCGCGCTCTCTCTCTCTTCCAGCACCCCCACCCGTTTATCATGTTGGGTTCTGTACAGTGATGTCTTTTATTTGGTTTACCTCACCAGCCATCTAAGCATACAATAATGAACACCTGACTTAAGATTGTAACACATCATATCAGTCAGTCACCAAATTGCTCAAATTTCCAGTGGCTGATTAACAATGCTTCCTGACTGTGCTGACCTATAATGTTTGATAATTTGCAGCTGGATTAGTTTGATCTTTTAATGAACAGTTCAGCATGAAACAGAGGAACCACCGACCGTAAATATCTGTGTGGTTTCAGGAATTTTCTGGTTGGAGATGATCCCCTTCTTCTGACTTTATTTTGTACCAGTTTCATATTATCAGTAAACTTGGATGGCTCCAGAGCATAGATAACCATACATTTTGGCTGGGTTACTTGCAGGCAACACTTTATTGTTTCCTAAATAAGCTTACCAGTTAATTCTTCACCTCACAACCTCTTCTATTAAGGTGCTTTTTGACTGTTTCACAGTAAACTCCTATCTACAACCATTGGCCTTGTTTAAGATTTAGGTTGTAAATCCTTTCAGACCTAGTTGTAAATCATGATGTGCTAAAGCAGTTCCGTCTAATTTGCCAAATGTAATCAACCCATTGTAAAGCTTTGCTGATCTTAAACTCTGTTATTCCTGTTGTTGCACTTTTGCAGGATGCTTTCAAAGTACAAATAAATGTTTTGTTTCGCTAGAGTTTAAACAGGTTGATTCCATTTTGTGAGATTGTCTGGGTTTTGCTATACTAGAGATGAAAGAGCTCCTCCCGCAAACCTGTAATCACCATAACAAACTGAAATTCATTGTGGACTCGGCACTGGAAGAACGGATGGGGGGTGGGGGGGCTTCTTGCTTGCTTTAAATGAGTGACTCTGGGCATATGATTACTTAATACAAAACTGCCCTCAAATCTTGCTGAGTTGAAATTACTGTTTCCATCAGCAGATGTGCTCAGTATTGATAATTTGATTCTGCCCTGGTTACTGAAGTATCGGAAACATTGACATACTTGAAAATGACTTGGGTACAAATCATTGGATGCTACCAACAGCAACCAGGGGAATGTATACCAAGAGTTCCAGTGAACTTTTATTACATAAGTTCCTTCAAATCTTTGCTTCCAGTTTATATATTAACCAGTTTGGGCAATCTTTATGATTTGGAGCTCTGATGCTGACTAGCATTCCAATGAACTGTGAGCCACCAATCCTAAATAAATAAAATCATACAGAACTTTTACGGGCCCTTCCAGCCCACAAGCCTGTGCCACCCAAATACACAACGTAACCTACAACCCCTGTACGTTTTTTTTTGAAGGATGAGAGGAAACTCACACAGACATGGGGAGAATGTACAAAGTCCTTACAGACAGCGCCAGATTCGAACATGAGACGCTGGTGCTGTAATAGCGTTGTGTTAACTGTGCCACCCAACTGTTTCACTAATTGTATGGGAACAAATATTGTTGTTATTATGTGGGTGTTGAATGTTTCTGGAATGATGCTTGATTCTTACATGGGCTTTTCTAGGTGAGTTTCTTTCTGAATGATTTTGTCTTCACTTTCAGACCTATGACCTTGAGACTGAGAATCTTAAGATTCTGATGGAGAAGCTGAGAGCTGTCTCTGGAACCCTTCAGTCCTTTATTGTCAGTCGGAGGAAGGTCACCCCAAGTCCACAGAGAACGTCTGGAGACCTCCTCTGCTGTGTTATCGATCTTCTTCAAATCACCAAAGCTATATTTTCCTGGCTAAACAGGTGCTCATGTGAATTAATGTTTTGGATTATTACTAATGGTTACAAAGACATTTTATTGGTAAAAAGAAGGAAGTAACTCTTCCCACAGCTTGGGTTGCTGCAGTAAATGAAAACCAGCAAGCTGCTGGAAACCTAAAGTAAAAAAAACCAAAAATGCTCAAAATACTCAGCAGGTCAGACTGCATATGTTGGAAGAGAAACTGAGTGAATGTTTTTTTTTAATTTAAATTTAGACATGCAGCACAGTAACAGGCCATTTTGGTCCACAAGTCAATACCATCCAATTCACACCCAATTAATCTACACCCCCCAGTACATTTCAAATAGTTGGAGGAAACCAGAGACCCTGGGGAAAACCCATGTACACACAGGGAGAACGTACAAATTCCTTACAGACAGCTCAAGATTGAACCCTGGTCCTGATCACTGGTATTGTAAAGGTGTTGCACTAACCACTATGCCATCCAAAGACAAGAGTCAATCTACAATGTTAACTCTGTTTCCCTTCCCATATTGCAGCTTAACTTATGGATAATCTCCTACCCTTTATGCTTCTATCTGTTAATATACATAATCAAGAAGTTGGGTTAGGGTTCAGTAGTGAGAACAAAGTGAATTTCTCTGACGGAGTGAAATAATAAGGTTGTTAAGGTAAGATTGAGCTTCTTTGTGTATGTAACATGTTGCTAACTTTGATTTGTCTAAATAATGGCATGCTGAGTTTTTCAGCTTTTTCGGTTTTATTTGGGTTTCTGCAGTGTTATTGTACAGTGGCACATCACTGTGTAGTTTATAAGATTCAACACATGAATTGTGTGTCATAAATGTGAGAAGATTCTCTGAAGGAAGAAAAAACAATTGCTGGGTCAAGGCTTTTCATCAGGGTTGGAATGAAGTGAAAGATTTGCAAAGAAGAGAAAGGAACCTGAATCCATGGAGATTTGTAGACAAAGAAAGGCCATGGAGTGAGTTGTGGTCCAGATAGAAGATTTTAAACTCCCATCGGTGGGTAGGGAGGTTGTTCAATTCATTGCAAAAAAGCCACTATAAAGGTAAGGCATGAAGCTGGTTGGGTACAGATATTGAATACCTTGATGATGACCTTGTGGGGGAATGAAATCAACAGCACAGGTGGTGTTTGTTCACCAATTTTCACTGATCTGAGCTCTGAGAGAAATTCTAACTATACTTCTCTGCCAAACCAGGTATCCCTTTATATGTATCATAAATTACATTGATATGAAGAAAGAGATCATCAGGTTATGTGTGGAGCTAGCAGAGACGATCCATAAGGTTTGTCAAATTTACCTAGAATTGCATATAATTTATTGCACAGAAACAAGGCACTTTTGTGTTTCACTCCATTCAATTCCAACAGTTTGTCAGTTCCAAAAGGTCTGTGTTTGTACTCTGCCTTCAACTCACCTTATCGGCAGCAGTTTTGACCCAAATCTTTTCCCCATCCCCACCCCCACTAATGCTGGTTCTTTGCTCCAGATTCCAACACCTGTTGTAGCCTGTGTTTCCAGTGTGAATTTTCTGTTCCTTTCCCACAAGCACATAGCAAGCCTCCACTTAGATGCAACTGTTTGAGACATTGATGAGCAAGTGCTGTGAAATGCAAAGATATTTCTTTTTTGACATTTTTGTATTTTTCTTCTTTTCCCATTTGAATGTGTCAGCCCTTCTTGGGTACAGTGGGATATTCACTAATGCAAGTAGATTTATTTAGACAGGATTCCAGGTTGTGGCTGATACTGAAAATAGACTCCATCATTGAGTGTGTCATAATGAAGCTTATGAATTCCAACACAGAGTTGGTGATAACAGAATCTTTTGTTTATTGATTCCCCTTCATATTCAGAAATAGCTTATAAATTTAATATAGACCAAGATCTCCCTTTCTGGAGAGAAACTAGTACATTTTATTCTAACTTGGGTCTCATTGCATCCTGTCCTGATCTCTATTTTCTCCTTTTGGGTTTGTCTGTCCCACCCATTATATTTCCGACCTTCATCCAAAGCATTTTGGATGACAATGGGTTTTTTAATTTTATTTTAAGGATATGGGACTGGGTGGAAAAACAATTTTGGAAAATCAGCCACAATTTTGGTGAATGGTGGAGCAAACTTGAGGATCAACTCCTGCTCCTCCATGTTCACCCATCCCTTCTCTGATTAATGTTCAATCCAATCCATCTTTGTGACAACTTGATCTGTTAGAATATTCCTGGAGTTCACTAAGAGTTATTGAAGTTGCGGAAAACAGATGATATGTGAAGAGATTTGCTGTAACTTATCACAGATCTCTTCTATCAAAAAACTATTTGCTTTTTTCATAGTTGACTATAAATTTAATGAATTGTATGCTGCAGAAGAAGGTCACAGGAAGACGAGTCCTAATGATAAGCCAGCACATGCGTCAGTCTTAGCTGCACATGATTACTGACGCATAAATTCAGTTTTTTTATAGAGTGCAGGATCAATGAACTTCTAAATTAAATTTAGATATGCAGCACGGTAACAGGTCATTTTGGCCCACAAGTCCATGCAATCCCACTTACACCTAATAATCTACACCCCCCCCCCCCCACCTGTACTTTTCAAATGGTGGGAGGAAACTGGAGCCCCCAGGGAAAACCCATACAGACACGAGGAGAACGTGCAAACTCCTCGCACAAAGCATGGGATTTGAACCCTGGTCCCAGTTGCTGGCGCTGTAAAGGCATTACACTAACTGCTGTGCAAACACTTCTGTCTGTGGAATAAGGAATCAAATTACAGAGAGCGCAAGCAGATGAGAACATTCCTCAAGCTGAAGATGTTGCAGTGAGGCAGATATCTGGAATTCTACCTCCTAAAACTGGTGCTCCCAGAATAAATGGGAATACCTACCATCAGGATGTGAGGAAAGTCTCTGCTTCTTTATTTAAACTCCTCTTGTATTTATTCCCCCACCTCAACATATCCCTCACCTCCAGCTGCAGTGCTTCAAGGATCACATTACTGGGAGGATTTATTGGCCACTTGATCTGTCAAACAAAAGCATCAGACATACAGTAGGAATCTATTCAACTCCCCCCCCACCCCCCATCTGTACTGAATTTTTAAAAAAGGAGCTACCCTTGACTTCTACTATCCACATTACCCTCTATGTAGAAAGATTTGTCCTCTCTTTTGCTTTAATTCTTCTAGCAAATATTTGAAATTATTTCCCCATAGCTTTTGAACCCTCAACTAAGGGAAATAGATCCTTCCTTTTTACTCTATCCAAGCCCCTCGTCATTTTATAGATCTCAATTAAAACTCTCCTCCGACTACTATTCAAAGAAAATAGCCAATATTTCCTCAGCTTAAAAATTCCAAATTCTGGCTATATCCTTATGAATCTCAAAACTCTCTCCAATGCAACCATAATTTGTGTATGTGGTGACCAGAACTTGATGCAATGATTGGCACTGTGACTTAATAAACATCAGCTTAGCTTCTTTAATCTTCCATTCTACTTCCAGGCTATTAAAGGAAAGTCTGTTTAATCATGGAAACATACAATACTAAGAACTTTCTAAAGCTCTTCTTGTCCTCCCCATCATTCAATATAATCATGGCTGATCTTTATATCACAATTATAGGGGTGTATTATAGACCCCTGAGTGGGAAGCGAGAAATAGAGAAGAAGCAGCAGAGAGATTTGTAATAAGCACAGAGTTGTGTTAGTGGGGGATTTTATTTTTCCTAATATAGATTGGGAAACACATTCTGTGAAGGGGCTGGATGGATTAGAATTTGTTAAATATGTGCAGGATAGTTTTTTTGCAGCAACACGTTGAGGTGCCCACTAGAGAAGGATCAGTGTTGGATCTACTCTTGGGAATGAGATAGGGCAGATGACTGAGGTGTGTGTTGGGGGACACTTCAGATCCAGTGATCACGGTACCATTAGTTTCAATATAATTATGGTCCGAAGATTAAGGTTTTGAGTGGGGGAAATCCAGATATGAAGAAATGAGAATGGATTTGCAAGGAATGGTTTGGGCTGATTTGTTTTATGGGAAGGAGGTAGAGGAGAATTGGAGGCCTTTTAAAGGTGAGATTTTGAGGGTGCAGAATCTTTATGTTCCTGTTAGGATAAAAGGCAGGGCCAAAAGTTCAAGAGAGCTGTGGTTTTCAAGAGAGATTAGAAAGTTTGTTCGAATTAAAAGGGAAGTGTACATTAAATAAAAGAAACAAGGTATGAACGAGATGCTTGGAAAATGCATGGATTGTAAAAAGAAGCTTAATAAAGAAATTAGGAAAGCGAAAAGAAGGTACAAGGTGGCTGTAGCAAGCAGGGTGAAAGTAAATCCAAAGGGTTTTTAGAAATATGTAAATTGCAAAAGGAGAGTGAATTGGTCCCTTAGACAATCAGAGCGACCAACTGTGTTCGGAGCCAAATGAGATGGGGAAGATATTGAACGAGTTCTTCTCTTCATTATTCACTAGTGTAGGATAAGTGAAGCAAAAGGGGTGATTATGGAAAATTTAGGGATTAAGAAAGAGGGGGTGTTGGAACTTTTAAGGCATATAAAGATGGATAACTCTCCAGGTCCTGTCGGGATTTTCCCCAGGACCTTGAGGGAAGTCAGGGAGGAAATACCAGGGGCTCTGACTGGTTTTTTTAGAAGTCACTAGAGGGGGCCATGGTGCCTCAGGATTGGCTTATCGCAAATATGGTTTCTCTGTTTAAAAAGGGCTCCAGGTGTAGGCCCAGCAAATATAGACCTGTAAGTTTGATGTTGGTGGTCGGTAAAGTAATGGAAAGTATTCTTAGAGATAATATGTATAAGTATCTAGAGAGGCAGGGATTGATCATGGACACCCAATGTGGGTTTGTGTGAGGAAGGTCATGTTTGATAAATCTTGTGAATTTTTTGAGGTGGTGACTAGGAAGGTTGATGAGGGTAGAGTCTATATGGATTTCAGTAAGGCCTTCGATAAAGTTCCACATAGAAGGTTGGTAAGGAAGGTTCAGGCACTAGGTATTAATGTTGAGATAGTCAGATGGATTCAATGGTAGTTAGAAGGTAGATGCCAGAGAGTCATGGTGGATAACTGTCTGTCAGGAGGGAGGCCGGTGACGAGCGATGTCTCAGGGATTGGTGTTGGGTCCCTTGTTGTTTGTCATTTACATTAATGATTTGGATGATGGAGTGGTAAATTGGGTTGGTAAATATGCGGACAATACAAAAATAGGGGGAGTTGTGGTTAGTGAAGATGGTTTTCAGAAACTGCAGAAGGATTTGGACGGCTTAGAAGAGTGGGCTGAAAGATGGCAGATGGAGTTTAATACCAATAAGTGTGAAGTGCTTCATTTTGGGAAGAATAATCAAAACAGGACATATGCAGTGAAGGGGAGGGCACTGAGGAATGCAGAGGAACAGAGAGATCTTGGAATAACGGTCCATCGTTCTTTGAAAATGGAATCTCCTATGGATAGAGTCGTAAAGAACGCTTTTGGTATGCTGGCCTTTAAATCAAAGCATAGAATATAGGAGTTGGGAAGTGATGAGAGTATTCAAGGCATTGGTGAGGCCAAATTTGGAATACTGTGTGCAGTTCTTGACCCCAAATTATAGGAAGGATATCAATAAGCTAGAGAGGGTGCAGAGAAGAATTACTAAAATGTTGTCTGGATTGCAGTATCTAGAATACAAAGAAAGACTGAATAGACTGGGTCTTTATTCATTAGAGCATATAAGGTTGAGGGGAGATTAGATCGAAGTATTTAAAATTATGAGGGGGATAGATAGAGTAGATGTGAATAGGCTCTTCTCCTTGAGGGTAGGTGAGATTGGAATGAGAGGTCATAAGTTAAGGGTTAGGAGGAAAAAGTTTAGAAGTAACATGAGAGGGAGCTTCTTCACTCAGTGTGGTGGCTGAGTGGAATGACCTTCCAGAAGAGGTGGTTGCAGCATGGTCAATTTTGTCATTTAAGAAAATGTTGAATAGGTACATAGATGGGAGGGGATTGGAGGGTTATGGGCAGGGTGCAGGTAAGTAGGACTAGAGGAGATCACAAAGTGGTACGGACTAGAGGGGCTGAGCTGGCCTGTTTCCGTAATGTAATTGTTATATGGTTATGGTTAATATGATATTCTTACTCTCTATACTCCTTGGTGCATTTTGTGTCCAGAAATCTATCTCCTTTTTAAATATATTCACTGATTTAGTGATAACAAATTCTACAAGTTCACCATCGTTTTAACCTTCTGTTTTGTCCTTGTCCTTGTACTTTTAAGGATGTGTACACGAACATTTCAAGACCTGCCTACGTCTCAAATCCTCCCATTTATCACGCTTAACCTTGTTCCACTTCAACAAATATATTTCCTGACACTTATGAGGATTAAACTCTGTTTCTACCAAACAGGCCAGACCAAATACAGTATATCCTCCTGCGGTTGAAAGCTTTTCTCCTCCCTGTCAACCACACAGCCAGTTTTTTGTAATGTCTGCCAACTTATTTCATTGAACCTTTATATTTAAATCATTAATTAAAAACAAGAAAACATGTGGGACAGGGTACTAAGCTCCGCAGAAACCAACTTGTAACACTCTCCAGTCACAAATGCATCATTAATCATTACTCTATCCTTCCTGTTTCTGACCAGTTTTGAATTTAATTTTCCACTCTTCCTTGGAACGTGCACCTTTTAATATTTGAACAACTAACCATGGTGACATTGTCAAATCCACATAACCTACATGAAATTCATTGCCCTCATCAACCGTTCACGTAACCTCCACAAAAAAATTAAATTGTTTGCCTCCTTACAAAATCAGTGATGAAACTGCATCTTTCTAAATGAAAGTTTATTCTCTTTGTCATAATCGACTCCATAACTTGTCAACCATGAACTCAAAGCAATTGGCCTGTAAATTATTGGTTTGTCCCTTCATCCTATTTCAAACAAAGGGATGATTGAAAAATGATGTTCTTACCCTTTGCAATTTCCTTCTTTGCTTTTAACAACCTGGGATATATATTGCATCCAGGTCTGGTAATTTTCCACTTTCAAAGACACAAAGGCCTTTTACGATGGATATCCTGGCTAATATTTCATGTGCTCTCATTATCTACAACATTGATGTCGGCACCTTCATGCATCAACACAGTTACAAATTATTAATTCAAAACTCTTTTTTGCAACTTCTGCCTTAGTTCATTATTGTCCATCGTTAATAGAATGTACTCTTTCCTTAGTGATCTTTGTGCTCCTTTTGACACTGAAGGCAAAATAAGTGACTTAGCGACGTATGAATATTTCCACTTTTAGCAATCATTTCATTTATCATGCTTGGGTTTTTGCAGTGACTACTGTCCACAAAATCCTCTTGGAGGCTAGATGAGGCTCTTTTATTTGTGATGCATTTCAATTATTTCATCACTAAGTTTAGATGAGTTTTAAAATGGTTTATTTATTAACACACAAAAGACTTGTGTGTCTATAATAACGATCTTTAATAACAAAACATCTGTGTTAACGGTCACCAAAAAATACTTAAGCCTCACTCACCCTACCCTGGTCCGTACTGCCATATCGTTTAATGCACCAACTGAAGATTTGCACATGCACACAAGAAATAACATGGCCATGCACAATCTACAGATCCCGGAAAGCCACCTAACAAGGTAAGTACACACCTTGGCCCCTAATTATTCTAATGAGATGTAATGTCTCAAATAATAATTACACAATTATGTAATCAATTATAAATAACAATCAAACATTTTACAGATCTTCTTTCTTCATAAGGCCAGAGGGTACCAGGACATAGCCTTGAAAAATAGTGATCTTTATCAGCACTCTGGACCAGTAAAGTCTGTAGCCCGTGAAATGGGCAAAATAAAACCAAAATAAAGTCAGTCTGTACTTGTCAAAGTTCCTCCAACTCCTGTAGAAGGCAGACTGTTGCATCTGATGTTAGACCATTTCTGTCCTAGGTCTGAAATCTTTCTGACAGTGTTTTAACTACAAATTATCAGTTTCTTCAAGAAACACTGCTTTGCAGTTCTCAGTACAATATAGCTGATCAGGTACACCTCTCCAATACAAGCTCCAAGATTTCAAATGGCACTCCTTCGACTTTTTGAATAGAGTCCACATTATTTTGAAGAACTCGAATACACCGTTCAAATAAGACATCATATTTGGAAGATGACCAATCTTTGATCCAGAGTACACTTGCATCTTCGAGTTAAAGCATCAACCAGTAAACCTCAGATCTTCCTCAGACAGAATAGATACAGCTTTCCTTTTGGGTTTAACATTAGGTATGACTTCAGCATGTCATTTGGGTTTCTACTTTTCTTCAGCGTTCTGTTCCTCTTATGAAGAATTTGAGCTGTCAGAACCAGATTTGGAAGATTTATCTGATCCTCTTTTAATGAATGAGTCTCTAACCTTCCCAGCAGCAGATTTGCTCATTTTTTTTTATTTTTTTTTCAGCAATTGGTATTAGATAAGCTAAGATTCAAATGATATTGGTTCTTCAAACTCCTCAACACAGTATTTGTGGAATCCTTCTGTAAAGAATAGAGTCATTCCACTTATGTCTTATACACATCTCTTTAACTAGAACTGCAGCCTTTTTCTGCAACTCCAGATCCAATTTTGCAACTTCTAATTCAGTCTCATTTTCTGACAGTTTATTTTGAAGCCTTACATTCTCTCTACATTCAATTCTTTCAATAGGAAAGCCATTCTCCCGTTATCTTCTGACAAGTTAACTTGTCACTGAACTGCTCCTGAGTAACATTATTTCCTCCTGAAGGTCCATCTCCCACACTCCTAGTGGTTCCAGAGCCTTTGGTACATCTGAGCCAATTAGCACCTTTATCTCAGAACCAATCCCAAGTTGATAAGACTTCTGACCAATACTGTTTTGATGTGGGATGTTTACTTAGTGCACAAGCATAGTCTTCTGGGTGTATATGCCTGAGAGATCACAAAAATTACTGCTGTGCACTCCAGCAACCTCTAAGCCTGAAACAATGCTAGTTTCAGCGACCTTCCTTTGGCCCATAGTGTTCAATAGAATACTTGATCTTTTTCCATGAAGATTAGGCCTATTCATTAGTCCCACCGTGCAAAAAGATGCAGTGCTACCTGGGTCAAGAAATGCATAAGTCCTGGTATGTATTGTTGCATTCCCCTTCCTGACTTTTACAGGCACTATTGAGAGTCTGCAGTTATCTTCACTGGCCTCAGTAAGACCACTTGTCTGAACCAAGGCTATAAACACTTGCATCCTTTGTTTCTGCTTGCTCATTTTCTATTTCCTTGATCCTTTGGTGAATATGCAGTATTCTGACGTGCTTCAAACCACGTATGTTGCTGATATTCCCTTTATACAGACAACCAAAACGCACTCCCTTTTCCTTTAAGAAAGTGATTTTCTGATTCTGTTACTTTTTCCAACTGTGAACGCATTTCCAAAGCAAGTCCACCTTCACAGAACAAACCGGCAGAGTGGGCAAACCTTCCTTTTCCTTAGTTCCTTTTATTCTTTTATTTGTCTACCACCATCACCATGGTAGCAAAGATACTTTCTTTTAATCTTGGATGAGGCCATGACTTCGACATCTTTACATCTTTGCTCACAGTTGGAGTGCCCTTGATATTTCCATATACTGGATCTGTGGCAATGTCCACCTGCTGTTTAAGGAAATCCACTATTTTCTGAAAATCACAAGCCAAAATTCTCCATATATCCCTCAGCCAGTAATGTAATTTAATTAAGATGATTAGCATATTGCCTGGCATGTCAAGCTCTTGTATGTAGTTGATATCTTCCATGACATTACAACATCCTCTTAGAAAGAGGGCGTAGGCTTGTAGAGCTTTTGTGTCATCCGGTTTTATTGACGAGCTTTCTCCATATAAACTGTAGCAATTCTATGCTTATCGCCAAAATGCTCCTGGTCAAGTCCTTTGTCTGGGAGCATATGTAGGCAACTCCTTACAAGTTCACTTGGTTATCCTCTTGTGAACTGTTCCAAATAATAGACAATCTTTGGGATTTTTGCTCTTGCTTTCAATGCTGCGTTCAAAGGATCTAATGAACGCTTGGTACTGATGTGGGCCACCATCAAAAACTTGAATCTCCTTCTTGGGCAAAGAAAAGAGAGGATGTAGCTGGATTAATGATGCAGTGATTTCATTTTGCCTTTCCATAGCTGAGAGTACGTTGTTCCGTTCACTGTGGTTGTAGTAGGGTAGTGTTATTGGAAAAGTCACGTGAACATACACCCATATTTCTGATGTTTGACTGGAATGCCAAGGGAGCTGAAGCATTTGACTGTTGGGTTCATGTGGGTCCCACCGGTTAAGAACCAAACCAAAGTGGAGGTACAAAACACACGTTTATTTCTGGGATGGAAATGGGACAACAGTGTCGATATGTCACGCGCGCGCACACACTCGCCTCTCTTTCTCACTCTGTCTTTGATTGGCAGTTGGTATGTCCTCCGACTAAGTAGGGGTCAGTGCTGTCGCATGACAGCTGCAACCCTTCCAAATACAACTAGTATCTTCATTTTGGCCCTGGTTGCAGCAATATTTGCTTCCAGCTCCAGCTGCTCCTTTTTCCTTCCTTTGCTGTTCCTCCTGCCTCCTTAGCTGATTCTCCTGTTCTTCTATGTCATGTTTATCCTTAACCAATTTTTGTTGCGCAAGAAGAGCGGCCATTTTAGCCTTCGTCTTTACTTGTGCAGATGCAGTACTTGAAGTGCTGGAAACTGTGGAGTTTGATCTAGAAGGACTTCATATGCTGCTCCTGCTTCCAATACTTGATACACTGCCACATGGTTGAACTTCCTCCTGCATGTCAGATGTTGCCTCAATAATTAACTTTTTTTTCCAGTCTGTATTGCACATCCGTTGCATTTTTATCCTTGTTTTCACTATTTGGTGACACACCTTCAGCCATTTCCAAGTTCTTCTCTTCCTATTCAGTCGACATCTTCTGTAATGGTTTTGCAAGGTCTTCATTCCCATCAACCAAAGCTCCCTCTTCTTCCATTGCCTGCTTCGGTCTCACAATGAAAATTCTTTTGATATCACTTGTATCCAGACTCCATCACTTCAGTTCTGCTTTGAGATCCGCGACCTGCATGTCTTTCATACATCACACATCAGCGGCAACGCCAGCGGCAGACATTTTACTCGTAAACAGGCATCCACAACACAAGCCAATTAACAGTCCCCAATGGACAAGTGGCATCATGTTCAAACTGCAACAAATAAACAGGAGTCCACAAACATAAGCTTACCACTTCTGATGGCTGTGATGTGGTGTTGTCAACCAGTAAGTTTACACTGCAGCATCCGTCAATAATATCACTGATTTTTCAAGAAGTGGCTCTACTAACATGTCTATAAGACACTCTGCTATAGGATTAGAAGCTCTGGTCCCCTCTCTGGTCAATATGCGGACTGATGGATGTGGATTACAGTCTGCATCCAGCTCTAGGTATTTTCAAGATGGCCACCATATTATTTTCAATATCCCTCCAAAACAAAGAGGGATTATTTTCTATATTTCTATTGTTGGGTGCTACCAGTTGCTCCAATAATTACGGAGAAAAAGACTGAGGGGAACGATAGGCTTTATTATACAAGAGACTGCTGGCCTGGGTTCAGGCTAGGGAAAATGAGGAGAGGTAGAGGGGACTCTACCTTTATGGCCTAGGTCACATGGGGGAGATCCAGGGAAGAGTTAAGGAAAGGATGTCACCAGGAGAGTTGGCCGGTCAGTGCACTCAACCATATCACCACATCTATTTTCTGTTCCAACAATATTTTTTGTTAACTAAATGTAACTACTACTATCTACAAAAGCCGCTTGGAGATGAGGTGAGGCTCTTTATTTGTGACATGTTTCAATTATTTCTCTACAAAGTTCAGATGAGTTTTAAATGGTTTATTTATTAACACATAAAAGACTTGTGGCAGTTTATAAATTATGTAACGTGTAGTAACGAAAAGTCTGTGATAACATTCAGTGATAACAATCTGTAATAACAAAATGTCTGTGTTAACAATCAGCAATAAAATGTTTGAGCCTCACTCAATGCGCACTAACGATCAAGAATACGCGCCCCAAACTTCCGCGCATGCACCAACCATACTACAATATGCCAAACGAAGGCTTGTGCATGTGCACAGGAAGGAACATGGCCGTGCACAGCCTACAGACCCCAGGACGCTGCCTAACAAGGTAAGTTTGGTGCTCTTGGCCCCTACAGTTTCCTTTTCAATATTTCCTGCCAGCGCGATGTTCAAGACCTCTCTTTTTTAAATTGACTTTTACAATTTTACTTTTACAGTTTCAATAATTTTTATGGCTTTTTTCATATAAAATTATTGGTATCTTGCTTAAGTGCTCCCTTTTCCCCTTATTCTATGGCCTGTGTACTTTGTTATCCAGGGAGGTCCTATTAATGGCAGTCCTGTTCATGTTCTTCAAAAGGTTTACCCTGAACCTTTTGAATTTCCTCTTGATTGCCTCCTGTTGTTCTCTTGTATGTCTTGTATGTCTCCTGCTCTGAGATTGATTTGCCAACAGTTAGCTGGTTCCATTCCACTCTTGCTGAACACTTTAACTTGGTGAAAATGGTATTTCTCAAGGTTAGAAATTCTTCCTGTGCTTTATTTTTCTTCTTCAATGGTACTAAATCTGCAAAAGTGCTCTCTCTCTCTCTCTCTCTCTCTCTCTCTCTCTCTCTCTCTCTCTCTCTCTCTCTCTCTCTCTCTCTCTCTCTCTCTCCTCTCCTTTCTCTCTCTCTCTCTCTCCTCTCCTTTCTCTCTCTCTCTGACGTCCTTCCATCAATCTGGCTTCATTCTCTGAAACTAAATGCCAAGTTGGTCTCCACCACTGCGCTACCTCCCACCCCTCCTTGAATTAAAAAAGCATGAATCTTCATGCAATTTAGGGATTTTGTGACCTCTCATTTGATTTTTATCCCAGTTACCATCCTGTATTCTTACAATCCTATGTGTTTTTTGAATGTTTTATTTAATTTTTTCCAAGACACTTATAGAACATTTTTACATACATCATCTAAAAAGTATTTTAAAATTACAGGATCTTGTATGATTGTTCAAATCTCACCTCCCCCCGCCCTCCCCCCAACTGTTAACATAAAAAGAAAGGGTGTTTGAGCTGCCTTCATTAATTAGCCCATATCGTGATCTTCAGAAATTGAACACTATTAAACAATTATATTATTTAAACCTTTTTGGGGAAGTTAATTATATCCTTAGCCAGTATGATTCAAATAAGTTTGCCATATTTTAACAAACACATCATATTTCTTAGAAGTTAGAAGTTATCTTTTTCAGGAGAGCACAACTTTGCAGTTCCATAATAAGAAGTGGGGAGTCAACCTCTGTGTAACAGTGATACATTTCCTGGCTATCGCGAGTGAAATCCTCATGAACTGTTTTCGATATTTTGATAGTTTTTGTGCCAATAACCATAAGATTTCTCAATAAATACAGTTCTGGTTCCAACAGAAAATCCATTTCCATAATTTTTGTCAAAATTTCTGCCAAGTCGTACCGAAAGGATTGAACGTATAAATGTTTCAACCTCTAGACCACACCTAAACCACGAGTCCGGAATTTCAGATTTTAACCAGTGTGGTGTGAGGTATAGTTGGTAGATAAAATTGTATTGTACCAATCTATATCTGTCATCTTAATACAACTGATCCTTGCCCATCAAAGTAATGGTCAGAAATGTGATGTTTGACCTGCCTGCAGTCCCAACAGTATGTTTGTCTTTTTTTTGGCCCAACCAAAGTAGTGTCATTTTATAATTGTTCTAACTTCATCTGTTTTGTCACTGGTTGACTATTTTATCCTCTCCTTGGGTGCAGATTTAGTACCATCTGAAAAACCTGTAACAAAGAACATAAAGCTGATATTCCCATCACTTTGAAATCCATAATTCCCTAATAGCAAATACTTCAACATCTCAAACAGGGTCTTCAGGCTATCTTCCTCATACACTATCCTCGTGTTTTCAATCATTATTTATCCCCCAGCTTTCCACTTCTCTGTTAACTATTGCTCACCCATAGCTTCACAGATCCTAGCTGCCTTTTAGTGTTTGCTGAGGAGGTTATTCTTCATGCATGAGTGCAAGGCACCATAGCTGAGACGAAGCTGTCTGGAAAGGTACCTGTGATAGGAGAGTCCACTGTTAAGGATCAATATCAATCTCCCTGCCTAATCCTAGGGGGAATCGTGATATTTCTAATGTCACTATTCTTTCCTTAGCTTAGATCATATCACTTCCACACATTGAGGTGCAACAAATTAAATCCTATATGGAAATGTAATATATTTTCAAGTCCCAATTGTGTGATTCTCTTGAAAAATTGGTTCTTTGCCGATTAGTCTCTTAGCATTAACATTATTACTGAGTCCTGATTAGCTGGTTTATGATCTGTCATTAAAATCCTTAAATTTGATATTTGTTCTATGGTTTAGGAATACAGCCAAATAGAGAAAGAAAACTGGATACTGAGCATTGTAAGTATGAACAAATGGTCTTTTTTTTTATTGCATTATGATGAAATTGACTAATATATGAATGCCTGGATCAAAAGGTTGGGAATGATAGTGCCGGGTGTTTTTTGGTGTTTTATTTCAATGAGATGGTAAGCCCAGCCCCATTTGTGCCTTGGAATGGTAAAAGACCCTGAAGGCCAGCACAGGTGTATAGTGCTTCTATTGGAGTGCTGAGATCACTAGATATCAACATTAAATTACACTGTTCATGGAGAGGGTTGGGCTGATGATTGAGTCCTGTTCAAAAACTGTTCGACTTGTACCTTGAGGAGGTTTGCCTGTGGAAAACATTTTTTAGATATACAGATATAGATATATGTTAACAGGTCCTTTCAGCCTACGAGCCTGTGCTGGTCAATTATACCCAAGTAACCTACAACCTCCATACGTTTTGAGAGAAAACTGGAGGAAGCCTACGCAGACACTGCGAGAATGTACAAACTCCTTACAGACCACCAGATTTGAACCCCAGATGCTGGCATTGTATCAGCGTTGCACTAACTGCTACATTAACAGGGCCACCACGATACGCTAACACTTTTGCTTGTCATCTCTCCATTAAATTAGGATGTAAGCAGATTAACCAACATTCCATGCTGAATGTCAATCCCATAGCTTGTTAGAGAATTACAGATGGCATTGCTGGTATTACTTTTTTTTGGAATTGTTTGCATAAAGATTCATCATTAGGACTAGACATGCAATCTAATGATTTGAAAACACAACACAGGAGAAATTGAGCAGGTCAAACAGCATCCTTTATATAAGCAAAGATAAAGTTACATAACCAACATTTAAGGTATCTTGATGAAGGGCTCAAGCCTGAAACGCTGGTTATGTATCTTTGCTATATAAAGGACACTGTTTGACTTGCTGAGTTTCTCCAGCATTCAGTTTTTACTTCAACCACAGTGTCTGCAGACTTTCATGTCTTACTTTATTTTAATGATTTGAATGGAACTGAATTTGAGAGCCAGAGTAACTCTCATTCCTGCCACAGCTGCTTAGCAGAGACTAGGCAGTTGTCTGTTGCCTGCTCTTCTCATCCTTTCTCATGGAGTAAGGTAATGTTGCTGTGTGGTCAGTTCTATTTGGTCCCGTCACACACAAACTCCTTTCTCATTTAGTGCAGAGAGCTGTCCAGTTTCTGTGAAAATATGGTCATGGGCAGCCCTGAGGAGTTGGTGAACCAGCGTGCCTGCCTGGAGACTATACATCTACTTACAACTTCTCCGGGGCAGAGTCTGGTGAGTATATGGAATGGTTGACGGGATACTGCTCATGGATATTTTTTTTTAATGAAATGTCAGAGTTAGGCTTTAAATACCTGAGAACCCATATTTTACCATTTTGGGTATTTTTTCCACATATTTTGGAATGAAACTGTAATAAGTGTCTCATAGTCCTGAAGTGTTAAATGCCTGGCAAACTTTCAATTCTTTTCACTAGTGTTGATATGCAGTGACACTAAACAGATGTTTTTCCTCCAACATTGGTTGAGTTGGCAAATATCACCCCTGATTACAGTGCCAATGGATTACAGCTGTACTGAGAATTGAACATGTTTTAGGCTAACATTGGAAGGCTAACATTGTGGATTTCTCCATTATTAAAGGTGACATCTTTTCACTGAGATGTTCAATTGATGATCTCCCTTTCAGCTTTGATTCAAGTAATTGTTTAATTATAATCCTCTGTTCATTCAGTCATTTTACGTTTTGCCCCATAAAGCTCAATTCTTTGTTTGATTGGTCTAGAACGCCCATTAACTCATAAATAAATGATCGAAGCAGCATTATCAACTCCTCTTTTCATGTGACATGCCAATTTGCCAAACCAGTATTGTGATGGGATCATTCAGAGGTAGTCCAAAAGCTTCATCAGTCAAAGATGCCTACACGTGAGCCTTTTTATACAAGTTAGAAGCACACAAGTTGAGGCACAGGGCACCTAATAATTTCCTTCACTAGAGTTTTTGTTGTGTCAGGTGCACGAATGTAGACTTTATATTCAGTAAAACCCCTCTTTTCCCAAATTCAAGCAACGGCAGCCTCAAGCAAAATGAATCACGGAAAATAAATAAGTAAAATATCTGGAAATTTAAAATTGATGTGCCTCGTCGTTAGTTCACCAATCCATACAGTCTCAAGCAACCACAAAATTCACTTATCCAGCATCTACCAATCCCTATAAGTGCCAAATTTCAGATTTATTTTCAGAGTACATACATAATGGGGATTTTACTTTATACAGTTTATAGAACCTTTGTGTTGACTGCAAATGGGAAATTTTGAATTTATGGTTGGAGGATATTTTCTCACAGGAATGTTGTCATTGTCTCTGATCTGACACCCAACCCTCCTTAATCTTTTCTTGTGATTCATTTTGTGGATAAGCTGAAGTAAAATTAAACTGATGAGTCCTTGATGCAGGCAAGGCGGCCATTCATGGATATCTTTGGGAATGATACCTGACAGTGAAATTATGGCACCATATTTTTGCAAGCTCTGATTTCTACAACCTCCAAAAATAGTCCACTATAGTTTTATGACTATGCATTCCATGTACACTTCCACTTTGTGCTTCTGTGTGTACATTTCCAAGCTTTCCATTACACTTTTCCATTTTATGCTTTAAATATAATTTTTTTTTACAATTTAGACATACAACACAGTAACAGACTTTTTCAGCCCATGAGCCCATGCGGCCTAATTATACCCAATTAGCCTACAATCCCTCAGTTTGTTTTAAATGGTGGGAGGAAACCTGAGCACCCAGTGGGAACCCACGCAGACATAAAGAGAATGTACAAACTCCTTATGGACAGCACTGGTTTGAAACCCCAGTTGCTGGTGCTATAACAGCATTGCATTAACTGCTACACTAACCATGCTGCCCTCTTCATGTTCTTCATTCACCAACAACAGCTTCCACATCAAGATTCAATTTATTATCACAGTAATAAAACAGTATCATATTACATGAAATTTCTTTTTGCCTGCTGCAAGGCAGACAGATTCGCCATTGGCAGGAATTATCTAAGCACCTCTTACAGACTCGAAATCAGAGAGAGAGAGAGAGAAGCAAAAGAGTGTCTCTTCCCCCCCCCCCGAGTCACCAAGTGTCTAGATTTGCTTCCAGCTCTTGTGCAGCCCCTGCAGCCAAACTATTGGCAACCAGAGCTCCAGATCTGAACCTCTGACACAGTCAAGAACCCTTCAGTGCCCCCAGCACCTCCTCGCATCCCAGTTCCAATACCTGGTACCCCTCCAGCCAGTTCAAGCCAATCTCCAGCAGTCTGCAGCCCAGTGCGAGGCTCCCGACAGCAGTCTCCAGCAGCCCACAGCTTCTACTGGTTCCTTGCCTCAAGTTGCCAGCAGCCCGCCTTATGCACTGGTCTCTCAGCTGAAAAGCCCCTTCACTGGTCCACCGCCATGATCACTGTCCCCGTAGGTTGTCTTCTCTGCTTCTTCTCAGACAGGGCGTGATCTTCCCATCCTCTGATGCCTTGCTCCAGTCCTCCGCTTCCCTGGAGTTTGCAGCCCCTTGTGGCTGCTGCCGATTAATAGGTGCCACCATCTTGGACATGGGATTTCAACTAAAGCCACCCAATGGGACGTTCAAAGCCTGTGCAGAGCCAACGACAATCGACTAGGCGGCTGGACCCCGCAGGAGCACTGCAACTCCGCTCCCCATGGGTCCTCACCAACGGCAGTTCTGTTGCTACAGTGGATCCGGCAGCACTTTCATGGTCATGCTTGGACCTTAAAAAATCATGACCTCCTCATCTCCCACAGTCTCTGGTCAATAATCAGCCCCTTCCTTTAACTCTTTTAAATCCAATTTGAAGTTGTATTTTTAAGTTGTTGATTGTTACTATGTAACATGTACAATTCTGAACTTTGGGTACTCATTTTATACTGCACTTTAAATAACTGCTCAAGTAACTATGATCCGTACAGCACCTTGGTCAAAGTGAGTGTAATGATATGGTTTATTGTATGTACTTGCCAGTACGGGCATCCTCTCCTAGACCCCTCCTTGGACTCCTCCCATATGACCCAGACCATAAAGGTTGAGTCACCTCTTCCTTCCCTGCACTTCCCTAGCTTGGACCCGGGCCAGCAAGTCTTGTATGTAATAAAGCCTATCGTTCTCCTCAAACTGTAATTATTGGGGCAACCGGTAGTGCCCAACAGTGAGTTGTTTTAAATGTGCTATATAAATAAACTAAACTAAATGAAGTTTTCCCAAATTGCTAGGGAACCAAAAGACTTGCATTCTAAAGGACCCATTATGGCTTGACCAATGTACTTCATAACCAATTAATGACTTTTTGAAGTGTAATTATTTAATGCAGAAAATACTGTATCTGATTTGTTGTTTCAAACCCCAGAGGTGTGGGGGAAGTGGGGAGAAGGGGTGGGAATTCACTAATTGATGGTGTCTTTTGAGTGGATAATTAAGACTATATGACAGAAGATATTATCTGTATGAAATTTAGTAAGGCATTAAAGAAGATCCCACATGGTAAGCCAGCCCAGAAGGTTAAGGCACATGGGATCCAAGAAGAGTCAGCTAATTCAATCCAAAATTAGTTTGTGATGGAAAGCAGAGGGTAGTGGTGGAAGGATATTTCTGATTGGAAGTTGTGACCAGTGCTGTACAACAAGCATCTTTTGGGTAGATATGTGGATCAGAAGGTTTCAGGACGACATGGACCAAATGCAGGTAAATGAGATCCCAGAATGCTAAGTAGGAGACCCGTTCAAGAGTCTGATAATAATTGAAGAAGAAACTGTCCTTTAATCTGGTGCTGCCTGTTTTCAAACTTGTGCATCTTTCTTCTACTTTGAATCATTGCTCAATAATTGAGTTACTAATTACAAAAAATGAGCCGATTTAGTCCAATTTCATTGCAGTTTCATGTTTTGTTGGAGAGCTGGATTTATCATTTGCAAAGTTTAACAGTCTTTCTGTAATTCAACCACTCCAGAGTTGATTCTAAATCTTTATGAACCTGATATTTTTGTTTTAGATAATCAAATTTAATGTGTCTGTAATTCCAACTGCTATTGATAAGAACTCTCTGTACAATTCCTTTAATTAAGATATTTGCCATTGCGTAGATGAATTTTGATTCAATCATCGAGTCAACAAACATCTCTTTCCTTCCCTGTCTTGCTGCCGCATCTTCGAAAACCCTTTGGAATTACTGGGCGTTTTGCCCATGCACACCCCCAGACAATGAATGTAGACAGGCTGTTAAGTTACAAGAAGGTGCTCAGTTATTTGATTACCTGACAATCACATGTGTGCATATGCCAGTAGACATGATTGTACAAATACCAGGAACACAATCCGTTTATTTCCATTCTGCTCTGTTTGACTCCTTTCAATACTGCCATTACAAAATTATTATTATCATGTGAAGGTAAGACTTCTACTTTTTAAAAAAAAACTTGCCCACAGTCAGAATCAGAGGCATGTTTTAACTCTATTAGTTTGCAAGGATATTCCCTTTTCTAGTAAAACCCCTGGTATTCAGTAGATGCCAAGTAAGTGTATTTTCCAGGTGCTTGAGACTTAGTCATACAATGACTAATACCCATGTGTTAAGAATAAACAGTTTAAAAGACAAAAATACTATACTGTACTTACACTGAACACACTTCACTTGCATGAATTTATAAACCTTAAAGCATTTTACTTTTATTTTCAGTCACATGCTTTGAAAACATTTAACCAGTATCTGCAGGCTCCTCCCCCTCTACAGAGCTGCCTGAAAGACCAACAATAACATTATAGAGAATTAACCCCCCCCCAAGTTTGGAGATAAGGTCTCTAACTGAGGCGACTCTTACTAAGCAAGAATAAGGAATCTCTTTAAGAGAATCACCCCAATGGCGAGTGGAATCAACCAGTTCTTCATCCTGGGTGTTACAATTACTGTTTCATACAACTTTATTCAAACAGCCTCTAGGGGCAAAGCACAACCAAGGCCCTCCACTGGCTGGATATTTGCTTCCATCTTCACCAAAGGCTTCAGTGATCATTTCTTTTTACAATTTTAAACGTGCATATTTTTTAGCTATTATTTTATTCATTTATTTTAATTTATTTTCCTTGTTTTATTTTACCGGTTACCAGTTGATTGAATTCCAGATGGGGTTTTACTGTATAATGATCCTAGTTGTGTGTATTTGATTATGCTGTGGTTAAACAAAACACCACCCTCCTGGCTGCCCCATTTTGCAAATTGCCATCTGTGGCAAAATCTATGGGTACCACATTGGCCTCATCTGTCATCTCAGAGCTTGAATGGGAGTCTCCTCCTTAACCCCATGAAACTGCCTAAGAATTAGTGATGATCATGGGCATTGTACAAAGGCAGCAGAAGTGTTCAATAAAGGAGATACTTTATGTTGCTCAAATTTGTCTGGTGCTGTGGGTCATTTTTAATTGTATCCATTACCTTGAAAAACGGTGCAGAAGTGAAATAGGTTTCTGATTGTTTTTAACCAATGTTTCAATTTGGAATTTGTGATGATGTTGACTAAATCATTTTTGAATGGACAAACTTACTGCACAGTAACAGACCCTACGAGTCCATGCCACTCAAATACACCCAATTAACTTACAACACCCCTTGCCCTGTACATTTTGAAGGGTGGGAGGAAAAAGAGCACCCGGTTGAAACCCACACAGACAAACACCTTCCGGATTCGAACCCTGTCACTGTCTCTGTAACAGCATTGCGTTGTCTGCTATGTCAACCATGCCACCTTTTTCATTTATTCAATCTGAAAACAACAAATTCAACAATCTGTGATTTATATATAAAATAAAAAGAAAAAGCCCTTCAGATTTGACTGGAAATATTAACTCTGTTACTCTTCCCACAGATGCAGCCCGATTTTTGAATTTCCAGTATTTTCTGGTTTTTAATTTGGATTTTAAGATGTTAATCCTCAATTATATTTCATTTGTAAACTGAAATATAATATCAAACTTTTTTTTTAAAATGATCTCTTCTTCCCAGTTGATTAATTCAGTTCTGTGACAGTTGTGATTGGGGCTAACAGCTGGGACCATTGCTGAGAGGGGCATTCAGTACTGATAAGGTGACAGATGGCTTAGATGTGAAACCTCAAGCACTTTATTAAATTACATGAACCGCTTCAGATTCATGACCTCATATCTGACAAACTCCATGTTCCGATGCTAATAATCAGACTTTTATTTACTATGGCTGTATTATGGATTAAAAGCTATTTCTTTACATTGTTCAGGGAATTGAAATCAAGTCGAATAATGGATTGCATTTTATCACAGGGACTGCACTAAATGTAAGTGTAATTTATTCATCTCTGTCCAACTGTCTCTCTTGTAATAGTCATGCATATAGTTTCCCTTCTGTTTCTATGTCATGCTAAATATGGCTCTCCCTCTCCCTCTCCCTCTCCCTCTCCCTCTCCCTCTCCCTCTCCCTCTCCCTCTCCCTCTCCCTCTCCCTCTCCCTCATTAGTGTTTGTGGGTCTTCAGTTTCCACACAATTCTGTCAGCAGGTGTCTATGGTACACTTCATGTGCAAGTGTGCGGGACAATTCCTATCCATTTTACTCCATGCAGTGCTTCTGGCCCACCTTATCCGTGCCATCCATTAGAAATCTGTCCATGCACATCCCATTTTCCAGTGCTTGGTTCCAAGTCTTCTTTGTGTTTCTGATTCAAGTGTTCATCTTTACGTAATTATTGTGAGAGTGCCTGATAACATCATCAGTGAATTCCACATTCCAACAACCTTTTGGATGAAACATTTCCTCCTCAGACTCCTCATGAACCTCACTTCTTCCCCTAAAACTATGTTCTCTAACTTTCAATGCCTCAAAAACTGTTCTTAAGTTGACTTAAACAAATGCCCTACCTGTATGTTTCTCTCTTGTGCATGTTTTGCTCTACATTTTTGCATGTGCATGAATGTGAGGGTATATGTGAATGTGGGGGTATGTGTGTTTCTACGTGGCTATTAATGAATCTTCTTCCATCAGTCTGCATGTATCGTCTTAAGATCTTTCTTCATTAAGTGGCCTCTTGACTTCCCCTTGTACCATGAACTTCACTATTCCTTCCATCATTGCTGGAACATTTGTTAGCACTTCAAAGAGAAGGTGTTTAATCTTCACAAGACCTCTTGGTCAAGGCCATCCACATTCTTAAACTCTTTTTGTATTAAATGCTCATTAAGAGTTTATAGATATTTCTTTCACTAATTAAAATGTTTGGCACATGAGTTGAAATTCAGTAGACCAGTCCTGTATTCTCTTCAGGTTAGAAGAATCAGTCACCTCATTGAAATTCTCACCATGTAGATAGAAGGGGTGTGCTTCCCATGCTGAGGAATCCAGAAACCAGGGTCACAGTCTCTGAATAAAGAACAAGACATTTAAGACTTAGATGAAGATCAATTTCTTCAGATATAGAGTTGTTAAGCTTTGGAAATCTATCCTCGAGATCGGTGAGAGCTCAGTAATCGTTAATTAAGAGAAGCGATCAATAGATTTCTGGATTTCAAGGGATATTGCAGAAAAATGTCACTGAGGTTGATAGACAGTCAATGGCAAAGCAGGTTCAACATATCACGTGATCTTCTCCAGGTCTGCTAATATTTTTATATGCAGGTCATATGTGCCTGAGTAGCATTCCAACAAGATTTTTTATCTACTGAATGTACTTAATTATCTCCCCTCCTGTCTGAAACATAGAAAGTGGTTTCTAAATTGAGATTCTACATAAACAAACTGGTTCGATTTGTGTCTGAGGTGTAATCCACTCTAAAGACATTAAATATTTTTTTTTAACAACTTGAAACTATTGTTTAAAAAAAAACTAAAGATTTGTTCTGCTGCATGAAAAATAACAGATGTGAAGTAAGAGAATTTATCCAGGAATGTTCAAGATATTCTGTGAAATCCATTCTAAAACCCTAGGTTTTGATCTCCAATTTTAAGACTTGAATGAGAGAAAGAGAAAGGTACTTGAGTTGAACCTAAAACATGGACTCGTTTATAAGTATTTGTGTTGTGCAATTATAATCTGACTTATAATTCAGGGAAATTGTTCAGTTTCCCCAACACTGATGGTGTATGTTTCTGGAGTGAGTTTTTTTTTTGATTGAATAGTTTGAGCTTGACTTCCCTTTCTATTCTTCAGTCTCCAGCTCAACGCTCTCAGAAGATTCGGCCAGGAGATGAGGTAGTCCAGGTGAATGACATGGTTGTGGTGAGTAATGTGCATCCAACAGGCTGAGCAGTGATTTGGTAATGATGTGGTTCAATTGTTAGATCATGGGGCTAGTATTGTTGGGGTGTGCAAGAGTTGGACACAGGATATGAATTGAATGTTTGGGTGTTGCACACAATGCAAGGTATGACTCGTAAATGAGAAATCATTTAAATTACAAAAGCAATTAAATACAGATGAATTTTGATCCATGCTATTGCTAACTCTTTCTGAACATGACCCTTTAAAAACATTGAAAGGATTAAAGTCTTGCTATACAGGAACACTAATCCTAGAATCACTCAAATAGTTTTCTCACTCTCTTCAAACATTTAATGATGTATTTATTTATACTGAGACCCTTGCAATAATTGCTTCTTCTGTGTCTTATTTTTCAATTGGGAATCCTTCCAACCACATTCCTGTATTATGACTTCGGACTTTCTCAGAAACCTCAATTAATGCCCAATGCAGCTGGATGCTGACTTAGCACAAAATGATGTGCTTGTTTGAGTCCAACAGATCAGCTTACCTCCCATGACTCAGCTTTTTCCTCTTTTGTGATTCAGTTTGGCCATTCTCACTCTCCGCTCTTCTGCCACAATTTAACATTCTTCCAAATTTGGTTTATGCCTGATTCCTCTTCATTTTCTTTCTCTATCCAAACTTCTCTCACAAACCCCAAAGTTTCAGGGATAATGCCATCCAGATCTTTTTGACTTGTATCAAAAACTTTTTTTAAAATATCTTGGAACAGAGCGAAGGTGGCTATTTGAGCCTGTTTGTAACACAAATAGATGATGACAGATCTGCAACCTAACTCTGCCTCCATTATCACTCAGTGGTGTTAGATATCCAACAGGCAATATCGATGAATGAGAGAAAAATCAATGGCATTTGATTTTTTGGATACTGCTCCTTTTCTGATGACCTATTTTTTATTAGATCCAGAGCCAATGCTGAGATCTTTTATCAAGGACCTGGTAACAGGACACATGGGTGGAAATGGCATTGATTCATGAAAGCGAAGTCATAATTGAGAAATTCTTTCTTGAGGTTGAAATGAGAAGAATTGATATGGAAAGTTGAGAAATATCCTATATTTAAATAAATGAATTGATGTTAAGTCCAGCTTTGTATTGGTACTTCCTATATGAATATTTGTTCAACATTTCTCTTTTTTTTTCCTTTTTAGTGATTGCTAATTAGTCCTGCTCATCGGTAATCTCATGGGTCCAAAAATAGTTTTTCCGCCCCTGAAATACTGTGCACTATTTCTCATCCTAATGGGATGGAAGAAGATTCATTAATAGCCAGTGACCAATCCTATTTTTTTACCAGATGTCCCAGAAAGGATATCCTAGTCTTCTTATCTCTATTCTATTAAAAGTATCAAGGACAGAGGATCTGAATGTTGTCCTTCACTGTACCATCCTATTGTTCAGATACTGCAGAAATATTTATTTAAATCTACTTTTCTTAGAGCCTCACATATTATTTACACTGTCACCAAAAATAACTTTGTTCTCTTTCAATTAGTCTTTGTAATAATGTTCCTACTTGGAAAATCATCATCTTTCCTCTGGTGCTAGGTTGGATGGACATTGAATAACCTGGTTATCAAACTGCGGGAGAATCCGACCCAAGTGGTTCTTGTTATAAAAAAGTTGCCACTTGATATATTGCCATCGTTATGTACCTCTGAGACTATATGTCCATTTGAATCCCAAACTCCACAGGTGAGAACACCTTTCATTGAATCCAATTGTAGACGTGGGATGGATTATTTAGCGCTCTGGGCCTATTATTTGACCAAAGATCGGATCACCATGCATGTAGCTGTTGATCAGGAGTATTCTTGTTGAGTTGCTTGCTTCTGTTGTTTCTTAATTTTGATTGTTAGTTCCGGTCATTTTTGCAAGCCACCAAGAAATACTGTTGAACTTAAACAGAGCCTGGCTACTTGTTTTCAGCCTGATGGATCTCTGAAACATCTTGAAATCTGACTGGGAGTGCAGGGCTAGCTTATCATCAAGGCCCAATACTCTGGCAAGCATTGTGAGGCTGTTTCCATCCGGGCTGTGGATCACTAACAGAGCTAATAGATTCATCAAGGCCGCACAAAATGATGTTGCTGAAAGGAACTCTGAGTAGAGTGGTGCATTTGACTCAGAGGAGAGGGGATAGGAAAGAAATGCAGAGTTAATGATTCTGGAAGAAGGTTGTTTGAAGTCACAAAAGGATCAAGATTAACTGGGAAAGCTGGCGAGGGAATGGCAGACCGAAGTTAACTCAGATAAGAGTAAAGTGATGCATTGTGGGAAATTAAAGCAGGGCTGAACATCAGTGAATATCCGATCCCTGGGAGTGCTGTTGAACAGAGTTCTTGAGTTACAAGCACATAGTTTCTGAAAGTGGCAACACAGGTAGACAGGGTGGTGAAGAAAGCTTGCTTTCATTGGCTGATGCATTAAGTACAAAAATTGGGATGCTATGTCACTGTTGTTCAAAATGTTGGGCTTGGCAGATTTGGAGTATTGCATGTAATTGTTGTCACCCCAGTGTAGGAAAGATGTGATTAAGCTGGAGAGAGTGTGCGGAAAAGTTTCACAGGATGGTGTCTGGATTGGAAGGCATGAGTTATAAGAAGAGATTGGATAGATCAACACAGCACAGGATAGGTTGGGACTGATTTTCCCTGGAGCAAAAAAAAGCTTAGAAGTAACAAGATAGAGTATAAAAATTCTATAACATTTTATAGAAATTCATGATATAAAATTGAAGGGGATAGATAGGGTAGATAACCAGAGTATGCAGTGGTATCCATGGTAGCAGAGTCTACAACTAGTGTGCATCAGTTTAAGGTGAGAGAAAGGAGATTCAAAGGGGTAAATCTTTCACACAAGGGGTAGTGAACGCAGTCCTGTGATGTCCTGGGCTACGTCCTCTACCTTTTGGAGGGTTTTTATGATCAGGAATATTTGTGATCTGGAATGAGTTGCCAGTGGAGATGGTGGAGTAAAAGAAAAGTAACAACATTTAAGAGCCATCTGGGCAGGTACTTGAATGAAGAAGGCAGAGAGTGATATGGAATTAATGCAAACAAATGGGGTTAGTATTGATAGGTGTGATCGTCAGCATGCATGTGATGGGCTGAATAGCCTTTTTTGATGCTATACAACAATATGATTCTGTGGCAATATTGCAAGACACGTTTTGTATTAAGTCAACATCACAATGATCCCTCTCATATTTTAATTATCGTTAAATATTAAATTGCATGAGCACATAGAGTTGTGAGGGAACCAAGTGGACTCATCATCTGCTCATTCTTCAGTTACCAGGAAGTCCATTAGAAGATGCAATATTATGTCCAGGTCCCAGTGTTCTCTCTGATCAATTTGTGCAGTGAGTATCTTTTGTTTCTCTTTGTCTTGTGTGGTGGAAAAGGTTGTGAGACACTAAAGTCTCCAAACACTGTGATCATAGTAAAAACGTACTGAAATGTAGGAGGAGCTGAGCTGGTCTTTCAGCATCCATAAAAGACATATTGCAGATGTTTTGGGCCTGAGGCCTTCCTCAAGGATAAGCCAAAGGAGCCAAAATCAGGAAATCTCAGAATTCAAAACAATACTGGCTGGGGGAGGAATCCAAACCAACAGAAGGATATGATAAAGGGAGAAGTGAATGTGGTGGAACCACTATTAATACTGTTTCTATGTGCATGGCTGGCCTGCCCCTTGCTGATTGTACCCGTGGCTCCTTCCCCCTTGATTCCCCTAATAAAGGTGCCAATTCCATAACCCCTCCCCAGAACAAGCTCGGGTCTCAGGTCAGCAACATGAGATGTACCTTCTGTTTACGGTAATAAAAGCCTATCAGTCGGGTAACTTCTAGTCTTGATTGCGCATCAATTTTATTATCATTTTTTTTGGAATGGACAAGTTGCTGAGTCCAAAGAGGCTGGAAATTGACCTGTGATCACAGGAAACATCTGGCAAGTTCAAACATGGCTACACTGCCTCAGCATGTTCCTACAGGCCTTCACCGCGATCATCCAATCTGACACAGACAAGCTGTGCTTGCTGTTTTCACGGGTCGGGCACCGCGCTTAGCCGATGGTCAGAGACTGCATGACATTCACCAAAACAATAGACTTTTTGAAAGACCAGTACCTGGCCCAGGTGAATTAAGCCTACGCCAGGCACGTCCTCACCACACATAAGCAGCAACCTGGAGAGTCAATCAATGAATACCTTCGGGGGCTGCAGCTGCAAGGCCTTATCAGCAGGAGTACACAGAGGAGCTGATCTGAGATGCCTATGAAGCAGGTATCCGATCAGATTACTTTCACCAGCTGTAGAGCTCGTCGAAAGAATCAAAGACTTGTTGATCCAAACCAAGGCTTTTATTAGCAAAAGACAGGAGCTCGTCACAGGTGGTCGACCAGTCCGGAATGATCTGACCTGGCTAGGGACACAACCCTTTAAGGCCCAGACAGTAGGCATGGCTTAGCTCTCAGCCAATCTGTGTAAGTACAGTCTAGATACTGTAACTATATACACTATATACATTGGTGATAGATCTGTACTATCACACCAGCAACTACTCAAACAGGGTGAGCTGAAGCTGCAAAAAGCCATCGAACTAGCTAAAACTCTGGAAGTATCCCTCTGCAACATAGACTCCTTCTTGATCAATAATGCGCCTGCCGTGTGGGGAATGCGTGCACTGCCATCTTGGGATGCGGGATCGCAGGCCGCTCCTCGTGCTGACCTGACTACGGCCACCACTGTCGTCGAGCACCCGAAGTGCTACTTCCACAAGCAGCAGAAGTGCCCCAGGAGCCGATGCCTGGTGAACGACATTATCTGTTCCGGCTGTGGGAAGAAGGAATACTTCACAGATCCAAGCAACCTTCTAACTCAAGCAACGCTGCATGTGGACCGTGGATTTATCATGTCTGAGCAAAAGGAGACCGGGAAAGGAGAGATGGAGCTGAGGGATGGTGATGGGAGAAAAGTGAGGGGGGAGTGGGGGTGGTTAGCGAAAGCCAGAGAAATCAATATTAATAGCATCCAGTTGGAGGGTGCCCAATCGGAAGATGAGATGTTGTTCCATCAATCTGCGGGTGGTCTCATTCTGGCAGTGCATGAGACCATGGACAGACATGTCAGCAAGGGAATGGGATGGGGAATTGAAATGGTTGGCTGCATTCAGTTCATACAAAAGTGACCTTGGTTCTAATTTTTTTTAATAGTGCAGCACAGTGGAGGCCCTTCAGAGTCATGAAACCCATGCTGCCTTATTTTCACCCAAATAACCAACCAATCCCATACATTTTTTTATGGAGAGTGGGAGGAGATTGGAGCACCTGGATAAAAACCCACACTTACAGACAGTGCAGGATTCAAATCCAATTTGCTCTCCCTGTAATAGAGTTGCACGAACCATGCCATTCCCATTTCTAATTCACAGGCTGGTTGGATTGATTCAGACTGACTAGTGCTGTTGAGTTTAATAGTAAGGTAACTGACAAATTTATCACTGGCCAGATTTTGTGGTATTGGGCATCATTCAATTACAAAGGCATTTAGGTCTGGCTAGATGGACAATGGTGATACAGTATTTTGTAGTCTGATGTGTTACTTGGCTGATTGTCTCTGAATGAGTAAAGTTAGGATATGTTTCTGTTCTGAGAGTAATATCAATCAGCAATTCCCCTTCTGTAATGACCACATAACCATTTACGGAGCGGAAACAGGCCATGTCGGCCTTTCAAGTCCGCACTGGTTCACTAGAACAACTCCACTAGCTCAAACCTCCCGCTCACCGCCACGTGATGTTCAGGTTGAAATTTTGTGATGCATTGAAAAACATATCCAGATCTCGGTTTTGCAATGTTTCCAGTTATAGCTTTAACAACCAGCAGATTTTAGTTTGATTTGGACACCATGCTTGGTTCTCCTCTTTATGAATTTACAACACCACCCAGTACAGCTATCCAGTCCTTCAAGTTGCTGTGGAATGATAAAGTCAAATAATCCTGTGAGGGATGGAACTTCAGATTCAAATTTCAGATTTATTTTTAGAGCACATACATGACATCACATGCAACACTCAGATTCTTTTTCCTGCATTCGAGGCAGAATTACCAACCCCAACCAACCAATTTTCCCCTGCAACCGCTGCAACCGTGTCTGCCTGTCCCGCATCGGACTTGTCAGCCACAAACGAGCCTGCAGCTGACGTGGACTTTTTACCCCCTCCGTAAATCTTCGTCCGCGAAGCGAAGCCAAAGAAGAAGAAAATAATGTACATATGCCAACTCATAAAGAAATGTAAACAAACTCACTGCAATACAGAGAGAATTTAAAAAATCAATAAAGTGCAAAAGTAAGAATCCTTAAATGAGTCCCTAATTGAATTTGTTGAAGAGTCTGATGGTGGAGGGGGTAGCAATTGTTCTTAAACCTGGTGGTGTGAGTCTATGGCACCTATACCTCTTTCCTGATGGTAGCAGCAAGAACAGAGCGTGTGCTGGATAATGTGGATCTTTGATGACTGTTGCTGCTCTCCCATGGTAGCCTTCCCTGCACATGCTCCCTTTAGATGTGTCCACTACCTTGTGTCCAAAGGTAATGAACGCAGTCCTGTGATGTCCTGGGCTACGTCCTCTACCTTTTGGAGGGTTTTATGATCAGGAATATTTGTGTCCCCGTACCAGACAGTAATGTAGCCAGTCAGCACACTTTCCACCACACAACCATAGAAACTTGCCAGGGTTTCTGATGTCATACTAAACCTCCACAAACTCCTGAGGAAGTAAAGCCACTGATGTGCTTTCTTCATGATGCCATTAATGTTTTGGGTCCAGGAAAGATCCTCTGAGACAGTGACTCCCAAGAACTTAAATGTGCTCATCCCCACTTACAATTGTTTGAAGAGGCATTTGAAATTAGCACTGCAGTTGGAAAGAGTTGTAGATTCAGATCAGATGCACACTTATCCTTGGTTCTAGTTGTACTAACATCGAAGTAAAGGCTTTCATTCCACTTCATTTTAACAAAAGTACAGTCAGAACTCCACCAAACATCTAATATTTTGTTAGAAGCTCTTATTTGGTTACACTATCTTGTTCATAGTACTGTGGACTTCCAGTTAAATGTACTCACAATGAGACCAGAAAGTCCCAGCGTTTCTTTCTTGTTTCTTGTTCTTCAAAATAATTGGAGAAAATGTGGTCAGAACTATCCAAAATTAAAAATGGAAGTAGTACAAACTGTTTCCTTTTTTAAATTTCAGTCCTTCTCAGAGGGATAAACTGAACCAGCAACAAGTTGCACAAGGCAACTTTGATGCCTTTGAAACAAACATGATCTGCAAGGATATGACTCAATCAATGCAGACCAACTCCAACCCCAAAACTGAGTCTGCGAGTGAAGCTGGGGAAGGCGATTGTGTGCAGCCAGAACTGTGCAACATCAAAGGTAAGGAGGAATTCTTGTCTATTTATGCTCGGATGCGTGCAAACAATCAGTGAAGGAAATTTCCAACTTGTATGGTGATTAGCTGAATCAGAATTTATTGTCATGCACATGTCACAAAATTTGTTGTTGCAGCAGAATCAGTGCAAACATTTATGTAAACCACTTTTTTAAAATAGTACAAGAAAATGTCAAAGTAAGGCAGTGCCTGCCGTTTATTGTTCATTCAGATAGCAAAGGGGAAGACGCTGTCCTTGTGATGCTGAGTGCCCATCTTCAGGCTCCTGTACCTTTTTCCCGATGGTAGCAGAGTGAAGAGGGCATAGACTAGATGGTGGGGGCCCTTGAGGATAGAGGCTGCATTCTTAAGACACCACCTATTATAGATGGAGTGATTTTGCAGGCCACATTAACAACCTTCTGGAGTTTTTTTTTGTCTTGAGTGTTGGCACCTCCATAGCAGACAGTGATGCAACCAGCCAGAAGGCCCTCCACGTACACTTGTAGAAGTTTTTGAGAGTCTTCAGTGACATATCGAATCTCCTCAAATTCCTTTCTAAGTTTAGCCACTGGTGAGCTGCCTTTGTGATTGCATCGATATGAAGGCTCCAGAACAGATCCTCTGAGATGTTGACACCTAGGAATTTAAGTTCTTGACCCTCTCCACTGCCAATTCTCTTGATGATGACTGGTCATGTTCTCCTCGTTGCATCTTCAACAATATAGGATAAAATTTAGTTTCTGCTCTGTGATACCCACAGCCAGCTGGTCATAGTGACTGCCCATGAGTGCCAAAGTACCCGGGCATGCATCAGAAACATTAGCACTTGGTTGGTGCAATGTGAGCAACTGAAATTTAGCTCTCTGAATTTTGGATCACTTTGAAAGGGCAAGTATCCTAGAGTTAGAATATTCTTTTATAAAAATTGCTTTGTTTTGATATCTGTAATTGAATATCTAAAAATGTATCAGGTTACTGAATCAAGAAATAGTGATTAATGGAAAGTAAAGAAACAAACTTTTTTTTTTCTTCATTCATGTGTTGTGGGCATCAAAGTCAATGCTGTAATGACTACTCTGGTAGAGCTACTAAATAAACACACATACACAAGGTTAGTCAGCCAGACTGTTTATTTGAGTTTGCCATCCTTTTATATTCCTCCCGGCCCGGGCACCACGGCACAGGGGGTGATGTCACTATGTGTTTGATGCCGATCTGCAGGGCTGGCATATTTAAAGTAAACAGGGTGGGAGCCCTGCGCCCTCTTGAAAGAGGCATAGCAAACCAGCGTGCCACTACTCAGCACGTAGTACCGCGTGTACGCAGTCCATTGCCCAGGTGAGTGCATAGCGGCCCGGCCCACGGATCCACGTGTCCGCTGGTGAGCTGCACCAGCAACAGTTTGTGATACTGCAGTATGCGCCTGCTCAGCCAGCTACAATGGCAGCATTTATTGCTATCCCCAATTCTCTTTGAAAATTTGCTGGTGGTGGATTATCTTCTACTGCAGTAGACTGTCATAAGGTTATTGATATAACTGAGTGGCTTGCATGACCTTCTGAGATGGCAGTTAAAGTGAGCAACATCATGAATGTGGAATCCAAAGTAGACTGAACCATAGAATCAGCAACTTTCCTTTCATAAAGACGACAGTGAAACCGATTGCTTTCAATCGGCGAAACTGATTGAATAGCACTAATGAATACATTTTTTCCCCCTCTAGATTTATTTAATTAATTATCTTTTAGATTTTGGTTAAGTTTCCCGTGTTGGGATTTTAACTCTTACCTCTAGATTGTTAATCCAACCAATTCTATTCTGTTACATTGCTTTAAAACACTATTTCACAAAAGATTTTACATTTATAATCACAATTTGCAAATTGATTTAATCAGAAACTTGAACAGTAATCTAGCCAGTGCAATTTGAAGATAATTTGGATAACATTTCCAAATTGTGCATGATATATATTTCATCCCCACATTATTTTTATTATTGTGGTAATGCTTGTTAGATGATGTCTTGTATTTCAAATCTTCCCCCTATTCAATGGAGTAGTTTAGATTGCGCTCTTTACCAGACACTGAAATGACAGTACTCTCAATCAAAGAGATTTTAGAAATCTGAAAGCAAATAAATTTTAAGATACTGCTGGTGATGCATGAAAGAGAAGTGAGATTTGAAATTCTAGATTCAAAAACATACAAAAAAAAATCTGAGGAGAAAACTTTATACTCAGAGGTTTATGTCTGGATCACATGCTACCAGTGGAGGTAGTAGAATCTGATACAATCACTATATAGCTGGTCCTCACTTAACATTGTGGATGTGTTCTTAGAAAGTGGTACTTTAAGTGAAGCATTAAACAAAACCAATAACCGCAGTATTTTATTTTATTCTCCTCAATTCTATAACAAAATGGCATTATTCAAGGACTTGGTGTATCTAAGAGACATTTAGATACATTCAGAACCTAATGTGGGCAAATAAGATTGGAGTAGATGGAGATAAAGTGTCAACATGACCGTGGAGAGATGAAGGGCCTTATTCTATGATGTGTGATATCATAACATACCTTGAAATTCATCCCCTACTTGAATGGTTTAGATAAAACTGGTGGTGATTTTTAACTGGTAGGACACTTAAGGGAGATTCTGTGGATGTATTTGGATTTTCAGGTGGTCACTGATACATAAGAGGTTAGTGTACAAAATGAAAATGGGATTAGGTATCAATAAAATGACCCTTGAACTATATGAAGAACAATTGGATTAATTACATCTGTATTCATGAGAGAGTTTTGAAGAACGAAAGGAAATCTCTTCGAAAAGTACAATATTTAGATATGGCCTGTTAGTCTGGATGATGCTATCCCTGACTGAGGGGGGTGGTGGAGTGGGGGGTGGTGGGGAAATAAGAACCAGGGACTGCACTCTGAGAATGCAGGTTGGAACATTTAGGTCTCGGGTGAGGAGAAATTCCTCCCATTAGAGCAGGGTTTCCCAACTAGGGGTTCCAGGGGGTGCGAGATAACATTTCAGTTTTTAAAATAAATTCATACTCCTTCAATTTGGATAATATGTCGGATGATGAAAAGCTGAAGGAAGATCTTATTGAACTGCGCACAAATCGCAGTTTGAAAGCAAAACTTTGGAACAGTATTGGTATTTGGCAATGGACATGTTTCCAAGACTTTGTGAAAAAGCACTAACTGTGCTCATCCCATTCGCGACGACATACTTATGCGAGTCTGGATTTAGTACCCTTTTGTCAATCAAGACAAAATCTAGAAATCGCTTGGGTGCACAGGCAGACGTGTGGGTTGCTATCAGCAACAAAGGGCCACATTTTGAAAAACTCTTAAGCAATAAGCAGAAACAAAAGAGTCATTAAATTTAAATCGGCTTATGAACATTTGAACATTAGTTCTTTAATTTTTTTAAAGAAATTTCATGCATGGATGAAAATTTAATTTTTTTGTAGGGTTTATGCAACTTTTAATAAGTTGTAATATTTTTTTCTTTTCCATATGTTTCATTTTTGTTTGTATAGATTTAAAACTTGATTATGCAAATTTGTTTTGGTCACCTTCACCTTTATTCTTAAATAAATTATTACTTTAAGGGGTGTGAGAACATATTAACAATTTTTAGGGGTGCAGGGCATAAAAAAGGTTAGGAACCACTGCATTAGAGAGTCAGGAACCTGCTCTGTCTACCACAGAAGGCTGTGGACATCAAGACACTGATAATATTTCAGAAGGTAGAGGGTATTTGAGACACAAAAAGCATCAAGGGGTATGGGGAGAGAGCAGGAATATGGTGTTGAAGTGAGGTTTAGGGCATGATCAATAATAAACAATGAAGCAAGCACAAAAGGACAAATAGTTTACTCTTCCTCCCATTTTACTATATTTCAATGTTGTTGCCAAAATCCCAAAAAGTCCACATGACTCTGAGGCATAAATTTAACTCTCTCATAGATTCAAACCTATGGCAATTTCAATACAGCTCAAATCATGATTTCACATGAGGTTCTGATTTAATTTTGGTTCTAACTTTGCAGTCTCAGCATAACCTCATTCCTAGATGTATCATTTCTCATGGTTCCTACGTGAAATCTGAATTCCCACACTCCCTCTTTTCTGGCCTTGGTTCTGTCCTTAGTCATGATGTGTTTGCCAATATATCCTTCAGGACTCAATCACAGCCAAAGATAATTGTTTTATCCCCTCTGATTGTACAGTCCCTTGATACAAAGAAGAATGTACTGGCTTTGGAGGCAGTGCAGACGAGCTTCACCAGGTTGATTCCAGAGATGAAGCCTATGAGGAGAGATTGATCATCTGGGACTGTTCTCACTGAAATTTAGAAGAATTTCTGTTTCTTATAGAAACATATAAAATTAATAAAAGATAGAGGTAGGTAAGTTGTTTCCATTATTAGGAGAGACCAGAACTAGGCAATGTAGCCTCAAGATTCAGGGTAGTAAATTTAGGGCAGGGATGAGAAGAAACTGCTTTTCCCAGAGGGTGGTGAATCTGGAATTTCTTGCCCATTGAAGCAGTGGAGGTGACATCAGTAAATATATTTAAGACATACTAGGGGAATTAAGGGATGTGGGAAAATGGCAGGCAGGTGGAGATGAGCCTGTCATTAGATCATCCATGATCTCAATTGATTGGTGGAGCAGGCTGGATGGCCAAGTCCTGCTCCTATTTCTTATGTTCTCATGGACTAACACAGTCCTTTAAACTCGTCCTTTCTGAATGGTCTTGATTACCTCAGCATGGCTTGGTTCAGCATCATGCTGAAGAAGATTGAAAAGAGGGTTGGTGCAAGAACGCAGCCTTGCTTCACGCCATTTTTAATGGAGAAGGGTTCAGAGAGCTCATTGCTGTATCTGACCCGACCTTGTTGGTTTTCGTGCAGTTGGATAGCCATGTTGAGGAACTTTGGGGGGCATCCGAGGCACTCTAGTATTTGCCAAAGCCCTTTCCGATACTGCACGGATGGCAGTCTCTTCAATCTGAGGTGCCTGCAAGCTCACACCAAGACACAAGAACAACTTGTCCGTGAACTACTCTTTGCAGACGATGCCGCTTTAGTTGCCCATTCAGAGCCAGCTCTTCAGCGCTTGACGTCCTGTTTTGCGGAAACTGCCAAAATGTTTGGCCTAGAAGTCAGCCTGAAGAAAACTGAGGTCTTCCATCAGCCAGCTCCCCACCATGACTACCAGCCCCCCCCCACATCTCCATCGGGCACACAAAACTCAAAACGGTCAACCAGTTTACCTATCTCGGCTGCACCATTTCATCAGATGCAAGGATCGACAACGAGATAGACAACAGACTCGCCAAGGCAAATAGCGCCTTTGGAAGACTACACAAAAGAGTCTGGAAAAACAACCAACTGAAAAACCTCACAAAGATAAGCGTATACAGAGCCGTTGTCATACCCACACTCCTGTTCGGCTCCGAATCATGGGTCCTCTACCGGCATCACCTACGGCTCCTAGAACACTTCCACCAGCGTTGTCTCCGCTCCATCCTCAACATTAATTGGAGCAACTTCATCCCTAACATCGAAGTACTTGAGATGGCAGAGGCCAACAGCATCGAATCCACGCTGTTGAAGATCCAACTGCGCTGGGTAGGTCACGTCTCCAGGATGGAGGACCATCGCCTTCCCAAGATCGTGTTATATGGCGAGCTCTCCACTGGCCATCGTGTCAGAGGTGCACCAAAGAAGAGGTACAAGGACTGCCTAAAGAAATCTCTTGGTGCCTGCCCCATTGACCACCGCCAGTGGGCTGATATCGCCTTAAACCGTGCATCTTGGCGCCTCACAGTTTGGCGGGCAGCAGCCTCCTTTGAAGAAGACCGCAGAGCCCACCTCACTGACAAAAGACAAAGGAGGAAAAACTCAACACCAAACCCCAACCAACAAATTTTCCCCTGCAACCGTGTCTGCCTGTCCCGCATCGGACTTGTCAGCCACAAACGAGCCTGCAGCTGACGTAGACATTTACCCCCTCCATAAATCTTCGTCCTCGAAGCCAAGCCAAAGAATTACCTTGGTAACTGGTACCTGTCCACTGTAACTATTGTGCTATTTATTAGCCTGATCAGGATGTTATTTAAGCTTTGCTGTAAGCTTATATTGGCTCCTTTCATTTTGAAGATAGTTTTCAAAGGAAATGTTGAATTGTGTGCACACTGCACCTATCCTGACCTTGTGATCAAAAGGAAAACCATCAAAAGGCAGATGAAGATAGGTGGTCCAAAGACACTGTTAAAGAATCAATGTATTATAAAAGAGTTTTGCATGGGAGGCAATTTAGCCTTTTGTGCCTTTTGATGGCTCTATGCAATAACTGTACAATTACTCCCACTCACCTGCTCTTTCCACTCTCTCTGCCTATTTCAGCTTTTTAAGTATATAACACATTACCTTCTGAAGAATTATGATGTATCTGCATCCCAGTGGCATTACAGGTCATGACAACTCATTCTGTGAAAAATATTTGTCTCTGCATGTGGCCTTGTTACAAATGATCATATATCAGCCTCTGTTTATTGACCTCTTCACCAGATTTTTTTTTCCTTTTCATTACATAAATTAGCATTGTATTCCCTGGAATTTAGAAGTCCATGAGATGATTTGGTCAAAGTTTAAAAGCTATTAAAGACAATCTCGGGAACAATGTTCCCTCTAATTTTTTTTTTTAAAGTAGCGAGTGTGTGCAAAAATCTTGTATTGTGCAAATCTTTTTCCTGTGACAAAAGTATGTGCACACTGAATGCTTGTGTAAATGTAAATTTGAAATTGTTTCAAATAATTTTGGTACAACCTATTTCTTATGGCTAACATAAAACTGTATTGACATTGTTTTATATAAATACAAGTATGACTGCATTCTAATTATTACTACATTATTATAGATAACTAAGCTTTTGAGAACACATTAACTTCCTTTGTGCGACAGTTGCAAAGCGAGGGTGCATGTGCGGTCACACAACTTAGAGGGAACAGTGCTTGGAAATTATTTCTGTTGGTCTATGAGTTGAGGATTTGTGGCAATAATCTTAAAAAAAATTAGAAATAGCCTTTCAGGAGTTCTGTTATTACAAAACATTTGCAAAGGTCCAAAAAGGAAATTGAGGCTAGGTTTGTGTTAATATTAAATGTGACTAGGTTAGCTTTTGTCAACCACAACTATTAAGTATCATAGTTTGGACACAGATCAGCTATATTCACATTGAATTGTATTCCCTGGAATTTAGTAATTTCCCCATGTTTTTATATGAAAACCTCTTTCAATTCTTAACATTTTGTTTTTTCCCCTTCTCATTCTTCCATTAAATGCATAATTTCACTCTTTGATAAAATTCTTGTATACATGTGGCTTTTACAAAAGGCCTCACACAGCAAAGAAGGCCTTACTTGGGTGCAGCTTTGAAAATAACTAAAGCAGCTGGACTCTGCCAGGCTTGTTCTTGGGCAATCCAAAATATTTGTATCTTCCAAGTAATGCCTCAAGAAATTTTCTTCCTGTTTTCACTTCCTTGTTTCTCCATGCACATTTCACTGGCAGTCTTAAACTACCACAACAAGCACCCTCCCCCAATCCTTTCACTGACCACAATGGTGAAAATCCATAAGATATAGGAGCAGAAATTTGTCTTTTGGCCCATGAGTCCGCTACAGCAGGTGAAGGACTTTGTAGACAATAGAATTTTTCCCATCGGGCAATGCTCACAAAATTAGCAATGTGCACACAGGGCACTATTAAAATGCACCTTTTGAGGCAGAGTACAGAATGCCACACTGACCACCGGCTGGTTCGCTGCAAGCTCAACCTTCACTTCAAGCCAAAGCCCAGGAACAATAAAGCCCCCAGAAAGAGGTTCAATGTTGGAAAACTACAGTCAGACGAAGCGAGAGGAAACTTCCAGGCAAACCTCAAAGCAAAGCTCGACGTTGCAACCCGCCTCACGGACCCGTCCCCTGAAACCCTCTGGGATCAGTTGAAGGCTACCATACTGCAATCCACTGAAGAGGTACTGGGCTTCTCCTCCAGGAAAAACAAGGACTGGTTTGACGAAAACAGCCAGGAAATCCAGGAGCTGCTGGCAAAGAAGCGAGCTGCCCACCAGGCTCACCTTACAAAGCCGTCCTGTCCAGAGAAGAAACAAGCCTTCCGTCGCGCATGCAGCCATCTTCAGCGCAAACTCCGGGAGATCCAAAATGAGTGGTGGACTAGCCTCGCCAAACGAACACAGCTCAGCGCGGACATTGGCGACTTCAGGGGTTTCTACGAGGCTCTAAAGGCTGTGTACGGCCCCTCACCCCAAGTCCAAAGCCCGCTGCGCAGCTCAGATGGCAAAGTCCTCCTCAGCGACAAGATCTCCATCCTCAACCAATGGTCAGAACACTTCCAATCTCTTTTCAGTACCAACCGCTCAGTCCAAGATTCCGCCCTGCTCCAGCTCCCTCAACAGCCCCTAAGGCTAGAGCTGGATGAGGTTCCCACCCTGGATGAGACATATAAGGACATCGAACAACTGAAAAGTGGCAAAGCAGCAGGTATGGATGGAATCCCCCCAGAAGTCTGGAAGGCTGGCGGCAAAACTCTGCATGCCAAACTGCATGAGTTTTTCAAGCTTTGTTGGGACCAAGGTAAACTGCCTCAGGATCTTCGTGATGCCACCATCATCACCCTGTACAAAAACAAAGGCGAGAAATCAGACTGCTCAAACTACAGGGGAATCACGTTGCTCTCCATTGCAGGCAAAATCTTCGCTAGGATTCTACTAAATAGAATAATACCTAGTGTCGCTGAGAATATTCTCCCAGAATCACAGTGCGGCTTTCGCGCAAATAGAGGAACCACTGACATGGTCTTTGCCCTCAGACAGCTCCAAGAAAAGTGCAGAGAACAAAACAAAGGACTCTACATCACCTTTGTTGACCTCACCAAAGCCTTCGACACCGTGAGCAGGAAAGGGCTTTGGCAAATACTAGAGCGCATCGGATGTCCCCCAAAGTTCCTCAACATGATTATCCAACTGCACGAAAACCAACAAGGTCGGGTCAGATACAGCAATGAGCTCTCTGAACCCTTCTCCATTAACAATGGCGTGAAGCAAGGCTGTGTTCTCGCACCAACCCTCTTTTCAATCTTCTTCAGCATGATGCTGAACCAAGCCATGAAAGACCCCAACAATGAAGACGCTGTTTACATCCGGTACCGCACGGATGGCAGTCTCTTCAATCTGAGGCGCCTGCAAGCTCACACCAAGACACAAGAGAAACTTGTCCGTGAACTACTCTTTGCAGATGATGCCGCTTTAGTTGCCCATTCAGAGCCAGCTCTTCAGCGCTTGACGTCCTGCTTTGCGGAAACTGCCAAAATGTTTGGCCTGGAAGTCAGCCTGAAGAAAACTGAGGTCCTCCATCAGCCAGCTCCCCACCATGACTACCAGCCCCCCCACATCTCCATCGGGCACACAAAACTCAAAACGGTCAACCAGTTTACCTATCTCGGCTGCACCATTTCATCAGATGCAAGGATCGACAATGAGATAGACAACAGACTCGCCAAGGCAAATAGCGCCTTTGGAAGACTACACAAAAGAGTCTGGAAAAACAACCAACTGAAAAACCTCACAAAGATAAGCGTATACAGAGCCGTTGTCATACCCACACTCCTGTTCGGCTCCGAATCATGGGTCCTCTACCGGCACCACCTACGGCTCCTAGAACGCTTCCACCAGCATTGTCTCCGCTCCATCCTCAACATCCATTGGAGCGCTCACACCCCTAACGTCGAGGTACTCGAGATGGCAGAGGTCGACAGCATCGAGTCCACGCTGCTGAAGATCCAGCTGCGCTGGATGAGTCACGTCTCCAAAATGGAGGACCATCGCCTTCCCAAGATCGTATTATATGGCGAGCTCTCCACTGGCCACCGTGACAGAGGTGCACCAAAGAAAAGGTACAAGGACTGCCTAAAGAAATCTCTTGGTGCCTGCCACATTGACCACCGCCAGTGGGCTGATAACGCCTCAAACCGTGCATCTTGGCGCCTCACAGTTTGGCGGGCAGCAGCCTCCTTTGAAGAAGACCGCAGAGCCCACCTCACTGACAAAAGGCAAAGGAGGAAAAACCCAACACCCAACCCCAACCAACCAATTTTCCCTTGCAACCGCTGCAATCGTGTCTGCCTGTCCCGCATCGGACTGGTCAGCCACAAACGAGCCTGCAGCTGACGTGGACTTTTTTACCCCCTCCATAAATCTTCGTCCGCGAAGCCAAGCCAAAGAAGAAAGAAGAAGAACAGTTTCTAACCTTTTATCTCTGACATATTGTGGGTAACTGAGATAAACCAGTCCTGTATATAAAATGTATTAAATCTGTATGTGGTATTTAGTATTGGGCACAAAAATGCATTGGAAAATAGATTGCATCATTGAAAATTCTGGATTAACGTGCATGCTTTAACATATAGTTTGTCATTTTTCCATAAGTGTTTGTCGCACCTGATGGAGTCAGATTATCTATTAATCTTGCAGATTTGCCAGTGCAGGAATCAAGGAAAAACTATAACAAGTCATACAAACTAATTAGTTTCAACGCTACTTTTAAGAATGAAGAGCTGTAGGAAGTGAACAATTCACAGAAACTATTTCCTCATTAGTGTTTTGTTTTCTAAGTTAGCCAACTCCAAACAAATAGTGGCAGATTAACTATCACCCAAGACCCTAGGCTGAGCTTTAGTAAGACTTCCCCTGACCTTGCTCCCTCCCCCCCCCCCCCACCTGCGTTGAATATAATAAAGCAGAGGTGAGCAACCTTGTTAAAACCCACATTCCAACTTAAGTATTCCCTATGTCATTAGTGCTCTATGATTAGTAAGGGATTGCTTAAGGTGGTATGGGAGTGGGAAGGGAAGGTTGAGAATCATTGCTCTAGATCCAATTGTTACTGAAATATTTTGCTTGAGAAAAATTGTCATTGGCGTTTGGAGTTATGAAACCGTTCACATAACGAGTCAATTAGGTACAATTAAAACAGTGGTTTTCAAACTTTTTCTTTCCACTCACATATCATCTTAAGCAATCCCTTACTAATCACAGAGCACTTAAGGCATAGGGAATACTTAAAGTAGAATGTGAGTTTTAAAAAAGGAATAAAGTGATGTTAAGTTACGTTAAATAACATTTATTATTATGCCGGGAGCCTGAGTTCCCTGCTCCTGCCTGGATCCCCTCTCTTCTGGGCCCCTAGGCTTAAGCTTACTCAGCCTAATGGTTAATCCACCACTGCAAACAAGCCAAATAATATTATTTTAATGTCAATTCCTGCTTCAATAATCAGGGGAAAAGTGGAAAGAAGTGTTGGACACCTGTCAAATAAATGTTGCTAGTTGGGTCCTTTCAAACAGGCCTGCTCTTTTCCTGAAGCCTGTCTGAACTATATACATGTCTGTTCTGCTCAATCTTCTATATGTATTGCATTAGTAATAAAGCATCATCTAACCACCTATTCTGTGCAACTCACCATCAACACTATGTAGGGTAGCCATTCCAAAGGAGGACATGGTCATATTTAGTACACATACACAGTGTGTTTGCATTTTTTGTTTTTGGAATACCATTTAAATTAAATATATATTAATATATGGCCATGTCCTCCTTTGGAATGGTCACCCTAGCACTACGTGTGAGTAGATTTTCACCTTCACTGAATTACCACCCGCCCCCCCACCGATAGAAAAGGTAAAAATTCAATGCATTTCATTCAATTAACAATCTTTGCACCACTACTATAAATGTGCCAATGTTTTAAAAGAATATATTACTTTTTTTCTCTGATCTTGAGATGGTATTGCATAATTATGTGACATACATGTTAATTTCTTCATCTTTTATTTGTATCAAATTAACCCTTTTTGTCCAGTAGAGGTAGGAATGTTCTCTTTATACAAGCACTTCCACAGAACTAAGCAAGCAATTTGTTGTAATTTATGCAATCCAGTCTGGTTGCAAGGGAAAATTGGTTGGTTGGGGTTGGGTGTTGGATAATCTGGTGCAACTGATCAATGTGCGAATTTCTCTGTTTGAACATAGTGTTCATGTTTCCAGTATGTTTCTGTTTTGCAGGTGAGCACTTGCAGGTCGTAGGTCAGACGTCTGAAGAGAGGAATGTGATTTCTGGTGAAAAGGGGGAGATAGTTACTGGTGGCTCACCAACTTCCCAATCTCCAAGAATAACTGAGCCTCAGAAAGTTGAAGATAGAATGAAATGTGATCCTTATCACGAAACAATGCCAAGGTCACCATTAGAGGATGACGAGAGAGCAGTGAGTACTGGGCATTATTTACTGTGAGATTTGTTCATTTTCAACCCACTCTCTGCAGGAAGTGTGGGTTGATCAACAAAATAGAAGGTGGTTTACAGGAAGTAATACAAAAGGCAACATTGATATTCTCCAAGGGTCAACATCAGATATTCCCAGGTCAGAAATGGGAAGGTCAGAGATTATTCCACTCACAGTTCATTACAAAAAAGAACTCATGCCTGCATGCAGCAGGACCTGGAAAACATCCAAGATTAGATTAATATGTAGTGCAACACTCATGACACATCAGCTGAGTTGTTCCAGTGTAAAAGGTACACTTTGCAGCCATAGTGAATCAAGTGAATGTTTGAGGGATGAATGGAATGCCAAACAAATAGTAGCTTTGTCCTGGATAATACTAATCATTCTAAATGTTCAGTCTTGTGGAGTGCAATTCATCATAGTTTTAACGAGGGAAAAGGTCTTTAAAATGTTGGAATTTTGAATCACTCATTCTAATTAATTTAATGATCACCGCAATTGTATTGGTAGTTCAGCAATTTTTTTAGTAAACTGTGACAGTCACCCCCTGGCCCTTATCCCACAAAAAAAGGACGAACAATGGTTGCACTCTTTTTGAAATGGACACTGTCTGGTAATTTCACTTGTCATTTGAGGTCACTCCTGCCTGATGGAATTCAGGTGCTCCACAAAGTGAACAAAATAAAAATCTCCAGTTGGTTTCTTCAATGTGGAGCGGACCACATGGGCATAGATGTACAATTGCCACAACATCTGGGGTGTCGCTGATGAAATTTGCATGAAAGTTCCGTCCAACTTATTGGCCTGGGTGCAAATGTTTGAATTTTCCTGCAGATGTAGAAAGCAAAACTCTGCATTTAGGCAAGTCAGACAGTACCTTGGGAAAGGAAATGGATAGTATTTTAGGTCCAAGACTCTTTGTCAGGACAGAATCAATTAGAAAACAAGTTAGTTATCAGTAGCACAAAAGTTAAGGGAAGGATAGATAGAACAAGTGGAATCTCTCCTACATATAGATTAAAATGAGAGCACAGCAGCAAGGATCAGATGTGTAATGATATTAACAGCAAAGGCTATGGGACTTGCCCAGTTTCTCAGAGAATATTAATTAAAAAAAGAAAAACTGTGCCAGAATGATGTCGGGCAGAAGTGACTTGTTCTGATATTGACAGAAAGAATGAGGTAGTTACTGAAAGATGGAGAATTCGATATTGAGTCCTGATAGTTGCATTAGCAAGTTGAGGAAGTTATTCCTCAAGCTTGCATTGGGCCTCACCCAAACAGTGCAGGAGATTCTTTTTTGGTATAGTTGCAAGCAAATCGGGAGCTCGAGAGCTAAAGGCAGGTGCTTCATGAAATGATCACCAAATTTGCATTTGGTTTCTCCAGGTGACCCATATGCATGGATATACAAACTGCCTCTGTATCTGAGGAGCAGTCCACAGAAGTACTATTCACTTGTACCACACCAGACCACAGCATCTGCAGATTTTCTTGTTTAACTCGGTGTCTGAGGAGTTGCAAATGAAGTTGAAAATCATCCATAATCTGCAGCAAACATTCTCCCTCTGATGGCAGAAAGATAATTAAGTAGCTGAAATACACTGCTCTGAGGAAGTCCTGTAGTGAGCATTTGATATTGAAATGATTTAGGCTCCAACAAACAGAACCATATTTATGTAGAGGATTATTCCACTGATTCACATTGATACTTCTCTTCTGAAAGCTCCATGTATATTATACCTGGTTAAATGCTGCCTTTATCTAAAGGGCAATCTGTATCAAGAAATCAGTTTTTGTTCATGTTGGAATTAAGCCTGTAACATGTTTAGGAGCCAAGTGGTCTGTGGAAACCCAAAATGAGCATTGGTGAGTTGGCTATTGTAGAGCTCGTCGAAAGAATCAAAGACTTGTTGATCCAAACCAAGGCTTTTATTAGCAAAAGACAGGAGCTCTTCACAGGTGGCCGGCCAGTCCGGAATGATCCGACCTGGCTAGGGACACAACCCTTTAAGGCCCAGACAGTAGGCGTGGCTAAGCTCTCAGCCAATCGCTGTAAGCACAGTCATTACATACATACTCTAGATACTGTAACTATATACATTGGTGATAGGTCTGTACTATCACAGCTATTGATGGTTAAATGTCAATTGATTGCCCTGACACCAAGATGTTCCACCATTTTGTCGACAGAGTGCAAAATAATCCGGAGGTAATTGGCCAAATTGGATGTTACAATATTTGTAGATTGGAACACCTGGGCATTTTTTTTTACCCTGTCAGATCGATGCTAGTATTATAGCTGAGTGGAAAGAGTAGATGGATTTGTAACTTGTCAAGCTCATACCTATGCATTGAATTTGATCAGTAATTTCAAACATTTGCCTCCAAATATCACCTCTGCATTTATATCAAAGTCCAGAAAAGAACTGACAGCCAAATTCAAACGGTATTATAAAATTATAAATTTTTTGATGCTTACTTTTAAGGAAAGTTTTGATGATACCAAACATTTAAAATAAAATTCAGACAGGAAACTGGGGCCACTGAACCTGGTGTAACAGGATATTCAACAATCGATCCAGCATTACTACCTATATTAATTCAATTAAAGTCTCACACCCCAGAGGCAAATGTGTTCCTACTCGCTTTCAATGAGTCTGGGTTGATTAGAGTGGATTGTTCAAGGTAATTCAAACATTGCAGAAATGTCTTTAAATTGTTTTTAAATTATAACATGAGTTAGACACTTGGAAAAGGGAAATGAAAGTAAGTGGAATTGCCTGATGAAATGTAATTTGAAACTCAAATTGATACCAGATGTCCTCCTTGGGGAAACATATACTGATGACTAGAATGAAGGCTGAGGGCCAAGAGATGGCACACTGGATCAACTGCCTCACTGCTTCAGTGACCCATGTTCAATCCTGATCTCCAGTGCTCTCATTGTAGCTGGCACATTCTTCCTCTGACCATACAGGTTTCCCTCAGGTGCTCTGGCTTCCTCCCACAGGTTGGCAACTGTAAGCTTCTTTTGGCAGTAGGATGTGGAATGGCAGGGGTGAATGTTGATGAGGAGAGTAAAATGGGATCGGTGTAGATGGCTTCTTGATAGATTTGGTAGGCTAAAGAGCCTATTTCCATGTTGTATTACTTTGAGGCTGAGTATAAGCACAAACTAGTCTGGATTAGGCACGATTAGCAAAGCAATGTAATGCTGTTACACTGCCAGGGATCGGAACTGGGGTTTAAATTCTGTACTGTCTATAAGGAGTTTGTAGGTTCTCCCAGTGTCTCTGTGGGTTTCCCACTGTTCAAAATTTACCAGGGTTGTAGGTCAATTGGGTGTAATTGGGCGACATGCGCTGAAAGGGCCTGTAACTGCTGTATGTCTAAATTGTTTTTAAAAATCCCAATGCAAGTTTAAGTGGGCAGCCTTGAGCAATAAATGAACTGCTGAAGGAATTCAGTCCTGACCTAAAAGACTGACTGGCCAGTTCTACCCATGGATGCTGCCTGACCCACTGAGTTCCTCCACTAGTTCATTCTTTGCTCTATTCCAGCAACTGCCATTTTTCTGTTTCTCTGTTTAGTGGCCTTAATCTGGTTTTACACTACCCCTTTCTTTCCATTAATAACTTGTATGTTATTGGTTCAACTATATCTTAAAGCACCGTCTGACAGACTGCTCTCAACTCTTCTCTGTCTTGGTACCCCGGGGCTGATTGCCAATCCCAACTTCTGCACAGTGTTGCAAGGTAAAACTCAACGAGTTGGACTCCTGGGAATGTTGGATCCCCTGTGCTGTTCTTTTTTTAAATGATGCCTCACAATCGTGGTGCAAATGTTTTCATAAATTTAATTTGTTTCAGGCCCAACTACGTAACAGACGGAAGAAAAAAGGTGAGTCCAAGTTATTTTTTTTCTGAAGCCTTTAAATTTAACCTCATTTATTCAAGGAAAAGGGCCCATGAGCCAGGTGTAATTTATTGTGAGAGAAAACCCAAATGGTGGATGAGTGTGCTCCCTCTAAGTTTTTGGCTGCACTGTATGACACTGCTTAATAGTACTAATAACCAATGTAGCGCGACAAGTCTTCATTGTGGAACTAGATTGCACAGTGGAATGCTGCACATCATACTGGAGGAAGTCACTCAGTTGAGCAGCATCTTTGGGGAGAAAAGGAATTGTGGTCATTTTGGCTCAAGACCCTGCTCCAGGACTTAGATTGGAGAGGGAAGGCAGCCAATATAAAGAGGAGGGATGAGAAGGGACCAAGAAAGGAGAGGGTGGGAGAATAATGGTAGATAGAAGCAGGTTTGTAGGAAGGAGAGGGTGAAGGTAGAGACAGATGCTGGGAGTGTTGAGCAGGAACAGAAATAGTATCAATGTTGGAATCTGATAAGCAAGGTAATAATGGGAAATATTAGGTGAGAGATGAAGGGCTGATGGAATCAGATGGGGGAGGGAACCTGTGAGTGAGATATGTGGATAGTAGGTTGATAAAACCAGGAGAGGGAGAGGAATGAAAAATGTGTGGAGGAGGGGTGGAATGTGGGTTGTTATAACCCAATGGTACGAACATTGAATTTTCCATTTCAAGTACTGTTACGAGTCCAGAGGACCCTAAAACTCAGCAGCAATAGATATGCATCACGCAAAGGGTTACTTAAACAAAAGTTGCTTTTAATTATCTTTGAACATATAACCGTATAACCATTTACGGAGTGGAAACAGGCCATGTTGGCCTTTCGAGTCCGCACCAGTTCACTGATTTTGTGCGCCCTCTTCAGGCATTGGTCCCGGTAGATCTTCATTCAATAATGATGGGCGACATGAAAATAGAATCAAACTTTAACTTATCTCTATTGACTCACTTAACCTACTTAACCCCCTTCTAATTCTAAGTGCACATGTGTGTAATATGTATGTGTGTAAGTTCTTTGGTTCACAGTCCAATCTCACTGGTTGCAGTCAATTCTTGTACTGTGCACAGAAATTAACATTAATAAAATTAAGTTTTGGGGCTTAACAGGTAAATGGTTACCACTCAGAAAGGTTCTTGTTGGTTTACAGAGAGAGAATTTTTCTTGTTCCAGGGCATCCACAACTGATTCCTTTTTAATCGGCCTCTCCAGTGTCTTGCTGATGAAACTTGCCCCCTCAGGGTTCTCCAGATGATAACCTCTTTCTTTTAGGTCACCAGAGTTCCTTTCTGTTTCTCCTATTCCGGACAGCCAGTTCTCTCCTTCGACCAGGCCATCTTCTAAAGCTTGCCAGCTTGTCCCCCTGGAACCGATGCCCCACCTCCCCCCCCCCACCCCGCGCCTCCCCCAAGTTCCCTCCAACTCTGAGAGCAAAGCCTGTTTTTTCTCCTCTCTGCCTGCAAAAGATCACATGACATTCCAGACAGTAAATTCTGTTTTCCAGACAAATTTGCCACTGCATGTTATTACATTTGTTGCCTTTTGCAACCAACAGTCCAACATGAGTCTGAGCACTCTTGCAAAAGCTCCTCAAAAATTGTGTTTTAAAGTGTTTGTGTGTGATCTGCTCTAACAAACCTTTCCCAATTTATCTCCCAAACACCTCTATATACTCTGTCACAGTATCCTTACCTGCTGTATTCTCTCATGTTTCGATCTGCCCCTCAATCATCCCAATTTTTTTCCCTTTCCAATATTCCACCCTCCAATTCCATCACGAATTTTCATCCCCCACCCCCTCCTGGTTCCTTCCACCTACTACCCATGCATTTCATCCACTGAATCCCCTCCATCAGTTCTTGAAAAGTCAAAATCTGGTGCATTGGGTTCATCTTCTACCACAAATGTGTCTGTTATTTTTCTCCCTATTTCACAGGGGTGGCAACTGCACTGAGTCGAAGACGAATTTCATGTCGGGACCTTGGTTTGGGTGAATGTTATGGCTGGCTTTGGAAAAAGAAAGAACACTTTAGATTCATGAGCCAAAAATGGAAGCGCTGCTGGTTTATCCTGAAGGGCCACACCCTGTACTGGTACAACAGTGAGAACGTGAGTGTGGAAGAATGCTACACAGATTGCAGGCCTCACCAGGTCCTTACTGGGACTGTTGGAGAGATTCCAGTGTTTGCTTTCAGATAGCAGAACTGCCTGTTCCAAACCAGAATAAATTCAGCCCTGTTGTAACAGCCAGACAGCTACTTTTCCAGATTCTTGGCCCTTTCAATTTGAAGAAAAAAAGAAGCCTCCTTAAAGAAAGCACTTCATGACCTCAGAATGTCCTAAATTGATTAACTGAGTACTTTTGAAGTATAACTACTTGTAAAATAAGGTGTAAGCAATCATACAACCAGCAATATCCCTCAACAATAATGTAACAATGTCCAAATAACCTGTTCTTAACATGATAATTGAGAGATGAGTACTGACCACATCATTGAAGATAATTCTTCCACTCCTCTTCTTGGAAATAATGAGATAACTTGAAGGCACTTTGGTTAATGTTTAATCCAGAAGATGGCACCTTTAACAAGCTAACCTTTTGATAATTCCTTGGAGTGTTATCCTAGATATTTTGTGTTTAAATTTCAAAAGTGAGCAAGCAGTTAAAATCAATTTTCAGCTGTCAGCGTGGTATGTGACTCACCCAGGGGTTACAATCTATCCAGAACTTCGACCTCCAAACTCCCACTCATGCATAACTGCTGACCTTTAAATAGGACATCTGTTTTTTATATAATTTAGATATACAGCATGGTAACAGGCCATTTCAACCCATGAGCCCATGCCACCCAATTACACGCAATTAACTTACAAGCCCCCGGTACATTTCGAACAGTGTGAGGAAACCAGAGCCCGCAGGGAAAACCCACGCAGACACGGGAGAATGTACGAACTCCTTACAGACAGCACAGGATTTGAATCTTGGTGCTGTAAAGGCATTGTGTTGACTGCTATGTCAACTGTGCTGCCCACAGACTGAAACTAGTCTGCCTTTGTTCACTATTTATCTGCATCTAATTCGCCTTCTAATTAACTCTGGATAACCTAAAAGGCTGTCTGTGTCTGCATTTTCAAATAACGTGAATGGACCTGTACCTGTGGGTTGAGGAAGGCTCTGGAAGAAACTGTATTTGCACAATGAGCAAGTGATCACCCTCCAGATGATCTCTCGAGCCCTGGATGATCATAAAGAAAATCTTGTGTAAAAATGAGAGAGAATCAACAAACATCAATCAGTGACTCTGAAATTGAATAATTTGACAAATATTGCTCCTTCAAGAACCTGTTGGTGTTCATTGTGTTTGCAGAACCAGGAAGATGTGTGGGCTAGGGAGTGGAGGGATGGTATGACCCAGAGTATCTGGGTTTTTTTTCCACATCATCCATCCTCTGGTCTGTAACTTTCTGACAGCATCATTAGACTGAGGAGGTCACTGCAGACCAGAACTAAAACTGTCTCTGGCTCCGTTACTTTTTGTGGCTTTAATGTACAGGGCCACATACTTACTCATCATTACAAACGGAGCTGGCTTTGTTGTTTTAACTTTTTGCCCTTTATTCATTGACTGGCTATACTCAATGCAGTTGATGTGACAGAGGTAAGTGATCAGTTCGGCTATGTATTGTAATGAGGTCGAGAAACAGTATTTTGCATGGATTAGGGAACACTTTTTGTTCTAGGAATGTGGGATATTAAAATTTATGATGTATGTTCAAAGTAAATGGAAGCTCTGATATCTGAACTTTAGAACTGAAAATTAAGATGATAGAGAGGTATCTGTATGAATCTCTTGATCAATCACTGCTGTTTGTGGCCTTTGGTAGGATGAGAAAGCTGAAGGATTAATCAAATTGTCATCATACTCTGTGGAAGCAGCTGGAGAACACAAGAGGAAATTGTAAGTGACTGGAAATCTTCACCCACATTTCATTTAGAGCATGACAGTAAATGTGAGCTCCAAGAAATCATGGCCAACAAATGAATAAAAGTTTGGATCAGCCTTGGGGAGATTGTTAGTTTTCTTGTACAGGTGAAAGGCAACAAGGAACCAACAGAATAGATGCTGTGTATTCTTCCTGAGAGGCAAATTGCTCACAATAACATTTCTCATTGAAATGATCCATTCCAGCTGAGGTATAAAGTGAGAGAAGCTGAGATACCAGACAATCGGCCTCCTTCTCATGCTTTGTCTGTGGAAAACATTTCATACACTTGAAACGTGTATTAAATTAACACTGGACTATAGAGAACACTAAGGTTCTGAGGTCAACATTTGGACTATGTTGACTTGGCTCTCAGCTTGCAGGGCAGTTAGGGAGGACAGCTGGTTTCAAGTTAAGCATGTTGCTTTCCAGTAACTCCACTCTCCTACTCTACTTCATTGACATGCAACTTTTTTCCTTGTAAAGAATATATTCAATTTTTTTTCAACATTACTATTCACTGCATAAAGGACTTCTTATTTTCTCCGACACAATTGCCCCCCAATTATTTCAAATCCTGTTAGTAGATCATAAGGGATGTACCTTCCAATTTACTCAAGCAGACACCCATTTCAAACTCCACTATTAAATACTACCACCGACACCCCATTTCCCTCCAATCCTACCCCATACCTCAACCTTTTCGACTCTGTGAAGAAGACTCTAAAGTTTTGAAGTAACTTCTTCTAGGACGACTCAGCAAGCTTTCTGGGGTTCATTGTGTAGAGATAGGACATAATGATAACAACTCCAGCACTATAATTACTAAATGTAGAAAGACGCATCACTTTGTTGAGATGCACAGAATATCTGGTACCTGGGATGGCAAAGAAAAGGTATGATCTATCTGCTTTTTGCTCTAATTCCTCTGTCTTCTCCCAACCACCCCCCACCCCCCCCCACTTTAGTGTATTCCAGCTTTGTCACAGGAAGTTCAAGTCTTTCGTGTTTTCAGCTGATAACGTGGATGAAATGAGGAAGTAAGTAACTGCTTGTATGGAGATCTCATTGCAGACAATATAGGAATGGCGTACTCCTCTTCCTATATTCCAAATGTATTTATATATCACCTGCAAGAAGTCAAGGCACATTAAGATTCCATAAGCAGACAGTTGTCAGTGGAATAATAGCTGCCACCTGCACACGCATCTATTTGTCTTAAAGGGCAACCAAGGTCTCAACTTGATTTCTCATTTTGAAGACTGCCATGCTCAGCTTTGTATTGGAGAAACAACCTAACTTGGTTACACTTCTCTGAGGCAGATTTAAGTTCATGATTCTCTAATAGCTGTAAGATTGCTTCTAATGTACAAGATATTTTATTGATGATCCGTACTATATATAATTCCTTGCAGCTGCACGAATTATTTCCTCTTGAAAAGTTATTGAGACACCCAGGGTAATATTGCTGCAAGTACTTTATACACAAATGTAAAAACACATTCAGCATCTTGAAAAAGGCTTCTCCAGGTTGGAGTGACCTCACTTCAGTTCTGTGTTCTAGGACATAATGCCTCCAGTTATTGATAGTCCACTATAATTCTCGATGGCATATCAATAATCACCATTTGTGGCTCAGTGCAATCTGTGGTGTCTCATTTGTGACTCTTTTTGTTTCTGAAGGTGGATTAACAGCCTTATCGGTGTCATACAGAAACACAAAACAGAGAAAAATGTTGAAAACAAAGAGGAAGGTGAGGGAGTTCCATCTCCAACTCCTCATAAGTAGATGCTCACTGACACATTAGTTACTCCCTCCATCTGCGAAGCAAGTACTGAAAAAACATAGGCTGGGGATCACTAGCATCGGTGTACTATAAATTAAAGTTGTGAGCAATCAATTGACCTCAAATATTTAAATTATGGTTGAATAGACTCCACATGATGAGCTAATTGCCCCAAGGTGAGCTCACTGCTTCCTCTATGAATAACCATTTTACGCGGTTTTGAGATTGAAAGGTGAGCACAATTCTCCTGACTTCCCCTTGGCTGCCTGAGCTGGCTCATTTTGAAATTAAACTACTGTTAGCATTTGAGCCTTGTGTTGGGATTAGTACAAGGTGGAGTGAAGATCAGTGATTTTTACTCCAGTTTGGTGATGGATCTACTCAGTTCATTGATCCCTGCAGTAAAAACCTCATGCCAATGTCAGGGTATCAAGGAAGTGTGGAGGTAGAAAAGAGTGTTAAAAGAACCGTAGAACTGCTGGACAACATAAACTGTTTTTGCTACCATTGGATTGCTGCTAGATGGATGCTACTGATGGTATAAAGATGAGCAGCACTGCAAACTTTGTAAGAGTCGATAAAGAATATTAGATAGGTAGTAAAAGATTTAACAATTGGGAAAAGTTGTGCAAGTGGAAACTGATATGTACAACTGTTGTCATCCCTCTTTGTAGCTAGGAAAAGAGCTGTGTTCCCTTTATGGGGAAAGGCAGCAAACATTGAGTGTTTAGAGACTCAATGGGTTATATGGACAATTCCGGCACATAATTTTTTTAAAGGCCACTGAAATATTACTCTTTACATTTGGAAATCTAGGATTGAAGAGGATCAGAGCTCTGTTACAGCCAGGTTAGACTACACCTGGAACCGTTTTGGTCTCCACATTTTAGTAAGGTTGTATTGGTCTTGGAGATTGTATAGCTCATATCATGAATCCCAAGGTGTCAATTTCAGAGACAAATTATATAATATCAGGATGCATTGCCTGGAATTTTGCAGGTTTATTGGATACTTTGATTGAAGTTTTAAAACTATAATCTTGAGAAATTGCTTGTGGAGCAAAAAACTGAGCTACCCATTTCAAAAATAAAGTTAGGAAATGCTTCTACATATCAATAGAAGTTTGAAATCTGTACTGTAAATGGCAAATTACACCAGGTTATTTGTAGATTTTAAATATGAGGTTAATAAGATTTAACAGTATGAGAGCTAACAGGATGAAGGTAACCTCATCTATTGGCAGCTCAGGTGCAAAATGGCGTACTCCTCTTCCTATATTCCAAATGTATTTATATATCACCTGCAAGGAGTCAAGGCACATTAAGATTCCATAAGCAAACAGTTGTCAGTGGAATAATAGCTGCCACCTGCACACGCATCTATTTGTCTTAAAGGGCAACCAAGGTCTCAACTTGATTTCTCATTTTGAAGACTGCCATGCTCAGCTTTGTATTGGAGAAACGACCTAACTTGGTTACACTTCTCTGAGGCAGATTTAAGTTCATGATTCTCTAATAACTGTAAGATTGCTTCTAATGTACAAGATATTTTATTGATGATCCGTACTATATATAATTCCTTGCAGCTGCACAAATTATTTCCTCTTGAAAAGTTATTAAATGATCTTTCAATTATTATCCCTTTTTCTGCAGTTAGACATTTTTCTTTTGTTGCTGTAGTTCATACAGCTGCCACTGGAGAGAGGTGTAGTACCACTGGTGCTGACTGCATCCATATTTTCCAAATCTTTTAATTTCAAAAATGATATCAAGCCATGTAGTTTTTGACTTTTTGTTAAACCCAGTGCTGTTCCATAACAGATTGCTGGAGCGAGACAGAGACAGAAGAGTGTGATGATTCTCCAGAAATACCTGCTGCTTCTATAACTAAGTTCTACACTGTGAGTACAGACCGAATTGGAATCAAAGGGCCAAAGAAGAAGGGTCAATAAGATTTTGGTACATAAATTGGGAAGTGGAGACCCTGAGGTTGTATGTGGTAGTTTGTCAGTAAGTATAATTGGTGCTGGGTGCTGGCAAGGGGTACTGTGGAAGAGAGTTAAGGATGAGACACAAAATTGCAAGTTAGAGTGCAGTCCTTAAAAGACATCTGGTTTAAGTGACGAATCTGATCATTTATGCAGTGTGAAGTTGGAGTTGACTTAACTTGACATAATTTGGCAATTTTAGTGATCTAGTTGTTAAAATGTTCAGGTTTTTTTTTCTCTGGTTAAATATTTTTTTTATCCCTCCAGTGTTAGGAATCCTTATTTCACGGGATGCAATTGCTCTGCAAGTGTCATTCATTTCTAAGACCTCGCCAATGTAACTATGAGCGACTCTAGACGGTCTAATAACCTGGCCTCTCCTCATTTCTTCACAAGGAAATGCTCCATCATTCGTCACAGGTTCTGATCAAACTGCCCACCCATTTTCTTTAGAGATGATCATTGAAAAGTTCACCGATTTATATCATCAGTATTTTGTGCAGACTGTAATTGTTCTTAACTTCATTCATGTTGGTAGATCAGAATGATGGCTGGGATGCACACAAATAAAGATCCAATTTTAACCCTTGAACTTCATGTCCCTTCATATACCCTGTGCCCTATTTTCTATGGTTGGATTTATACCCAACTACCAGGTGGTTTGTACTATAGTTAACCCATTGACTCAGTACGGAGTATATATTATAAAAGGTTAAAAATGGCCAGAGTCCAAAGGGTAAAGCAAATATTTCGCGGCCAGGGATTAATTTTCCTTGGTTGAGCTATGCATTGCAATTCTGTAACACAAATAAGATGCAGCTCCAGTGCCCTAGTAATATAATGAATTGGGACTTCCTTGAAGCATGATTCATGATGGCTCACCTAGCCAATCCATTGTTAAGGCAACAGCTTTGGGGCCAGAGATAAGAGAGTTGTGGTGGAGAGCTATGGGTAGAAGGAATCCAGGAAATAGCGAGGGATGGTGAAAGGAAGGACTTGATTGACAAGCAATAGAAATTATTTATTAATCAGCAGTAATAACCATGCTGGAATGCTTTGCCATAAAAGTAGATAATCAAATTTTGACTTCTGGCCTTGTTGTTTGCAGCAGGCTCAGAAAGTCAGTGGCCTTTCACCCACAGACCAACCTAGGCAGTCATCAGGTAACAATTTACAAACTGGCCATGTTGGAGATCCTGACAGTGAGCTGTCCAGCCCCAGTAAGGAGGGAGAACTGATTTCAGGTAAGAGCTGTCAGAAAATCTTAGAACAGCTACTGATAATAATCTAGGTCCTTCAAGAAAATGTAGTCTTGACTAGATGAAAAACTCTGCCCATAACATTACTGGGCAGAGTAAACTATCAAAATGAAGGTGATGCCAAGACTGCAATATCTTTTCCAAACGCTGCCCATTCCATTGCCCTGTGCTTCTTCAAGATGCTCAGTAAACATGTCAGAAACTTTTTATAGAATAAAAAGGTGGCTCAAGTCTCCATGGAAAAATTAACCTGGGAATATAAATTAGGGGGACTAAAACTCACAGATTTCAAAAAATATTATTGGTTTTCCCTGGCGAGATTTATCACCTCACTGTTGGGCGGGGGGCTTCCTGGGCACAAATTGGACTTCACTCGATAGGGGATAGGATAGCTGGAAATTTATATATAAATGGAACACCAAATTAATTTCCAAAAAGACAAATTACTCCATATTAAAACGTATATACCAAATATGGCAAAAAATACATCAATGCAATCTCTTAATACACCCTTGATCCAGAACAATTTAATACCTATGGCACTGGACAACAAGATCCTGGACACCTGGTGCCAGAAAGGGCAATTGAGAATTAAATTTGGGTTACCTAATAGAACAATTGATGGAGGTTATTTTCCCCTGCTTCCTACAATTGAGATTTTTCTGAAGAGTCAAATTAGGACAAACAATGATTCTGCCAGAGTGTAGCACCATGGAGATTCTAATTCAACAGGGGAATGTATTTAAATTTATTTCTAGAACGTATTTCATACTCCAGACTGAGGACCCGAAACTGGAATTACACTGGTCGAGGGAAAAATGGGACTCTGACTTGGGTACAATGATTAATGAAAATTGGTAGGAAGACTTGAGTCTAAACAGCATTACAGGGGTTATCAATGATCTCACACAACAAAAATTATATAAATTAAAATTAGAAATTTCGGATGTATTTTCCAAAACAGTGTCGAATTTGAAGAAGAACGAATTGTGGAGGAGGAAAGAGGTTGAGAAAGAGGATGAAGAACCACAGAAGATGTTCTTCATCAAGGGGTTGGCAAACAAATGAATAAAGTCCATGCTGATTTTGAAAGCATGGACCAAAATGTGGAAAGATTCACCAAGGTTGATCGACAAATTCAGGAAGCTTTAGGTTCTTGTCATCAAATCTACAATGAAATAAAGAAACAAATAATACAAACAAATTTAGACAGGTTCTTAAAAATTCCCTCCTCAATCCCCTGCCACTCTACCCATGAAGATGAAGACTGAAGCGCCACAGCCAAGTACTAGTACAAGTGCAGTGATGGGATCAAGTTCAGATAATGAAAATTTTGATTAAAAAGTTTTCTTTAAGACTTTGTTAATTCACACTTGCGGGCAAAATTCTGATGCATCCGTTCCGAGATACGACTGATCCTTTGGTCCCAATTATGGTCGTAAGTTGGGGAGTACCTGTCCTTGAAAGATGGATTATAAAGAAAAATCATCCGATGATATTGGTGAGAGATTTAATGGTGTTGGGGTTCATAGAGTATTATTACCTAAAAATCGCTGAAGATTAATATGCAGCGACTATTTAGGGAGGCAAAGCATGGGATCAGAGGGAAAGAGCGGAAATATCTTGCTCCACATAAATAGAGCCTTGGGAGAAGTGCACCTGGAGGATTAAATACAGATCTGATTTCCCTACCAAAGGAAAGGTGTTGTTGAAATAGCAGGTGTGCTGCAATGGTTCACCAGCCTTATTACTGGAATGGTAGGCTTAGTATATTGGGAGAGGTTATGCAGACTGGGCCTGCACTTGAGATTAGGAAAATAAAAATGAATTAATTGAAACATACAACATTCTAAAGGAATCGATACTCTTTCTGGCTGCAGTGTCTCGAACCTCATGTATCAAGCTGGATGGTTGGCCATTCAGGTCAAAGTTCAGCAGAAATGTCTTTACTCTGAGGGTAGTAAATCTTTGAAGTTTCCTGTATAAGAGGCTGATGTTAAGTTTAAGGTCTATGCTGTTATATGTTGAATGATGCTTTGAACATGGCCTCCAGACTTGTATATATCACATTGTCTGTGGTTGGCAACTCAATAACCGAAATTGAAGTGGCCTTGGTTCTGGATTGGAGGTGGTGGTGTTTCCAACTCCAGCAGGAAGCTTGCTGTAGGTGAGGCGCATCGTTGCGGCAAGAAAAATTGAGAAATTTGGTGGTGTTGTCACAGTTTTGCTTCACACTTCCCCACTGTTACAATTGGAGTTTGTATCCCATGTATCATACATTGATGGAGGTTATTTTCTGTGGGCAGCCAATGTCCAGAGGATACTCTGTTCTTTCTTTAGTGGTTCATGCTGATGCCTGCATATCCCTTGGAATCAACAATGATGAAGTTCATGTCCATTATGCTCTTATGTCAGAGGGGGATTCGATATTTTCAGTACCGTTTACTGAACAAAACTCACTGATATTTCTCTCCATTTATTTAGAACCTAGTCAGAGTTCTAATAATGAACTGGAGGTGTTGTTAAAAATCTTGGAGCAGGGTGGAGTGTCATTAATTGGTAAAGAACAACCCTTTCGAAAAGATTATCATCAGTCATTCATCAAACGAAACAAAAACCCAGTCATCAATGAGAAAGCACACAATCTGCGAGCACTTAAAAGCACACTGAAGGCAAGCATATAAATCGCCTTGTAACATATTTCATCTGCACTTTTTGTATTTTTTATGCTGTTGTGGTCACTAATTCACTATCTGAATATTTCTAGGCCAAAATTATAGATTTGCAATCAATTAACAAGATCCTGGATGATCCTGAATTAACAGCAGCAAAATTTCGAATTTGGAAAGAGGAAAATCAGGAACTGCTGGCAGACATCCAGCGAGTTCAGCGGCTTGCAAAGAAAGGAAAGAAAGCAAAAGCTGAATGTAAGTCAGTGCCTGAACCAGACCTGCAACTGGGAGCCATGGAGAATCCTCTGCCATGGTTTGATGTGGGTCAAATATCTGCAAAATCTTCAGCTTCCGTGTTGCATGAAGGACAGAAAAACAAAACTGGCGTCTGTTCAGAGGGCACGTCTGTGTTAGAATATGACTGTGAGGGAGGTCGGAATTCCTAACAGGGCGTGGACATTGACAAGTTTCAAGCATGCCCTTAATCCTTCTGCAATTTGACACTAAGGCATTGAATGAATCCCAAAATGAGACCAGAGGTTGGAATTGGGTGCTATTTCAAAGGCATTGTTTCCAAACTTACTAGATTCTTCCCATGTATATTATCAAGAAGCATAGTTTGGTTTAAAAACTACATCTGGCAAAGAAATTAATCAAACTGGTAAAATGGGTAAAATAATATATCTATGAATTTCTGTCACATAATTTTTATAAAGAACCTAACCACTTGCAATAGTATGATATCAGACCTGTTAATAATCATTCTTTTAATGCTGGCAAAAAGCATTCAAATACCATATTCTGAAAAATCTTCAGACGTCTTTTTCCTCCATTGAAGCAATTTGTGCATGTGCAGAGCAGTGGTGTCACGAACAGCCTAGAAATGTGCTAATCATGTCTGAACACAACTGTACCTAGAGCAACAAGTGCAATTGTTCAATGGCATTGAACTTTTTTCTGCACTCAATCAAAAAATCCTTTGCAAATTTGACCCTTCCCTGTGTCTCAGTTGCTGAATGTCTCATCCCCAGGAACATTCTCTTGATGTTTTATGGGTTTATAAGAGATGAGCTTATTGGTAGTTTCCTCATTTCCTCTCCTGTTGTGTTCAACTGTAATGGTGTCATGCACTGAGCATTTCTCTTCACCTTTGATTTAAAATAACTTGATAGTTATTTCCTGAGTTTGGGCAATCGATAGTGAAATTATTGCTCGTGAAGCTTACCTGTTGATAAGTTTGAACACATACATTGTTGCTACTGAAAGGTTCTACCAAAGAACATGGGCAGCAGATTGAAACTGTGGACTTTTTGTTTGCCAGAATAAATACTTTTGATATTTTTCCTTTCATTAATTTAATGTTCCTATCGGCTTCAGAAGGAGCTATTTTGTTAGTTATTAAAATCGTGCTGCAAAACCCTCAATTGAGTTGAGTTTTGGAAAAAATACTTTGGGTTTCAGAATTGGTGTTTGAAAGATTTTAGGAGAAACTGTTTTTGTATGTATCCTGTTCCTACAGTTGTCAAGCTTTCAAATTCGAGGATTTATTCTCTCCTTGATTGAACGTCGTAACCTGTCAAAAATCATTATCTTCTAATATGCACTAAAATGGCCAATATGCATGTCTATTGAGTATCAGTAGGTTATCTTACAATAGAGAAATTATTAACCATGTTTTTTTTCCCCACATTAACTGGAACTTCCAGTTCAGGTTCTGAATTGCAATTAGAAGCAGATCTCTGGAGTACTTTCCTCCCTTAATCCATGGCTGCAAAGCCAACAAAAAGCATCAGAACACTATGGTAGCCAAGACTAACTACCAGTGCAGTTCATGGATCAAATCTAGATTTTTCTCAATCTACCAGACTTTGAGATGAAGATCACCTCTAAGCTACTCTTGTTTTTTGCAGCCTTGTTAATACCTGTACTTGATTTCCAAGTTTTAAAAACATGGATTGTTCAATCCCAATAAATTTTAAAATTAAAAGTTTATTTTGCTGTATATCATCCTTGTAACAACTGTAAGAAAAAAAAAATATCTCGTTGTTCAAATAACTTATTTCTGGATTACAGAAGAAGCAGATTAATGGTGCAGAATTTCAATACCCTGGCATCACAAAGCATTGGAACCAGATAGAAAGCTATTGTAGTTTGGATGGAAAAATCGAGAAAGAACTGTGTGATGGGAGCAAAGGTTCTGGAGCAAGGTGGGGCATAGTATACATATTTGAAATAATGATATTGGAAAAACTGAATTGGTTATTTTCTCAGATACAGCTCAGCTGGTGAGCATCAAAGGATTTGATAATCTATGAGGGGCATAGATCTTGGAGTTAGATGAGGAATGTGAGAAGTAGTGCAGAGTGTAGTGAAGTTAATTCTTGACGTTGAAATATGATCTCAAGTGATGTGGGGTTAAATAAGGAATGTGCAGGAGTCAGGAAATGACTTGGTGATGTATTTGAAATCGAGTAAAAAGCTAAGCTTGGGATAATTCAAGATGACAAAAGTTCATGTCACCCAAATAGACAGCCAGGGAAACTAATGGAGTTGAAAACTTAACTATGGAACGAAAGCTTTATCTGTGACAAATCTATATACAATGCACCTAAAATTTGCAGGGGAGATCACAGTTGTTGGTAAATATTAGACTCTGAAGTATTCTGACTCTATTTAGTACAGTTGTGTTTGTCTTCTAATGGAGCTTTGTACTGAGCACGTCCCTTATCCCTCAGGATGCATCGAATGCTGATGTACATTTGCATTGGCTTCGTTGTTACTTTATCAATTGTCCACGATTGAATTGGGGGGAGGGGGGTCACAGCAATCTTCTCTGCTGGTAGATAATTCCCTGAAGACACTAGTTAAAATGATACAAGCAATTTCTGGAGATACTCTAGATGGAACAGAACAGATGGGAGAGAGTTATTGGAAGAGAAATGTGCAGCCAAGAACATCAAAGACTTCAGATAATCAAAGGAGAAGTGAGGGGATATTTTACTATTTGCAACATTACATAAGACTTTCTTGGTGTTTGTGAAAATCCCTTTTCAAATTGTAACAGGGCAGATATAAGGTAAAAGGGATTGATTTAATAATGTCTGAAGAAATAAATCTGGGGACAGGGATGTAACCCACAAGAAGGAATAGATTTTTTGACGTAGGGATTATTCCTTAGAAGATTTATATTTAAAAAAAAAACAGAAATATCAGATAACATGAAGATTGGAAAAGGAAGCTGCATTGCTGTCATTTCAGTGAGAATATTGTTGAAGTGTGAAATGAGTCTCCAAGAATAAACTCTTGAGGAAATAAAGCAGGCAGAAGTAAAACTAAATGAAGACCTCAATTTGGACCAGTGCTGGGTGAGGTGTGCATGGCAAGTTTTTTTTTTAACACAGAGTGGTAGGTGCCTGGAACAGGCTGCCAGGTTTAGTGATGGAAGCAGGGATGATGGTAGCATTTAAGTGTCCTCCAGATAGACATGGAATTGAAAATATGTATCCTGTCCAAGCAGCTAAGTTTTAGTCTGACTTTGGCATCATGTTCAGCACAAAAACATGGCTGAAGAAGGGCCTGTTCTTCTACTGTACAGTTCTATGTACAGTCCCCTCCATAATGTTTGCACACTGTTCCTTTATTTGTCCATGTCCTCCACAGTTTTAAATTTGTAATTAACAATTCACATGTAATTATAGTGCACATTCCAGATTTTATTCAAGGTTATTTGTATACATTTTATTTTGATCATGTAGAAATTATGATTTGGCACTTTTTATAGACAGTCCCCTCATTTCAAAGCTCCATAAGTTTGGGACATTTGGCTTCACATGTGTTTGCGATTACTCAGGTATGTTTAATTTCTTCATTGGTGCAGGTATAAGTGAGCTTAGCTTGCTTCTAAGCTTTTGATCACCTTTGGTGTGTGTAGTTGCCATTTTTTTTTAACATGAGGACCAGAGTTGTGCCATTATGAGGCTGAAAAACAAGAATAAAAGAGTAAGAGACATCACCCAAATCTTATTACCAAAATCAATAGTTTGGAATGTCATTAAGAAGAGCTCAGTAATCCCAAAGGGACTGGTCTTCCAAGGAAGATCTCCACTGCTGATGACAGGAGAATTCTCATAATCATGAAGAAAAATCCCCAAACATATGTCGGACAGATCAGAAACACTCTCAGGAGGCAGATGAGAATGTGCCAATGACCATTGTCTACAAAAGACTTCATGAAAAGAAATACAGAGGCTACACTGCAAGATACAAAACATATGGCAAGGGAAACATCCCTGCTAAAATAAAGCTCATCTTCAAAGAGCTAAAAGGAATGGTGCACTGGCATTTCCCAATTTTAGGTAATACTATTGGGAAAGTTATACACAAGTTAATCCTTTTGTTAAATTTTGAGGCTAATATTCTTGATTTATTTTCAACTTTCTCAAAGGTTTAATACTTCTTATTTATAATAATTTACTTGATAGAAGATCAGCCTCGTTAGTTAATATCAAGAGCGATTGGGAACAGAATTTGAATCTTTCATTTTCAGACGAGGTTTGGGATTCCATTTGTAATTTGATTAATATTACTTCCCTTTGTGCAGAACATTGTTTATTTAAAGTGCTCCATAGAGTATTATCTAAAGCTAAATTAGCTCATTTTTATTCAGATATAAATTCATATGACAAATGTAAAATTGTGGCTGCTTCTATGTGTTTTGGTTTTGCCAAATCTAGAAAAATTTTGTCAAGATATTTTTCATACCCTATCAATGATTCTTAAGATTAAATTGGAACCTTGCCATTTAATTGCTCTTTTTGGATCATCTGACGAAGATGAAATTTTATTGACCATCTCAAAGCCAAATTTTATCTTTTATTCCATTGATAGCCAGACATGCAATATTGATCAAATGGGAAGGTAGTACTCCACCGACACATATACAATGGTTAAATTATATTATGTCTTGTTTAAGCTTAGAAGAAATTAGATATGCCATTAAAGATTCAAATACTAATTTTTCAAAGGCATGGCACCCTTTTATGGACTATTATCACCTAAAGTTTTAAGACTGTTCTAAACCTCGATGTTGTATTGTCAGTTTCTGAGTTATCAAATGGAAGGGATTTTGATTGAAGAGCTTTTTTTCATTGATTACTATATTTCAAATATAAATGTACAGTTTAGGGGTTTTGCCAAGTTTAAATTTATTATGTTCTTTCTTTATTACGGCTGTGCTTTAGAATTCATTTGTATAATGATGCTTGCAGGGTTTTTAAATCATTTCTTCTGTGGCACATTCCATAATTGTACTGTACAAATTTATTGCTATTGAAATGAATAAAAATATTTTTTTAAACAAAATGCTAGTTAGCCACAGAAAGGATGGCCCGATTACAGTTTGCCAGCGTGTTTAAAAGAGCCTACAGAATTCTGGAAAAAGGTCTTGTGACAGATGAGACCAAGATGGCAAGAACATAGTTTGGCACAACTCCTGCACCAATGAACCAATTAAACATACCTGAATACTCACAAACACCTGTGAAGCCAAATGTCCCAAACATTATGAGGGGACTAAACTATATATAAAATGTACTGTAATTTCTACATGGTCAAACCAAGATGTATACAAATACATTGAATAAAATCTAGAATGTGTACTTAAATTACATGTGAATTGTTTGATTACATATTTAAAACTGTGGAGCATGGGCAAATAAAGGAAAAGGTGTCTTCATCCCAAACATTATGGAGGGCACTATATAATCTCTAAATCACACATTATTCTGACATGGGAGATTAGTCGTTCCTTCGTACCTAAGGAGTCAAAATCTCAGAAATGTCTGGCTCACAACATGGTAGGAATGCCTTCAACTGACCAAAAAATGCAGCACACTTCTTCTCAAGGAAATTCAAGACAGGACAGACTGGCAATATCAACATCGAGTTGATTAAATGTGCATTAGCACATTATTTCTCATAGTTATTTGCAACTAGCCATAATTTAAAGTCTAAATTATATGTAAATTATTGCTGCTTGTTGCAATTATACCAATTTGAACAATAATTGCTTCTACTGCTCCCTGGAATCATTTAGTGTCACAGGTAGGCAGTGTGATGTCACAAGAGACATAGAATGTTCACACAGAGGGTGAAGTGAGTGGCGCATCAGCAAGAGCAAGGCCTGGGCCACGGAAAACCACCCAGCAAGACAATGAATGTACCTGGCTTGAAGGACCTTAAGAAGTACTCTACTGTTGTGAGTGTGGCAGCTTAGAAAATGTAATATGGAGAAACATTCAAAACAGTTTTCAAGAATACTATATTGATGAATCAACCAAGTATTGGAAAATAAAACTTGTCTGTAAGATGGGGATAATTACCAATCATGTTACAGAATTCTCAAGAAAAATGGTCTGTAGAATTTCAGATTAAGTTTGAGAATGATCAAGAGTCCAAAATCAGGATCTTAATTTAAACAAAGATTAGAAGATATGACGGAATGAGATAACTGAAGTAGACTCTGAAATTAGATGATGCAACAGGTCAGGCAACATTTATGGAGAAAGAATCAGTCAGTATTTCAGGTGAAAACATTATATCAAAACCAGGAAAGAGAGAAATTGGAGCAATGAGTTCCCTGAAGTGTACCCTAAAATTAGATTAAAAGATATGACTAGACAAACAAAGGTATAATTTGAAGTATTACAGAATTCTCAGAAAATATACATTCCCTGGATGAGTTTAAAAACTCCACTGGAAAAGTAGAGCAATTATTATTCATGAAAGAAACTTGCAAAAAATGCAAGACTAAGGTTTGGGGATTTTAAAAATTGGACAAGAATGCTAAATAAATTAAGATGGAATACCTGTAGAAGGTGAGAAATAAACAAATGTCTTTTTTTAAAGACTATAAACATTTAAAAGTGTGAGAAGAGATTAATGAATACAAGGGGGGGGGATCTTCAGGGGCAGAGACAAATAATTATATAGTGGAATTTTTAAAAATATTTTATGTCTTCAAAGAGGGAGGCTCAAACTCAATTAGCCTTGTGGTCTACTGGCCCTATTTCTTGGGTTGATTCACTCTGACACTTTCCATACTATTGAGTCCTAAGCTCTGGAAATACTTCTCTAGTGCTCCAAAGTTTAAAAATCTCACCTTTAGATCTCTGAGCAAATTTAGATTACTATTGTCTTCTTTTGAATACAGCAACTTGGTATATTGATGCAACATAGATGTGTAAAAACAAAGAAGTAATGAAGTAAGCCTCCCTGATTTCTTTCTTGAGTGTATTGATACAAAGTTGATTTAGGAATAGAGAGAAGCCATTGACAATGAATTTTTTCCAGACTAGAGAAAGAAATTCTACAGTGGTCCTGAAGGCTCAGTATTAGAAACAGTCCCCTTTTGGTGGATATTCATGACCAGGACCTGTGTATACAGGAGATACTTTCAAACTCTGCAAATGACACAAAGCTCAGCACTGCATGAAGAGATTAGTATCAGGTTTAGTTATTGGGTAACATTGACATAATGAAATGGAGAGACACATGATTGATGAAATAAATATACTGGAGTATGAAGCGATATATTTTGGGAGAAAGAATGATGAAAGGCAATATGAAATATATTTTTCATGTGTGTCTCCTGCTCTCCTCTTTATAGCAACTTCATTCTCAGATTTGATGCAGGGTCTCGACTGAAAATGTCAACAATTTCATTCCCACTTATTTCCTCTAGCGATTTTTGTTTTACTCCATGTTCCAGCATCTGCAGTCACTTCTGCCTCCATGTAATGAATGGTACAGTATACAGTGGCTTTCTGAAGCAGAAACCTGGAAATGTGTACACACATCTTTGAAAGTGACTCCACAAATTGAAAAAAAAGTAGTCACAAAAATGCTGAAGGAACTCAACGTCTGTGGGTTGGGGGAGGGGGGAAAGACGTATAACTGAAGTTACAGGCCTGAGGTTTCAAGGTATGAGATAAATGCAGGCAGACACTGGAATAAAAAGGTTGGGGAGAGGGAAGAAAGGGCAGGGGGAGCAGGACAGGCCAATCAGCAAAAGGTGAGAATTGATGGGGGAGGGGTGGCTCTGTGAATGCAGAGCTGGAGGGAAGGAGACCATGGGAAAGGTGTGGATAGGAGGCCAGGAGAGGAAAAGTGAGAATTGATGGGGGAGGGGTGGCTCTGTGAATGCAGAGCTGGAGGGAAGGAGACCATGGGAAAGGAGAAGAGAGAGAGAGAGACAGAGCTAGACAAAAGGAGAAATAGGGATAAGGGATGGGATAGACGAGGTTGGGGGCTTAGGGAAATCAGAGAAGCTGGTTAATGCTATCTGGTTGGAGGGTGCCCAGACAGAATATTAGATGTTCCTCCAATTTGTGGGTGGTTTCAGTCTGGCAGTGCATGAGACCATGGATAGACATGTCAGCATGGGAATGAGGCATGGAACTGAAATTGGTGACCTCATCGACGGATCAGTAGGGGAAAGGGTCAACATCTCCGAGGATCTGTTTTGGAGCCTTCACATTGGTCGAATCACAAAGAAGACTCGCCAGCAGCTGTACTTTATGAGGTGTCTGAGGAGATTTGGTGTGTCACCAAAAACTCAAAAATTTCTACAGGTGTACCATGGAGAGCATTCTGACTGGTTGCATCACTGCCTGGTATGGCGGCGCCAACTCTCAGGACAAGAAAAAATACATTAGAGGGTTGTTAACTTGGCCTGTGACAACACAGACACTCCATCGAGGACATCTACGTGAGGCGGTGTCTTAAAAAAGCAGCCTCTATCCTCAATGACCCCCACCACCCAGGCTTCAGTCTGCTGTCATCAGGGGAAAAAGGTACAGGGGAGCCTAAAGATGCGCACTCAATGACACAACTTCTTCCCCGCTGATTCCTGAATAATCAAAGACACTCCCTTACTTTTTGTCCACTCCTATTTTTATATTTTTTTTATTGATAGTAATGTTGTAAGATGGTTATAATATGAATGTTTGCTCTATAACGCTGCCATAAAACATCGAGTTTCGTGACTTGTTCATGACAATAAATTCTAATTCTGATTGTGATTCTGGGAGATCCACACTAATGTGGCAATCAGAGCTATGGTGCTGAATGAAGCGACATCCTAGTCTGCATCCTGTCGCATGATGTGGAGGAGACCATAACAGGATCACCTGATACAGTAGATGGCACCTGCAAATTCACAAGTAAAGTGTTGCTTCACTTGGAAGGGTGATTGGTGGTTGTGTAGCATTTTCTGCAGTCACAGGAGTAGGTGTCAAGAGGGCAATTGATGGGGAGGGAGGGTTGGACAGGGGAGTCATGGATGGAGCATCCCTGTGGAAGGTGGAGAGGGGAGGAGAGGGATAGATGTATCTGGTGGTGGTTCATGTAGTAGGTGGCGGACATGGCGAGGATGTTATTTTGGACGCAGAGACTAGTGAGGACAAGGGGAATCCTGTCCTTGTTGAGTGTGGGGGCAGGTGTGGGGGGGCCAAGGCAGATACGCTCATAATGGAGGATGTGTGGGTAAGGGTGGAAAATGTCTTTCGAGAGTTTGTTTCCTGAGATGGAAGCAGAGAGATCGAGAAAGGAGAGAGTGTTGTTGAGATGGATCAAGTGAAACAGGTCGAGGTGTAAGTTGGCAGCAAAGTGGATAAAGTCCTGGGTGCTTGAAGCAGCACCAAAGTAGTCATCAATGAAGTCGAGGAAGAGCTGAGGAGCCTTGTCTGTGTAGGCTTGCAGCATGTATTACTCCTCATCACCCACAAAAGGCCAGTCGTAGCTGGGGCCTGAGTGGGTACCCGAAGCTACCCTTTTAACTTGGAAAAAAATTGAAAATGCTCTTCAATAAAGATATAAGATATTTGGGTTTATTAAAGAAGGTACAACCTTCCAAATATACTTCAGGATAAATCATGTGAATGAACCCTCCTATATCATCCTCTCTCTGCTGTCACTTTTCCACTTTAGTCATTCAGTCTCCTGGTTCCCATCCTATCTCTGGCTTTCTGTTCGTTATCTCCACTCATCCCATTTTTCTGCAATTTAATTTCATTTCTAACTTTTCTTTGTTCAGTTCATCAGCCTGAATCATAAACTTGGTTTCCCTCTCCACAGATACTCCTGGTGACATTAGGTATTTCCAGAATTTCCTGCCTTTAATTGAAAGAAATGAGTATTAATTTTTGAAAAATGTGGTCTAATGCAGAAATATCGATGCCTGGAATGGGTTGAGAAGGGATTTACTAGATTTCAAAATCATACATTTTGATCGTATTTCCAGTGGTAAAAGATTTGGTGGCCACAAGAAGCAAATTTATAGCAGTTGGCTAAAGAACTTAAAGTGACTCAAAGAGTTGTAATAATCTGGTGTACTCTGAAAGGATAGTGGACACAGGTTGAAAATGGCATGCACCATACAATGAGTAAATAATTGAAAGGGAAAATAATTACAGAACTAAAGCACATAAAATGGCTGCTGCAACAACAGCACTTCCGCAGTGCGGACATGGGGAAAGCAGGGAGCAGAAACACAGCACTCCTCTGCAGGGTTCTACCGCCCAGCCCTACCAATCTGTTTCCATTGATGGCCCGTACAGGTTTTAAACTACCTGTAAAAGGAGCTGATGGCGTTTATATTTTAAAATCCTGCAACTGTGGGGTCTGGACCCAAGATGGCAACAGCCTCAAGAGGTTACAGGTGCTGGAGAAACAAGAGGACTGGCGCGGGGCACCAGTAAACGTGGTGACCACTGCCATTTGAGATGGAGAAGCAGAGGAGACAATCCACAGTTAATCTGAAGGGACTCTCTTTTGCTTCTCTTTCTCTTACTGTTCTGGGCAATTTCTACTGCTGGCAAATCTTTGACATACAACAGACTAAATGGAATTTCATGTACTGCTGCATGTTTTATTATATGACAATAAAAGATTCTTGAAGGAAATCACAAAATTCTGCAGACACCATGGTTGAAATTAAAAAAAGCACTCAGTGCTGGAGAAGCTCAACAGGTCAAACGGTGTCCTTTATCCAGCAAAGGTAAGGATACAGAACTGATGTTTTGGGCTTGAGCCCTTCCCCATCGTATGAGAAAATGCCAGCAGGCATCCGAACAAAAGAGCGGCGGGTGGGGAGGAGGAGGAGATGGCAAAAGCAGGAAGTGATAGGTGGAGAAAGGAGGGAGGGGGCAGCAGCAATGAGGGGGAGGACTGGGTGGGTGGAAAAACTGGAAAGCCAGGAAACGTGGAGGGGAAAGAAAAGGCAAGCAGGTTTAGTGGAAAACTGTCAAGTCAATGTTAAATCCATTGGGATGGAGGGTGCCCAGATGGAAAATAAGATGTTCCTCCAATCTGTAGGTGGTCATGGTGGTGCATAAGGCCATGGACAGACATGTGAGGCTGGGAGTGTGACTCGGAATTGAAATGGTTGGGTACTGGGAGGTCACTGTGGTTGCAAATGGAGCAGAAGTCCTGAGCAAAGCGATCTCCCAGTCTGTGATTGGTCTCTCCAATGTAGAGAATGCCACAAAGGGAGCACTGGATGCAGTAAATAAATCCTATGGATGTACAAGTGAAGTAATGCCTCAATTGAAAGGCCTGTTTGGGGTCCCAGGCCATAGTGAAAGAAGAGGTGTGGGCATAGGGGAAGGTGCCGGGGTTGTGATGGGTGGGGAGCAATGAATGCACAAGGAAATCACAGAAGGAGCAGTCCCTGCAGAAGGCCAAGAGGGGAGGAGAAGGAAAAATGTGTCACGAGGGAATCACTTTTTAAAGTTGCAGAAGAAATACTGCACTCTACTCAACTGACCCATGAAAAGGATTCTAATTTCTGAAGAAGGCACTTGTCTAAAAAGGATGTTTCTCTGAAGTACCTCAAGCAGGGTGTTGTGAGTTAATGAACCTTCTGTCACCCCCAGTCTCACCCACTTCAGGAGCTACTAAATTCATCTAAGGCCTGCATGTCTCAACCATTTAAAGCTTGTGTGCCTCAACCATCTAAGGCCTCACCCATTTTAAACTCTGCATGTCTTACCATTCATCTAAGGCCTGAGTGTGTCAATCACTTAAGGCCTGCATGTCTCAACCATTTAAAGCTTGTGTGCCTCAACCATCTAAGGCCTCACCCATTTTAAACTCTGCATGTCTTACCATTCATCTAAGGCCTGAGTGTGTCAATCACTTAAAGCCTGTGTGTCTCACCATTTAAGGCCTGTGTGTCTCCACCATCCTAAAACCTGTGTGTCTCAACCATTTAAAGCCTGTGTGCTTCAACCATTTAAGGCCTGCATGTCACACCATTCATCTAAGGCATGTGTACCGCATCAATCTCAAACCCACGTGTCATCCCCGAATTTCTGAACTTTGAACTTAGAACTGCCTTCCCAGAATGCCTTCCCAGAATTGAGCCTTGAGATGCTGTGGCTTGGGGTATTCTACACACACCAATGTATTCATACATAGTTAGAATTTAAGTTAGGTAATTGTACCTAGGAGGAGTGGATTGAGATCATTTGTTTCTGGCAAGAATGTGTTCAGAGAGTGGATGCCCCTCAAAGGCAAAATTTTGAAAGTGCAGAGTTTGCATGTTCCTATTAGGATTAAAGGCAAAGTTAACAGGCATAGGGGGAACAAGAAGAAGAGGGAGGTGTATAGCAGGTATAGGCAACAAGGAGCAAATGAGGTACTAGAAGAGTATAGAAAATGTAAGAAAATACTTAGGAAATCAGGAAGTCAAAAAGAAGACACGAGGTTGCTTTGGCAGATAATGTGAAGGTAAACCCAAAGGGTTTCTACAAGGATGTTAAGAGTAAAAGGATAGTAAGGGACTAAATTGGTCCCTTAGAAGATCAGAGTGGTCATCTAGTGTGAGCCTCAAGAGATGGGGGAAGATCTGAAGCAGTTTTTTTTTGCATCAGTATTTATTCAAAAAACTAGCATGGTGTATAAGGAAAGAAAGGAAACAAGCACTAGTGTCATGGAACATATAGAGATTGTGGTGATACGACCACCAGACTACTTCAGGGGGGTGATCTCTTTAACCCGCAGGAAGACCACTTAAGGGGCTGACACCACCTGGCCGACTGTCAATCTGCCGACCTTAATAGACCACCTAAGGGGCTGATTCCACCTGGCCGGCTGTCAATCAGCAAATCTGAATATAAACTTGAGCTGGCCCATCCTGAGCCAGTCACAGGGGAAGCTACCAAGGCATGAACTGGTGTTCAGACTTTTACTGGAATAAAGCCTGTTGTACAGTCTTTTGAGTTTTGTGCTTGCTTGTTGCTACCTCAGCACACCACAGAGGAGGAGGTACTTGCTGCCTTACAACAAATAAAGGTAGATAAATACAGAGGAGGAGGTGCTTGCTGCCTTACAACGAATAAAGATAGATAAATACCCAAAGCCTGACATGATATTCCCTCAGGCCTTGAGGGAGACAAGTGTAGAAATTGAAGGGACCCTGGCAGAAATATTTAAAATGTCGTTATCCACGGCTGAGGTGCCGGAGGATTGGAGGGTAGCTCATGTTGCTCCAAAAGTAAACCAGGAATTTACAGGCCAGTGAGCCTGATGTCAATAGTAGGTAAATTATTGGAGGGTATTCTGACAGATCGGGTATACGAGTATTTGGACAGCTAAACTCTCATTAAGGATAGTCAGCATAGCTTTGTGTGTGGTAGATTATGTTTCGAGGAGGTTACTAAGAAAGTAGATGAAAGAAAGGCTGTGGATGTTGTTTACATGGACTTTTGATGAGGTCCCACATGGGAGGCTAGTTCAGAAGATGGTAAACTGGATTCGAAATTGAATGAATGGGAGAAGACAGAGAATGGTAATGAAAAATTGCTTCTCAGACTGGAGCCTGTGTTTAGTGATGTGCCTCAGGGATCAGTGCAGACACAATTGTTGTCTATATTAATGATCTGGATGATAATGTGGTCAATTGGATCAGCAAGTTTGCTGCTGACACTAAGAATGGAGACGTTATGGACAGTGAGGAAGGTTTCCAAAGCCTGTAAAAGGATCTGGACCAACTGAAAAAATGGGCCAAAAGGTGGCAGATGGAATTTAATGCAGAGAAGTGTGAGGTGCTACATTTTGGAAGGACAAACCAAGCTAGGATATACATAAAAAATGATAGGCACTGATGAATGTGGAGGAACAAAGGGATCTTGGAATTTAGATACATAATTACCTGAAAATGGCATCAGTGGTAGACAAGATTATGAAGAAAGCTTTTGGTATCTTGGCCTTCATAAATCAAAGTATTGAGTACAGGATTTTGGATGTTATAGTGAGGTTATATAAGACATAGATAAGGTCAAATTTGGAGTATTGTGTGTAATTCTGGTCGCAAAACTACAGAAAGGATATTAGTAAGATTGTAAGAGTGCAGAGAAGATTTACTAGGATGTTGAGTTACAGGGAAAGATTAAACAGGTTAGGACTCTATTCCTTGGAGCGTAGAAGAATGAGGGGAGATTTGATAGAGGTTTACAAAATTACAAGAGGTATAGACAGAGTAAATGCAAGTAGGCACATTCCACTTAGATTTGGAGAGATAAATAAAAGAGGACATGGACTTAGGGTGAAAGGTGAAAGGTTTAGAGGGGAACCTTTTCACAGAGAATAGTGGGAGTGTGGAACGAGTTGCCATATGACTTGGTAAATGCAAACTCACTCTTAACTTTTAAAAATAAATTGGATAAATACATGAATAGGAGTGGTCTGGAGGGTTATGGAGTGGGTGCAAGTCAGTGGGGCTAGAGGTATGATGTTTTCAGCACAGTCTAGAAGGGCTGAATGGCTTGATTTCTGTGCTGTAGTGTTCTAAATCTAGTTAAGTTACTTAAATTAGAGGTGTTATTTAATTGTTGATTAATAATTAAAAATATTATTTTAAATATAACACCATCTGGAATAAGCTTTATCACTGCTGTCATGTACATAACAATTAGTGACTAAAGTTCTTTGAGGAAAAGTTTTAGGAATTCACTGCAGATGTCATCGGCCCCTAAGGCATTGTTATATTTTTATTTGGGACACGACTTTCTTCTGGTTGGCCAAAAGTATCACAAGACCACTGTGCATAAGCATAAGTTTAAGAGGATCATGGTGAGGATTGATTGGTGCTTGAGAAGATCTTCATAGTCAGTTGATCCTGACTTCCATCCTATCCTTGAATCCACCTCTCTCCTGGCCTTCACTGGGAGAGGCTTTGTGTTTGGGCCACAGCACTGATGAACCCTCACGTCACTACTGTCCGTGAGTTGGTGAGTGAGCTGTTAAGATCCTGAGTTTTTGCTGGACCTTTACTTCCATGTGCCGGCAAAGTGAAAAAAACTTGCTCACGGGAAAAAAAATTTTTTTAATGACAAATCTTGATAAACAAGGGTGTGATATTACTGAAAATGTCTGTGGGCCAGTGATATGCCTCCAACTTCAATGGGTCATGGTTCCTGTGATGTAGGAATATAAACAGACCATTCAATGCCAGTGGCCTGTTACACCACGTTATTCACAGTTTTGTGCCTTCCTTTGATCTGCTCAGTGCAGTGAAGATTATCAGTAATTCATCCAACTGCTGCTGCCTTGTATCCTTTTCTTCAAAGGGAGCCTTCAGATCTTAAAAATAATCTGCACCATTTTTCCTTCATTGAAACAACGTCAATCATCTATCTAATGACATTTCTGACATAACATAAAACAATGTGTGTTGGCATTAGTTCTAAAATTCTGTTAATGAGCTCCCTTAGGTAACGGTACAGTGCCAAAGACAGATGTTATAGATGTTATGAATGTGATGGGAAGTGAGAACCTGGATGTAATAGCTACCACTAAAGAGGCCGAACTCAGAAAACTTGAGCTTTTAAAGATAGATAAATCCCCTGGACCTGATAGAATACATCGCAGGGTACTGAAAGAAATGGGAGAAGGTATAGTCGAAGCTTTGGTGATAATTTACCAAAATTCTCTGGATTTTGGGCTGGTCTCAGTGGATTGGAAGATGGTGAATGTCACACCACTTTTCAAAAGAGGATGTAGGCAAAAGGCAGAGAACTATAGATCGGTTAGTTTAACATCTGTAGATGGAAAAATGCTTGAAACTAACATTAAAGTAAAAAAAGTGAGGCATCTGTAGTGAAATGAATCCATCAGGCAGACACGGCATGGATTCAGCAAGGGCGGGACCTGTTTGACAAACTTACTGGAGTTCTTGGTAGATAGAGGGGAGCAGGTGAACATTGTTTACCTGGATTTCAAAACGGCATTCGATAAACTGCCACATAAAAGACTTAATCAGAAGATGAGGATGCATGGAATTGTGGGTGGTGTATCAGCATGGATAGAGGATTGGTTAACCAATAGAAACCAGAGAGTGGTGGTGCTGCAGGGGCTTTTTTTCTGGTTGGCGATCATAGTGAGCGGGGTGCCACAGGGGTCGGTGCTAGGCCTACAACTTTTCACACTATATATACACGATCTGGAAGAGGAACAGCATGTAGTGCATCTAAGTTTGTTGATGAATCTAAATTGAGTGGAAAAGCAAATTGAGCAGAGGATATGGAGAGTCTGCAGAGAGATGTAGATAGGTTAAGAGAGTGGGCAAAGGTTTGGCAGATGAAATACAATTTTGGCAAGTGTGAGCTTATCCACTTTGGAAGGAAGAATGGATGCTTGGATAATTATTTAAATGGGAAGCAGTTGCAGCATGAATCGCAAAAAGTTGGTTTGTGGGTACAGCAGACTATCAAGAAACTAAATGAAATGTTGCCCTTCATTGCTGGAGGGATTGAATTTTGGAGCAGGGAGGTTATGCCACAAAAATATAAAGTACTGGTGAGACCACATCTGGATTACTGCATGCAGTTCTGGTCTTCTTACTTAGGAAAGGATGTACTGGGTTTGGAGGTGGTGCAGAGGAGGTTCACCAGACTAATTCCAGGGATGAAGGGGTTGGCCTATGAGGAAAGATTGAGTTGTCTGTGACTGTATTCACTGGAATTTAGAAGAATGAGAGGGGATCTTATAAAAACATAAAATTCTGAAAGGCATAGATAAGATAGATGTAGATAAATTGTTTACATTTGTAGGGGAGACCAGAACTAGGGGACATAGCCTCAAGATTCATGGTAGTAAATTTAGGACAGAAATGAAGAGGAACTGCTTTAACCAGAGGGCGCTGAATCTGTGGCATTGGCATGGGGGGAGGAGGCGGGGGGGGCAACATCAGTAAATATATTTAAGACAAGGTTGGATAGATTTCTACATAGTAAGGGATTTAAAGGATATAGGGAAATGGCAGGTAGGTGGAGATGAGCCTATCATCAGATCAGCCAAGATCTAATTGAATGGTGGAGCAGCCTTGATGGGCCAAATGGCGTACTCCTGCTCTTATTTCTTATATTCTTTAGTTTTGGGAATGATGCGTATCAGGAATTGCATTGTCCATAGCTCCTTTCCTTTCAGCTCTGAACTCAGGGAGAACATTTTTAATTTTTTTATTTTTTTGCTATTTAGACATACAACACGGTAACAAGTCCTTCCAGCCCACAAGACCGTGTTGCCCAAATACACCAATTAGCCTTCAGCCCCCGTACATTATGAAGGGTGGCAGGATACAGAACACCCGGAGGAAACCCACACAGACACAAGGAGAACAGACAAGCTCCTTACAGATAGTGCTGGATTTGAACCTGGGTCACCGTAATAGCATTGCACTAACTGCCCCACCTACAGCATTGGTGGATCATGCCACAATACAGTCAGCACACCTTCAGCTCTGAGAAATACTGTCAAAAGAATTAATGCATGGGACAGTAATGAGAGAGAGTGTGAAGTCATCCAAGGGTTAAAGAAACCTACAGAGAAGCATGGGAAGTCGTCACCTTGTGCAAAGAGCATTGATGAAAGGTAATTGCCAGTAAGGTACATAGCTATATTCTATTTGCAGAAGGTGACATAACTTTTTCAACCATTACTGAGGAAACATTTTCCTCCAGGGGCAAAGCTCTCATTCATTTGTGATTCAATATTGTGTTACGCAGTATCAATGCTAGTAGATCTGATTACACTTCACATACAGCTTTATACCTCCAACCAAGCGTGCTGCACACAAAGTACATGCTTTATACAATTGAACTTCTAGACCATAAAGATACAATCTTGACAGTGTCTGTAGAGATAAGGATCATTGTAACCCTGAACTTAATATCCTCTGAACAATCCCAATTAGTAGTTCATCGTTTCTGTGTTTTAATTGTCCTGAAGACACTGAGTGTCTCTTGATCATCAAAGATACTGAAGACAAAGGAACGTGCTGCATTGCCCATCTTTTGAACTGTCCTGACCTATGCCCATTGTGTGTGTGCCATTTCCACTTGCGCCATGTTATAAGTCAGTTGTGGCAGTGGAACCTTGTTCTTCCTAAACTACCTTCTCTCAGTGGCACTTCATTTTTGCCCGTGGGGACATTCTGAGCTACTTTGGTATACAATGTTCTCACCTCTACCCCAGCATCCGTTCATCAATGTGATCTCAAGCTTCATCTCCATATCAGTTCTCCCTTAGCTGCACAGTCCTCGGCAGTCGTTGGATTAAGTATGACGCCACTTGGTTCAGGTCAGACATGGATCTCCTGAAATTAGTTACTGCTGCAAAATGGAGAAAACTGTTGCAGTTACCAAAGGAAAACTGAGTTGCATGTGTGTGAAAAATCTGCACTGGAGCAGACTGTCAAAATTCCCCACAATGTCCTTTTGGTGCATCTAACTGCAGGCTAAAAATTTCTTGACAAATATCTTTTACACTAAACATCCAGGGAATTTCACACAGTTGTACGTTTCTAGGCATTCTGCCAAAAATACACTGATAGGGTTGTTATCATTCAAATAAAAAAAGCTAGAAATCAGAAGACATGAGTGGAATTCAATTAATACTGAAGAGTTTTTTAAAAAGTGGCTACCTCTGCAATATATTATTAGTTGGTATAACAAATTTTTTAAAAACATTAACTGTTTCATTTAGCATATGATGATTATCTTTAACAATTAACTGTATTTCTCTGTTTTTCTATTTCAGGTACCAAAAATCACTGAGAAAGAATTGAAAGTAGACTTCAATGACTTCATAGAGGGAAAGGTATGTTGGCAATCGAACGTTCCACAATATAAACAAGGTAGAATCTGACAGCCACCAAGTATTGGTCCCAATTACAGATACAAACTCCATTTTTAAAGATACTGTGATGATTAATAAAAGATTAATAAAACTATATAAATTACAGTTAAGCAGACATTAACCTATTTCTTACAGATGTGAAAGTTAGTACGTATATTTCGCTGTACAAGTCAACTGTCAACTGACGTATAAGTTGACATAATCCCCCCCCCACCCCCTCCCCCACCCCCACCCCCACCGCCAGCCTCATTTTAAGGGTTTTATGGTATATTCGGTGTACAAGTCGATCATAATTTTCTGGCTGCCAGAGGTGCACTGTTGACGGGTGTATACATCGACTCCCAAAGTTCACGATGCCATTAGATGGGATGTTGACCGGCATTTACGATGACCCCCACATGGATTGATCTGTTGGGCATTGGCATGGAGGATCCATTGACACAACGCAGCAGGCAATGAAAATATGAAGTGCGCTTTAAGTTGAAAGTGAACGAAATGGCCAAGAAAACCAACAACCGCGCTGCTGCAAGAGAATGTGATGTGGATGAGAAGTTTGTAAGAGATTGGAGGAAGAAGGAAGAGATTTTAAGAAACATTCCAAAAAGGCAATGTTCTTTGAGAAAAGGAATCACTTGTTGGCCAGAGTTGGAAAATCACGTTGCAGAATGGGTACATGAACAGAGGCAAGATTGCTACAGCCACCCAAAACACAATAAGAACATTTGCACTGCAGTGGGCCAAGACACACCTAGACCTCAGTGATGACTTTGAAGCTACAGTAGGCTGGTGCAATTGTTTAATGAACAGGAAAAATCTGGTATTACGACAAAAAACAATTGCACAGAAACTACCAAAAGATCTTGATCATAAAGTTGTATGCTTTCACCAGTTTATTATATGGAACTGGCAGAAACACCAGTTTGCATTGACAAATGGATGAAACCCCCATGAATCTTGACATGATAGGCAATAAAAGGTATTAAAACTGTACAAACCAGAAGTAGAGGCCATGAAAGGACCAGATCCATGAAAGGACCAGGTTTACTGTGGTATGGCCGACAGAACAAAGTTAAGACCCATGGTAATCTTCAAATGCAAAATTAAATCGAAAATGAAATTCCCTGCAGGTAGTTTTGTACATTTTCATGAAAAAGGATGGATGGATGAAAATGGTGTAAAACTGTGGATAGACAATGTGTGGAACAGGCAGTTTACACAAAGAACAGAGCTTGTACGTCTGGGATATGTTTTGTAGCCACTTAACTGAGAACACTAAAAGTAGATTAGCACTACATAATACTTACATGGCAGTTATCCCGGGTGATTTGACATCTATATTGCAACCTCTCGAGGTCTGCTTGAACAAGCCATTCAAAAACCATGTGCGTGAGGAATGGAATACATGGACGTCAAATGCAGAAAAGTCATTTACAAAAGCTGGGGCAATGCACATCATTTGATGTGCTCTGTAACTTCGTGCTCAAGGCATGAGACAAAGTTAGAGACTGATAAAATCTTTTAAAAAGTGCGGTATCTCTTGTGCAATTGATGGACAGATGATTATTGTGGGAAACTGACGACGAAGCTGAAACCACTTCATCAGATATAGACTGGGACCCTTATGATGACTGTTTAAACAGTGAGAGTATAGATGTGCTTGCCGCCATCTTTGCTTCAGAGAGTGATTTTGAAGGGTGCTAATTGTGTTATTGTTTTTCAATGAAAATCTGCTGCAGTTCGGGTATTTTTTGGTTTTTCAAGGTTCGTCTTGTACACCAGATCAACGCAGATTGGATTTTGAACTGAATTTAAGGTCTCAAAAGTATATCCGGCTTATAAGTCGACCCCCATTTTTGAGAGATTTTTTTTGGTTTTCACCACTCGACTTGTACGCTGAAATACACGGTATGCTGATCAACACATCATGTAATTCCAAGGTGTTATTTTCAGACATTTGTAAGCACATAGAGGCCACTAAGCCTCGTGGGTCTGTTCTACATTTTCCAGCAGCAATCTGAAGCTAATTTTATTTCCTGCAGTAAATCCATGGCTCTGTTTGTCAATTATTTATCCAATGTTTTAAAAGGTGCAATCCTCTAGACTTCGAGCATTCCTTTTATCCAACAGTAGTCTGCATAACAAATCTCTCAACTTGATCCTCAAATTAATCAATGAAGATTTTAACTGTCAGAAACAATTTAATGAGAGGGAATAAATATTCTTTTCATATTCAATTGTCCAAATCTACATCATATAAAACTAACTGTATTAAATTTCCTCTTGGCCTGCTCTCAAGTGAAAATAATCATGGGAACTTGAGTGCCCTTGTCTCAGCTGGTTTCCAACCTAACCATCATCAATAGCATCAATCAGCTTGGTCTCCCTTCAGAAACGAGTAATATACTCAGGTGGACAGGAGAGCTTTCAGGGGATAGTTTGAAGAGTAGAATTGTTGTGTTGTAAGTCTTGACCAGTAGTTACCTTTGAATCAATTTCACTGAATCAATATAAAGCATTCATTTAATTCTTATTTAGGCAAAACTACATTGTATACTGTGCAATATGGTTAATTTTAACTGTGACACAACCAGTGTCTTGAATGCATTTAATTTTGTTGCTGTTTTATGCAAAGTTTCTCAATGAAATGCACAACTTGGGCTCAATGTGTGATCTACTTCTGTCTTTCTGGACCTTATTTTCAGGGATTCATATATTAAGTTAATGACTACTTATATTTGATGCTGTAAAACACCTCAAATTGTTTTGCAAACACATAATCAGGCAAAAGCCAACACCACACCAAAGAAAGATATAGCAGAACAGATGGGGTGGGGGAAGCTTGCTGATAGAGGTAGGTTATATGGGGCACTTGTCATGTTCACAATAGAGGTGTATACACCAGATGTCTCTGGCTGTAGCTGCAGATGAGAGCCAGAGGCACTTTGGTAGTGTGAATTTATTCACCTCTAAGGTCTTTCCAATCTGGTGCTGAGGACATCAGTGAAATTGCCATCTTTGCATTACGCCAGTAAATAAGAGAGATGATGGAGCCTTGTGATTCAAAGAGAGATAGTTTCATCTTTACGTTCTTGGAAAGAGTGTTTTGGGTAGCACAATTACTTGGATTTTCATGACAAATTTAGACGCTTTGCTGTATTGCCCACGCTAGGTCTTGTTCCCTTTCTGGTTTAAATACTCTTATCCTCTCATATCCTTTGTGCCCAAAAATCTAATCAATCTCACCTTTCAATATACCAACTGAGCAACCACAGACTTCCATTCTTAAGGATCCAATGGGCAAAGGTACCATGGGATAATGTGGGTACAGTAAAACTCCTGTTATCTGGAATTCAAGCAACCTGCAAAAAAAAAATGCAGAAAATAAATTGATTAAAAAATAGGTAATTTTAAAATTAGCGCACCTCACGATTAGTTTGCCAATCACGCAAGATGCAATCTCAACCTTCTGGCAAATTCATTTATCTGGCATCTAACAATCCCCATGTGTCAGATGCCAGGTGTTTTACTGTATATGCGAGAACTGAAAGTAGTTTTACTATGTTCTAATGGCTGATAATCCATGGAGCAGTCCATTCTGCAACAGTCCATTCTACCATTTAGTTTCAAGCAATGGCTGAGGATGAAAGAGGCATCAGTCCAAAAGTACCCACATAAAATGAACATCATACTTGTAATGTCACACAGTGCATCTGTCTACTTGAGGCTAACCTCCTCCTCCTCTTTGTGATTTCTGTCTCTTTCCTTTGTTCAAGGCACCCCTCTCCTTCTTTGCAATTTTAACTCTAACATTTATCTCTTTTCCAGTTCTAATGAAGGGTCTTTGACCTGAAATATTTACCATTACATAAATGGTGCCTGACCAGATTTTCATGCCTTCATTTCATTTCTGCACCATTTGCAGCTATTTTTTTCTTAAATTCTCTACATCAGTGTTCTAATGCTCTCATATCAGAGGTAGACTCTTCTGGATGAGATATTAACTGAAACGAGTCATACACTCAGGTGGATGGGAGAGCTTTCAGGGAATAGTTTGAAGAGTAGAATTGTTGTGTTGTAAGTCTTGACCAGCAGTTACCTCTGAATCAATTTCACTGAATCAATATAAACCATTCATTTAATTCTTATTTGGTAGATATTACTGTTCCTAAATTGGTAGCTGCTGCCCATGTGGCTACGTGAGATATCCTCTGATTTGAAATGTGCTCCAGCAAAGGATTTTGCATTTCAAATCTGCATTTTCAACATTCAAGTCGTTTGCAGGATTCCTTAATTTGATTCTATTTTATATGTACCTCACCTCCTGCGAAGATTCTGAATTCTATCAAAACTTGTAATGCAGATGGCTGAAGCAATTTCTAATTGATTTTTGGTGTGGAAGTAATTGAACATAAATTTTATTGTTTTCCATTTTTAGGATGATTGGAGTGTGGAAGACAAAATCTCTCAAGATATTTTACACAATTTGCTGGACCATATCCTGCTGAGGTCGTTCATCATCATATTGCTTCTTGGAAGCTGCATTTCAATCAGTTTTCAGACTGATTCTATCATTTTAAAAGTAAGGAATGAACATTCTATTTGTTTCTTTTGATTTATTCTTTCTTACAGTGTCAGTAATAATGACAGGACAAATAATGCAGAGAATCTTAGATTAATAATAATTCAAAAGCATGAGTTCAGCTTTTTTCACAGTGGGCTTCAGGAAATTTAAATTAGCTTTAAAATTTGAAAATGTTCATATATTCTGTCGGAGCATCAATATCACATATATATTTTTTTAAGTAAGTTGGGCTGCACAATATAAAAATATGATTTATATTATTTTCTCAAAAACATGTTTTGCTTCCTCCATAATGATAATTACATTTTGAACTTCTGGTTCAAAGCCACTAACAGAGGCGAATGAATATACTTCAATAAGCTTCAAAGAGAAATAAAGAAATTAAATAATTAGTGGGTACAGTAAATGTCGGACAGGGCTTAAATTGTTAAACCCTTGGGGGCATGCACAAGAATGTATGATTCAACGTTATGCAGGCACTTTGAGGTCCATTCACTTTTACGAAGGGTTAAGATTACCAGCAGTTACAATATTGGTGAAGACATGAGACTTGCAGGTGCAGAAATCTGAAGCAAAAAGTAAACTGCTCAAAAAACTCAGAAGGTCAATGTTCAAATTTATTATCGGAGTACATACTTGGCATCACAAGATACAACCCTGAGATTTGTTTACCTGTGGGCCAGGCAAAATTTCTAATTACTGGTAACTGTAAACTGTACTCAAAGCAAGAAAGAAATGTAAACAAACTGACTCTAAATGCAGAAGTATACATATTCAGTAATAAAAAATGAGCCAAGTACGAGTCCTTAAATAAGTCCTCTGAATGAGTCTGTTGTTCAGAAATCTGATGGTTGAGGAGTAACAACTGTTCCTGAACCTGGAGGTAGGAGTCCTGTGGCACCTTTACCTCCTTCCTGATTGCTGCATGAGACTATGTCCTGGGTGACGTGGCTCCTTGATAATTGCTTCTGCTCTCCGTTCCTTGTAGCTGTTCTTGATGCTAGGAAGTTTTGCCTTTGATGTACTGGGCTGTGTCCATTAACTTTTGAAGGGATTTCCGTTCATAGGTACTGGTATCCCCATACTAGGCCGTGATGCAGCCGGTCAGCACATTTTCCTCTACATATCTGTAGAAATTTGCAATGTTTTTCAATGACATACCGAACCAGTGAAAACTCCTGAGGAAGTAGCAGCACTGATGTGCTTTCTTCACACTGGCATTAATATGATGGGTCCTCAGAGGTAGTGGCCCCCAGGATTTTAAATTTGCTCCCTCTCTCCACCTCTGATCCCCCAGTGATCACTAGATCGTACACTTTTGGTTTTCCTTTCCTAAAGTCTTGGTGAAGTCAAGCCTTGGTCTTGGTGAAAATGTTGTTAGCAATCCCAAGTTTTCAGTCTCCGTGCTATATAATGAGTCATCACCACTTTTTATACAGCCCACGATGGTGGTATCATCAGTGAATTTGTATATGATGTTGTTATTGTATCGAGCCACATGGTCATAGATGTAAACCAAGTAGAGCAGGGACTGAGACCATAGCTCCGTGAAGAGTACTGATGGAAATTGTGGAGGAGATGTTTTTTCCAATCTCCACTGACTGGGGTCTGGAGAAGAGGAAATCCAGGATTGTTCAGTGGGGTGTTGAGGCCCGTGTCTTGGAGTTTGCTGATTGGTTTTGAGGGGAAGATGATGTTGAGTGCTGAATTATAGTCAATAAAGAGCATCCTGATATATGCATCTTTGCTGTCCAGGGTTTTGTGGAGAGCCAGTGAGATGGCATTTGCGTAGACCTGTTGCTGCAGTAGGCAAATTGGAACGGATCCACATTGCTCAGACAGGAGTTGATATGCTTCAACACCAAGTTCCCAAAATACTGTGGATGTGAGTGTCACAGTGAGGTAAAGCAGCATCTGTGGAGATATAAGGGATGGGCTGATGCTTTGGGTCAAAACTGTGCATAAGGACTGGAGGAGGGTGAGGGGGTGAGTGCACTGGGGAGACATGGAGAGAAAGTTGCTGTAAAAAGCAGACACGGGGAGGCAAAATGTTACTGGTGACAGAATCTTATCGGAGCTGGCATATATGGCAAAGGATGATATCCTGGATGAGAAAGCTGATTGGATGAAAGATGAGGACCAAGTGGACTCTTAAACTGTTGTCTGGATGGGGGCTGACGGTGGAGAGAGCAGACATACAAGAACATGGCTTTTCTCTCTGCCATTATTGATGGACCCCTGGCATGTATTTCCTCCCATTTCCTGCACATCTGCCCTTGGGTCCTTTTACTCCTTCCAGATTCTACCATTCATTTGCATATTAAGGGCATTTTACTGCAACTATTTAACCATCCAATCTACACATCTTTGGGATATGAGAGGAAACCAGACCATCCTGGAAGAAACTTACATGATCACAGGACGAATGTGCAAACTCCACCACACAGAGTCCCAGAGGTCAGGATCGAACGCGAATTGTTGGAGCTGTGGGGGCAGCAACTCTACTCGAGGCACAGTGTCCAGCATCGTCCTCCAACCACGGAAACATGGAACCTGTGGCACCATTCGTGGCTATTTCAGATCATTTCAAATTGCTTTATAAAGAAATATTTCTTTAAGTAGTCAGGTTGAATATTTGGATTGTTGAAACACTGAGTGGCAGTCATTCCATGGATGCTGTCCTCTTAGGGTAATAATATTTGAGATCCCGCATTTGTCATTCCACCAGTTCTTGCAAGTGCCATCTCAGTCCCTGTATACAGTCCTGTCGACTTTGGAAAGATAGTTCAGATGGAGTTTGGGCTGATTTTGCATGACTGTTTGCCCAGGTGTACCCCTTTTGCTAGTTTAGATAGTGTAAGATGTTTAATTCCAATGATCTACATTGTAGTGACTCATTAGGATGGCACAGTTAACCCATTGATTAGTGTAGTATTATTACAGTGCCAGAGACCTGTTCAAATCCAACGCTGTGTGTAAGGAGTTTCTCCCCGTGTCTCTGTGGGTTTTCCCTGAGTGCTCTGGTTTCCTCCCACGTTTCAAAGATCTCCAGGGTTAATAGGCTAACTGGTTGTATTTGGGCGGTGTGGGCTCATGCCTGTTACCATACTATATTTCCAAATTAAATTTTTTTTAATTAAATTGAAATTAAAAATTAAATTTGTTATTTAGATTATTGCTGATAATGTATACCTGAGGTCAAATTGCATTTGTAAATAAAACTTATCAGGGATTATTGTTGTTGGATATGCCTTAGATCATTAAATGCTCCTATGGCCTCATTATCCTTGCTGTTTTCCCGACACAGAGGTACTCCACAATCTTTGAGACACTTGAGCAGGTAGTGGTGACGATTTTTCTCTGGGAGATGTTACTGAAATGGTACTACGGTTTCTGGATATTCTGGAAGGTAAATACCTCTTCTGCTGATGTAAAGCTAACGATCAGTACTGCAAAAATAACAGCCAAAGTGATCCTGAATATGTTCATTGTTTAATCGGCATGAAGCACTCACCAGGAATCACACCAAACCCATTTGACCATAACCGTATAACCATTTACGCAGCGGAAACAGGCCATGTCGGCCTTTCGAGTCCGCACTGGTTCACTAGAATGACTCCTCAAGCTCAAACTTCCTGCTCTCCGCCAATAACCCTCCAACCCCCTCACCTCCATGTATTGATTAATTGTGCCAAATAAGTTGTTTTTCATTTGTGTGGATTACCAAAAATGCTAAAGTTGCAAATATTGCATGTGATTTCTTTGCATGAATAAGTTGTGTTATAAATAAAAGGTGATACTAGGTTTGAATAAAGGTTTTGGTGAAAGTTTCTCGGAACTGAATATATTTTCATTGGAACAAAGTAGATTCCTACGCAGAACAGAAACGTGGATGAATATACCTCGATAGATTTGAACTTTGAACTTGATAGACATTTGACAACTACCCTAATTTTCTTCATGTCAGGGTGCTGGTTTGCAGAAATCTTTCAACAAAATAGGTGATTCAGATCTACTGACGAGGAGAATGTTCAGAACGAACACTTGGGCCAAGTGTTGCCTGTATTCTTTTTGTTCTGTTAAACTATTCTCTAGAGCCTGCTACCTCTCATGATGTGAGTTCAATGGCAACCTTCAGTCCAATAATTAGGGAACTTCTCCCTGTGACTGCATGGATTTTTTTTTTTCTGGATGCCCCAGTTTCCTCGATCATCTTAAAATCATGTTGGTTGGCGGGTGAATTGGCCAATGCAAATTGCCCCAGGATGTCAGTAAATACATTGAATCTCGGGGAAATTGATGGAAAGTGAGAAGAATAAAATGAGATTAGTATTTAATAGTGTATATAGGCAATTGATATTCAGTACGTACTTAGTGAAATGAAAAAGGGCCATTGCTTCCATATATTCCAGTACTTAGTCCATTATTTATTCAGCAATTATCTCCTTACAACTGACTTCTTGGTCTTGCACAGAACCATAAACAGCAACACCCCCCAACTCCGTGGCCTACCTCATGCTTTAGATTTCTTAAATTCCTTTGTATAGCTCCTTCTCTACTAGCAGTCACTACTTCTCACCAATTTCATTCAATGTCTTCATCTATTTGGTCTCTTTCCTAAATCCACTGTCATTTCTTAGTTTGCTTCCCCCTTTCTTCAGACAACTTCTTACCAACATTTTTTAATGCCTTGACGTGAGGCCAACTTACTTGCTTAAGCTCTGGCTATTTTCTGTATGTGTCACTAAGCGGTAGAAATAAAAACAGAACTTGGGTTCAGCTTACCAGTGAAGTTTCTGTTGGAGTAATGAACCATTGAGAGCCAAAGGATCCTTGGCGATGTCACATTAGCTTTTACAGTTCTCCACATCTCAACCCCACCATACTTAGAATAGTTCATAACTCCCTGTAAACTGGGAATTAAATGGTCTCTTTTGGAGGAACCCATTCAGCAAATACATGCCTGACGTGTTTTGCAGGGAGATCTCCCTTGAATGTTTTTTTTTAATTTAAATATTTTTAAATTTAGACATACAGCATGGTAACAGGCCCTTTCAGCTCATGAGCCCATGCCGCCCAATTACGCCCAGTTGACCGACAGCCTCTGGTACATTTTGAGAGTAGGAGGAAATCAGAGGAAACCCACACAGACATGGGGAGAATGTACTGTTACGAGCCCAGAGGACCCATAAACCCAGCAGCAATAGATATTCACCAAAACAAATGGTTACTTAAACAAAAGTTGCTTTTAATTATCTTTAAACATGAAAACAGGATCGAACTTTATATTATCATTATTAACTTAACTAACCTAACCCCCTTCTAATTCTAAGCAGACGTGTATATAATGTGTGTGTAAGTTTAGAAAATTTCTTTGATTCACAGTCCAATCTTGCTTCTCATTTCTCCAAGTTCACTGGTTGCAGGCAATTCTTATACTGTGCACAGAATTTAATATTTATGAACCACCAGGGTTTGGTGCTTGAAAGGTAAATAGTTGCCGCTCAGGAAAGTTTTTGTCAGTTTTCAGAGAGAGATTTGTTGTTCTCTGGACACCCACAACTGATGCCTTGCAACCAGCCACTTCAGTCTCTTACTGAAGAAACTTGCCCCATCAGAGTTTTCCAGATGATAACCTCTTTCTTTCAGGTCACCACAGAGTTCCTTTTTGTTTCTCTGATTTCAAGTGAAACATTAGGCAGCCAGTCCTCTCCTTTTGTATGAACCACAAGGGCTTTGACCAAGCTGAACTAAGTAACGTACACACAACCCGTCTTCCAAATGGGGGTTTTCCACAAGCTTTCCAGCTTGTCCTGTTCCAGTCCCAATTGCCTGCTGACTGTAAAACTGCAGAAGTGATCCTCTCTCTCTCTCTCTCTCTCTCTCTCTCTCTCAGAGAAAGCCTGTTTTACTCTCTCTGCTTGCAAAACCACATGACCCTCTTAGAACGGCAAGTTCCACTCCAGACAGCCTGTGGCTCCAATAAGTTCTTTCATCTGTTGCCTTTTTGTAAAGAACAATGCATTAATGAAGTCTCCTGGGCACTCTCCAAAGCTTTTGCAAAGGCTCTTGCAGCCGACCTGTCTAGCATGAGCAGAGCTTATTTTAAATAAGATCTGTTTTAAAATGTTTGTATGTGACCTACACTAAAAAAAACCTGCCCCAATTTATCTCCCAAAAACATATCTATAATCTGTCACAGTACAAATGCCTTACAGACAGCGCCAGATTCGAACCCCGGTCGCTGGTGCTATAACAGTATTGCACAAACTGTGACACTAAATGTGCCATCCAATAGTGGAATAGTGTTTGAGATGGTAACCATCTACTTGTTACCAGACCTTCACAGCCAAAAACGTACCACACAGACAGGTGTAAAAAAATTCCCAGGTCACAATTTAAAGATGTATTAAAGAGTTCCATCCAATATCCTGACTAGTAGCTATCTCTTCATCATAGCAGATTAACTTAGGTACCTTAGTGCACTACCATTGGCTGCACTTAAAAATCCATCAGTGACTGAAATACTTCAGGATATTTTGAGATTGAGAAAGATCGATGCTATATTTCTTTGTGTTCTGGCAATTTTTTAGGATGGCTGGAATATTGCTGATTTCATTATCACATCCACCTTATTTGTGGGCTCCACATTGGCAAGCAACAATGAGATTTTCTATATACTGAGGTAGGATGGTACTGTTAATAGAATAATGATCATCTGTCTTGAAATGAATCACCAATAGTCATTTAAAGTTAAAATAAATATTAAATTATTCACAAGCAGGTACCCAATATCTTAAAGACAAGTTAGAACTCCAAGGATGGGTCATGTGGACAGTCTGGCATGCTTTATTTTCATTTTTAGAATTACATAATTTTTAGGGTTTAGGTTAATGGTGTATAAATTGGGTGGCACGGACTCATGGGCCGAAATGTCCTGTTACTGTGCTGTATGTCAAATTTTTTTAAAATTCCTTCCTTTCTCCCAACTGTGACCCATTTTGAATAAAATTTGCCTTGATCAATTGATTTTTAACATTGTATTCTCTATTCAGAACGTGCATCAGCCGATTTGGCAACGTGTATTCAGAAACACTTGAACATGAATTATATCACAATACATGCCACATACCACCTCACTGGGGCAATATACAGGTACTCCTGTACTTACGATGGTCCGACTTATGGTTTTTCAAAGTTACGATGGTACGTGAATGAGTGTAAACAACCGCAAGTATAAACAACCAATACTGTGTTGAAAGCGTGTTTTTTTCTTACATTTTGGTTTTGGATGATTTTGCCAAACTGTCGGCTACCATAAGTGTTCTGAGCACATTTAAGGTAGTCTCGGCTATAATGTTCGGTGGGTGCAGTACTGTATTCTTTCCCGACTTACGATTTTTTTCCACCTACGACAGGTTTGTCGGATCATAAACCCATTGTAGGTAGAGGAGTACCTGTAGTAAAATTTTGCTCATAACTCCTGATTTAATCATTACATTTTCATTCTGAATAAATAAATATTTCAGAATAGCCTAATTAGTTTACTCTTAACTTAATTTCTATTATACGTAGTTCATCTCCATTATAGGACAGGCTGATACTCTTGCATCCCTTTGCACTTTTTTTTTGGAGTAAAACAATGTCTTCTCCAAATTCTCAATTAGTGCAGAACCTGCTTCTGAAGCTCTGATGAATTGTAAGGTACACTTATTGCCTCTTAGGAACTGGAAAAGTTAAGCCCATTTCTTGAATCCACCATGCATAAAGACCTGCCTGATACATGTGAAATTTAATTAAGCCATTCCACTTGAACATTTTGCTCACTGTTTCGCTAACTTCACCACATATTTATCATTTGAGCAGATTGAGTTGTCTGTTAAAATGTATGAAGGACGGATTATCATACATAAATCAGAGTGAACTATTTTGATACTGTTCCATTAATTAAATTAGTTTGTATCTCACAGACAGACTTAAATTACAATTTTCTTTCATGGGTATAAGAGCTTTGAAAAGAATGTTGAACCACTTATTAAAGAGGAAAATGTCACTCTCGTCTCTTCTTCACATAGCGTGCAGAGAGCAATGCCAATTATTTTCAACACATCCAAGAGATATTATAAAACTGCACCATTGGGACATTTATTAACATTTTCTTTCATGAGCCTGTTGGTCAAAGTGGCCAGCGATGTAGTTTAGTAATGTGCATATATATATTTTATTTTTGGATTGTGATTGAGTACGTTTCTGTGTTGGCCCTCCTAGAGTACTCAGGGCTCTGAGAATGGTAAGGAGCATGGCTGCCATCAAAGGCCTGGCCATTATAGTGCAGGTGATCGTCAAGTCTATTTCCGACATGGCCAACATTATCATCCTGCTCATTCTGATCACATTGGTGAGTACAAGTAAGTAATGATTGCTTTTGTACTGATGCTGCTTGTACCATAAAATGCTCAAGAGTCCTCCTGGTATACATTAGTGTTAAAGAAAATGCCCAGCAGGACTATATTTATAGCTATCTTATGTACTTATTGTCACTTTTAACTTAATTCAACCAGTTCTCTATTTTAGTTTTCTTCACAAGTACCTGTTTGGTGCATCTGTACATTGTACAATGTGTATGACAATAAATTCACCACCACCACCATGATCAACAGGGCAGGCTGGTCCTTTCCATCAAAACTGGAAAGATTGGATGGATACAAAGATAGGATAAATTTAGAGGGATATTCAAGAGGTTATTGTCATGTAATAAAACAGATGTAATATTACATGAAATTACATTTACTCTATCTTAAGGCAGTCAGAGATTGCCATCAACAGAAATTACCTGGCATTCCTTACGTTCAGAACAAAAGAGAGAACCTTCAGAGTCACTAGGTGTCCATGTATTTGCCTCCAACACTTTCGAAGCTTCTGCAGTTACATGGACCTCAGTCCAAACCGTCGGCAATCTGAGATCTACATCCAAGCCTCTGACATGATCAAGAAGCCTTCCGATCCCAAGGGCATTAAAGAGCCCTTCCTGACCCCGACACCTGCTCACATCATGATTCTGATACCTAGTACTCCTTCAGCCAGTCTCAAGCCAGTCTCCAGCAGTCAGCGACCTGGTGTGTGTGTCCTTTCATTGCAAGTCACCAGCAACCTGCAGCCTGTGAGGGTTCCTCACCTCTAATCGCCAACAGCCCGCCTCCTATGATTTTTTCAACTGTAGAGCCCCTCACTGGTGGTCACTGCCCTATAGGATCGACTCCTCTGTTTCTCCTTCTCAAACTGGTGGGTGTTTTCTGGTGCCCTGCACCAGTCCTCTGCTTCCCTGTCGAACACAGGCTCTGCCATCTTGGGCCCAAACTTCACAGCCACAGGAATTTAAAATAAAACATTATTGGCTCCTTAAACAGGCCATTTAAAGCCTGTACAGAGCTGTCAATAGTTGGACTGGGCTATAGAACCTTGCTGTGTCTCTTCTCCCTGCTCTCAATGGGTCTGCACCATTGCAGCAGCTCTGGCAGTGTCCACCATTTTTTTTTCTAAGGGCAAAACACAGGCAGGAGGGGCTAGTGTGGATGGAACATTTTGTTCCACATGGGGAAGTTGGGTCAAAGAGCCCGTTTCCCTACTGTCCGACCCTATAACTCCATTTGAGATAAGGTGATATTTTAAGATTCAAAGGAAAAAGGGTGATGGATGTGAAAAGGTAAGAATCACAAGGGCATCAAGGTTCAAGTTGCAGTTTGCCATGAGAAAGTCTTTCTTGTGGCCTGTGTCTGGGAATCCATATGAGTTCTTCATTTCTCGCCAGTTCTTCTTGCCTATTATATTTCAGGGAACCACGACTCCAACAGATGAATATTGGTGCATATATCCCTTTGTCTCCTCTTGTAGCCTTTCATTCATGCCACACCTAAGCCCTTGCTGCTCAACACAATTTTAGATACCTGTGCCCAAGGAGCTCAGGAGAGCAGTAGGGATTGGAGAAGGAAGAGAATAATGATGCTGATGTACCAAAGAAGCTGCAGGAACAGCAATATCAGGCACAGCCAATTCCATTTGAAGCGAATGATATCAGGTGCTGTGAATGAATGCTCTTCCTAAATGTGCAGTATTGAGTATCTTACGGTCCATAAATGTTCATGGACACAGCACCCCTGGTTTCGACAGAAGTGACACACATCTATCAGTATGAGACTAAGTGATAATGCGAATAACCATATCCAGAGATGTTATTTTTGGTGCCAATAGCAGAAGACTAGTCCCCCTTTTAACTCACTTCCACCACACAAGCAGAGGATGCTGAAACCCTGCATTATAGTCACCTAAGAGTCCTATATGTTAAAACGGACAATCAGTTATTCGCATAAAATGAATTATTGTTCAACCTATATGAAATTATAAGTGCTCACTCAGTATTTTCAAGATCAGAATTCAGTGATTCAGGACCCTGCCCAAATGTACATCAGCCTTGACCCAATGAACCTGTAGGTTTACGTACCATTCCTAAATTTGATTAGATTTCAGATTTACTGTCAGAGTACATTCAACCCTGAGATTCCTTTTCCTGTGGGCAAGGCAGAATTACCACTTATTGGTAATGCAATAAAAACTGTACACAACATACACATAAACAAATAAAGAAATCAATACAGATAAAGAAATGTAAGCAAACTGACTGTGCAATACAGAGAGAAGAAAAACATCAATAAAATGCAAGAGTAAGAATTGTTAAATGAATCCCTAATTGAATTTGTTATTGAGGAGTGTGATGGTGGAGGGGTAGTTGCTGTTCCTGAACCTGGTGGTACTTATACTTTTTTCCTGATGACAGCAGTGAGAACAGAGCATGTGCTAGGTGGTGTGGATCCTTGATGATTGCTGCTGCTCTCTGACGGCAGCATTCCCTGTAGATGTTTTTGGTGGAGAGGTTTTGCCTGTGATGTCCTGGGCTTTATGTTCCCAAACACACCATGATGCAGTTGGTCAGCACACTTTTCACCACATATCTGTGGAAATTTGCCTGGATTTCTGATGTCATACCAAACATCCACAAACTCCTGAGGAAGTAAAGGTGCTGACATGCTTTCTTCATGATGCCATTAATGCATGGGGTCATAATTTAGGACCAAATATGGCCTTGCCCATGTGCTGTTACATGGAAATTCTAATTCGAAAGGGGAATGCATGTAAGTTCATCTCTATGACATATCTCATATTCCAAAGTGAGGGCCCGAAGCCGGGCTTACACAAGTCAAGGGAAAGGGGAGACGGACTTGATCACAACAATCCACGAGCAGTGTCTGGACAGTATGACAGCAGTTATTAATGCCAGGAACAGATTGGTGCAAAACAATTTTCTGCTTCAATTGTACCTCACACCACAAAAACTACATAAATCTAAACCAGAAATTTCAGAAATATGTTTTAGATTTAGTGTGGAGATTGGAACCTTTATCCACTCAACCTGGCAGTGTACAAAGGTGAGATCCTTCTGGGAAGACCTAGAGGACATTCTGAAAACAATTACAAAGATGGAATTGTTCACACGCTAATCCCCTTCTGCCAGTGCGAAGAAACAAGTGATTTACCCTTTGTGACATCAGCACTTGCAAGCATGCAACACCAAAATTAATTATTTTGACTGCCCCCCTAGACATCTGTCACCACCCCCACTCCTGGCCATCCATCACCTGCCCCCAGCCATCCATCCGTTGCCATCCCCACCATTCTGTCACTGTGAGCTGCTGGGGCAGCGCTCTGGTGAACTCCAGCAGCACTGCATCCCTGCTGCTGTGTTGGGAATTAGATGGGGGGAGGCAACAGATGGTCGGAGGCAGGGGGCAGCGACGGACTGCTGTTGGGAATTAGATGGGGGGAGGCAACAGATGGTCAGAGGTGGGGGGCAGCGACGGACTGCTGGAGGCGGATATTTCTAACCACTCAGGGGAAGTACACATACATGCAGCTGAGATGTCCCAGTTAATAACATGAAGTCCGCTGTATACTGTTTTGAACACTTACCCCTTGCAGCCATTACATTTCTGCTTTAGGATAAGAAACCTAACGACAGATCTCATAAAGTGACAGGACCGCAGACTTGGAGTAATGAGTGAAGTGCCAGTTGATGAAGTAGACAAAGACGAAGTGGTCAAACAATAATCATGGCTTTTATTAGCAGAAACTCATGGTGCAATAATGAAAGACAATAGGTGCATACACCGTTATACCCAAGGGGCGTGTCCTTAACAGTGGAGATAATGCACAGCCAATGTTAGTACAGCAAGGCTCACCAGAGGGGAGACATGCAGCTTGGCAGACATTCACCACAGTGAGGGGATTCCCTGTTGGGATTTCCTGTGAGTGCAAAACATGTCACTCATGATGTCATCGCTGGGGACAGGACCCCACCTAAAATGCCCAGAAGGCAATTTTGCTGGGGAGTAAGGCCACGATGTGAAAGGCCCAGGAGGTTCAGCCTTCCTGGGAACTTCCCTCAGGTCCTATGAGGGTCACCCAGCTTTAACAGTGTGAAAACACCTATTGATTGTGGTTTATAGGTGAGGAAATCAAGATTCAATTATACAGTGGGGAGTTGAGACACAGGTCTTGGAGTTTGCAGATTCGTTTTAAGGGGATCATAATGTTAAATGCCGAACTGTAGTTGATAAAGAGGATCCTGATGAATGCATCTTTTCTCTCCATGTGTTCCAGGGCTTTGTGTAGAGCTGGTGAGATGGCATCCTCACTTGAATTGTTTTACACTAAGTTAATTTTTAAATTCCAGTCTCTGGTCAGTTGGAATCCCCAGACAAGTGCTGAAAAATAGGTTTCTCCTATTGCTCCTTCTTGCAAGCTATTTTGTCAGTCCTGATGCCAGATCTAGCCATGACAGGCACATGGTCAGTGATCAGCCTTTTAATTGACAACATCTGTCTGGAATAACTCACGCAGAAGCAAGGTAATCAAAAATATTCATTCCACTTACATACCATTTCAATGATTCCCCGTGCCATAGGTGTTTTGCGATTAGTAAGGAATTGCTTAAGGTGGTATGGTGGTGGAAAGAAAAAAGTTTGAAAACCATTGTTATAATCATACATAATTGACTCATTATGTGCACGGATTCATAACTCCAAAGGAAATGGGCCAATGACAATTTTTCTCAAACAAAATATTTCAGTAACAATTGGGTCTAGAGCAGTGATTCCCAACCTTCCCTTTCCACTCACATACTGCCTTAAGCAATTCCTTACTAATCACAGAGAATAGGGATTACTTGAAGTGGTATGTGAGAGGAAAGAAAAAGGTTGAGAGCCACTGTGGTAGAGAGAATGAGTGCCGGAGAAGTGTTGTGTAACTGTAGACTTCCAATTGCCCCAAGTTCATTCCACCATCTACAAGAAAAACAAGTCAGGAACATGATCACTTGTCAGAATGAACACATCTTCAACTGTGGTCAAGAAACGCACCATCTCAGTAAATGAATGTCAACAAATAGATGGGCAACTCATCCAACTATAGCGATTTTACATATTTGTCATTTGCATCAGAAGTCTTTGTATTGCAACGTGACTTTCGCAGTTATTTCTTTTCAGTTAGCTTTTATAATCTAGATGATAACCTGCACTGTGGGCATTGATTCTTCAAAATCATCTCATTCAAGATACAGAAATTAAGATTTTTCTTTTTTGCAGGTTTTTGCTGTGTTTGGAGTGATCATCTTTAGCAATTATGTTCCAGAATCATTTGGAAGTTTGGATAAGGCTATGTATTCCCTGTTTGTCTGCATCACTCTAGATGGATGGATGCAAATTTATGAAAATTTTAAGTAAGTCCCATTAGATACCTGGCATATTTCCATATCATTTCTTAAATGGCTTTCTTTAAGAATTTATTGGTATTCAAGTCAATACAGGAATAAAACAATCATGGGAAATATAAGAGGACATTTTTTGAATTAGTAGATACAGTGAAATAAAAACAAAAATATCTGAAAATATTCAGCGGGTTAGTAGTAGTTTATGTTAGATTAAACATCAAAGATCAGAACTGGGAAAGAGAGGAAAAAAACAAATTAAAGAGAAACATAAAAACTACTGATGTTGGAACCTTAAGCAAACAATGAGAAGCTGGAGGAATTCAATGGGCTTGTGGGTAGAAATTATCAGTTGATTTTTCAAGTCAAGGTCACAACTGATTAATGTATTTTTAGTGACTATTTTCCATTATAGTTGTTTGGAAGCTAAGAGAATGTTATTGACTATGACTCATTCAAACAAATTCATACTAAAGTTGAGTTTTCCAAACTATATTAAATGATAATGAACTGTTAACATTATTCTAAGTTGTTAAATGTTCAATAGAAATTGTTAGAAGGTTCTCTTGCCATACATTCCCCTAAGCAAAAAACTAAACTCGTATCTCCCAAACAAGCAGAAAAAAACTAATTATGACCTGAAGCAAAGATGTTGCTAGGAGACAGTATAAAAATATGCTAATCAAAAAAAAACCACAGTCAAGTGGTGAGCATGAAACACATTTTAACCCTTACAATGCCAGCCCCTAATTATTATGCTTAAAAATAATAACTATCATAAAGAAAAAATCAAACACACTACATAGTACAGGTACTCCCCAACTTGTGATGTATGTGACTTACATCCATCTGTGCATACGACTGATTTTTTTTTAATTTAAAAATATATATATAAGAAAAAAATATAAAATTTACATGTTTTGTATTGTATTTGACAAACTATAACAGGGATACCGGGCATGTAAGACCCAAAATGTGTGTACTTACCTTGTTAGTCTGTGTCCCAGAGTCTGTAGCCTGGGAACAGCCATCTTGATTCCTGTGTGCATACACGAGTCTTCAGTTGGTGCATGTGCAGTGGGTTCACGTATTGGAGTTAGGTTGGTGCATGCGTGAGAGGTAAGTGTAGAGCTCGTCGAAAGAACCAAAGACTTGTTGATCCAAACCAAGGCTTTTATTAGCAAAAGACCGGAGCTCTTCACAGGTGGCCGACCAGTCCGGAATGATCCGACCTGGCTAGGGACACAACCCTTTAAGGCCCAAACAATAGGTGTGGCTTAGCTCTCAGCCAATCGCTGTAAGCACAGTCTAGATACAGTAACTATATACACTATGTACATTGGTGATAGATCTGTACTATCACAGTAAGGGTGCAAATTCAATATTGTTAGGGCGTTTAACTCTTCCACATGCACCAACTAAACTCCAATACGTGAACCTAGCATGCATGCACCTACTGAAGACTTGCACATGTGCACAGGAACCAAGTTGGCTGCGCCCAGCCTATGGATCCTGAGATGCCGACTAACAAGGTAAGTACACAATTCTGACATACATCCATTCCAAGATATGGCCGGTCATCCAGAGTTTAACACGGACAAATGTAGGAGTATACCTGTAATATATGTCAGGTAAAATCCAAAAGAAAATAAAAGTCAATTATCAAAATTTTCTACCTCTTGGAAAAGACAGATTTTGGTAATTAGTCTATTCAGAAAGCCAGTTTTAGTCTTCATCTGAATCAACCAGGAATTTCAAGGTGCTGAGTTGTCCACAATGACCATGACATCCCTAGGCATAAAATTGTGCCTGATTGTAAACCATTTCTGTTGCTCCTGCAACAAGGGAAGATATTCTTTCACCCATCTTTTCCAGAACAAATCTGTTACAATTGCACTTGCTACCACCTGCTCCATGTATATATGTCTTCCTTCTGAAACTGCCCAGGTGGCATCAAAAGTTTAGTCTTAAGAAGTGGTTCAGGGTAAGTGCTTCAAGGTCATTTGGATCTGTAGAAGCTATGGAGATTGGATGACTATTGAGGATAGCTTCAACTTCACATAAAACTGTGTGAAGACCCTTCTCATTAAGTTTCTGTCCATTTAGGATGGAATTCAGAACCTTTTGCACTGATCTAATCAATCTTTCCCAAACACCTCCATGGCGTGAGCCAGCAGAGGGAATGGAAGATCCAATTAATTCCTTTCTGGACTAGTGCATCATGAATCTGACCTTGATTCCAGTCCTTAAGCACTTTCTTCAACTTGTATTGAGTCCCCATAAAGTTAGTACCATTGTCAGATCATAGTTCTTTTATCTGACCATGCCTGGCAATAAAACACCAAAGGGCATTGATGAAGGATTCTGTGTTGAGTGATGATGCCACTTCGATGTGAGTTGCTCTTCTGGTTAAACATGAAATTAACACTATACTATTTCACGACATTCCTTCCACACTTTACTCCAAAGGGTCCAAAATAATCAACTCCAATATATGTAAATAGAGGTTCATCAGGAGAGACTCTGTCCAGGGGCAAATCTCTCATCTTCTGTTGTCCAGGAGTAGCATTTCAATATAATATTTTCTAATTGTAGTACCAGGAGTCCAATATTTTGATGTAGTCTGGATAACATATGGTTGTGACCATTATGACCTACCTGTTTGTGAACATGTCGAAGAATTCGATCAGAAATTTGAAAATCTTTGGCCAGTATGCCCATCAACTCTTCATACACTACTCTCCAGAATAGGATTGAGTTTACAAATGTGGCTTGTTCTTTTGACTTTTATCCCTTTTCTCGAACTTGAGATTTCATCTGAAAATATCTTCCTTTGGCAAAAGCAGTTTATCTCAGCATCAGCAAATTCTTCAACTGTGAGTTGAAGAATTCTTGAGTCTCCAGATTTCCTGTCTCCTGTTGTGGTTGATCTCTCTGATGGATGTTATCTGATTGAATATGAGAGTTGCAGATGGAATTAACAGACTTCATAATTTGGACTGATAGCACCTTTGTGCTCAAATACAACAATAAAACTACAAGGTTTTAAATTTTTGTAGCTAACAGAGTCATTGAAATTGATAAGGTCTCACGCCCAATACAGTGGAGATAAGTTAATGCAGTTAACAATCCAGCTGACCTGGCTTCCCAGGGTTTGAAAGTCCAGTCTTTTCTGAAGAAAGAAATGTGGGTGTCTGGGCATCAGTTTCTTCTACAGCTTCAGTGGCCTCAAAATCCTGATAAATTAGAAGAAATCTTACCAGAAGACACTGAAATCAGGAGTATGACTGCAAATGCTGTTCATTTAATGGACTGCACGTGGACTCATTTGAAAAGGCCAGTGGCATGGATGCTCAGATTTAAAGGATAGCTTCTGTATCGTAGCAGAAAGAGAAAACAAGCAAGCGGTTGCTAAACTTTAAATATCAAGTCAGACATGTATTTGGTGTAGTCTGAATTAAAGGAAGAATCTTTCTTGAAACTTCTTGTTCAATAACACTGCTATTGTCAGGCATGCATATTTCTGTTTTCTTTAATGTAATAATAATCATTAACTAGCCTGCTGGTCTTCCTTTGAAGGATCTTGGTCATCCTTGAAGCACTCAGGAAAATAAGTCTTGAATTGCTGCTCCCACAGCTTTTCAAGTTTAACATTAGATATCTTATTGACATTTATAGCCGACTGGTCTTGAACCTCATTTCTTCCTCCTAATGGTCCATTAATGTCCAAGCAAACATAGCTTTGAGAGCATTAGGTCCATCTCCCACACACCTTATCATATCTAGTGGTTCCAGGGCTTTTGGTATTGTGACGCAAAAAGGGATTAGAATTTATAAAAGGGATTGGAATTGGGTTAGCTGTTAGGTTGCGTGCATTTTTACAGACAGAACAATCCCTTGCAAAGTTCCGAGCACAGGTGCAAACAGAAGGTTCTGGGCTTTAGCAACATGTGCAAGCACACCCCAGAAACTGAAACATTTGCAGAGAGTTGGGGGGCACGTGTTTTTTGTAAAGCCTGAAAACTGCAACATTTTCAAACCGAAACCCAAAAAAAAAAATAGTGCCTGGAACATCAGGAGGGGAGGAGCAGAGAATGAGAGAGAAGGCAGTTAGCAGGAGACAGTCTGAGAAAAGGCTGGACAGAAGAGAAGCCTACTGAAAAGGCTCCTTCTTTTTCAAGACTGGGCAGTGTTATAATATGGTAGCCTGAGTGTACTCTCTGTGGATATCAGGAGTCCCGGTGTGGCGAAGAGGAGAAGAATTCTGTGAGAAGAACCTGGAAAGAAGACAACTTTCTATTGGAAGACCCTCCTGTTTAGGGTGTCCAACAAGCAACAGCCATCTCGCTGTAACCGTCCACAACTTTCCTGCCTGGTAATTCTAAGTAAAGCACTGAAGTTTGCTTGAATGTAATGACTGTTTGATTCTGTGCACAGGATTGAAGATTACTGAAAACTGTGGCCTTGGAAACTTGGACAGTGGAAGATTGGCCAGTAAAAAGGAAAACACATTATACACACTTGCGCTTAGATTAGGTTGGGGGGGTGGGGGGGAAGGGATTGCGTAAATAATTTAGCGCTGATAAGTTAAGTGTTGATCTTGTTCTATACTCAGAGAATTAATCTAATTTTGTTTAAGGAACCATTGCTTTGGTGTATTTCTAATGCTGCTGGTATATGGGGTTCACTGAACTCGTAATAGAACACTTGAGCCAATCAGCAACTCTATCTTTATGGTTTTTTAAATGCATCCACGGTAAAATATTGTTTTGATGTGGGATGTTTCCTTTATGCACAGGCAGTTTTCCCGGTGTATACGACTGGGAGTACACAAAAATTGTTACTATCCAGTCCAGGAACTTCTAAGCCCAAAATTTCAATGATTTTAACGACGTATAGTTCTCAATAGAATTTTTGACCTTCTTCCTTGAAGATTAAGCTCATTCATTAGCCCCACGGTGCAAAATGACACAGTGCTACCTGGGTCAAGAAATGCATAAGTGTGCACTATTTCACTCCCTTTCTTGGCCTTGATTGCACAGGTACTGTTAAAAGTTTGCAGTTGTTCTCACCGGCCCCAGTAAGACCACTTGTCTGTACCAAGGCTACAGCACTGTTTTCAGCTGTTTCTTTTCTTGCTATTTATTCCTTTACCATATTCTTCTTTTCCTGGAAGATATGTAGCATTTTGAAATATGTCGCAGCTGAGTCGTTTTTTGCAGTATTTGCTAATGTGTCCTGTACACAGACAGCCAAAACATACTCCATTTTCCTTCAGAAAAGTAACTTTCTCTCTCTGAGACTTCTTTTCCAACTGTGCACACACATTTCCAAAGCATGGATAGCTTTACAGTACAAACATTTCTTTACAGCAGGAAAACTCTCCTTTTCCTTAGTTTCTTGATCAATTTTCTTATCTGCAATTGTCACAGTTCGGCGGGCAGCAACCTCCTTTGAAGAAGACCGCAGAGCCCACCTCACTGACAAAAGACAAAGGAGGAAAAACCCAACCCCAACCAACAAATTTTCCCCTGCAACCGCTGCAACCGTGTCTGCCTGTCCCGCATCGGACTTGTCAGCCACAAACGAGCCTGCAGCTGACGTGGACATTTACCCCCTCCATAAATCTTCGTCCGCAAAGCCAAGCCAAAGAAAAAGGAGTGTAAGGGATACTGGAATGTGAGGAGTCAAGCAAATGCTCATTAAGAATGAAGTATTATGGGTTAACAAGGTGAAGAGATACTGGAATGTGAGGAGTCAAGCAAGTGCTCATTAGAAATGAAGTATTATGGGTTAAATCAGGGTGAAGGGATGCTGGAATGGGAGGAAGGGTTATAAAAGTATAATAAAATAAGGATCAAAACAGGATAGCAAGTAAATAGCTTTAGCAAGTCTTGGGGATTGATTAATGAGTAAAGAACAAAGACATGATATTTCCTGGCTAACAAGTTTGCAGGAAGGCACATAAACTGATAAGAAGTTAGAATCCACGTGGGCAGAATTACCTAATGCTAAACCAATCCAGGAGGCAGAAGAATGTTGGGGGGAAGGTATCTCTGTACTGAAATGAAATGTATAAAAGTTGGGTCAGCCTCAGTATCTGTGTGTATTCCCAGGGTAAGGGGAAGCACCCAACTTTGCATTGTTGTAATAGTATAATTTTGTCTCAAGCAAATTCTGTGAAGGTACTTCTGTTTCTCATAGTAGCAAATATACTTTTTTTTCAATTTTGGATAAGGATGTGATTTGGACCTATCTTTCTTTCTTTGGCATGGCTTTATGGACGAAGATTTATGGAGGGGGTAAAAGTCAGCTGCAGGCTCGTTTGTGGCTGACCAGTCCGATGCGGGACAGGCAGACACAGTTGCAGCGGCTGCAGGGGAAAATTGGTTGGTTGGGGTTGGGTGTTGGGTTTTTCCTCCTTTGCCTTTTGTCAGTGAGGTGGGCTCTGCGGTCTTCTTCAAAGGAGGTTGCTGCCCGCCAAATTGTGAGGTGCCAAGATGCACGGTTTGAGGCGATATCAGCCCACTGGCGGTGGTCAATGTGGCAGGCACCAAGAGATTTCTTTAGGCAGTCCTTGTACCTTTTCTTTGGTGCACCTCTGTCACGGTGGCCAGTGGAGAGCTCGCCATATAACACTATCTTGGGAAGGCGATGGTCCTCCATTCTGGAGACGTGACCCACCCAGCGCAGCTGGATCTTCAGCAGCGTGGACTCGATGCTGTCGACCTCTGCCATCTCGAGTACCTCGACGTTAGGGGTGTGAGCGCTCCAATGGATGTTGAGGATGGAGCGGAGACAACGCTGGTGGAAGCGTTCTAGGAGCCGTAGGTGATGCCGGTAGAGGACCCATGATTCGGAGCCAAACAGGATATATGCTTATCTTTGTGAGGTTTTTCAGTTGGGTGTTTTTCCAGACACTTTTGTGTAGTCTTCCAAAGGCGCTATTTGCCTTGGCGAGTCTGTTGTCTATCTCATTGTCGATCCTTGCATCTGATGAAATGGTGCAGCCGAGATAGGTAAACTGGTTGACCGTTTTGAGTTCTGTGTGCCCGATGGAGATGTGGGGGAGCCTGGTGGTCATGGTGGGGAGCTGGCTGATGGAGGACCTCAGTTTTCTTCAGGCTGACTTCCAGGCCAAACATTTTGGCAGTTTCCGCAAAGCAGGACGTCAAGCGCTGAAGAGCTGGCTCTGAATGGACCTATCTACATCTTTGCTTACTATGTGAGTGTCTTTGATATTTCCATACACTGGATCTGTGACAATGTCCATTTGCCCCTTCAATAAAATCTACCAAATGCTTAAAAATAGACCTTTGTTCATATTTATTCTGGTATTCAACAACTAAAGTTCTCCATAGTTCTCTCACCCGGTAGGGTAATTCATTTAAAATGATTTATATATCAGTAGACATGTCAAGATCTTGTAGGTAGTCGATCTCAGCCACGGCATTGCAACATCCTCTTAGAAAGAGGGCATAAGCTTGTTGAACCTTTGTGTCTTCCGTTTTACTGATGGCCATGAAAGGGCCTTCTGAATATAAGCTGTAGCAATTTCATGCTTGTTAGCAAAATGCTTCTTTAGTAAAGATTTAGCCTTTTCAAATCCTTCCATTGGGGGCATATGATAGCAACTCCTTACAAGTTCTTGTGGTTGTCCACTCATGAACTGTTCCAAATAATATAGACAATCCTCTGAGTTTTGACCCTTTCTTTCAATACTGCATTCAAAGGTTCTCATGAATGCCTGAAACTGAAGTGGGTCCACATTAAAAACTTGAATTTCTCTCTTGGGCAGAGAAGGGAGAGACTGTAACTGAATTAATGATGCAGCCATTTCAAATAAAGGTACTTTGAGGAAGAGCTCAGGCTCAAAATGTCAGTAAAATATCATTACCTCCTATGGACGTTACGAGACTAGCTGAGTTTCTCCAGCATTTCAGTGTTTCTATTTTGGTTTTTCTCCCAGTGGTGCTGTGGAAAGTGGCCTGTCCCATCCAAATAGGACTTAAATTATCAAGGTGATGCATCATCTCTGATTCTAAAGCTTGCATTAAAGTTTTTACAAGTAAAACATGAATGTCTGCTGGCACTAAAGTAAAAAAACAATGCTGGAGAAACTCAGCAGGTCAGACAGTGTACTTCATATAGCAAAGATAGTTAATTATTCATCACTAACGTTTTGGGCTTGAGCCTTTCATTATGGTATAAATAAAATGTAGGCAGGCCCCGAACAAAATGGTGGGAGGATAAGGGCAGAGGGAGGAGCACAGGCAGGAGGTAATAGATAGATAAGGGAGGGATGGCACACTAGCAAACAGGGAAGGCAACATGTGTGAGTACCTGGTTGTAAAGCTTGAGAAAACAACAGGAATTACAGATGGGGAGCAGTGAGAGACATTCCCACAGAGCTCCCTTCAGAGAGCAAAGGAGAACTTCTTCAGGGTAGGAATCTCTCGAAAAGATTTTGCTGTGTATAGCAACTTCAATCCAGTAAATAGTCGCTTGAAGGCTCGGTGAGACACTTGTTTGAGAAATGTTTCAATTATTTCCAATACAAATCCAGATGTATTTAAATCCTTTATTTAACACACAAACTGGTAATTATCTTCTTTAACATTTGATGAAATGACTATAAATAACATCTGCATTAAAACTCCATGAATACAGAGTAACATTTAATGCTAACAGTCAATGAAAGTTATGAGTGTTTCACTCACCCTTCTCTAAGTCACCATGTTTTTAATATTCTATCTGAAGCTTCCGATTTGTGTCATACCGCGCATGTTCCAACCGGCAGTCCATTACACAAATGCACCATGCAAGCTCCAGCTGGCACTCTAACATACTAATACACTCTGCATGCTCCTGGAACTCGCGCATGCGCACAAGAGAAAAGATGGCTGAGGAAAGTCAAACGAGCCCGCGGATGCCTCCGATGTTCACAGGAACCAACATGATGTTGACCTAACAAGGTAAATAAACAAATTACTCATTTTTGGCCCCTACAATACTGGCCCCTAATTATTATAATTAGACATAATGTCTTAAATAATAATTACACAGTAATACAAATAAAAATCAAACATATAACATTCAAACAATATACAAATCTTCTTTCTTCAGACGGCCAGAGATTATCAGCACATAGCCTTGAAAAAGAATGATCTTTAGCACCGCTCTGGATCACTAAAGTCTGTAACCTGTGTAGTATGAAAACAACAAAATAAAGTCAGTTTGTACTTATAAAAGTTCCTTTGTCCCCAGAATCTTTGAGTTAAAACGTCAATCAGTAAATCTCAAATCTTTCTCAGACAAAATATCCACAACTTTCCGCTTAAGGTAATTCTTCAGCATGTCTTTTGGCTTTCTTCCTTTCTACAGCATTCTGCTTCTCATTGGAATTTGAACTCTTAACACTAACTTTTGAAAATTTATTTGATTCTTTCAATTTCAATAAACAAACCTCTTTAACCTTTCCTGCAACAGATTTGCTCATCTTTTTCTTTCTTTTCCACAGTCGGTCATAAAATAAGATTCAAACAACTTTCTTTCTTCATCTTATTTGTCACATTGCTGAAATGCAATTTCTCTTTCTTTCTGTTAGTAACTGATTCTTGTTTGTTTTCTGTAGTCAATTGTCTTACATTATTAACTACGGCTCCTAGAACGCTTCCACCAGCGTTGTCTCTGCTCCATCCTCAACATTCATTGGAGCGACTTCATCTCCATCATCGAAATACTCGAGATGGCAGAGGCCGACAGCATCGAATCCACGCTGCTGAAGATCAAACTGTGCTGGGTAGGTCACATCTCTAGAATGGAGGACCATCGCCTTCCCAAGATCGTGTTATATGGCGAGGTCTCCACTGGCCACTGAGACAGATGTGCACCAAAGAAGAGGTACAAGAACTGCCTAAAGAAAGCTCTTGGTGCCTGCCACATTGACCACCGCCAGTGGGCTGATATCGCCTCAAACCGTGCATCTTGGCGCCTCACAGTTTGGCAAGCAGCAACCTCCTTTGAAGAAGACCGCAGAGCCCACCTCACTGTCAAAAGACAAAGGAGGAAAAACCCAACACCCAACCCCAACCCACCAATTTTCCCTTGCAACCGCTGCAACCGTGTCTGCCTGTCCCACATCGGACTTGTCAGCCACAAACGAGCCTGCAGCTGACGTGGACATTACCCCTCCATAGATCTTCATCCGCGAAGCCAAGCCAAAGAAAAATAAAATTAACCAATTACTTGTTCTCCTTCAAAAAATTAATTTCTTCCTCCAACTTTTTACAATTCGGTAAGGCTGAATCTCTTTCCTCAATAACTCGACTCATTTCTTCAGCAGTTATTCTTTTCTTTCACTTTCTGACTTTGCAAATTTTATTTACAATTAAATCTTTATTCTTGTCCTCTTCTCTCTGGACCTTTCCCTTAGTCACTTTCAAAACTAAAGAATCATTGGATTCATCCCCATCCTTTTGAAATTCAGTTTTGTTTCCAAGTACCAAGTTAAAATCTTTCTGTTCACTGTTTCTGTGATAGATAATTTTTATAATAATTTACAATATATAATAATTTATAATAATAAATATTTCCAAGCCCTTATCAACATTTTGTTCTTTGAATGCAATTGCACCAAATTGTCAGTCACATATTCCTTTATAACATCAGTGCAATTCTCTGTGTTCGCCAGTTTTACAACATGTTGCGATATTTCTTCATTGCCTTTGTCTGCTGTAATTTCTGATCTACAAAAGTTACTTTAAAGTTTGTTCTCAGGTTTTTGCTTTAGTCCTTCCTCTGGTTCACCAGCAATATTTACAACATCTTCTAATACTTCATTTTCATCCATTTCTGATGAAAATAATTCCTTCAATATAGTTTTAGATGCCTTTGATTTATTTTCACATTGATCTATTTATTACCTTTTCTTCAGAAGTGTATTTATTGTTTACCGTCTTTTGCTGTTCGCACAACTCATCAAATTTCACAACCAAAATCCTGTTGACTCTTTAACTGTTCCAGAGCAATGAAATTATTTCCTTCTAAAGGCCCATTAACTGACCATCCAAGCCTAGTTTTAACAGCATATGGTCCATCTCCCCCACTTCATACTACATCTAGTGTTTCCAAAGTCTCTACCTCAGAAATAACTTCAAGATAAGACAACTGACTGATATCGTTTTGATGTGGATTATTTCCTTTGTGCACAGGCATAGTCTTCTGAGTGTATAAAATTGAAAGATCACAAAAATCCTTGTCATGCAATCTGAAACAATTCTGGTTTCAATTACCTTTTCTTGTCCCATGGTTCTCAACATAATCTTCGACTTTCTTCCTTGAAGATTAAGTTTGTTGATCAGTCCCACTGTGCAAAAAGATGCAGTACTGCCTGGGTCAAGAAATGCATAAGTGCATATTATTGCATTCCCATCCTTAGTCTTGACTTGTACAGGCATTATTGAGAGTTTACATTTATCCACACTGACTCCACTACTTTCTGACATTTCCTTTGTTTCTGTTTGCTCCTTTTCCAATTCCTTGTTCCTTTGATGGATATGCAGCATTTTAGGATGCTTAAAATTGCATATATTACATCTAAGTCATTTCTTGCAGTTTTCACCGATGTGCCCTGCACTTCAAGAGAATCTACCAAATCCTTTAAGGTAGCTCTTTGATCAATTTTTTTCTGGAAGTCACAAGCCAAATATCTCCATCTATCCCACATTCAATAGGGTAATTTATCTAAGATGATTTGGATATTACCAGGCATGTCAAGCTCACTAATGTTGTCAATATCATCCATATCATTACAACATCCTCTTAAGAAGAGAGTGTCTGATAGTAGAGCCTTTATATTATTCAGTTTTATTGATGACCATTTAAGAGCTTTATCCATATAAGCTAAAGGAATTCATGCTTGTTGCCAAAATGTTTCTCTAGTAAAGACTTAGCTTTGTTGAATCCTCTTTATGAGGCCACATGTTGATAACTCTTTACAAGTTCCTTTGGCTTCTGTGCACATTTCCAAATAATAAAGATAATCTTCAGGTCTTCGTGCTTGTTTTCAATATTGCATCTAAAAGATCTCATGAATGTTTGGTATTGAAGTGAGTCTCCATCAAAAGCTTGAATCTCCTTCTTGGGCAAAGATGGTGGAACAAGATGAGTAAACATGACTGAAGCAGCCACTGACTTTGCCATTAAGGAGTAATGTATTAAAGACATGAAGGTTGCGGATCTTAGAAAAGAACTAAGCCAATGGAGACTAGATACAAGTGGAAATAAAAGTGTTCTCAAGGCAAGACTGAATCTGGCAAGGGAAGAAGCCAAGGCTTCGGTTGATGGGAACGAAGACATTCCAAAATCATTGCAGAAGACAATGACTGAATATGAAGACAGCAATGTGGAAATGGGTGAGGATGTGCCACCAAAAGATGATGAAGAAAAGGCTGAAAATGTGTCACCAAAAGCTGAAGATGCAATGGAGAAACAGTTTGAAATGGAAGAATTGCAGAAAGGGGTAAGTAAGAAGACAACATAGGACCTGCAGGATGAAACGAAATCAAGTGACTGTGTTCAAATGTTGAAAACAAGAGAAGCAAACAAAGTACTTCTAGTTCAAGCTCCAGAGTTTCTAGTACAACATCAACATGTTTAAATGTAAGAGCTGAAAAGGCTGCTATTGAGACAGAACAAGAATGGCTTGAGGATAAATATGCCTTAGAAGAACTAGAGGAAGCACAGGTAGAGTAGCTCGGAAGAGAGAAGGAGCACCTACTAAAAGAAGAGGAACTGAAGTGGGATCAGCTAAGGAAAGGAGTTGAAATGGGAGCAACTAAGGAAGAAAGAGGAGCAGCTAATGAAGCAGCTAAGGAGGAAAAAGGAGCAAATGGAATTGAGAAAAAGAAGAATTGTTATTGATTCCTGGTTGAATTCACTAGAAGGTTCAGAGGTATCTGGTGCTCAAAGCAGACTTACCTAAAATGTATGATGGTATGGAATTATATTTTTGACTAAAATATTGCGACTTCAATCCAATAAATATTAGCTTGAAGGCTAGGTGAGACACTTGTTCGAGACATATTTCAATTATTTCCAATTCAAATCCAGATGTATTTAAATCCTTTATTTAACACGCAAACTGGTAACTATCTTCTTTAACATTCGATGAAATGACTATAAATAACTTATGTATTAAAGCTCCGTGAGTACAGAATATCATTAATACTAACAGTCAACGAAAGATACGAGTTTTTCACTCACCCTTCTCCACGTTTCCTTCTTTTTATTATTCTATCTGAAGCTCCCGATTTGCATCATACGTTACCGTGCATGCTCCAACCAGCACTCCAATACACGAACATGCAGTTCAATGCACATGCTCCAGCTAGCACTCTAACATACTAACACACTGCACATGCTCCTGGAACTCGCGCATGCCCACAAGAACAAAGATGATCACGGAAAGTCAAATGAACCCGCAGATGCTTCTGAGGCTCGCAGGAACCAAAGGCTGACTTAACAAGGTAAGTAAAAAAAGTATTCATTTTTGGCCCCGACACAGTTGACAGAAGTAAATCCCGAAAGTCTGCAGACACTGTGATTGAAGTAAAAACACAATTGCTGGAGAAATTCAGCGGATGAAGCGTGTACTTAAAGTTTTTAGAAGTCTCTGTGGGATCCTCCAAATGATTTGCTGATAAAATTATGAAATTCTGGATGTGATTGGTCCTTTTGATTAAAATGATTTTCTAGTCAAATATTATGTTGTTGAAATTCACAATATAATATCTTCTTTCTCTCCTTTCCAGGGAAAATGATGGAATGATATTGTTTTGGGGTGCGTTGTACCTCTCCATCTTCATCATAGGAGCATCTTTTATCTTTGCAAACATAATGGTTGCTGCAATAACTTCAAATTTGGAACAAGCAATGTCCCAGCAAGAGATGAGACATACACTGACTGATAAATCAGGTCTCATGTCTGAGGTATGATCTGAGCCAAGAAGTAATTATGTATAACTATGAAATAGAATATCCTTTTAGAGTGTAACACTAGCCCTCACTTAGAGAACAGAAATCTTGTTCTTTAACATGTGTAATATTAATTGAGTTTGGGCAGTCTAACCCATTACAAATGAGCAAATGTTCCCTAACTTTGGCACTAGATTGTCAAATACAAAGCATGTTGGCAAGTGTAGGAAATGTAGAAATGTTGCATTTGCAAGGAACACGGTACTTTGAGACTTGTTTTGAGTCTTGTCCCTCTACTCTGTCCTGTTCAACCCAGAGGATGATGCCTCAAACACCAGGCTGCTGTTCATTGACAAGCTCAGTGTTTAATATGATCATACCCCAGAGCTTATGGAAAAGCTGTCCTAACTAGGACTCAGCTCTTCTCTCTCTGTAACTAGATTCTAGACTTCCTGATGGAAAGACCACAATCTGTCCGGGATAGCAGCAGAATGTCAAGTACCATCATTCTAAGCACTGGTGAACCTCAGAGCTGTGTGTTCACCCTGCTCTTGTTCACCCTACTGACCCACAACTGAAGCCAGATTCAGCTCCAACAGAGTAATCAAGTTTATAGGTTACACGACAAAAGTTGGCCTCATCAACAACAACAATGAGAGTACTGCAGAGAAGAAGTAGAAAATTCTGTGTTATGGTGCAGCCTGAGTCTCATCATGGACAAGATGAAGGAGATGATTGCAGACTTCAGGAGAACCAGGGTCAACCATCCTCTACTACACATTAATAGTTCAGTAATGGAGAGTAGAGAGCACCAGGTTCCTCGAGGTACACTTAAGAGGTATCCTATCCTGAACACAAAACAACTCCTCATTTGTCAGGAACACGCAAAACAACTGGACTTCCTGAGAAGACTGAGGAGGGAAAGGCGAACAGCCACCATACTGAAAATTTTCTCCAGGAGCTCAAACGAAAGCATCCTGATCAGCTGCAGCACAATGTGGTTTAAACAATCTTTAAAGGAACTTGAGTGTAGATAGGGACCTGCATATTAATAGGAAAAAGTTCACTTTTATGAAGGCTTAATTTATATCCAGAAAAAGAGTTGAATTGAGAAAACACAGATAATATAGCTGATATAGATCTTTTGGGATCTGAAATTTAAACTAATAGGCCATCTGCATGCAAAGAAACCTTATGAGTTACTGACAATCCCTTGAACCTCATGAGTGTCTCTCAGGGTTATTGCCAGAGGTTTTAAAGCAAATCAAATAGCAAGGGGCTAAGGGGACATCCTTGTCTAATTCCCCTAAACAGTCTAAATATAGAGGATTTGCTATTATTAGTAACCATGTAGCTAAGGGGGTACTAAAATTAATTTAATCCATGATATAAAGCCCATACCAAAATTAAATCTCCTTAATGTTTCAAATAAATAGTTCCACTCCACTCTGTCAAAAGCCTTTTCAGCATCTAGAGAAACTACACATTCTGAAATTATGTCCGAAGATGCTCTTCTTCAGAGCTTGTTGTGGACATTGAGCATGTTAGATTCCGCAGTGCAATGAAGTGATTTGTTGATGTGTTGTATTGATAAAGCCTGGTACTACATGACAGTTGGAAAGAATTGTGCTATTGATCTGGATGATGGGAGGGAAGATGGCTTTGATGAAGGCAATGTGTTTTGCTGAGGAAAAGAGTAGATTGATTCAAAATTGTTGTTCTACACTTCCAATCTAACACACACAAGCAACATCTCACTATACTTGCTAAACAAGTAGTGGAGGGCGGGGAAATTAAGTTTCAATCAAAAGTGAGAAAGGCGTGTTTTAAAAAGATCATTACTCCATAATTAGCTTGTTTATTAATCATGTACGAGAGCTCTCATTCCCATGAATCTTTCTGGTTATGTGATCATGTCCTGATAAAGATGATGGGTGTATTTTTATTATTATAGCTTTCAAAAATCACCAGAAAGTGATTATGGCTTGTTTTTCTGTGTTGGAAAAGAAACTGTGATCATAAGCTTGGCTGCAGTCAGAGTTGATTAAATGGTACCAATGATATAATTAAGTGTTCTCAAAGATCAGGTGTTAACTGTAGATATTAACAGGAAAAACTGAAATCCTGGCAGTCTCTCAACAGCATGCTGTGTCTGTTTGGAAACCTGTTTATAGAAGCAAAAAAAAATTGGTAAACAACCATAGGTTTAAGTTTTCTGATAGCAGATATTCCAAGTGTCAAATACAAACATTTATGGACATGAATTGAGGCAAAAATATTGTATCTGCATATACTTTGGCCAATAAAGAGGTTCCCACCTGATCTTGACTGATTTGTGTCTTTGGGTGTTAACAATGACCTCAGTGTTGATAATAGAATGAATCAGACTTAGAATTTATTGTCATGAACATGTCACAAAATTTGTTGTTTGCAGCAGCGTCTTAGTGCAAACATTTCTATAAACCACATCTCAAAATAAATAAAAATTGTGCAAGATAAAGAAAAAGTCAAATATCAAAGACCAGATAGCATTACTTTATTGTTGTGTAAGTTGTGTTTTGTGCTATAAATTCAATGAATCTATTTTTTTTTACTGCTTAATATGTCTTCAACGATCCAATGGTCTGAAATCTCTGCTCCTCCATGTTCTCTAGAACTCTTCAGTCAGCTGATCTGTTCCCACATCCACCACTGCAGTGGTGGATTCCTTTGCCCTTGTACTCTGGCCTTGCTCCTCATTGCCATCCCAGAACATGGCTGCTTCTTTGATCTCACCTTTCCCAATCTAAATATTATTTTAGTTTCCTCCCGCTACACCTACCCACTTCATCCCCTTCCTAAATCCAGGCTGATCTTTCACTCTAACCCACCATAGGATTACCTCATCCTTTTCTGATGACATGACGACTTGCCAATCCCTTACCTCTTCAAAATCTGCACTGCAGTGTTGTCAGTGACAATTGCCTTAAATGTGAGACTAAACACAAACTAGAAGAAGACTACCTCATATTCTGCCTGCATAGTCTGCGGCATGGAATTCTCCGACTTTAGGTAACTCACACCTATCAGGTTATTTTTCTCTCCTGATCAGCTCAGGGCCTTTCTCTCACACCCTTCTTTCCAAATTCCAACCCTCCCCCAGCCATTTGTCACCCATTTTCCCTTCCCCCACCTTGCTTCACCTGACCATCACCCAAACAAGTTTCCCACTGGTTGCCCTCTCCTCTTCCCCTACTGTTCCTATTTCCCCACCACATCTGATTCCACTCCTTTTTGGATTCCATCATCTGCAGCATTTTGTCTCCACATTATCACCTCCCAGCCTCTGTGGCTGTTTCCACCTTTCCCTCTCCACCTGGCTCCATCTGCCCATCATCGCCTCCTCACCGAGATCTACCTGGCACTTGCCATTTCCTCCTGCCACTCTCCTCCCCTCACCTCTTTAATTCCTTGGGGAATCTCAGCTTCTCCCCTATGCACTCTATCTTGATGTAGACTCTTTGTCCAAACATCAACAATCTCTTTCCTTCCACAGATGCTCCCTGACCCATTAAGTTCCTCCAGCTGTTAGTTAAAAACTAAATTCCAGCATTTATAGACACTTGAGTCTCCATCTCAGTACTTACCATATATATGTGTGTAATAGTCAATACCATGTAAAAGTTGACCTCCTATTTTTGGCCCAAAATTCTGGTATTCCTCGATATATCGCGTGCAAAAGTTGACACCCCCCCCCCCATTTAAGCATCAGTCTCCTGCCCACTGGAGCTCCTGACGCCTTGATCGCAGCCTCTCACCTCAGCCTTGGCCATCCGCCCATCTCAGCTCCGAACACCTCAAACACTTATTATCCAGTTCCAGCTGGCCAACCATTGGAACTCCCAACACCTTAATTACACGCCTTGCATGTAATAGTTGACCCCTTAAAGTTTACTGTAAAAATTGGTCAACAGAATTCGACTATTATACGTGTATATTTGTTACCTCTCTCTGGGAAAACAATCAATGCAACATAGCTCTATGCCTTTTGTTAATTAGTTTTGTACCCACACCAATTTATCCCTTTTATTTAATATCTTGGTAGTATAGATTTTTTTTGGTGATGCTGACTGTTGTAATTGATCAGGTTCAGTAGTCAATGTTTAGTGTAAAAATATTGTTTTATTAGATTTAGTATTTTATGTGACCCTTAATCTATTCCTTCTGTTAAACTTTCTATTAATTCCTTTTTGACAGTTAAAAGATGAAAATGATACCAGCCCAGAGATGGACCTGATGCATGTGAGTGAATGTATCAAGCAAATAACTGCAGCTCAGAAGCACCAACCGTTGAAGTACAGCTCCTTGGAGAATCTCAGCATCTCCACATATGAGGAGTTCTGCCTGGTGCTGGAAGCCATCCAGAGGAACCTTGTGAACTATAAGCAAATTCGTGTTGAACTCAATAGGTAGGGATCATTGCTGATATTCCCTAATACCCAATGGGAAATATTCCCTAATACCCAATGGGAAATATTCCCTAATACCCAATGGGAAATTCCCTAATACCCAATGGGAAATTCCCTAATACCCAATGGGAAATATTCCCTAATACCCAATGGGAAATTCCCTAATACCCAATGGGAAATATTCCCTAATACCCAATGGGAAATATTCCCTAATACCCAATGGGAAATATTCCCTAATACCCAATGGGAAATATTCCCTAATACCCAATGGGAAATATTCCCTAATACCCAATGGGAAATATTCCCTAATACCCAATGGGAAATATTCCCTAATACCCAATGGGAAATATTCCCTAATACCCAATGGGAAAAATTCCCTAATACCCAATGGGAAATATTCCCTAATACCCAATGGGAAAAATTCCCTAATACCCAATGGGAAATATTCCCTAATACCCAATGGGAAATATTCCCTAATACCCAATGGGAAATATTCCCTAATACCCAATGGGAAATATTCCCTAATACCCAATGGGAAATATTCCCTAATACCCAATGGGAAATATTCCCTAATACCAATGGGAAATATTCCCTAATACCCAATGGGAAATATTCCCTAATACCCAATGGGAAATATTCCCTAATACCCAATGGGAAATATTCCCTAATACCCAATGGGAAAAATTCCCTAATACCCAATGGGAAATATTCCCTAATACCCAATGGGAAATATTCCCTAATACCCAATGGGAAATATTCCCTAATACCCAATGGGAAATATTCCCTAATACCCAATGGGAAATATTCCCTAATACCCAATGGGAAATATTCCCTAATACCCAATGGGAAATATTCCCTAATACCCAATGGGAAATATTCCCTAATACCCAATGGGAAATATTCCCTAATACCCAATGGGAAATTCCCTAATACCCAATGGGAAATATTCCCCAATACCCAATGGGAAATATTCCCCAATACCCAATGGGAAATATTCCCTAATACCCAATGGGAAATATTCCCTAATACCCAATGGGAAATATTCCCTAATACCCAATGGGAAATATTCCCTAATACCCAATAGGAAATATTCCCTAATACCCAATGGGAAATATTCCCTAATACCCAATGGGAAATATTCCCTAATACCCAATGGGAAATATTCCCTAATACCCAATGGGAAATATTCCCTAATACCCAATGGGAAATATTCCCTAATACCCAATGGGAAATATTCCCTAATACCCAATGGGAAATTCCCTAATACCCAATGGGAAATATTCCCTAATACCCAATGGGAAATATTCCCTAATACCCAATAGGAAATATTCCCTAATACCCAATGGGAAATATTCCCCAATACCCAATGGGAAATATTCCCTAATACCCAATGGGAAATTCCCTAATACCCAATGGGAAATTCCCTAATACCCAATGGGAAATATTCCCTAATACCCAATGGGAAATATTCCCTAATACCCAATGGGAAATTCCCTAATACCCAATGGGAAATATTCCCTAATACCCAATGGGAAATTCCCTAATACCCAATGGGAAATATTCTTTAATACCCAATGGGAAATTCCCTAATACCCAATGGGAAATATTCCCTAATACCCAATGGGAAATATGTCATTCTGATCTCCCATAGTTTGACAGAGTTATTCCCATTACACTGCAAGCTTTGTTGTTCCCTCCACCAAAAGGGTGTGTTACCAGCACTCCCAATCTCCACAGCCTGTATTACTGTTACTCTAACCCACTACAATATCACACCCCTATGGTGCTATCAATTAGACCCAATGGACCAGAAGTCAGAATTAACAGGCTTTAATTGCAATAAACACAGGCATATCTTACATACTGTTGGACTGATTCCAAGGCAGTAGTACTGAGGGAGGTAGGGGATTGGGTGACACTGCCTTTATTAGGAATCCTGAGGGGGAGGAGTTATAGTATTATGGGCAGGCCAACTAGTACAATGCATGTATTACAGTGTTCCACCACATTCACTCTTTCTTTTGAAACAAAGTCTGGCGGGATGAAGTGTCAGAGTCTATTTACAGGTTCAGAGGGTGGACTTTGTCTACGTAATTAGGGATCACATAATATGAAAAGAATTCAGCCATCTTTTCAGGGCCTTGAGGCTATGAGGTAGTGGGAGCTCCAGCAGGGGCCACTTATGCTCAGGGTTAGGTCCATCTCCCTCTGGAAGATCAAAACCCTGTTCGTGACTCCAAAGAGGACCCTGAGGAAATGGTAGAGGTTGGCCATCCACCTCGATTGCCATGTAGGGGCTGTTCTCTGGGCAGATTGGGAGCTGGTGATAAGCCGACTTGAGGACAATGGTGGAGAAGACCCAGCACTGGGGAATCTTGTTCACCATATCCAAGAGGATGAACCAGTTGATGGTCTGGCCGTAGTCTAGGACTGTCCTGTGCTTCTCTCTGCTCTTCACCACCACTACCTGCACTCTCCAAAGGGCTGGTTAATTATGCTTAGATATGTCCTTTAACTCATCTTGATGTTTCTCTTCAAAGAATTCAAAAGCCTCTTCACAGCTGTGATTTATGGGAGGCTTAGAGCATATCAACCACGGTGGCACCTCTCCATTCCTGTTCTTAAGGAGTTGTCAGGTTCTCTGAGATTTCCTTGCAGGGTCTTTGAGACCTTCAATATTTTTTCTGCAGCAATCTTTTGTTTAGGAACCTGATTGATGGAAGGATGGACCAGATTGGACGGTGGCTTTTACAGCATTCGTCAGAGCCTGTCACTGTGTCTTACACTCATTCACTCTAACTTTGTTGTGTTACACTCAATGCTGCACATCTTCAATGTTTTACTGTTACTCAAGATCCGTCCACTGTGCAAGTTACTATATTGTAACTGTTCCCACTGATAATCCCACCACCCACAGTTTAAATGGATATTTCCCTGCCCGTTATTTAATTTTCCCTTCAACCACTCACTCTCTGATACCCCCACAAAATGAACACCTCAGCGTGTACTCCTCACTAGTCACAGGGTGATTTGCTGTCACTTTAGCACACCCAAAGAGATCCATTCCCCATCATCCAAGCTGCTGTCAGTCTCCACAAGGCATGCATTGCTCATTTCATTCATTTAAGCTCTATAGTGTATCGTGTGGCCACTTCATTGTTGGTACTGTAAAATTGGAGTCTCATACATCCAATGACCTACAGAACATCCAATAGGCAACACCTGCACCATACAGTATTGATGGTGGTATTACCTTCCAGCCTTTGCCCTTCTCCAACTGGATTCTCTTTCTACTGATTATAGTTTAATCGACCATCAACATTCCACCCAAAATGTAATTTAGCATCTCCTAACCCAGTGAGAGTCACAGTCTCTCTTCCCACTTAAAAGAATGTCATTGTCACCCTCAAGCTCTCCACCAGCACAGAAACAGGCCCTTCAGCCCATCAAGTCTGCACCAATCATCAACCTCCCCCTCCCCATTTTATACCAATCCTACCATCCATCCCATTGTTTTACTTGTCATGCATTCTCTTCAGCTGCCCTCCACCCCCACCCCATCCCCACACCAGGAGTAATCAACAGACCCCAATTAACCTGCCAACGTGCATGTCTTTGGGCACCCATAGGAGGCCAACACAATCGTAGGAAGAATGTACAACAGCACACAGGCACCACCCAAGGATAGGGCTGTGCCTAGGTCTCTGGCACTATTTGCACAGAACCTTCATGAAATGTGAGTTGCCCATTTCAGAATGTAAAAGGGAAAAGTACTTTCTAAATTGTAAAAAGCTTGAGGGACTGGAGGTCCATGGTGATTTGGATGTCCACGCTCAGGAGCTAATTACATTTGCAGAAGAGGGCTGATGGAATACTGGTGTTTATATGGAGGATGGGTGTTACCATCCATCAATGCAAAGACTTGGTTAAACTATACCTGGGATGCTGTGAGCAGTTCTGGGTACCACATCTGAGAAGAAAACTGATGGTCTTGCTCATGTGGATTTGCCTAGACTCTAAAAGAATTAAATTATAATGAGATTAGGATTATTTTCCCCGGAATTTAAATTAATAAATGATTTGAATGAAGTTCCCTTGATAGTAAGGGGCCTTAAAATTGATATTATTTAGTGATGATTTGTTGTTGTGTGAACTATTTCACTCCCCTGAATGTAATGTAACTGACTGTCACTTCTGTTTCATCTTCTATTTGTATGTATGAGTTCTTAAGACAACACATGGATGAAGGAAAAAGTTCTTTACTTTAAAATTGATATGAACAGCACCATGAGGCTGCAAGTCTCCATTACAGCTCTGCATACTGTGTGTCCTGCTCTGTGTCAGCCCCTGGTGGCAGCCAAGTCTAATCAAACAGGAGCTATAATCTTTAAGGCATTTCTAGTTGCATTGCAACCATGATCACTATCATTACATCTTGCGTTCTTAAAACAAAATGAGCTGACTTTTAACTAACATGTTTTCTTTGTATAACTCTGCAATTTTAACTTTAACACCAAGAACTTACATTTTCATTGTTATCAACGTTGTTAACATATTTTAAAACTTGTTTTGTGTGTTCACATTTACATACACTAAAACTTGAAGAGTGAATAAGATAACACTACTTCATTCTACAACAGGAGTCTTTAAATTTGCTCATTGAGTCTCTTAGCAGGATTCTCCTGATTGATTGTCCTTGAATCTGAGTTGTTGCCTCAGACGATGTCTTCTCAGATGTTCATTCAGGTTGTTCAACAGTATCCATCTTTCCATCTACTGTGGCTGGTCCCATTTGAAGATCTCGATGATTTCTTTGCAGAACAGCATCTTCACCTGTCTGAATGGTGTATGATCTTGGTTGGAGTTCACGAAGGACAGTTCCCTTCTGAGTCCATAAGTTTGTTTTGTCTTTTAGCCTTACTTGGTCACCAGTGTAGGATTCCGGTAGGTTTTTTTGTTCCTCTGTCAAAGTAATACTTTTGCTTTTCTTTCTGTTCTTTGAATTTCTTTACTTTCTCCCCCTCTTTTATTTTTAGGAGGTTCTCCTGAATGGGTAGGTTTGATCTTAGCCTACGTCCCATAAGGAGTTGTGCTGGTGACATACCACACTCGAGTGGCGTTGTGCGGTATACTAGCATGCTAGGTAGAAGTCCATTCCATTGTCTTTTGCCTTGTTCATCAGTCTTTTCACTGTCTGTATTGTTTTCTCCACTAGACCATTGGGCTGTGGAAAATGAGGACTTGACGTGGTGTGTACAAAGTTCCACTCTTTGGCAAACTGTTGGAACTTTAAATTACAAAACTGGGGTCCATTGTCTGTGAAGACCTCGCTTGTTACACCATGTTTGGAGAATATGACTTTCAAACCTGCTTTACAGCATCTGCAGTGGTGGTGTTCAGTTTACACACTTCTGGATACAGGAAGTAATAGTCTGTGATTACCAGATAGACCTTCCCTTGACATTCAAATAGGTCAATGCCTACCTCCTGGTAAGGTCTGTATGGTGCTGGGTGTGGCTTTAGTGGTTCTGCAGGATTGCTTGCTTGATATTTCTGGCACATTGTACAGTTTGTTATATCATTGTTGATTCTTGGCCAGTACATCACCTCTCGTGCTCTTACACTTTTTGATTCCAAGATGTCCTCCATGGATCGTTTTTAGCATCTCTTTTCTCAGACACTTTGGGATAAGGATTTTGCTTCTTTTGTAGATGAGGTCTTCAATGACTGATAGTTCCACCTGCAGTTCCAGTACTCTGAAACATCAGGTGAGCAGTCCTGCTTCATGTTGGGCCATCCATCCAGGATGTTTTTTCTCAGTTGTTTCAGTGTTTCATCTTTGTTTGTCTCTGACTTTATGAGCTCCATTTTTGCATCTGATATGGGTAGTGCACTTGTGATCATGTCCACGAAGGCGTTTACGTCTTCATCCATTTTGGTGTTTGCGGGCTTTCTCGTGTCAAGAGCTCAAGACAACATGCCTGCTGTGTATATTAGCTTACCCAGAGATTATGCTACATTCCGTGTATAGCGTTGCAACCTAAACATCATTCTTTGTATTCTAAGTAGACATTCATTTAATGGTTTTTGGATAAATGCAATTAAGGGCTTATGGTCAGTCTCTACCCTGATTGCTTGTCCTGACAGAAACCGATGAAATCTTTCACAGGTGAATGTGATGCTGAGCATATCGTGTCTCTGCGTCAGTCATTGAGCGTGATACATACGTAATGGGTTGCCAGGCATCATATTTTTGCAGAAGAACTGCACTGAACACACTAGGTGATGCATCTGATGATATCTTGATGGGTCTCGTTGGGTCGTAAAACCTCAGAACTGTGAGCAGTTTCTTTAGTTCATTCCATGACTTTTTGTGCTCGTGATTCCACTCCTATTCAATGTTCTTTTGTTTTTATTCTCAATGGAGCCATCTTTTCTGAGAGGTTGGATATGAATTTACCCATATAATTGACCATTCCATTAAACCTCTATATGTTCTTTTTGCATTGTGGCCTTGGCATGTTTCCAATGGCAGACACCTTTCTGGGATCTGGTCTGATGCCCTCACTGCCAATAATATCTCCTACAAATGTTAGTTCTGCAGCCCCGAGGTGGCATTTCTCTCTGTTCAGCTTCAAATTTGCTTTTCCAGCACTTTCCTTAGTCTCTCATCATGCTCCATTCTCGTGGTTCCCCACACTATGATGTCATCCATTGAGGTATCAACTCCGTCCAGGTGCTCATTGACCATATGGATAATTTTGTGATGCACTTCAGGAGCTGAGACAATTCCCATTGGTAATCTTAGGAATCTGTATCTGCCAAATGTGCACAGTCTTGAATTTGCTTCATCCAATTTTAACTGCCAAAATCCTGATGATATATCTAACTTGTTGAAAAATTTTGCATTTGCAAACTGCGACATGATTTATCACGCATCGGAAGCTTAAAGTGTTTTCTCTTTATTATCTCTTGGTTCCAGGCAAATTCTAAGCTTTCCATTCTTTTTGTCCACAACCACGAGTGAACTCACCCACTCCATTGGCTCATCTGTCTTCTGAATCACGTTCAGGCTTTCCATCCTGACCAACCCTGCTTTTAGTTGCTTTTGAAGCATAAATGGAACTTTTCTGTATGGATCTTTTATCAGTGGCACACGTTTATCCACTCTGATCGTGTGTTCTCCTGGAAGGCAGCCTAGAGCTTGAAACAGGTCACTGTCCATGAGTTCATCATAGACTGTCTCTCCTTCACTTTCTACAACGAGGACTCTTTTTAACAGTTTCAATTTCTCACTGGCTGTTAAACCTAGTATGGCCTGTACATCCTTTGATACCACAATGAATGCTAGCATGTGCTCTTTGTCTTTGTGTTTCACTTTGACCCATGCATTCTCCTTGCACTGGTATATCAGTACCTGAATATCCTGTCACTTTCACTTTTGTTCCATACATCTTTGGTCTGGGTCTAATCTTCTTAAAATCAGTCTCTGATATTACATTAATTTGTGCTCCAGTATCCAATTTAGCTGAAATGTATATGTCATTCACTTTTAATCTCATCATCCAGTCTCTGTTTTCTTTCTTGTTTTCAGTCACATAGAATTCCTCTGTCTCCCTTTCATCTACTGCATGAACTTGCTTTGCTGCATTTGGTTCCTACAGCAACGGGCATAATGGTTGTTTTTGTTGCACGTAAGGCATGTTTTACCATACGCTGGACACTTTTTTGGTAGGTGTTGTGTGGCGCATCGACGACATGGCTTTTGATTGTCCCATTTATTGTTGTTCACTGGCCACGCCTCTCTTTTCACTTTGGCGCGCATCTTGTTAAACGGTTTATGTCTGTTTTTGCTCATTGCATCCACGTTGCAGCTTGTTTCACTGAACAGCTCTTTTGCCTGTGATTTTACAGTTTCTAGATTTTCCATATCTAGATTTTGCTCTCTTAGCAGTCTTTTCCTTAGACTATTATCTGGAATACCACACACAAGTCTGTCTTTTATCAGTGAGTCGGTCAGTCCAACAAATTCATGTTTTGCTTCTGTTTCTTAATTCAGTCACAAACTGATCAATACTTTCTTCCATTTTCTGTACATGTGAAAAATCTGTGCCTCTCAAACATCACTTTACGTTTAGGTATGCAGTGTGCCTCAAACTGTTCCATTATTTTTCCAGTTTCATTTTGTCTCCTTCAGCAGCAAATGTGAAGTTATTATACACATCCAGAACTTCATCACCCACGACATGTAAGAACACTGACGCTTTCACTTTATCACTTTTCCTGTCAGCTCCGACTGCCACTAAATACAACCAAAGTGCTCTTTAAATTTGTTCATTTTCAGCCACATAACCTGTCAGCTTAAGTTTCACTGGTGGATGTAATCCTTGCATTTTTCACTGTGTTAGCTTCCCTTCACTGATCAGTTGCTGACTTTAGATTCTACCTTTTAAAGTTCCTTCTCATTTCTTTCATCTCACTTCTGACACCATATTTCATTTGTATGTGTGAGTTCTTAAGACAATACATGGATGACAGAAAAGGTTCTTTACTTTAAAATTGATGTGAACAGCACCATGAGGCTGCAAGTCTCCATTGCAGCTCTGCATACTGTGTGTCCTACTCTGTGTCAGCCCCTGGTGGCAGCCAAGTATAATCAAACTTTAAGGCATTGCTAGCTGCATTGCAACCATAATCACTATCAACTTGCCCATCCTCAATGCAGTGGCGTAGCTAGGGGAGGAGCAAGTCGCTTCCCTGGGAACATTTTCAGAGGTGGCGCCTTTTTGAGCTGTGAGCTTGCGGGACTCCTGTGGTGCGCTTGCATTGGTGGCCCTCCTGCACGTTGCAGGAGTTTTGTGATTTGCTTGTGCTGGTGGCCCTCCTGCATGTCGCAGTGGGCTGGGTAGCGAGCACACAGTTCTGGGGGCGGGGGGGGCGCCACTTTTGGGGAATGTGTTTGGGGGAGTGGTCTGGCCGCTGGCATTGGGACAAGGTATTTACTTTTTCTTGGCTTCCAAAATTATAAAAACCATAAGTGTGATAAAAGTAATATAATGTTGGAAGAGTGAACAGCAAATTATAAAATACCTACAAATTTTATGTTGTTTACAAACCAAAACACTTCGGCACAAAATAACATATTTAGTTAAGATTTTATTCTATACTTTGAACTGCATTATTTTAGGTCACTAACCTTTTGTGCGCACATTAATTTCCTTTGTGCACTGGTTGCAAAACATGCACGAACACACACAAAGAACAGTGGTCTTCTCCCCCTAATGTTAGAACCTGGCTATGCCCCTACCACAGTGTGAGCTGCCATTACTGCCACTCTCCCTCCTGCTCGTGATTGAAGGCTATGTTACTTTTGTTGTACTTAATGGATTATTTCGGTTTGCCTACCCAGCATTGTGAAAGAGATGCGAGACATATATTTTAACCGTGAGCAGCAGAAGTATATTATGCATAATGAGAAGAGGATGATGGACATCTCCCAGCCTCTGTTAATCAACAATCTGCCAGCATTTAGAAAGAAAGAAATGCTTAACACCATTTTGGCATCGGACCAGGTGAAAATTTCAGTCATTATAGAACCCCTGTTTGTAGCTTAAGGTTTGACCAAAAGCCATCGAGTCCTTCAAATGTATACAGGGTTTTTTATGGAGAGACTGTCTCTGCACTGTTTGACAAGTTAATCATTTGTGATAACTCCAAACAACACTGGACAATTAGCCAATGAGATTAAATAATGAATCTAAACTGGAACGTGCATTTCAATGGTGATTACTAGAGCAGAACTAAATATTCTATGTTTAATAACTCTCCCCTGACAATGAAAAATCTGCAAGCTCAACAGAAATATTACAAGATACTCGCCCACTTGCCTGAATGAATAATGTTACAATAAAGCTCAATGCTTTGGAAAACGGAGCAATCTGCTTGATTAGCCTGAGTCTCATTGGAGCTCTGAGGCTCTGATGTGACAATTCACTGGAGCAATTCACTAAGTCTTCTTTGGCCGCGACCCGCCTCCTTCTTCTCAAATCCATCTCCAAGCTGCTTGCTGCTTCTGATATGGATACATAACACCATTGTTTCATTAAAGTGTAACCACATCTAAAGATTCCCCATCCAGCAGCACCAAAGTGGCCCCTCTCCATGAATAGCCCCATCCAGACATATCGTTTCACCATCTTTTAATGAATAGGAAATGGATCCCTCATTTCCTAGTGTTGAAGAAAGATACTAAGATATTTAAGTTAGTTTTGTTTGCAGAACGTAAGCCCATTATGTGACTAAGTTTGAAGCCACAGAAATGCAGGAACCCAGTAAATGCCCTTTGTTTCCACCAAAGAGACCATTGAAAACAGAAGATCCAGAGTAAATTTTGGTCTGAAATCATTAAGTGTAAAGGATCCTATTTAAGAAAGTGCCATAGATTTCCAAGTATCATGCTCTTCATCTTTCTCTCAGCAATGCCTTCAGATGCTACTTCATTGACCAGTGATCTCACCAGTGACTGCCCTGTTAAACCATGTGACCACCCAGGACAATCTTGAGTGAAACGTTCATGTTATCGAAGAGAATAGTTTGTGACATTTTTGATAATTTACTATATGTGAATAAGGTTTGCCTGTCTGATGGCACAGATCCTGATATCCAGTCACGTTTTTCACTTTAACCATAAATATCTGAAACAAAATAGATTTTATGGCCGTTGTTGAGATCATAGAATGGAACAGCAGAGGAAAAGACCCTTCAGCTCATGATACCTCTGTTGAACACAACACCAAAGAAAGATCCATATCCCCAAACCCCCCCCCCATTCCCTCCCCACCCCAATTCCCTGCATATTCATGCATTTATCTAAAATCCTCTTAAACAATACTATTTTTTTCTGTTTCCACCACTACCCCTGGCAACCTGTTCCAGAAACTTATATTTCTGCTTGTTTCAAAAAAAATTTGTCCCAGATTTGTTCTCATGTCTCAACCCGTCTCATCCAGGCACTTCCTGCTAAAGCTCTACTGTACTCTTTCCAAAGACTTTGCATCCTTCCTGTAAAGAAACAACCGGAATTGCACATGTTCTTTTTGTATCCTGTTGATTGTTAAACCTGGTTGATAGCTTCAGAAAAGTTAGCGGTTTGCATTTAAAGAGAGAAAATTGTTGAAATATTCAACAGGTCGGGCAGAATTGAGGAAGGATGTCCTGGCTTTGGAGGCAGAACAGAGGAGTTTCACCAGGTTGATTTCAGGGAAGAAGCAGTTAGCCTAAGTGGAGAGATTGAGTCATCTGAGGGGATCTTATAGAAACATCAAATTATGAAAGGCAAGAGAAGATAGAGGTGGGTAAGTTGTTTACATTTGGTAGGGGAGATCAGAACTAGGAGACACAGCCTCAAGATTCAGGGTAATAGATTTAGGATGGAGATAAAGAGGAACTGCCTTTCCCAGAGGGTGGTGGATCTGTGGAATTCGCTGCCCATTGAAGCAATGGTGGCGACCTCAGTGAATATATTTAAGACAAGATTGGCTAAATTTTTACATAGAAAGAGAATTAAGGGATATGGGGGGGAAAACAGTAGATCTATCATTAGTCTATCATCTGATCAGCCATAATCACATTGACTGGCAGAGCATGTTTGATGGGCCAGATGGCCTCCTCCTGCTCCTATTTCTAATGAATGTTCTTATGAATCTGTGGAAAGAGAAACAGTAACATTTCAAGTCAGTTACTACTCCTGCGTTGTGCTTTCGTTATATTACAAAGTGCCTTTAATATAATGAAACAGTATCAGTCCATGTCATTGTAAGACAGAATTGAACCTGAAACTGTTAGATTTTAAAGAGAGAGGAGCAAAGGTTTTGGTGAAGGAATTCCAGCGTTTAACCATTTGACTGTCAGTTGTGAAAGTTGTGAGGATTGAAAGGTGAGAAGAACTTGCAGAAACAGAAATGCTAATCCTTGAAGGGACCTCAATAGAATGGAGAGAATCCAAATCAGGAGCCAAATGCAGGTAAATGAACATCAGTGGAAGCTAAACAAAATTTGATATGATGTGAGCCATGGGTAACATTTTGGAAGGTCTCCAATTTGCAAAAGGTGGCAAAGAGACTCATTAAAACAATGTCTGATTAAAACACTGAAACAATGTCTGATTTAGTGACCCTTACACAACCCTTTGGACTATAAACTCTTCCATCTCTTCTTTCAGATAGCCTCAGTTAGTTATCACATGAAAACTGTGGAATTTGAATCTATTACCATAGGTTGTTTACCTAAATTCATGCTTTTTACTGGTCTTGTCATCTTTTATAGTCATTAGGTCTCCTTAAAGTCATTTCTATCCTAAATATGTAACATAAACAGAATCCTCGTTATAAAACCTGGGTTACGGTTCTGGTGGTACTCAACATGATTTAATGGCTCAGCATGTTCTTTCCTTTGGTCAATCTCCTGGGAGCTAATCAATAGCAAGCTCGGCTTGAGCAAGTCTTTGTGCATTTTTCAGATGCAGCTAACAAAATAGAAATAATTTGTATTTATGTAAAGCTATTCCCATTCTCAGGACTCCTCAAAATTTTCACTACCAATTAATTCCATTTGGATACGATCCACCCCAAACACAGCATGGTCTCAAATGGCACTGAGATTTCTGACCAAAGTAAGCTTGGATTTCTGCAGTAGTTTGAACCCAAAATAATCTAACCAAGCAGCCAGAGTTCTACCATTGTGCGAAGACAAGATGGGGGCACAGTTGGTGTAGTGGTTAGCAAATGTTGTTACAGCATCGGCAATCGATCGGGACTGGGGTCTGAATTATGCACTGTCTGTAAGGAGTTGGTACGTTCTCCCCATGTCTGCATGGGTTTTCCTTGGGGGCTCCAGTTTTCTCCCACCGTTCAAAACATACCGGAGATGTAGGTGAATTAGGTATAATTTGGCAGCATGGTGGGCCAAAATGGTCTGTTACTGTCTTGTATGTCTAAAATTAAAGACTAACAGCCTAAGATATGTGGGTACAGCATATTGGAATTATATTATCTCAAAGGTAAATGCATCTCTGACTGAGGTAATCTTTTATTTCTTTCCTTAGAATCAGGCATACAGAATAAACCAGAGTGCGAGGGAAAGCCTTGAATTCCAAAGAATGCAGGATATGTCTTCCACAAGGTTGATGAAACACATGCCTGATAACTAGTCACTTACGATCAAACTCAACATACCAACTGCTCTACAGGCACAGCGAAGCCACTGGAAGATCTGTCCCTTCAGTGCTGAGGAACTGCTCAATGTCATTTTGAAAATATTCCTTCCAGCGAAATGTGATCAGTGTAACTGGAAGTGTTCATTTGACTGGAGCTTACAGAACTCTACGTTGAATTACTTGAAGTGGTTGTGGACTGTGGGATGGATCAGAATGGCCCAGCAGGGATAGTGGAGCCGATTTACACTTCTATCATCAGATCTTCATTCCGTGCTTTTTAATCAGACTCATTGTGCTGAGCACAAAGATGGCATCTAACATCATTGAAATGGATCAAGGAAGCACTGCAGTCAGTAGAAAGGGAATTTTCAGGAACGTCAGATGCCACTGATACTGGCATTCGGACGATGTGTTGAATAACCCTCCACCATCAACAAAATGTCTCCCTGCTGTTGTCTGCAAAGAAACTCTGGTGGTAGGAGGAGAGCTGTAACATTTGGGCACAATCCATACAGTACCAGGTGAAAGGCAACTTTCAGCTCTTATCAATGACAAAACTGAATGTGTGACTGTACCGCAAGGTAAGTCAGTTATATATGAATGTTAAATGTTGGAATATATAGGAAAGAAATGTTTTCATGTAAAGAAATGTAACTTGCTCATTTTATGACAAACCTGGTGAATGTATATACATAATATTATGAATAAAATGATTTATTAAATATTTGCAGTTTTCATTGTTTTGGTGGAGCCCTATTGCTGACATTGGAATTAAGTATGACTTGACTCAATGCTTTCTTTTGGCTGTTCCTGAGAACAACAGTTGCCATATGCTGCATGGGTCTTTACACAGCAGAATATCTCTTAATAATAAATCCATAATAAATCCAGTTTCTTGGTCTGGTTGACTGAAGTAAGGAACCTGCTCAGTTGGTAAACAGAGCCACAGTTCTCTATATTACAACAGGGTGGAACAATTCACCGTATTTACCTTTGCTTCATTCCATTTCCCTGTTCCTCAACAGGGCAAACAAAGGGGAGAAAGTTGCATAATTTGTGTACATGACAATAAAAGAATCTTAAATCAGATTCAGATCAGCAGAGCTTTTCCTGTCACTTCACTGATCAGTTCCGACAGTCTCTCCAGTCCCAAAAATGAGATTCTCCCATGATGAAATAAAGATTGCTTTTTATCATATCACTGAACACTCAGCATTATCTTTTGTCCTGACACTGATCTATAGAGTGCTTTGCCTGATAAATTATTATTATTAAACTAGTTCCATCATTACATACATGAATAAAAATACTTCTTTGTGTCCTAAATAGGTACTACTTTCTATCCATTATATTCCCCTTTTAATGTGCAGTACTATTGCATGGTCAGAGGATACTGAGAGTTTTTAAGCACCTTTATAATATGGGTTGCAAGTCTGTTATACATGCATGGCACCTGAGTCAATATCTAATAGTGGAGGTATTGAATATGTTGGTACGCAGCACTTTTTTAAATTAAAAACTAAATATTAAAATTAAACAACAAAAAACTTGCAGATGCTGGAAATCTGAAACAAAATCTTAAAATGCTGTAAACCCTCAGCAGGTGAGGCAGCATCTGTGGATAGAGAAATATAATGATTAAAGTCCTCAGTCCTTTGACAGAACTGAGAAACAATTAATTGGTTTTAAGTAGCTGAAGAAGTCGGAGAGGGATGGGTAGAATATCTCTGATGGAGTGAAATTGCTTTCCTCAGAAGCGTTTATTTGTGTTGCTAGTCGATAATAGCAAGGCCAGCGAGTAAGACAAATGTGCAATGCACAAAAGTGCTGGAGAAACCCAACAGCATCTGGAGGAAGGGAAGGGGAATCAATATTAAAAACAGGCAGGCGTCTGAATAAGAAGGTAGGGGGAAGAAGGAGGACAGGAGAGGCGGGGCAGGAGCAGAGGGAGGAATACAGACTAACAGGTCACAGTTGGATGCAGGTGGAAGGGTAGAAGAGAAAAATGCTGAGAAGTGATAGGGGAGAAGGTTTCTCTCTGATAGGAGAAGGAAAGGAAGGCGCGGAAAGCTGAAGGGAGACAAGGATGGGGAAAGAAAGAGACTCGAGAAAAGGGTTAATGGAAATTGGAGAAGGCGATGATAATGTCATGTGGTTAGAAAATGCGAGGAAACTGAACTAATATGATGACAGGAAGAAATATCAAGTTCTGATACACAAAAAAGGAGTGAGCTACTTATATTTGGAAAATTTGATCCCAGAACACTGCAAAAGCCCAGATGGAAAATGAGGTGTGACTGTTGTAACAGTTCAGTATATTGAATAAAGTGCAGGTAACCAGAAGGTCAGGGTTACTCTTGTGACCGAATGCAGAGGCTGCGTAAAGTGATCGCAGATTTGTGTTTGCTTTTTCTCATGTTGAGAAGTGATCATTCTGATGTTGAACGAATGATGGTTTAGGGTACCAATCGAGTTGCCCAAGTTCATTTCTAGTTCCTGAGATTTGTTGGAGATCCATTCTTTCATTCAAACAAGTGGGAATGTTCCATTAAATTTCTGATTCATTCTTTGTAGGTGGCACTGGACCTGTCTTTGTAAACACTGCATCTATGTGGTTAGTCCAGTTGATTTTCTGGTCAATGGTGATCCCCAGGATCTTGATGGTGGGGAACATAGCAATATTAATGACAATGATGTGATTAGACTCATGTTCAAAATGATCATTCTCTGGCCCCTTTGTGGGCAGCATTTCTTGCTGCACATCAGCCTATGCATGAATATTGTCTAAATCTTGTTGTGTGCAGAGGTCGAATAGCTTGTTTGTTGAAGAATTGAAAAAGGAATTGACCATTGTGTAACTATCAATGTAACTTTATTTTATGGTAGAGTAGTCAACACTTTTGCCTCTGAGTCAGAAGATTGCTTGCTGCTCTAACTTGAATAACTTATCCAGGCTGTCAAGGTAATAAACAGGTGCAATTGGTTGAAAAGTTACACCCCAGGAGATTCAGTAGCGCTGCAAGTTGTATCTCCTGCCACTCACTCAGTGGAGGAATATCACTGAAGATGGTTTGGCCTTGAACATTAATTTGAGGAACACCTGCAGTGATGAACTATCAGATGTTTGACCTCCAACAGTCGTATTCCTTTGTATGAAATGAAAATCAAATGATAGGAGCAATTTTCACTTGATGCCCATTGACTTCAGTTTTACCAAAGCTTATTGGTGACATTCTTAGTCAAATCAAGTTCAAGTCAAGTTTATTATCATCCAATTTTACAAGTACAACCCAACAAAACAGCACTCTCCTTGGTGCAAAAACATGCAAACACACGTACAGACAAACAACACATATGCAGTACGTACATATATACTGTATATAAAAATAAATAGTTACATATATAGTAGAGTCTCAGAGGGTTTATATGAGCAGTTCACACTGCCCATGGAAGAAGCTTTCCTCTGCATGGTGGTCTTGAATCTCTTTCCTAACAGGAGTAGCTGGAAGATGCTGTCTGCATCAACGATTTTGTACGACCTCTTCAGATAAAGATCCCAGTAGATCACGACAATGGGAGGGAGAGAGACCCCAGTGATTCTTTCTGCCACTCTTACAGTCCTGTCAATTGTCCTCCAATCCATTTCTCTGCAGAACTGTACCACACTGTGATGCAGCCAGCCAGGACGCCCTCGATAGAGCTCCTGTCGAAGGTGGTGGAGCGTAGGTCAAGGGTCTGACTGGGGTTTGAAACTGCAGATTTGGACATTTAGCGTGGGGTGAGGCACAGTGAGGAAGCGAGAAATGCAATGGGTCCAGTGTTGGGGGTTCTGAAGGAAGATGACAGAGAAGGGTGTGGGAACCAGAGCTGAAAATGAAGTTGACAGAATGTTGCTGGTAGACGTGGCTACCTCAGTCTTCTCTGAAGTGCAATCGTTGTGGCACTTTACTGAAAAGTGAGGAGATGCTGGGTACTATCCATGCTACCTTGATGTCCAGGGAGCTTTATCTCTGATTTGTTGGCCCCCGTTTGGATGAAGATTGAAATGGAGTCTGGGGTTGAGTGGTGGGTTGCAAAATCCAAACTGAGCATCAATTAACAGATTATTAGTAAGTGCCACTTAATAACACCATAAAAGACATTCTCTATCCCTGATGAATGAGCAGAAATTAACCATATAGGATTGCCCTGCATTTTGTGAACTGGGCGTTCCTGGGTATTTTAAAACTGGCCTTTTTGACGGTGAGAATCTTAGGAGTACACGACAATGGATCAGCCAACCAGCATTTCTGCTGAACAACTTATCATTCCTTCGGCCTTCAATTTCACAGTCACCTGCTATAACTGAGGATGGGATGAGGATCTTCTTGGAGCTGCTCTTCCTTCGACTCTTTAATTTTCCATCACCATTCATGTTAAGATGCAAAATGTTGGTAAAACTTTATTCTGTTGCTTGTGAGGTCACTTAGCTCTGACTATTGCATGACATTAAACTGTTCAGCTCCTGTATTTCAGTCATTCTGGTGTTTCTCCCAGGTCTGCACTCCTCATTGAACTGGAGTTCATCCTTGACTTGTATTGGTAAAATGAGAAATATGCCAGATTGAGATTGTGGAGTCCAGTAGCACATAACATGATAGGGGTGTCCATTTTGTGAAGGTGGGACATCTCCACAGACTTTGTTGTAGTCACCTGTATCGGGGCTCTTATAGAAAGGATCCTTTGTAGCAGGGAGCATGGTTTGGTGGAACAATGTACAGCAGAGCTCTCCAAACCTTTCCTTCGCACAACCCCATTTCAACAGGGAAATTTTTGAGACCCCAACGATGGTGTCAACAGCCAAGTAAAATGTCATAAATACTTTTGAGTGCTTTTGCGAACCCAGTCTAAATTTAAAAGCATTGTGTGAAGGGAGTATTACTCTATCTAATCTGTTCTGTTCATAGGTGCTCTCTGATTAGTAAGGGATGTGAGTGGAAAGAAAAAGTTTAAAAACCCCTGATCTAGACTATTTAAATCCAGACCTGCCTTTATTGTTTAATAGTGCAATATAATAAAAGCTTAATTCTGGGTAGAAATCAATATTTGCCTGCAGGAAAAATTTGGATTTCATCTATGATGGATACTATCAATTTCTCAGGAGTTGCATTCCCCATTTTTAGTAAGTAGTGAATATTTGGTTGCTAATTGCTGCAAGAAAACAGAATGCAGTGATTAAGTTATTGTCAGTAATGGGATTCCAATTCTGTCAAGTGCAACTTTATCTCCTTGGTTGCTAATTGAGACGAAATCATTGTGAATTCTAATGTTAAGTATCTGTACTGCAAAGTATTCTTTTATGAAAGGTAGAAGACTATAGATTGGGGAAATCTAAACGAAATACGGGAAACACCTGATGGTAGGAGGTCACGATGATGACTCATTGTTACACTGTCGGTGGAGATATCAGTAAGAGTTGCATGAAGTGACAGAGGGTTGAATCGTGATGGACCCTAACTCTACATCATTTTTCTTGGCAGCATTTACCTTTTACAGCACCATGGGCTCCCAATGTTCACTGCTGCAGCCTGTTTACACGCAAAGTGATCTGTGGGAAACACCCAAGCCACTGAGGATCATTGTCTTCCCTGATGGCTGTCCGACATACAAAACTGAAAGCTCTCACCTCAACTCTCACCTCCTCTCCTCCTTTGCAATGATTAAGGTTCCCAGTCCTCACTTGCCACTCCACCAGCTTTTGCATTCAATGAATAATCCTTCATAATGTCTGCCATCTCCATAAAATTCCTGCACCAGAAATCTCTCTCCCCCTCCCCCCCGCCCCCGCCCCTCACCTCAGCATTCTGAAGGGCCCATTCCCTCAGTGATTCCTGGGTCACACTTCCATCTGCACCACTGCTCCTCTTCTCACCACACTTTCCCCTGCACCTGCAGGTCACGAACATCGTCCTTTTCACCTTTTCACATCAGGGGCCTGTTTAGGTCCTCGGATGCCCTCCCACCATCCGGGGTCCCAAACAGCCCTAGCAGGTGAAGCTGCAGTTTACACGCATGACCTTTTATTTGATTTATCAGTCTGTACTCAAAATGCAGAATCCTCTACATTGGAAAAAACCCAAACACAGCTTGGATTTTGCAGAACATTTGGTCCACAGGGGTGTCCTGAGCTTTCAGTCCCCTATCATTTTAATTCACTGCCACGTTCCCATTCTCACCCATCCAGTTTTGATCTCCTACACCATTCCAACAAAGGCCAAAATAAATCCAAGGAACAGCACTTCACCCTGTGTCCAGGCAATGTTGCTTCCCTCTAGATGTGGTTAAAAACATACAGAAATGCTGGAGGAACTCAGCCAGTCTCGCAGCATCCATAGGAAATTAAGATATATAAACGACATTTTGGGCCTGAGCTCTTCCTTCAAGTTGTAACATGGGTTCAACAGTTAAGATAACTAGCTTCTCCTGTTTTGTCAGGGGTGGCCAGTTCTGATGTAAGGAGATTAAAAGTTACTGAGGGCATCCATTTATCTCTGCATGGGTGCTATCTGATTTGCCCAGTATTTCCAGCATTCTCTTTTCCTTCAGATGTCCAGCAACTGCTTTGTTTTACCTCCTGGTTCCAGCACTGGCTTCTTTTCCTCTCTGCTGCCTCATTGACATTTCTCCATTTGCAATTGTCTCTAAATTCCCATCTCACTCTCACCTCTCTATCATTGCCCTATTAAAAATGAGGCCCAACATCAGCTTGAGGAACAGCACCTCAGATTTCACCTGGTATGATGCAGATTTCCAGACTCATAGATCATAGAAATCTACATCACAATGCAGGCCCTTTGGGCCACAGTGTTGCGCCAACTTACTAACCTATTCTAACAACTGCCTAGAATTTCCCTACTGCATAACCCTCCATTTTTCTCAGTTCCATGTATCTATTTAATTGTTTCTTAAAGGAACCTATTGTACCTGCCTCCACCATTATTGCCAGCAGCATAATCTATGGACCCACCGCTCTCAGTGAAAAGTGCTTAACTCTTGTACCGCCCCCACCAACACCCCCCCCCCCCCACCCCACCACCCCATTCCCCATACTTGCTCCCAAACACTTTAAAACTGTGTCCCCTCATGTTAGACATTTCAGCCCTGGGGAAAAGCCTCTCGCTTTTGATGATTGTAACATGATCAATCCTTCTCATCATCTGATACACTTCTATCAGGTCACCCTTTGTTCTCTGTCACTCCAAGGAGAAAAGTCAAAGTTTACTCAACCTATCCTCATCAGGCATCCTCTCCAATTCTGGCAGCATCTTTGTTAACCTCCTCTGCACCTTCTCTGTAGCATTTACATCCTTCCAGTGGCCTGAACTGAACACACTACTGAACGACTCTGTGAAAGCTCTTCGAGGGACGCCTACCCTGAAGAAATTCGCCTTTGCTCTCTGAAGGGAGTTCTCTGGGATTCTCCCTCATGCTCTCAAGCTCTACGGCCATATACTCCACCAGACTTGATTCCACAGCCACGTGGCCTTCCTCATTACTTGCCTCCACTGCCATCTTGTGGCTCGTTGCTTTCAGCTTCGGTTCCAGGCCTCGCCATCACCTCAGGCTCTCTCCGCCTCTCCTGACAACTCCTATGTACCACCCTTGCCTCGATATGGAGGTATCAGCAACAACCCACCCTCTCACTGCCACAGCTCTGGACCTCGCTGGCCTTGGCCTGCAGTGGACCCCTCCTATATTACATGTGCCGCCAGATCTACACGTTCAACCATCGGCTCCGGATGAAGTTGACAAGGGTGCATGAGGCAGCCCTGATGTAGTCGTCAATATACTGGAGGAAGAGTTGAGGGGTCTTGTCTGTGTAGGCTTGTAGCATGGATTGCTCCACAAAGCCCTCAAGCAGGCAGGCATAGATGGGACAACCCCTCTTGTAGGATCAACAGCCATCTAGAAAACACTTGGTGTGAAGTGGGGCCTAACTAAAGTCTTGTATAGCTCCAAAATTAGATCACAGCTGTGGAATTCGATCTCACGGTTAATGAAGGCCATCTATAACGCCTTCTTAGCAACACTATCAACCTGTGCAGCAGCTTTGAGTGTCCTATGTACACAGACCCCGAGATCTCACAGTTCATTCACACCACTCATCCTCCCATCGACGTTTATGTTTTTTACACAGCTGCTGCGTTCCAGGAAATTATTGCCATTTTCGTGGAACGCAGTTTGTATAACAAGATCAGAATGGGAATAATAAATGATTCCCTTTCCGATATTTTACCTCCTCAACCCTTAGTAAAGTTCCTGGAATGCCTGAAGTCTAAACTTAATTGTAGGCATTCCATGAACAATGGACTAATGAACAGCACGTATCGATGTGGTGCAATTCATGTCTCACTCGACATCACCGCAGTGGCACTGTATGTCCCACGTATGTCAGATATCGAGGTTGGCGTCACCGCAGAAGCGTGGCAAGTCCCACCTCCTTATTTACCGCACTTCCTGTGTGAACGGCCACTCCCAGAAGGTAGGGAGACACTTCAGAATGGAAAAATCACACAAGTTCTATATAAAAAAACATAATTGTAATCTGCCTTCAAATGTCTCAACGTCAACTTGCACAGTTACAGGAACAGGCCAGTTTTGCTGTCAATCGTCCACGTAACAATCTCAGGGTTTCTCTCTGCATTATTGCAGCCCAGCCACTTATTTCAGCTCTGAATCTTACAGCTTTTGCATGTTTCTTCATCTGTGTTCTCTTTCTCTGATTCTCTAATTAACCTCTCAACCAGTTATTTTCATCAACTGTTTAACTCCATAGAAACCTTGGTCGCATCCTATCACAGAAATTCCTTTTGATTCAATCTATTACTCCCCCATCTTCTCGGCAACTTGTTTTCTCTTCTTCCCAGTTCCGATAAAAAGGTCTGTGGCCTTCGATAGAAGCTGCCTGGCCTACTGCATGGGTCCATTTGCCCTCCTCCAGGCAGATCAGCTACAATTTATGAGCATTTATTTCCTCTTCGAAATGACCAGCAAAAGCAATTGAGTCACCAGGATTAACTTGATCTCCAAGCCACCACAAGACATCCCCTTCACACTCTCCAGCCTTCCTGCTCCCTGCAATGTATTTACTCTTTTCCAGTTCCATTGAAGGGTCATCAACCAGAAATGTTAATGTCAACCAAAAGTGTCTTGATAAAGGGTTCAGACAGGAACACTAACTGACCATTTCTACCCACAGATGCAGTCTGTCCTGTTGAATCCCCCTAGTAGTTCTTTGTCTGATCAAGATTCCACCATCTATAGCTTTTGTATTCCTTTAACCAGAAATATTAGTTCTCCAGGCCTGCCTGTTGAGTGTTTCTAACATTGCTCATTCTTATTTTAGATTTCCAGAAGTAAAAACAATTAATTACTTTTATAAGAGTCCTTCTGCATGTTTCTTTTCATGTCCTTTCTTTCACTGGCGTCACTAGCGGGATGCGGACCACACTGGGGGACACAATCAGAGGAGGTGACACCAAAATTACTGTCTATAAAATTTTTGTGCCGAGCTTCATCAGATATTTATTATTTTTTATATAAATATCCCTGTAGTTAGTTATAACAATAAAAACATTTTTCTTAAGCCCAGCTTACATGTATCAATATTCCTACAAGGCTAAAACTTGATTCTAATTTACTTTTTGAACCTTCTAATATCTCCGGTCAGAGCTGTCGTAATTAACCAATAACAATGATGCTACAAATCACATGGTTTTGTCTGCTCGCACTGTTGTTTTTGATGGTGCTGGTGCTTTTGTCAAATGTCCTGGATTTTTTTAGCTACAGTACTGAGGTAATTAGTATTTGTGAGAATGAAGTAGAATTTAAAGGAAAAGAAGGAACAAAATCAAAAAAGGGATTCTGCTCAGTTACTAATAAATGTGGCAACTAATATTGTTGTAATTCAGTGTAGAAAGATTTTACAAAACAATTTTGTTGTTAGTATTCATATAATCTAAGAGGTCCATGGGGGAAGTGGGGAGTGGGTGACACCAACCGCAGTGATGTCTCTGCTTTGCTTCCTTGCAGAGTCAGCCTGGCTTGGTGTAGTTGTGTGACAATTCTGCCTGGATACATTCCTGGAGATGGCTTTACCTTATTTCCACTCTGACTCTACCCTATCCTAAACTCCTGCCATTGACCATGCACACCACATGACAGCTTGGATTACTCTTGGTCGTAACCCAGTCTGCCTTTTACTTCTCCAGCCAGGATTTTTACAATCAATAAAATGATTGAAAAAGTTTAATTTTGTTAAGCTCCAATTACTTTTTATTCTGAGCATTTGGTTCCTACATTGTCCTGAAATGGAATCTTCCATTTATGAAGAGCCCAGGACTGTCAGAGAGAGGTGACAACCGCATTGGCCATGATGAATTAATATTGGGCTTCAGCATCTAAATAAAGACAACACAAACAGTCACACTGCATTTGATATTTAACACATTAGTTAACACATCCCTAGTATGAAATTGATATTTAACACAGTGTGAGATAGCCTGATAGAAACAAATCAGCTTGGTGAGTCCCCAATTAAATGATCTAGTAATCAACATCATATGTTCTTTTTGCATTTTGTCCTGATTCTCTGCATTGCATGCATTTTGGGCAACTGAAACTCAAGGCTAGGGCTAATCCTCCGAAGATTTCGAAGCAGCTTCCTGCCCAGCCAAAATACATGGAGTTTCCACTCTGATACTGGGTGTCGGTATCAGGGCTGATTTTGTGCATCAAGGACATGTAGAGGGTGAGTGGTGTGATGCACAGAGATCCGGCCAGGATAATAACAACCCCACTGGCCCCAGCTACATTGCGCAGAGGAAAATCCATCCAACACCGAATCCCTACACTGGCCACAATGATCCCCATCCCACACACCAGGAGTGAACTCAACATCAGAGCCCTAGACCACTGCACAATCTCATCCCTCTGGTACACAGTGGTCACTGGCCAACATTTTTTAGTGTCCTGCAGTTCCAGGCATGATTCCCACAGACCATCAGACTTCACTGCTATGTTCTTCCCTAGGTTGAAGGGCCCCTGTCGCCATTGGGGCGTCAAAACTGCCACGAATACCAAAACCAGTCCCACGGGAGCACTGACGATCCCGATGATCATCGGTAGTGGTGTCCGCATGTTGCAGATGCTCTGGGTTCAGCTGGAACCTGCAAGGTGGAAAAGCAAGGAAAGGAGGTCAGCATGAATGTAGATCATTTGGTAGCAATCGACCTGATTTCTTACTGGAAAGAATGTAAGTCAGTGTGAATTGGTGTCCTGAATCCCAACCAACCTGCTGGAAGGTAGGAGCACACTGAGTATCACCAGGGTTTGAAATACAGAAGTCTACAGGTGCCGTGATTGTAGTAAAAACACAGAGATATGCTGGAGGATTTCAGCCAGTCTTGCAGCATCCATAGGGCATTGGGCCCTTCTTCAAAGTATAAACAAAAAACATGAAGACTGGGGAAAGAAAGGAAGAACAGGGAGGGGGAGAATGCCAGACCAAAAGTTGTTAATTGGATATGATAAGAGGAAAGGTGAAAATTGAATTTGGCTTTGTGAAAGGAGACAGATGGAAAAGGGGTGGGGGGGGGGGAGGGAGAGACAGAGAGACAGAGCTGGGAAAGGTGACAGGGGGAAGAAGAGGGAGGTTCACTAGGGTGGTGCGGTCAGCGCCAGCGATCCGAGTTCAAATCCAAGTGTAAAGGAGTTTGCACACTCTCTCTATGACTGCATGGGCTTCCTCTGAATGTTCCAGTTTTCTTCCACCTTTCAAAAAGTACAAAGATTGTAGGATAATTGGTATATATTGGGGGACATGAGCATGTGGGATGGAAGGGCCTGTTATCGTGCAGTATATTTAAATTTTTTTTAAAAATCAAATGTTAGGTTGCCAAACATAATACAGAAATATTCCTATTTACTGTACCTCAGGCATTAAACCCCCCCTCCCCCCACCAGGCTAGGGGTTCACACCCATTCTTCTCAAAATTTGTGGAAACTTTTATATTTGACAGCTCCCAATAAGTTGTCCATTAGCAAATTTATCTAATGATGTATTTTACAAAATCCCTGCATAGTGTGTGGAATTAGCAAGATTACATCATGATCCTCCAGTTCCCTCTCACATCCCTAAAACATGCTGGTTGTCGGGATAATTGGCCACCATACATACTTGCAATGTAAGTGGGCAGTTGGGGAACCAGGCAGGTCTTAATTGGCATGTGGTTGCACCAAATGAGTTCTCTTTTTTAACATAGACAGTGAATCTTCTCCTGTTCCTCATGCTCATTCAGTTCATGGTCCCTCTGGGGAATTGCCATCAATCCCATTCTCCCTGCAACCCAGTCAGTGTGGTAAAAAATTATAAATATACAAAATAGCTAGAAAAGAAATATTCACAGTTACAGTTAAAGGAAAAAAAAGAGTTTGGTAACATGATTGTGTGAGTATGCATATCCACTGTATAGAATCAGTAGTATCTATTAAATAAAATTCAGGGATATCCATTAGGCAGAGTATATGGATGTCTAAGGGATTGTTCCAAATGCATGAAATAGATGACAATGAATAAAATATGTTCCATTGATGAAGAGAGCATCAATTCAGATATAATGGTAGATGATGGAGGACTATAGACGTCCTCTCCACCATTACAATCTCTCCTTCAATGACATTTCAGGTTCATACATGATGTTTGAAAATAATCTATTCTATTCTGATTCTATCCTCCTTTCCCAATGTGATTTCCATGGAGCATGGGAGAGTTATCTGTAATGTTCCAGTCCATTGGATAATAACTTCCAGTTTATTCTCTGTCTTATAATTATTTGCTTCACTTTTTCATTTATATTTAAATTTTAAATTAAGTTTGGACATACAGCATAAATTTGGACATACAGCACATACAGTATTGGACATACATAAATTTGGACATACAGTAACAGGCCCTTCCAGCCCGAGCCCATGTTGCCCAAATAGCCCAATTAACCACAAATCCTGGGTAGTCACCAGAGCACCTGGAGGAAACCTGTGCAGACACTGGGTTAATAATCTCCTCACAGTGGAGATTTGATACCCGGTCGTGCTAACCTCTGCATTAACCTCTGCATTAACCTCTGCATTAACCTCTGCATTAACCGTGCCACCCCATGTAATGACTTTCTCCAATTCTTTCTCATTCTTAGTTTGAATTCCCATTTTGCAATTTTATTTCTTTCATGTTCTCCCTATCAGAATTGTTTTCACTTACAATATTTTTATTCTCTCTTTGCTTTCTATTCCTTTAAATTCAAATAATTACTATGGATATTTCAGAAAATAAATCATCAATTTCTAACATCTATTTCATTCTTTATCTTCCATGTGATCTCTGATTTTTCTTACCACGGTTTCATCTGTTTTTGGGAAGGTATTTGTTCCAGATTGATCTCTATTTTGAGACATGCGCAGAAAAATTCTCTAAGGAAGCAGGGAGACTACTTGGGAACCATATGCTGGGATATGGCTGTGATCATTTATTTTTTGTGGGATGCAATTAAGAAGGAAAGATTAGGGACAATTTTGATTATGAGAGTAATTGGTCAATTTTCAAAACACATTTCCCCGCAGCCTTCAATAAAAATCAATAATTAGCAAGTCACACTGTACCTGTGGAGAAAGAAATCAATTGCTGATTCAAATCGATGATTTTTTAGCAGCTGCTGTTCACACAGATAATTCCACTGAAATCACTGATACCATTGATTCTATTGGATGGAAGTTACAGTTAAAGAATATTTGTTTATATTTAAAGCAGGAGGAAATTGTCTATAAGCATACACACACACACACACACACACACACACACACACACACACACACACACACACACACACACACACACACACACACACACACACACACACACACACACACACACACACCAGTAGCAACAGGTGTCCACAGCCACGTGTCAGTGATCTGGATAAAGGTTTTGAAAAGAAAAGACCCAACACACTATCTAGCCAGTGCCTAAAATGTGATTCAATGTCTCAATTATTTATTCCTTGAATTATCTGTCCAAGCCTACCTTCAGTTTTCTCACAGTCTCAGTCTGTATATCAGGATCTTCTGTGTACGGGTATCATAATAATGTGAGTTTGTCGTCATACCCTTTGGTACAATGTACAGATGCACAGATGCACTGAAATTCTTGCTGCATAAGATACACCAACTACAATAGTATAAATCAAGCTATCACAATTTGTCATGAGACAGTAAAAGAAATAATAAATATACCATATATACTCATGGCAAAGTCAAACTTTTTTTAGACCAATTTTAACTTTAAATTTATGGGGTCGACTATTGCCTGGATACTACTTTCAACTGCGGTAAATATCTACATCATCAGAGATGTTGGGAGATCCAATGGGCCAGGACCGGGACCAGGTGGGAACTCCGCATTCGAGCTGGAAGTGTGAGAGGCCAGGACCAGGTGGAAAGTCCACTTTTGAAGTGTTGGGACCTCCAATGGGTGTGCAGGAGGCCAGGACCGGGTGGGAAGTCCACTTTTGAGGCGTCGGGACCTCCAATGGGTGTGTAGCTGAGGCCAAGGCATGAATTCACGACTTAGACTTTGGGAGCTCTGACCTCTGGGCAGCTGGAGTCAAAATGAGAGACTAGGGTCGACTTTTACATGTTATCAATTTTTACAGTCAATGGACTATTGGGATTTCTTCCCTAAGAATTGGCATGGTGAGATAAATAGGACCCTTCTATGCTGTTAAAAGATGGAGTCATTATGTTCAGTATGTCTGAGCCTTTGACCCTTCCCTTGAGCACCTGGATTGCAATGTTGAAAATGTTTCCTCCAGGAAAGCATGCATCTTGTCATATTCTGCTTGTGAAACATCACATAATACACAATTTATTCACAATCCATTGCTGCAACAAAAGCAGGGGAAATCAGTTTGCAGAAACCATTGAGTGAAGAATAATATACAAACTCTTTTATATCTATTGAGCATTTTCATTTTGCCTATGAGGCTGCTCCAGTTGAGGGTAAAATGGCCACGGGCATATTTGGTCTGATCTGACAAAAGCTGGCGAGAAAGCAGAGGTGGGGAACTGGATCCTGATATGAACACTGCACCAGCTAAAAGCTTTGTTCATTTTCAAAGATTATAGAATGGAGTTACAAGTCATGAATAAAACATACTTGGCAGGTTTTGACCTACTTAGCCCTAGGAAGCTGTACTACCAACAATGTCACACAGAGGTCACCAATCACTCAGGATTAACCAGTAATGGTTGAGAAGCAAATTGGAACTAAAATGTTGAATCAATCAAGCAGTAATACACAAAAATCTGCAGAAGCTGTGGTTGAAGTAAAAACACAAAGCCGGAAGAACTCAGTAGGTCAAACAGTGTCCTTCATATAGCAAAAGTAAAGATACATAACGTTTCAGTTAAATAAAGCAAATCCTGGATCTTAATTGAGATTTCAAAGTTCAAATATATGGATTTTATTATGATTTTATTGCTTTAAAATCTTCCATTGGGAAGAAGGGCTACACCACTGTGTCTGCCCTGATCCTGGGCTACACTGTGTCTTCCCTGATCCTGGGTTATACTGTGTCTTCCTGATCCTGGGTTATACTGTGTCTGCCCTGATCCTAGGCTACACTGTGTCTTCCCTGATCTTGGGCTATACTGTGTCTGCCCTGATCCTGGGCTACACTGTGTCTTCCCTGATCCTGGGCTACACTATGTCTGCCCCGACCTTGGGCTACACTGTATCTGCCCTGGGTCTTGGGCTACACTGTGTCTCCCCTGACCTTAGGCTACACTATGTCTGCCCTGGTCTTTGGCTACACTGTGTCTTCCTTGACCTCAAGCTACAGTGTGAAGTCCTGATCTCAGCCTAACATTTTTTTTATATCCAGCATTTGCTGCCAAACCTTCCCTTCCTTTGTGATGGTAAAGTACATTTATTTGATACAAATAAATGGCTTACCTGGTCATTTTGGATTCACAGCAGATTCATATGGGCCAGACCAGATGAGGGTGGCAGATTTTCTTTTCTGTTGTGCATTATGAACCAGAGAGGGTTTTTTTTTTAAATAATATCCAGTAGTTTCATGGTCACCATTACTGATATCAGTGTTTAAAAATCCCAAATCTTCTTATTAATTGAATTTAAAATTCCTGGAAACCACTGGCACTGGTTGCCCATTGAGTTCCTCCAGCAGATTGTATTTGGAATTTAGGAGAGACATTTTTCCCAGAAAAATGGTTATAATTGAGAACAGTGCAACAAGAAGCAATTGAGGCAAATAGCATAGATATCATTCAAAGAGGAAGCTGGGCAGAGATCTGAGGAAGAAATGGTTGGTAGAGGTTATATAGACTAAGAGGATTCAATGGAGGAGAGCAATGTGGAGCACAAATGTAAAGGTAAAGGTTCCATTATTGTCACATAATACCACATTTAGAATATAACATGAAGTTCTTTAACTTTGTTCACCATAAAGACAGAAAGTTGACACTTTGTCCAGCACAGCCCCAGGAAGGAATGAACTCACAACCCCTAGTTTTTGCAAGTCCAGTGTAACACCATTATTGACCTCTTGGATTTTATTGCTTGGTTTCATTGCTGTAATACTAGATTTACCTTTCAGTGCTGTAATGATTATTTTGTGTAAACCTTTCTAACTGATTCTGTTTTCTGCTTCCTCTCCAGACTTCTGAACCCGGGGAGAGTGCAAGTCAGAATCAAGAACGCAGGTTTTCCCTTTCAATGCTTTATTAACTCTTTAAATGTAGAATTGTTTAATTTTACAGTTTAGAGTTTAGTCTGCCCAGTGTTATATTTTCCACCTGGAGTTACTGACACAAGAATTGTAATTATTCTTTCAACTACAGGTAGTATGGTAGCGTAGCAGTTGCCACAATACTATTAGGGCAATGACCTGAGTTCAAACCAGTCGTTGTCTGTTCGGAGTTTGCATGTTCTCCCTGTGTCCATGTGGGTTTCCTCGGGGTGCTCTGGTTTCCTTCAAAGTTTCAAAGACTTTCAGGGTGAGAAGGTTAATTGGTCACATGGGTGTATTTAAGCGGCATGGGTTTGTGGGCCGAAGGGGCCTGTTACTGTGCTGTATCTCAATGAAATCTACACATTTCCACTCAGTTTCCAAGGACATTACCACCAAAGAAGTGTTTAATTTTTTTTGTAATTTAAGGATAAAGCACAGTAGCAGGCAAGCAAGCCCCTGCCAACCAAATGCACCCATGTGACCAATTAACCCTAACTTACTAAGCCATATGAACTCCTTATGAACAGTGGTGGATTCAAACCTAGGTGGCTGCTACTGTAACAGCATTGTGCGAACCACTTCCCAAACTATGCTGTCCTCTAACACGGTTTTCTTCTCTAGTGTCAGTACTTTACCATGCAATTTAAACACATCATCAATGTGTCCTCATTAAAAGGGATGGCTCAATGCAAATACTCTTGCCCTTGTATGGGATTGAGGTCTGTTTGCCCAGCTGGATGTTGAAACCCCTGTGGTTCTATTCATAATGCAGGGATGTTACCAAGTAACCTATCCAACAGTCTAAGGTTAGACATCTGTGTAAAGTAAGCAACAGGAAATTTGGGTTAAATGAGGAAAGATCAAAGAAATATTCCAATCCCGTCTCATGGCATGGCTCCTTAGATGATGGACTATCAATCTAAAGCAGCCCTTCTCAATGGAGGTCCTGGGGGCTGTAGCACATTTAAGTAAAAGCCTTACTTTCTTATCACCTCATATAACATAAATATTTTTTTATGTAGTTGGTAGGAGAGAAGTATTGAAGAAACCAAAACTTGGCTGCTCCACAAGGAAGGAGTCCCATAAACTTTGTACAGAGTCCTGGGGGGTACAGTGTGAAGAATCTCATCTATCACGTGACCCCAGTTGGAAATCACAATACCTGCCAATCAAGGTTCATGACCTGGGCCAGACCCTCCAGCTTGCTGTACTGTAAAGTCCATCATGTTGGGCAGCTCTTTTTGGCTCTTCGGTCCTGAGACAAATCCTGTTCCACTCCAGGTCACAAACTGTGGACAATGCTGGAGGGATTGGGGCCACTGTATATTAGTGTTATAAATAACATTGGAACTGTGCCCACATTAGACAAGTTGTCCTTGGTTCTTTTAAGTTTGTATAAACAGTTGCTGGTATCAGTAATTGTTGTGACTGGGTTATGCCCTGTTTGTATGTGTGTAAACAGTTGCTAGTATCAGTCATGTCACTGTTTATACTGTGTTCTGTGATTGAGGATACTAGTGTATGATGTCCCTGTTGCCATCCCCTTATATATGCTTTAATAAAGATCCTTCCTGTGTTCAGCCTATGTCCAGACTCGTTGCTCTTTGAACCCATCAAACTTGTTTCCCTTCCCACACAACAGGGAACCATAACTGAAAAAAGGTTGAGAATGGCTAGTCTAAAATATAATAAAAAGCAAATCCCCAAGTGTAACCCACTCACTGGCTTATTCCGATTTTAAAGCTAATTTAGTCATTGAAAATAGCCTCAAAGTGATCAAAACCTCTATGTGAAGTATCAAAAAATAAATAAGAAGAAAAGTGTTAAGAAAAGAATGCACTAATTCTAAGATTTGGGCTTTTTCCTGATTGCTATAAGGTAACAATAGCCTCAGGTTACGTACAAGGACAGATATGGGAAAAGTAGGGTGCTGATCGGCTGTGCTAGAATTGGGCTACATCCCAGCAATCCAGGGCTGCTCAGAGTTTCTGTTGTCAGACTTGTGAAGCATTGGCATTGAAAGATGTTAAATTGAGATAGCACAGAGGACTGTGTGGGGGATTTGAAGGCAAAAGAGAATGCAGATGCTAGAATCTGGAACAAAAGGCAGAATGCTGGAAGAACTCAGCAGGTGAGGCAGCTTCTGTGAAGGCATAAGGTGTACAATGATGTTTGGGGTCGAGGCCCTGCATGAGGACTGAGAGGGAAGAGGAACGTTTGCCAGTCTGTAGCAATACAAGAGGAAGGGCATGGGATAGAGGCTGGTGTGTGATTAGTGACCCAAGACAATGATGATGTGCCGGAAAAAGCAGATGGGGCAGGGATATGGGAGATATGATCAAGGGGAGAAAATTAAGTGCACAGATGAGTGTGGGGGGTGGGGGTTGGTGAGGGGAGAGGAGAAAATCTGGGACATGGGTTACCTGAAGTTAGAAAATTCAATTTTCATCCCATTGCATGGTAAATATTTGGCTATTTTTCAAAAGGTTCACTTCCTGAAAGCATATTGGGGATTATGATAGACAACTTCAAACTGAACACAAGGATAATTTCAGATTTGCTGTATACTGTAGGAAGTTGCAGAAACGCTAAGTTAACTTTTATTGAATTTAGCAAGTTTAATCACATAATATGCTGACACATTACGTTATTTCAAATGACCCAAAAAGGTTTTGCCACTGATTTTCATTTATACTCAGAATCTTATGCCTCTTGTGTCAGTGTCCAACAATAATCGGCCACCATCGATAGAATCCAGTTGCCCTGATACTCCTTTTCCATGGTGGCAAAGTCCTGGTGAAATATTAATAGTTCTGTTAAGCATACTATGACATCATCTGCAAATAGACTGATTTTATATTCCTTTTATTTTTATCGCTTTTATTTTCTGTTCTTATCAGTTCTGCCAAGGGTTCTATAGCTAAAGCAAACAGTGAGGGAGATAGTGGACATCCCTGCCAAGTTGACCTTGGTTCAATTATATATCCATTTACTGTCACCTTCACCAATTAATATATTTCTCTGGTAGGTTGAACCGCTGTAGTACTTTAAATAAATAATTCCATTCTACCCTGTCAATGGCTTTCCCTGCGTCAAAAGCAACCACCACTGTTGGAGTCTTCTTTCCTTGTACTGCATGGATTAAGTTAATGAACTTAGAGATATTGTCCATTGTTTGTCTTTTCTTAATAAATCCAGTTTCATCAAGTTTTACTATTTTTGGTACACAGACAGCCAATCTGTTTGCTCATAGTTTTGCTATTATCTGATTCCACCTGCGTTGAATTCGCCCATCGTTATTGAATGAAGATCTACCGGGACCAATGCCTGAAGAGGGCACACAAAATCAGTGAACCGGTGCGGACTCGAAAGGCCAACATGGCCTGTTTCCGCTCCGTAAATGGTTATATGGAAACCTCTCACCATGTTCACCATTGACTGCACCAAGATCAGCAGGGAAGAGGACCAAGTGCAAATGCAGAAAATGAATTTTCAATGACATGTGGCACTTCATGGTTTTGCATGTTTGAAGTAGACTTAAAATATGACAAGAAATCGCAAAAATAGGTTATATCTAAACAATGGTATAGGAAAGTTTTTAAGGTGATTTTCATGATCAGCAGCTCAAAATCCATAAAATACAACCCAAAAGTGGTCAGGAAGCAAAATTTTCTTGGTCCAGTGTTATTGAAAGGTCAGTGTATGAGTGGAAAGTGAGTTTAAATGACATGCAGCTGAAATCTGATGGAGGCCATTGTAGATGGACCTCAGCTACTCAGTAAAATGCTTGCTTGACTTTCACTGGGTTTCACCAATGTAGAGGAGGCCATGTGCAGTAAACCCATTAGGAGAGATGCAAATTAATCCCTGTCTTATGATCAAGGAGATAAATGCCTTTCTCCTGTGAGGTAATTTGCCAGCCTATTCTGCATGGACTAATGGCCAGATATAAATAGGTATTGCGATATTTGCATCTTTTCATCATTCCCAAGCCTGCTGCAACTTTTAAAAATATTTTATTGTGATTTTCCTGGACTCGCAAAATTCAAACAGTGTAATCTTTCAATATTCATCCAATATACAGAGTTTGTACTTATTCCACCCCCCACCCCCCACTCCATCCTTACCCTACTGGAAAAAAAACAGTCAATTAAATTGTACAGATAAAAGTTCCTATGGGTTCATAGACCCCTACAAAACCCGAGGTTAAAAACAACCAGGATGGCTTAATAACAAAGGCTAAAGAAAAAAAAATAAAAGGAAAAAAAAGCTCAAAACTAAACTAAAAAAAAACACATCACCTGCACCATGTCCCACTTTCTTGGTCACTTTGGTTTCCTTGCTAGGATGGATTGCTAATCGTACCCCTATTTCAAAGGGGAGGGATAATCAATCTGTGTGCCAATATATTTCAAGTAAGGTTGCCACACTCTAACAAATGTACTATGTTTGTTCCTTAGATTGTATGTGATTTTCTCCAGGGGAATGCAACTCTGAATTTCCACATTCCATTGTGTGGTATTTGGTTGGGAATCGGACTTCTGCAAAACCACCGTACATTTCCTGGCTACCAGACGGATGGAATTTGATCTTTGGTCAATCTAAAACTCACATCCTCAACATCTCCCAGAAGGTACAACTCCGGATCCTGTGGAAAATCCACTTTAGTAATTTATTTTTTCAGAATGCCCTGCAGGTAAGCAAGACAATCTTGGTTTAAACTGCAAGTTACGTTATTGTTTATGTCTCCTGTTCCTGAAGGGTTATGTGAACTTTTTTATTTATTCATTCATAAGATGTAAATGTTGCACAAAATCAGCATTTACCACCCATCCCAAATTTCCCGCTAAACTATGGCCTGGTGAAACTTCTCAGAAGCTAGCAAAGAGTCCAATACAAGGGTGAGTGTGAATTACTCATGGGCCAGATTGTCAAGTTTATTGTCATTTAATTGTACAAATACAACCTGACAAAACTTTGTTCTCTGGTCCTCAGTGCAAAACACACATACTGATAAATAATACATATGCAGGACAAGTATTCATATACGCAAAAACACACACACACAGAAAAATAAATATTGTTTCGTGAATATAAGAGTCTCAGGGGGTGAGTGTGAGCAGTTCCTTTGGTCGTTCACCGTTCTCACTGCCCGTGGGAAGAAGCTGTTCCTTAGTCTGGTGGGGCTGCCTCCGATACTCCTGTATCTCTTTCCCAAAGGGAGCAGTGGAATAATGCTGTGTGTGGGGTTGGAGGGGGGGGGGTGAAAGGGGTCCTCAACAATTTTGCGTCCCCTCTACAAGCAACAATTCCGATAGATCATTTTGATAGGGCAGGTGGGTTTGAGGGAGACCGCAGTGATCCTCTCTGCCACTCTTATGACCCTGTGGATTGACATCCGATGCATTTCTCTGCAGCGACCGAACCAAGGCGAGGCATAAGTAGATTTCCTTCCTTGGTTTTGGCCATTATCTAGTTATTTCATGGTCACTGTGACTGATTCTAGCTTTTGACTCCAGAGCAGTAAAATTCATGATTGCATTGCATTATCTGTTCACTAATCAATGATTACCAGTATATTAATCATCATAGCTCTTATATTGGATCACAAGCAGGGACAGGTCCCCATGGCAACCAGGAGAGTTCGCAAAGGATTCACTAACTTCATTCTGGCATTCAGCTTCAATAAATTGTTCCTTAGTTACATCTTGCCCAAGTAAGTATTCTATTGTACTGGAATAAAGGACAGTATTACATTCAATATTCACAATTTTTTAATGCTATCATTCTAAACTATTCAATGCAATTTGTTGGATTAACATGTTTTGGTGGCAAGGTTAATGTAATGGTTAGCAAGTTCGAATCCACCACTGTCTGTAAAGAGTTTGTGCATTCTGCCATGTCTACGTCGGTTTCCTCTGGAAATTCCAGTTTCCTCCCATCTTCAAAACATATGGGAGTTGTAGGTTAATTGGATGCAATTGGGCGGCATGGGCCCATGGACCAGAAGGGCCTGTTACCATGCTGTATGTCTAAATTTTAAAATAAACAAATTGGAGTTTGATGATCCTATGATTAGCATAGAGACTTTGAATTTGGCCCTGTCTGTAAGAAGTTTGTACATACTAACCGTGTCTGTTTGGGTTTTCTCTGAGTGCTCCAAAACATATGGGGTTCAAGGTTAATTTGGGTGTAATTGGGAGGCATGGGTTTAAATGACCAGAATTGGCTTCTACCATATAACCATTTACGGAGCGGAAACAGGCCATGTTGGCCTTTCGAGTCTGCATCGGTTCACTGTTTTTGTGTGCCCTCTTCAGGCATTGGTCCCAGTAGATCTTCATTCAATAACGATGGGCGAATTCAATGCAGGTGGATGTTGTGAATAAAATTTTTTAATTTAAACCTCTGGCTCAAGACACGTCCAACTTCTTTGGTGCAAGAAGCCTACACAAAGAAAGATTTTGGCAGTCTGGATATTCAGGACAAACACAAAGTCAGCCCACAGATGCCCAAAGTGGAAATTTCATGTGGAGAGCACCCAAGGAGAGTGAAATATAAAACACTAGAACACTCCACAGATCAGGCAGCACTTGTGGGAAGGGAAACTGTTCATGTTTCAGATCAAGGATGTTTCACTCTTTCCACATATGCAGCTGGACCTGCTGAGTGCTTCCAAGATTTTCTGCTTTTCACTTGGATTTCCACTTCTGCATTTTTTTATTATCTTGGGAGGAGGTGTTTGGAATTTGAGCTGAAACACATTATTTCAGACAATGGAGGGAGCATGGCTCTACCCTGGTCCTGCCCTTGATAATTTTATCCATTGCAGTGGTTCTCCATTTTTTTCACCCCTCACATACTGCCTTAAATAATCCCTTACTAACCACAGAGCACCTATGGCATAGGATTACTTAAGGTGGTATGTGAGTGGAAAGAGAAAGGTTGAGAACCTCTGATCCATTGGCATAAACCTTGGGAGCCGAATACTCATGCCCTGTACTATCACATTTCTATAATTCTAGCATTGGTGTTTATCTTCCACAGTTTAAACAACATTGTGCAAATTCCACAACTTGCATGTATTTTTTGGATGCACCAGCACACCTTTCCAACCAGAAACCAATCCAATGTATTACTCTGCCCAGTTACTGTATAAAGGCAGGAATACATCAAGAACCAACATCGAGAACCAACACTCTTCCAGTGGCAGATTAACTGCCACTCAGGCCCCTAGGATAAGCTTCAATAAGGCTCCCCCTGACCTTGCCTCCCCCCCACCCCCGCCTCACCCTTCATTGAATAGAATAAAGTGATGTTGTTACATTAAATAACATATTAGAGGTCTCCAAAGTGGTCGATCAGACTATCCAAGGGGTCAAAAAGTGCCAGGGGGTCAAAAGGAGGTCAGTGAACACATGGGGGGGGGGTCAAATGAACTTTTGGGGTTGAAAGAATTGTAGACCCCAAGATCCCTGTTCCTGGCCAGGAGCCCGAGGTCCCTGCTCGTGCTGGGAGCCTGAGGTCCCCACTCCTGCTGGGCTCCCCTCCCTTCCGGACCCCTAGGCTTAAGCCTACTCAGCTTAATGGTTAATCCGCCACTGCACTCATCCCTGAACATCCCTAAATACAATACATCCTAAGGGATTTAAGGATTATTTTTGAATATTTTGTTTATAATTTTCCACTCAAACTTCAACAATTGTCAATACTGTTAATATCATAATTAACAATATCAACATTATTTACATTTTGTATTTGTTAATTCCATAAAATCTTCTCATGGAGTTTGTGTTTTTTATTACCCCCCCCCCCCCCCCACCACAACATTGAAGATTTAACACCCAACTAATTACACTTACACACAATAACCAAAATACTCACAACAAAGGTATGGAACTTATATTTGGGGATTTATGGGTTTGTCACGTCATGGCGGCCAGCGCATAACCTGCTTACCTTTTTCCACAGCTTTCCCTGGTTAGAATAGGATGGACCCCTTCCACTCCCTCACCAATGGAGAGGTGAATTAGGAGGATAGGGCAGGGCAGTGAGGCATGGTGGTCCACACTACAATGATGCCCCTTTGTAGTTCAAGGAGGGCTGCCAGACCTTCAGAAAAGTACTGTATTGCTTCCTTACGTTATAGGTAATTTTCTCCAGGAGAACACAGCTCTGCATTTCTGTGTTCCAACATTCAATGCTCATAAAAGTTGGACTTCTATGCAACTGCTATGTACTTCCTGGCCACCGCCAATGCGATCATGACAAATTGAATTTGAAATTTGGACCGCTTCATTGTAAGTCTTGCATCCATTATGTTTCCCAACAGGACAGCTCTGGGTCCTGTGGGAATTCTTTACCTATGATTTTTTTTCCAGGGCTTGGCCCAATTCCACCCAAAAGGGTCTCACCTTGGCACATAACCAGGTTGCGTCCACAAAAGTCCCTGTCACAATGCCACATCTAAAACATTGGTCTGATAAAGATTTAAGAAATTTAATTTAAATTTAGACATAGAGCACAGCAACAGGTCATTTTGGTCCATGAGTCTGTGCTGCCAAATTTACACCCCATTACCCTACACTCCCGGTATGTTTGAAACAGTGGGAGGAAACTGGAGCACCCGGAGAAAACCCACAGAATTTACATCTCTTAAATATAGATTGTGCATTATGCGCATGAAGTATCACATACATCAAGTTCAGAGCTTGAGTCAACATTCCAGAACAAAAACAAAACAGTTTATAATGCAAAAATCTAATTGGCAGATGCATCAGTACAACGAGCGATTGACTAACCTCTGTTGAAGCTCTGACACACTCATTATGAGCTGCTCAGTGCCAAACAAAGGGAGAGAAAAACTGACACTTACACTGTGAGTGTTTGCACAAGGCTCCCTGCAGCCAGGCTGAGTGACTATCCTTCCGATAGCGGCTCGTCTTCAGACAACAGCAATATGTGGCTGCAATGTCCCACAAATGGTCTTTCTCTACTTGACACAGCTTCTTGCTTCCCCTTGTGGTTGGGGGGAATTATCAATTCCACAAACCACAGCCAACCAGGAATAGGAGCTCAGTGCTCAAGCATGAATAAATAGGTTGGAGTGAAATCAAAAGAGAAATTCACATTGGTTGTATTTTCCTTATTTTCATCTCTATGGTTTTCATTTAAAAACAGGGTGTAATGGTGAATGAACATTTGTACTGATTCTGTGGCATTATAGATGTCTGACGAGAATGATCTGAACGTTAATTCTGTTGGAGAAGTGAATGGGCTTTAATTCTGCTAGGTGAATGAAAACAGTGTTAACCTCACCGGTGAAGTACTGCCACGTTGGATGACAATGACAGGTTGAGATATGGCTGGCCATTAATTATGCTTCCCAGCTGAGTAGCATGAAAATAAAATTTACATTGAATGCCTGTTTTAATTAAATAAATCACTTGCTCACTCTTAAAGGGGTTAACTTCACTGGAGTCCCTTATTTTCCTCACTTATCTCAGTGTCAGTGGACTGGGCTAGTAGCAGCTCTTGGTGTGCCTTGATGGCAAACAAAAATTAACAAATTAGGTACATGGCAATAAAGGAAACTTGGATATCTACATTGTTTTTCAGGTTATTAATATGACCCTAGCAGAAAATTTTCAGAATCAGAATTTATTGTCATGAACATGTCACAAAATTCATTGTTTTGCTGCAGCTTCACAGGTGAAAATATTAAAAATAAATAAATTAGTGCAAAAAGAAAAGAAAATGACGTGGTGCCTGTGGGTCATTGTCCATTCAGAAATCTGATGACAGAGGGAAGAAGGTGTTTTTGTACCTGATGGTAGCAGTGTGAAGAGGATAGAGGCTGCTTTCTTAAGACACTGCATCTTGTAGTTGTCCTTGATGAAGGCTGATGCCCATGAAGGCATACAACTCTCTGTAGCCGTTTTCTTTCCTGTGCATTGGCATCTCCATGCCAGACAAGTTGATGCAACCAGTCAGATGCTCTTTATGGTGCACCTGTAGAAATTTGCAAGAGTCTTTGGTGACATACCATATCTCCCCAAAACTCCTCATGAAGTATAGCTGCCGGCAAGCATTCTTCGTGGTTGCATTGACATGGAGGCCCCAGGATAGATCTTCAGAGATGTTGACACCCAGGAATTTGAAGTTCTTAACCATTTCTACATTGATCCTCCTCGATGATGACTAGTTCGTGTTCTCTTGACTTTCCTCTCTGAAGTCCACAATCAGTCCCTTCGTTTTGCTAATGTTGAGTAGAAGGTTGTTGTTGTTACAAACCAGCTGATCCTTTTCTTCTGCAGAGCAGCTCCATGAAATTATTTATATCAATGAAAAAATAAAATGTTTCTCAGGAAATAATCTTGGGCATGCTGGTGGCACCAGTCTGCCTATCTACAAGCATGCAAGTTATTTCCTGTCCACTGGTTACCTCTTCCTTTTGATTACATTCCCTTCAACTCCTTGTGTCCTTGTTTTTGCATTCACATAATTCAGAAAATCTTTCTTCTGTGGTTTATTCCAATTAGTTGAGATCAACTGATAAACAACATTTAAATAGCAAGAAGGCTAAAAAGTTACCTGATCTTCAATTGTCATTTAGTAACATCTCCCTCCATTGATATGATTTGCTTTTATCCTTGCCATGTAATCAATGGGTCCCTGCTTGCATAATTCCCTCTGTGATGGGATGCTGAATGTCTGTAACAGGCCAAGGACAGAAAATCTGATGCCCGTAAGTGTGCGTTGCTATGGAGAGAATATTTCCTGTTTCTTGCTTTGAAGTGCCGGTTCCTCACCTTCTGTTAGTTTCCACGGCAATCCTTTTGCTACAAATTACAGTGATAGTCTTCTAGTTGTTCACTGCCAAAGCCCAAGGCTGAGTGGTGATTGTGTCACAGTAACCATTCAGTCCATGCCTCCATCAGTTGATGCACCTCATTCCATTCTGTTCCGCTCTGGTTCTTCTCTCTTTGATCTGGGTTGTATTTATCTGATTGTGGATTCAATGGAAAGATTTTGACCCATGATAAAAAGTAAAACATCAAAAACAAGTGACAGGGAGAGATTAACCAGAGCCTCAGTGTAAAGATCCCGACAGATACTGAAAAGGGCAGATGTTATTGAAAGGTATTTGCAGAACTTTACAATAACAGTGCTTTTTGCAACCACTTGTTTGACATTTCCCATAGCTCGGGAAATGGAATAAGTTTCAGGGCTAGTCTTTGAATTTTTGCGGCTAGCTGAAAATTCTAGAAACAAAACCTAATATTCTGTTTGGGCATTAACATTGACCTTTCCAGTTTCTGTTACACCTGTCCCCTCAGTCTCTGACTTTCCCTATCCTTCTATTCCTCCCGCTCCCCACCCCCTCCCTACTTCACCCAGAGAGCACCCCCATCTTCTCAGCTTTTTTCTCTTCTACCCTCCCACCTTTATCCATCTTTAACCTCTGAGCTGTTAGCCTGGGATCCTCCACCTGCCCCTTTCCCCCCACCCCCAACTTTTTATTCAGGTGCATTCCTGCTTTTTGCTCAGACCTTGAAGAAAGGCTCAGGCCCGCTGCGTGGCCTGGTGAGTTTCTCCAGTGCTGTCGTGCATTGCACTACAATCCCAGCATCTGCAGACTTTCCAGTTTAACCCTTGAAACAATATCAGTTGTAAACTCAGTAAAGTGTAAGATGCAATGAAAAGCTTGCTCTCACACTCTTGGACTTCCACCCAGGAATGAGTTAAAATTATAGCAACAAAAATCTATCTCAATTCAGGATCAAAAATGGCTTAAGTTGGTTTTTCAAAATGGGTAAACTGAAAACATAAAATGTCCCACTTGTGGAACTGCAGCAGCTTCCCCGAATTAATTTTGAAACAGTTTGCTGAAGCAGAATTTAGATTTCAGATTTTAGTTTTATTGTCAGAATACATGCATGGCATCACATACAACCCTGAGATTCTTTCTCCTGGAGTGAGGCAGAATTACCACTTATTGGTTGTGCATTTATAAAAACTGTACTCAATGTACACATTAGTGCCACTTTCCTGCATTAATCCTCATCTTTTGATTCTCGTAATATCTACAAATTGCAAGGGAGCAGGCGTGGCAGTGGTGAGATAGAGCTGGACATAACTAAGCATTATCCACACATTTAGCGGACCTAATGCCATGCTTTTAAAATATGTCTCCTTGGGAACTAGGTGGACGAGGAATGGGTGAAGGCAAAAGAAAGATTCTGAATGGACTTCGAGTAATGTCAAAGGAGCAGGAAGAGAAACTTTCATCGTAACCTTGTGGCAGGGACCAATAGATCAGAGTGGAGTGTAAACAAATAAAGAAATGTAAACAAACTGACTGTCAGTACAGAGAGAAAAAAAATCAATGAATTGCAAAAGTAAGAGTCCTTAAATGAGTCCCTGATTGAGTTTGTCATGGAGGAGTCTGATGGCGGAGGGGTAGCAGCTGCTTCTGAACCTGGTGCTGGAAGTCTTGTGGCGCCTATAACTCATTTTTGATGGTAGCAGTAAGAACAGAGCATGTCCTGGGTGGGGTAGATCCTTGATGATTGCTGTTGCTCTCCAACAGCAGCATTCCCTGAAGATGTTCTCAATGGTGGGGAAGGTTTTACCCATGATGTCCTGGGCGGCATCCTCTACCTTTTGCAGGGATTTACGCTCAGGAGTATTGGTGACCCCATACCAGACCGCGGTGCAGCCCCTAAGTGTAAACATTTTAGGGACCTTTCTCGTGTATCTTCTGTCAATAGCTGTGCGGCTGTCTTGAGAGTGTCCATGGAGAGTGATAGGAGTTTTGCACTGTATCAAACCAAACTGTACTGGCTGTAGGAAGCAGAAAGACTTTACTCTGTGTAACCTGTGCTGAACCTGGATCTCAGAGTGAAAATAAAAATAATGGCAGCTCCTGTAAATCATTTATTTTAAAAAAGGCGGAAATGTGTTCAGCAGGTCAAGTCAGGAGGAGAAACCAAGGTATTGTTCCCATTCACTAAATGACCAGATGACTTTGTTTACAGCTCATCCCCCCCCCCCACCCACCCCATGGTCACCCCAGTTTATTTAATTGGAGACATTCCCCACCCCAGCATCCCCGCAACAAGTTTCTCTACTCATGACAGTTCTGACAAAGGGTTTTCAACCTGAAATGTTAACTCTGTTTTTTATTTTCCCACTGATGGGCTGATCTACTGACTATTTTGAGCATTTTCTATTCCTCTGCTTTGGACATGACAGTAGAGAGGTAGTTTTCCTGTCCTGATCTGTCCAATATCTTCCCTGGAGGCTCATATAAAGAAATGTCTCTAGGTCTTTATCCAACCTTTATTGCTTTGATTCTGGGAGTGCTAATGTGAAAGCACAGAAGGTTCTTCTCTCTGTTGTTAAACCATGCTGCATTTGTCTCAAGAAATGTTTGTTAGGGCAGTGCAAAGAATTAAAATATGCAACAAATCTATTCTCCACCCTCATTCCCCTTGGGAATGTTCATCAGTTACACTGGGAAAATGTTGCCATCCTCAGCTGTGTCACAAGCAGAGATTTACAAATAATAAAAATAAATCTGTGAAACATGAAAATCAACTGTGATCTCATGAGATAATGCGGCTGGTGCACTCATTTCAGACACTGGTTCATAGAATTTGCAAGACCTCTAATACAAGCCATTCTTTAAATAATTAGGCAATAATTACATTCAGAACAATTATTTCATTCTTTCAGACAGCAGAAGGAACCATTTCCAGCGACGTTGCAATCACTTTGGGGATGTACAGGGTGGTTACCCTGATGTGAGTATGTGTTTCTGGGTTCTCCAGCCCCACTGTCAGGATAAAGTGCTCCTTAGCCTCTGACATTGTAAGACTAAATAGGGTCACTCTTTCACCGGTCAGTTGTTATCAAGCCTCCTGAAGAGGTACAAAGCAGAATGTCTCCTCAAATGCTAAAAGCAATGTAGTTTTCTGTGGCAACATGGTGACATTGCCCTTTCGTGTAGATTACCTCACGGTTGCCTTATAAATGTCTATTATTCCCACTAATAGTCCTCTCTATCCTAAGCTCCGAGTTTGAACATCCGTAATCAGAGAACCATATGTCCTACAACACAAAACTATGTGACTGACCATATCGTTCTCATCTTTCTTTACCAGCCTGCGGCCTTTGACACTATTGGCCCAACATGAACACACTTATCTCCCATTCTTGTCAAGTCTGATCTATTGGTCCCTGCCACAAGGTTTCGATGAAAGTTTCTCTTCCTGCTCCTTTGACATTACTCTAAGTCCATTCAGAATCTTTCTTTTGCCTTCACCCATTCCTCGTCCACCTAGTTCCCAAGGAGACATATTTTAAAAGCATGGCATTAGGTCCCCTAAATGTGTGGATAATGCTTAGTTATGTCCAGCTCTATCTCACCACTGCCACGCCTGCTCCCTCGCAATTTGTAGATATTACGAGAATCAAAAGATGAGGATTAATGCAGGAAAGTGGCACTAAAGTAAAAGGTCAGTCATAATCTTATTGAACGTGGAGCAAACCTAAATGTCCTACTCTTGTTTCTGTTTCTTATGTTATGTTCTCTCCCACCACTGATATATCGTTCTGCCTGTTGACCACTTGAAGAACCTGTAATTTTCTTCATTTATACATCACAAAGCTGAAAGGCATCATCTTTAGCTCCCACTATCAGTGACTGTTTTTCGAACTATCAGTTCCATCCACTTCTTTTTGCTCAAGCCTGAACAGATTGCACCCTCACCATCCTATCTCACTCTTGAACTGAGTTTCTGGCATCATCCTCTCCAAGGCAAACATCCTAAAATTCCCACCACATACCTCTTGACTATTCTCTCTATTGCAAAGGTCCACCTCTTTGACAAACCCCGTCTATTGGAATCCAGGTAGAGAGATCATAATTTTTGCAAATTGAGGGACTTCACATCATTTGTACCCTAATTCAGCTTTTAATAAACCAGTGGGAAGAGCTGAAGATTTTCCACTTGGTAGGTGCAGGTCTGAGACAAGAGAATCTTCGATAACTAGGAAGCATTTTTTGTGATGCTTTGGTCAATGGGAGCCCCAGGGAATCACAAAATTCACCACAAAGCTCTCTCTCTCTCCCTCTCTCCACACACACACACACACACACACACACACACACACACACACACACACACACACACACACACACACACACACACACACACACACACACACACACACACACAAGAGTGCATTCCTTCATTTTCTCTGTTCCTGTCACTCCCTCAAACCTTTACCAACCTTTACAAATTCCCTGAAAACAATGTATTTTAGACCGGTCAGATTTGAACTCTGAGCCTCACCAGATGCTGGTGCTTTGGATTGGCCAACTGAACTGTCAGATGGCGTTGCTGTAACTCTCCTGGTGTCTGACTCCCCTCCATAGGTACCTTTTGAGAGTGGATCCTGCCAATCAACCACTGGAGTGTTGATTGAATGTAGAAATTTCAAGGTGTTGCACAGAAAGGTCAAGAGAACTGTCTGAATGAGTCTTTATTGTTTTGAAATGAAGATGGAAAGCACCATTCTTGGCAGATGTCAATTCATGCTCACACTAATTACAAATGAAATCACTTGCTGGTAGGTTCTAATTCACTAACTCCATCCATATATAAATAACCCAACTTCCAGGTATATCGGTCTGATTTCCACAGATGTGGATTACAGATTTGGGCTTCATGGTCAACATGGACATGAGGGTTGAAGGGCCTATTCAGTGCTATGTTCTATCTTCCCTGATGTGTTTTACATTACAGCCATGTGGAATGTGACTCGAGATCACTAGCTCAATAATTTCCTCACTATGGTAATTCTACTGGTAAAATAACTCTGAGCTTGCATCATTCTGTCTAGATCCAGATTTTTTTTTAAATTTAAAGATATAACGTGGGTAACAGCCTCTTCTGGCCCATGAGCCCATGCTGCCACCCAAATACACCCATGTGACCAATTAACCTTCAAACCCCGAACGTCTTTGAAACGTGGGAGGGAACCGGAGCATCTAATGGAAACCCCACTCAGACATGGAGAGAATGTACAAACTCCTTACAGACAGCACAAGATTCAAACCCGGATTGCTGGCGCTGTAATAGCGTTGTGCTAACCACTAGGCTAACTATGCCTCCCAACCAGATTTGCTAATGTTGAACATATGTGTATAGATGTAAATGCTTATTATCTGCAAGTTATGATCCATGCTCATTTTTTGTATCTTCCACTAACCTAATCATAAATTTCTGGGGCTTTTTGGATATCCTTGGTTCTACTTTTCTCCGTTGCACCTTGTTCTGGGATGAGCCTGGAGTCCAACAATTCCCAGAAGGATGACATCTACTTGAGATTAAAAGTTTCCTTGGAAGAGGTGACCGAACAGGCGGGCAATGAAAAATGAGGCAAAAATTCAACTCCTTTAAGATGTTGTGGGTTGTTGTGGACTATGAAGATCTTTCCAATATTCCTATTCTAGCTACATGCTCTAATATTTCTTACACTCGTCGTGCCCTAAGCTTTATATGAAACACAAATTAACATCCAGTCTCACCAAAGGGACCCGCAGTCACTGATGAACAACTTCAAATGCTCTTTCGAGATGATGGCAGATGACATAGTCAGTTCAGGTCACATTCTCATGTCCTTGTGCTCAGTCAAATGCATTCACAACCAAGTTCACACTCACATCGCAATGAGGTATGGACTCTCATTTCGTGGGAATCTCCAAATGTCTCACGAGTTCATTGCACCCCTGCTGTAGTGCAAATTCCCTGCACTTTGCAAACCCCCCCCCCACCCCCATCCCCCACCCCCACAGTGATCCAGTGCCAGAAGAAATCCATACACCTTAGTACAGTGGGTTAGATGAATCTCTGCCCTGCAGTGGTTCCTTAGGGTGATGCATATAATGGATATTGAAGACAAGACCTCTCCAACCCAACATCCTGACTTACAAATATTGGGCCACTCCTGCACTGATTCCTGACACAAGTTGTTGCCAACAGAAAACTCCTGTTGTACAAGTCATTAACAGTTCTAATGCTGAAGAATCTGGCCCTCTGAAGATGTACCCTGAGATAGATCACACTAATGTGTACACTTAAGTTATACAGCATGGTCCAACTTGTCCATGCTGACCAAGTCATCTCTCTAAGCTTGCCTCATTGGCCTGTGCTTAGCCTATATCTCTCTCTTCTTCTTTCTTTGGCTTGGCTTCGCAGGCGAAGATTTATGGAGGGGTATGTCCACGTCTGCTGCAGGCTCGTTGGTGACTGACAAGTCCGATGCAGTACAGGCAGGCACAGTTGCAGTGGTTGCAAGGGAAAATTGGTTGGTTGGGGTTGGGTGTTGGGATTTTCCTCCTTTGTCTTTTGTCAGTGAGGTGGGCTCTGCAGTCTTCTTCAAAGGAGGTTGCTGCCCGCCGAACTGTGAGGCACCATCTCTCTAACCCTTTCTTATCCATGTACCTGCCCAAACATCTTTTAAATGTTGTGATCAAACCCACCTCTACCACTTCCTCTGGCAGCATATTCCATACAGTATATATCACTCTCTGGTTGATAAAATCGCCCCTCAGATGCTTTTTAAATCTGTCTCCCCTCACCATAAATCTAGCTTTAGATTCCGCTAGCCTGGGGGTAAAACTGGGACAATTCAAGTCGTCATTTATTATCATCTAATTGCACAAGTACAAACAGATGAAACAGCATTCTCTGGTCATCAGTGCCAAACGTGCAGGCAAACAACCAGACATAACACACGTACATATGCAAGACTAATGATCATATATACATAAATATTGTTTTGTACATATGACATTCTCAGATGTTTAGTGTGAGCAGGTCCTTTGGCCTCACTGGCCATGGGAAGAAACTGTTCCTCAGCCTGGAGGTGCTGGCTTTGATACTCATGTATCTCTTCCCCAATGAAAGCAGCTGAAGGATGCTGGGGTTCTCAGTTATTTTGCAAGCCCTCTTCCGACAGCGACCCTGGTAGATCACGTCGATGGTTGGGAGGGAGACTCCAGTGATCCTCTCTGCCACTCTTATGGTCCTGTGGATTGACCTCCAATCCATTTCTCTGCAGCAACTGTACCAAACATTCACCTTATCTATACCCCTCGTGATTTTGTATACCTCTTTCAGGTCACCCCTCAGAATCCTATATTCAGGGAAAGTGGTCCTAGCCTATCCAGTCTTTCCTTATTACTCAAGCTCTCCCAGTCCAGTAACATCCCCGGAATACTTTTTGCTCCCTTTGCCATCTTTCCTATAGTGAGAGTGAAGTCTAATCTCAATGTCACATACAAGAGGGAAGCTGGTAGTCAACTTAAATCAGAATCTTTACCAAATTCAGACACTGAAGGTGAAAATATGACCTGGCCTGTGGCTGTGAATTGATCATGGAAGGTATTCAATTTGTTGCAATTAGTTATTCAATATTTCAGCAGATGATTAACCTGGAAACCTGGTGCCACTGTTGCTAGGTTACAACTGACACCAGACTGAGCCTGACTGAACAGAGTATGAATGGAAACATCCTGCCCCTTTTTTGATAGATGTGTGCGTTTCTGCCTCTCTGCCCCTCCCCATTCTGTTGATAGAATTCCCATGTATCTCCCCAGTCCACAATTTCTGCTCAGATCTGTTTTCCTGTGAGGGGAAAAAAGTGGCATTTTTCTCATCTGAGCAGAGTCGATGAGGAGGAAGTTTGATAGAGATTGTTCAAAATCTTTGTGGATATACAATCTCCATCAGTACCGGAGCACCACAGGGCTGCATTCTTAGCCCCTGCTCTACTTGGTTTACACCTATGACGCGTGGCTCGGTACAACAGCAACACCATCTACAAATTCACTGACGATACCACAGGGGGTGGGTTGTATAAAAAGGGGTGATGAGGCAGCATACAGGAGGAAGATTGAAAACTTGACTGAATGGTGCCCCAACAACAACCTCACATTCAATGTCACCAAAACCAAGGAGCTGATTGCTAACTTCAGGAAAGGAAAGCCAGAGGGTGTATGATCCAGTGATCATTGGTGGATCAGAGGTGGAGAGAGTGAGCAAATCTAAGTTCTTGGGAGTCATTACCTCGGTGGATCATTCCTGGACCCAACATACTCATGGCATCATGAAGAAAGCATGTCAGCAACTCTACTTTTTCAGGAATTTGTGGAGGTTTGGTATGACACCAGAAACCCTGGCAAATTTCTACAGATGTATGGTGGAAAGTGTGCTGACTGGCTGCATCATGGTCTGGTATGGGGACACCAATTCCTCTGAGCATAATTCCCTGCAAGAGGTAGTGGACAGAGCCCACGACCTCAAAGACAGAACCCTCCCCACCATTGAGAACATCTACAGGAAATGTTGCCGTCAGAGAGCAGCAGCATTTATCAAGGATCCACACCACCCAGCACATGCTCTGTTTTTGCTCCTACCATCAGGGAAGAGGTGTAGGTACCACAAAACATCAGACTCCTCAACAACAAACTCAATCAGGGACTCATTTAAGAGCTCTTACTTGTGCACTTTTTTATTTTTTTTCTCTCTGTATTGCACAGACTGTTAGTTTACATTTCTTTATTTGTTTACACGTGTACATTGTATACAGATTTTTGCACTACAAATAAGTGGTAATTTTGTCTTGCCTGCAGGAAGAAGAATCTCAGGGTTGCATGTGATGTCATGTATGTATTCTGACAATAAATTGCAATCTGAGTACGTAGAAGAAACCATTTCTGTGAAAAGGGTCATTAATCAGACTGATATTCATTGGCAAACGAATCAAAAGAGTGATGTATTTTACATCGCCACTCGTTGTTAGCTGCAATACCTGCCTGAAATGGACATGGGAGTGATTTGGATAAGGGTTTGGAAATGTAAACTTCCTTGATAATAGGACAGAGCTTCAAAGAACTGAGACAACATGGTGGGCTCTGGAAGCTGCATGGCCTGCTGGGTTTCTCCAGCACATTTGTATATTGCATTGATGAGCTGAATGGATTTCTTTGATGCTGTTTGTCATTGAGTGATTCCAAGGTGCATCACTCTAAATTTGTTCAATACCTGAAAAAGTACCCATTCTGCTCAAGAAACACAGATGGTGGAATATTGAGTGAACTAAGAGAAGATGCAGTGACTCAGCAAGTGAGGAAGTATTCAAAATACTAATGGTTATTTCGAGACTCTTTATCAACAGTATGACTGGAAACATCAGGCCCTTTCAAAATGCTGTGTAAAAAGGGTTAACTGGTCAATTTGCATGGTTAGCAATCCAGGTACAGGGTGATCCGAAAGGGTCCTACTACGTCCCAGACCTACCTCAGAGGTGGTCAGGGAACCTAGTAAAACTTGAAAGGGGAAATGAACAATCCAATTACTCAGGTGATGCCAGCACTTGCACGTGTGTGTCAAAGGGAAACCACTGGCTGAAGTGCCACTGGCACTGAGGGGGGGGGGGAAGGGGGCTGCAATGTGATGCTGCCTCGAACAGGGGAGAGTGGTTACTGCCTCGAACATGGGAGAGTGGTTGCTGCGATGTGCCGCTGCCACAAACGCCACTCCAGTTTGCGGCGATGGCTCAATGCGGGAGTGCGGGAGCAACGGCTGTCTTCCTTATCCATAATCCTCCACGCCGCTTGGGGGATTTTGGGTGAGGAAGACATCCATTCCTCCTGCACACCCGCATTGAGCCGTCACTACAAACTGGAGCAGCACGTCATTGCAGCAACCACTTGCCCCCCAATTTGCGGCAGCAGTACATTGCTGGAGAGGGGTGGCGACTGATGTGTTGACTGACGTGATGGGGTGACTGACAGATGGAGGGGAAACTGATGGCCGGTGTGAGTCCAGGTTGGCGACTTATCAGGTAGATCTGACTGCGATTTGAAAAGTGCATCCTGCACCCATGACCCAGTCATCGCACCTGGGTCCCAGGAGGGCAACCGGGTGCTGCATTGAAAGCGCCTGTTGACTGACTGTTTATATCGATAGATGCTGCCTGATCTGTTGAGTTTTTTTTAACCTTAAATTTAGACATACGGCACAGTAACAAGTTCTTCCGGCTCACGAACCTGTGCCGCCCAAATACCCGCAATATGGGAGGAAACCTGTGCAGAGATGGGGAGAATGTACAAAGTCCTTTAAGAGAGCGCCAGATTTGAACCCTAGTTGTTGGCACTGTAACAGCGTTGCGCTAAGCATTACACGAACTGTGCCGCCCTTCAGCTTCTTCGTTTGCTTTTCCATCAGCAGCTTACAGTCTGAGGAAGACAACAAATATTGATTAAAGTCACCTTTGATTAAAGTCCTATTGCCCATGGGGAATCATTTATTTTGCAGCAGTTCCTGGGTTTTGCTGCTATGCTGGAAATCAGATAATAGCCCCCTGTAGATAATAGCCCCCTGTAGATAATAGCCCCCTGTAGATAATAGCCCCCTGTAGATAATAGCCCCCTGTAGATAATAGCCCCCTGTAGATAATAGCCCCCTGTAGATTATAGCCCCCTGTAGATTATAGCCCCCTGTAGATAATAGCCCCCTGTGGATAATAGCCCCCTGTGGATAATAGCCCCCTGTGGATAATAGCCCCCTGTGGATAATAGCCCCCTGTGGATAATAGCCCCCTGTGGATAATAGCCCCCTGTTCTTCATCTAAAACAGAATTTAAGTAGAATGTTGGCTCAACGAGGGCAAGTCTGCAGGCTGTGATTGTAGTAAAGACACATAGTAAATGCTGGAGGAACTCAGCTGGTCTCAGATCGTAGAGGTGGAGATCAATGATCCTTTGTTATTGATAACACCTTCTGACAATGTGTAAATTTGTTGTAAGGTTGATTCCAACATTCAAGATTCCTTTATTGTCAGGTAATAGTACAGACGTAATATGAATCCAATGTTTCATATTAAATTTTTATCTGTGTTAAGCAGCTGTGATTGAGAATGGTTAACAATCATCAGACAACATGAGCTGTAATCTCAGGACTAAGTCTAACAGCAAGGGATCCATGTGTGCACCAATAAAGTCAGGTGTAGCATCTAGACAGATTTTTTTTCCCCAAGCATTCAGCTTCAGTAATTCAGAAATGTCACGTTCATGCAGGCCCAGCTGGAAGCATTATTCAAAGAGAAATTTAGACTGCCATGTCAGGAAAAATTAACATAATTACTGCCCGTTCACCCTGGACACAACAGTCCTGGTGGTTGGACGTGCAGTAGAGTGGATGGCATTTTTTCCGGTACCATTTACACTGCGGGCTTCCTCCAAAAGGTTGTAGGGGTCCTGCAGGATAAATCACGGGGCAGGTATTGACTGAAAATTCCTGCACATTCCTTCTGCCCGTGTAGTGGCAAAATTCCTTGATTGTGCCATTACATGATTGCAGTCTAAAAACCATATTATATTATCCTCCAGAATGATCACACTGTAGGCAGAAGACTTCATGAACAGAAATACAAGAGGTTACACTCTGAGATGCAAACCACTAGTTGGCCAGAGAAGCAGGACAGCCAGATTACAGTTTGCCGAGAAGTATTTAAGAGAGCTTGCAGAATTCTGGTTAAAGGTCTTATGGACAAATTAAACCAGGATTAACCTGAATGCAAAATGGAGGCGTAAAGAAACTGCATACCACCTCCTCTTTGAAACATGGTGGTGTAATGGAGGATTAAAACCATGTACCCAGATGCTTTTTGCTTATGTGGAACTGACGACACTGGGTCCACACGCAGGTCACCTTACTTTCAGAACTAGCAGATGTAATTAAACTCAGCCATGGGGACTTATCTGAAGATACACTTTGAAATGGAATTCCACTGTGAGGCCCAGGGAAAGCAGTTGTCAAATGCAACACTCTGAAATTGACGAATTGGTCACAACCTGTCTTGCTCGAGAAGTTTTAATAAGTCTTTGTATCTACGAGATAAACCAGGAAATTATAACATCCTGGTTCCATAATAATTAATCTTCTAAATTGTAGAATGTAATGTTCAGTTTTGATTTTGACTGACAAATATTAGAAGGAGTAGGCGCATGATTAATTGTTTTTGGGGTATATAAGCCTGTGGTCCTGCTGCTGAAGTTTAGACTCTCCGAGGGGTGGGAACACCCCTTGTCAAGAAGGAAGAACAGCCAGAGTCCGAGCAACGTCCCGGTCGGGGGAGGTGGAGAAGCTGCTACCGGCGCCCTGACAACCTACTACAAGTGTGCAGTCGTTGCCTCGCTTTGGCAGTTGGGACCAGTCCAAGCGTTGATAAGTATAGTTGGAAAGGGCTTGCATATTGTAGTGTGAAATCAGCTTTTAAATTAGTAATAAACTTTTGTATAAACTGAACTGCTCTCGGTGTGTGTGTCTATTTTCTTTCGGTAGCTCAAACACTGTGACCAATCTAAAATGAACAAAATGAGAGGTATAAGTTTACCCAAGACAGGTGGTGGGGTGTTTTGCATATCTGGCTGCCACAAGTACTGGTGCACTTATCTTCACTGATGATGTAACCTGCTGATGGCCATGCCAAAATGAATTCTAACATGTATCGAGCAAATCAGGGTCCCTTCTGTCATTTAAGAGAAGGTTGGACGTGTACATGGAGGTGAGCGGGAGGTTTGAGCTCGGTGCGGACTCGAAAGGCCGACATGGCCTGTTTCCGCTCCGTAAATGGTTATATGGTTATATGGTTAACTGCTTTTCTCTGGGAGCCCTAGATTTACATTGAATATAAACAGATCATACATAAGGTTGAAACACAGAAATTCTGCAGGAACTCAGCCCGTCTTGCAGTATCTAGAGGAGGAAACGATATATTAGCAATTATTCATCTGAGCCAGTATTGCCAGATATCCAAAATTTAGAGAATGACCAGTCACAAAATCTAGCCCAAAATAGCCTAAAATTGAAATTTCAGGATTCGATTAATTATGGAAGATTCTCTACAAAGTCTTGCATTGCATGCAGACATATTTACAAAAAAATCCTGCATCCAATAACTATGGATATTAAAAAGCCTTAAACAAGGCTAGAAAAATCTAAAAGTCTAAGTTGTTGTGTTCATTATTGTCATAACATTTGTACATAGCTGATGTAAAATGACTCAGCATGTATGGTGTTGGCTCAAAACTGTTTCAGCAGAAATTGTTTCTGGACATATACACACAAATGTTTAGTATTGCCTCCAGGAGTTCCCAGTCAGCGTACCTGGCAGGGTACTGAAAAACTGCACCAACCAACAAGCCGGTGTGTTCACAGATATTTTCAACCTCTTATTACAACAGTCGGAGGTCCCAACCTGCTTCAAAAGGGCATCAATCATCCTGGTACCCAAGAAGAGCTGTGTGAGCTGCCTCAATGACACCCACCCAGTAGCACTAACTTCTACTTTGAGAGGCTCATCTTGACCAGAATTAACAAGTACCTAAGGAAAGATCTCACCTATTGTCACAATCGCTCCACGGCAGTTACAATATCACTGGCCCTCCACGCAGCTCTGGACCGCCTCAAAAACATTAATCCATACATATGCCTGCTCTTCATGGACGACAGCACGGCCTTTAATACCATTATTCCCTCAGTGCTAGTCAAAAAGCTACAAATTCTAGGCCTCTGTAACCCCCTCTGCAACTGGATCCTTGACTTTCTCATCAGAAGACCACAGTCAGTAAGAATTGGAAACGTCGTCTCCTCCTCACTGATCATCAACACAGGCACACCCCAAGGATCTGTGTTCAGCCCACTGCTCTACTCACAGGTACAGGAGCCTAAAGACGAGGACTCGATGGCACAAGGACACCTTCTTCCCCTCTGCCATCAGATTCCTGAATAATCAATGAACCAAAGGCACTACCTTACTTTTCGTGCAGTGTTAATATTTTATTCTCACGGTGATGTAGTAAGATGGTATAAAATGAATGTACAAGTATGATGCTATCGCAAAACACCGAATTTCATGATTTGTTCTTGACAATAAATTCTGAATCTCATTCTGATTCTTATTGCATTCTGTTTCTCAGTTTTGTTTGGATAAGATTAATCTGAGAGAAAGATCTTTCAACAGCTACATTGCTGAAAGGCAATGCCAAGAGTGATAATGAAAAATTACCTATTTCATGGTCACCTGGTGCACCCATATGGTTGATGACATCAGTCCAAAATTGTTCAGAATTCAAGTCATCTATGTTTGGCCATGATGTTAAATGAAGTTTGTTCTGCTGTTGTTCTGATAGCCAAAGATGTTCTTTGCTAGCAGCGACCAAAACGCGAGCTTAGACAAAGGAGGTCTTTTCGAACTGAGAATGATGGATGGGCTCAAATCAGCTAAAGAGTCCAACAGCTGGACATTTGATGGAAATCTTTTCTGCATCTAACTCAATAACTCAATGAGATAATCTCGGCATCTTATCTTAATATCTTCTGCTACTGGAGAACATTCCATATTCATGTCCGCTAGTATAGCATGAAATTCGATCCCGAAATTAACTGCACCAACTGGAAGAAGATTGGCTTGATTGTTGATATCGTAAGCTAGTACCACTGTCCATTTATTAACAGTAGCTGGTCACATCACCCGCTCCATAAGCCCATAAGTTCTTCATCCAATTTAATTGAACTACCTTTTTCAAGCTCAGTTTGTTCAACCTGGACAGTTGGTTTAATATAGGCCGTAGAAATACAAAATCGAGCTTGTTTTCTGAAACAGCAGGCACTGCATTGTAATTTCTTTCTGCATCTTTTACTAGTTGAAAGTAAAGCTTTAGTTCTTCATAATGGCCCAAAATGGATTGAAAGCCATCTTGAATCCGACAACTTCAAAATCTTCAGAATGCACAAATTGTGACTTCTATACTTCATTTGGTGAACAGTACTATGAGGGAACCAGTTGTATGTTTCAGACATCATAAATTCTACATTGGGAGGGATAACTTTAAGAGCATATGATGAACATAGATTCAAGATTAAATTTATTGTCATTATAATAAAACAGTGTCATATTACAGGAAATTGCTTTTCCCTGCTGTAAGGTAGACAGATTACCCATTGGCAGAAATTGCCTGAAGCACCTCTTACAGTCAGAGAAAGAAAAGCAAAAGAGAGTCCCCCAAGAGTCACAGAGTGTCCGTAGATAAGCCTCCAGCGCTTCTGCAGCCACACAGAGTCCAGTCCAAGCCATTGGCAACCCGAGCTCCAGATCCAAACCTCCGACACGGTCAGGAACCCTTCAGCGCCTTCGGTACCTCCTCGCATCCTGGTTCCAATACCTGATACCCCTTCACCCAGTTTGCAGCCAGTCTCCAGCAGTCCTCAGCCAACACATCTCCTGATAGCTGTCTCCAGCAGCCCACAGCCTCCATGGATTCCTCTCCTCGAGTCACCAGTGGTCCGCTGCATGCACTGGTCTTTCAGACACAGAGCCCGCTCACTGGTCCACCGCAGTGGTCACCATCCCCATGGGTCATCTCTTTACTTCCCCTTCTCAGGTGGGAGATGGTCTCCCCATTTCTCATCTCCCCATGCACTAGTCTTCATCTACACGAGGCTATGGAGAGAACAAGAGGAGCTGAAATTAAACTTAATGCAGACAAATGCATTAGAAGTCCATTTCATGTCAGGCCTCCACCTTGAGGTTGGCTACAGGAGCGGATGAAAAACTAAGAACTTACCTTTCAGACTGCAGCCCTAAAAGGCTACTCCAGCATCCCATTCATACGGATCCAAGAGAGGCGGGGTGACTGGTCCTGTAGTGCCATCCGTCATAAAAATGCAGTAGAGCAATGGCCATCTTCCCTACCCATAATCCTCCAGGCAGCTGGAACCACTTTGCATGGGGGATTATGGGTAGGGAAGATAGCCATTGCTCTGCTATGGTCTGAGCCGCAGAGAGTGGTCCAGAAGGCCAAAGCGGCTGGGTGTGGCTGTCCCAGCCCGCACCGGCTGCCTCCCAACAGCTCCCACTGCCCCAACAGTCCCCACTGCCCCAACTGCCCCTGCTGCCCCTCTGTCCCCTGCTGCCCCACAGACCAGCTGCCCCACAGACCAGCTACCCCAACTGCCCCCGCTGATAGCTCCCGCTGCCCTGCCATCCCTGACTTGGAGAGAGAGGGACAAGTGGGATCATCAGCCCACCCCTAAACAGCCACTTAGTGCAGCTGTACATTCAGATTGATCGGCGGAGCGCAGCACTCTGCCGATTATCCCACTCCAAGGGGTTAAATTATGTGGCTCTGAGACGGCGTCTGCGCATTCAGAGAGGTACATGGTTATGCGTTTGATGAAGGTTTTCCAACTTTACATTTGGACTTTTGCCCTATCTGAAAGTGTCTATAAAAGAGAAGGAATGCCAATTCTTTGGAATGGTGTCCACTCCTGATGGGATAAAGCCAAGCCCAGAGAAGGTGCCAAGATGGAGCACCCAAAGGACAAAAAGGAACTCAGAAGTTTCCTTGGGTTGGTTCAATACATGAGTTCTTTCATACTACATTTGTCAGACTACACAGCAAACATTAGAGGGGTGCTGAAGGAAGACGTGGAATTTCAGTGGTCACCATCACATTGGAGAAGATTTGACCAGGTCAAAGAAATAATATGCAGAGAAATGGAGTTGAGATTTTATGATAAAGACAAAGCCCTCACTCTGCAAGTAGATGTATCTAACAGAGGCCTTGGTGCAGCATTAGTACAAGAAGGAAAACCAATAGCTTTTGCCTCAAAAACACTAACAACAGCGGAGACCAGATATGCCAATATTGAGAGAGAGCTGCTGGTGGTCGTATACGGATGTGAAAAGTTTCACAAGTGTTTGTGTGGAAGAAAGTTTATAGTGGAAAGTGATCATTGCCCTCTGGAACACATCCAGAGAAAAGAACCTAAACAAGGCACCAGATAGTCTGCAGAGATTACTTCTACAATTAAAATACATACCAGGCAAAGAGGTGGTGCTTGCTGATACCTTGTCACGACTTTCCCCGAATAAAAAATATGAAATGGAAGACGTGGGGATCAAGATACATCATCTCGTCAGTGTGACCAGTAATAAATTAAGCCAGATCAGAGAAGAAACTAGTAAGGACAATGTGTTGCAAATGCTTTTTCAACAAGTAATACAAGGATGGCCAGAGAGGATATAGCCATCAATATTGGTCTATCAGAGATGACATATTGTAGGAGAATGGTGATCTGCTGGCTGGATCAATGATTATACCTGAAACAATGCAGAAAGAGATTCTCCAGATAATACATTAACATCACATGGGAATAGAGAAATGCAAACTCAGAGTGAAGTCAGCCATGTTCTGGACTGGTATATACAAAGAAATCAAACATATGGTGGTTACATGTCAAATATGCCAAAAGTACAGAAAAATACAACAAAAAAAGGAAATGATTTCCACAGAAGTACCTGCCAGACCATGGCACACAGAGGGAGCAGACTTGTTCACCGAGAATCAAGAGTGGTATTTAATAGTAGCCCGTTACTACTCTAAGTTTCCATTCATCAAAAGGGTGAAAGACCTGAGAGCGTCAGGTATCACCTAAGAAATGAGAGCTTTCCTTGCTGAACAAGGAATACCCAAGCAAGTAATATGTGACAATGGAACACGTTCATGTCACAGGAATTCAGAAAGCTGGCTTCAGTATGGGTTTGTTATCACTACATTATCCCCATACTATCACAAAGGTCATGGGTTCATTGAAAGACAAGTGCAAACTGTGAAACGCACACCAGTTAAGTGTTGTGAAACAAAAGAAGACCCAGACCTTGCTCTTCTATCATTACAAGCTACACCTTTAAGGGCTGATATGAAATCCCCAGCAAAACTTCTAAATGGAAGGAGATATAAAACTACTCTGCCAAGCAAAATACACCCTCCAGAAGACCAGGATGAAACTGAAGAAGATTGGCTGGCATGCAAGAAGAAGGACACCAGCATTTTATAACAAACATACACAAAGATTGCCAGAACTCTTCAGAGGGCAGCATGTGCATATTCAAGAGCCGATGTTGAAAACATGGACTCCATGTTTCAAAGGTCATCAGAGAAGCTGAGACACCAAGATCATACATTGTCAAGACAGACTCTGGCAATCAGCTGAGGAGGAATGGAATTCACATCTGGCCGACACAAGATGTGATGAAGCAGAAAGCTTTAATACCAGCACAGACTGCCACACCAATATAATAATGAAACATCAACACAGCAGCAACACAGAGCCCAACGGTCGCAGCCAAATCCACAAGATGGCGTAGGAACATACTGTCGCCAGTACAATATCGATAAGATCTATTTAAAAATAGTTGTGTAAATAAACTAGTGTACAAGTTCAGTTACTTAAGTTGCACTGGAAAGAAAGTGATAAACAAAACTAAATTTTTCTTTATCTTGAGAAGGAGGGATGTTATATAGTCAGGATAATATGAACTATTTTGTAACTGCATAATACATCTTTCTCACTGTAGTAACTGTAGTGCACCTCTGTGGGGCATATGTTGAGTGTGTGTGAACAGTTTCCTGAGATGGTGGAAGACATCAGTAAGTAAAGTCTCTTTTGTTATTTGAATCGTGCTTCTCTAAGTTATTTAAGAAGCCTCCCAAGTAACTTCATTTGCCGGTGCCCTGCGCCAGTCCTCTGCTCCCCTGGAGTCTCCAACTCCTCGTGGTTGCTTCCGCCATCTTGGGCATAGACCCTGTCGTCACAGGATTTTAAATACATAGCTATGTAGAAAGGCAAATACATTTGATATGAACAACTGTTGGATTTATCTCTCGGACCTTTGTTATGACTGAACTTGTATTGCCGGACATCACACCCATCTGATGCAAGACCTATGCACTTATCACTTGACAGTTTCTTATCATTCAGGAATTTCATTAATGCAGTAAAAATAGCCTCAGCTGTTCCAGGCCTCATACCCAGAAAAGTTGCCACAACTTCACACATCTGAGAACTGTCGGTATTTTTGGTCAATGATTAAAGCCTCATTTAAATCCTGCAATAAATCTTCCTGAATCGATGGACTGAGAACATCTTTAATCAAAGAAGTGCATTTTGTACAATGGACTGCCAAGTCTTTCCCAGATATACTTCGAACTAATTCTCCCAGATGATCCACTGTTGATACACTTGAATGGCAAGTGAAGTTCAGTCCAGAAGTTTTAATGCTATTATCAACTACTTTTTTATAACAACCCCTGTCAAAAAAGATTTCTCATGCTGGAAAATGGTGCTGCAACGCACTGGCGCTTTTCAGTTGAGCTGTGCGTTATCAAGTCGTCCTTGGCATCAGCAGTATTTGCAGTACACTTTTGTAGCATCGCCTGACACTTTCTGGATCCACTCATTAAAATCCGCTTCACAATAACGTTTCTCGAATTTTGACCCATGAGGGGTACATCCTGCTAAAGGAATAAATAGTTAAGGTTAACTAACAAGAGTGGATAGATTTATTTGAAACTGTCAAAAAATAGGGTTAACTAGGGTTAGAGCCTATGGGCCTAAATAAACGACTGATGGATCTTGCCATAGACTATGGGTGAAAAAGACAGCAGGGATGGGGAGGGTATGACCAAATAAAGAAAAAAGTGAACAGGGTGACTGGAGGGTGTTTCACTGCATTTTGAACATGTTTTGTGACAAATTGTTAAATGGGTGATTAACTACTTTATGGATGACCCCACAATGTTTTCAAACATACCTTTAAATGGAGTACAAGTTTTGTACTATAATAGAAACCACCGTTCATCTTCCGACAAACTCCACAACACAGGAAGTCAGTGTAAAAGTGCTTAGGAAAAGTGCTGTGTGAACAATCACTCCGGAGGTAAGTAAGCAAAATTTTTTACAGAATTTCTGGGTAAAAATCATGATTGTGTTTCAGATAGGATTTCCTGGCTCCATCGGGCACACAAAACTCAAAACGGTCAACCAGTTTACCTATCTCGGCTGCACCATTTCATCAGATGCAAGGATCGACAATGAGATAGACAACAGACTCGCCAAGGCTAATAGCGCCTTTGGAAGACTACACAAAAGAGTCTGGAAAAACAACCAACTGAAAAACCTCACAAAGATAAACGTATACAGAGCCGTTGTCATACCCACACTCCTGTTCGGCTCCGAATCATGGGTCCTCTACCGGCATCACCTACGGCTCCTAGAACGCTTCCACCAGCGTTGTCTCTGCTCCATCCTCAACATCCATTGGAGCGCTTTCATCCCTAACGTCGAAGTACTCGAGATGGCAGAGGTCAACAGCATCGAGTCCACGCTGCTGAAGATCCAGCTGCGCTGGGTGGGTCACGTCTCCAGAATGGAGGACCATCGCCTTCCCAAGATCGTGTTATATGGCGAGCTCTCCACTGGCCACCGTGACAGAGGTGCACCAAAGAAAAGGTACAAGGACTGCCTAAAGAAATCTCTTGGTGCCTGCCACATTGACCACCGCCAGTGGGCTGATATCGCCTCCAACCGTGCATCTTGGCGCCTCACAATTTGGCGGGCAGCAACCTCCTTTGAAGAAGACTGCAGAGCCCACCTCACTGACAAAAGGCAAAGGAGGAAAAACCCAACACCCAACCCCAACCAACAAATTTTCCCCTGCAGCCGCTGCAACCGTGTCTGCCTGTCCCGCATCGGACTTGTCAGCCACAAACGAGCCTGCAGCTGACGTGGACTTTTACCCCCTCCATAAATCTTCGTCCGCGAAGCCAAGCCAAAGAAGAAATTTCAGATAGAACCAATTTTCCCTTATCATTCACATTTTATAAAGACTTGCAATCAAGAAATGTGGACCTTTGGTAGCAGTGATGCAATTACTTAAATTTGCTTTGGGCTTCTTGTTAATTGTCCTGTTACATTCCAGCAGCAAGTTAACAAATCAGAGACCTTGGCAGAGCTAGCACAGAATTGTTTGCAAAGATAATTGCTTTCAACTGCAACTAGACTATTAGCATCAGTTTTCACCACACAAACCTTGCACAATCTGTTCTTCAACAAAAATATTAAATGCAGCATCAATAACAAACTATACACAACATATTTGTGTTAATTAACCCCATGTATTAAGAGAATTAACATGAATTATTCAGTCATCTACTTTGAAGCAGCTCACAGCCAGCATTAAATAAGACAAATAAATAAAACAAATACAGAAATATTGGAAGAAACTCAGCCAGTCATGCAGTATCTGTGGAGATTGTAACCAGTCAAATGCTTTGGGTTGGCGACCATTTCTGATTGGTCCAGGGCAGACAATGTTGATTCAAGGCAGGAAATGCTCTGGCCCAAAATGATGACCATTCTTTTACTCCCTCCCAGGAAGAAATATATTCAGAAGAGAAGGGAAGAGCTGTCTGAAAATATTTATCTACTGGAGCAATCTGTTTATACATCTTGGGGGAGAGGTAGTCGTATACATGGGCAGAGTGTTGTCGAGACACCACCAGGTCAGTGGGTGTGGAGGGAAGATATAATGAAATGAAATCTGTGAGTCTGACATCCCACATGCAGCTTAACCAGTTGATTTTGTCCAGCATTTCTGTTTTTGTTTCAGAATTCAAGGTTCTTTTTATTGTCATGCAATAATACATTAAAAATGTAAAATACATGATATACTTCAAATTTTGCCTGCTGTAAGGAAACCAAAGATTCGCCATAGGCATTGCCCGATGCCCCAGACAATAGGAGAAGGAGAAGCAAGAGAGTCCATTCAGTGTCATGGGTACCCCTTTTACACAGAGGATTCAAGCTGGGTATTATCCACCTTTTGAATGCTTTGCCTAGGTGTGGGAACGCGTTGAAGGTGGATTGGGGCATCTGAACTTACCTGGCTTCAATCCACAAAGGTAGGTAGTGTCAGAGGCAGGGCCAGTCTAAAAGGGCAAACCATGTTTCTGGCTCAAAATAGGAAGGGAAGATGACATGATCACGTCTTTTGCGTATGACGCAAGTGTGGGAAACTTAAAATTAACTGATATCAATGACAGCAACAGTCAAGATACGTTCAGGATACATTCAGCTCTCACCATGTCTTTCAACTGGGGAGATAATGGGGTCTGTGAGCTCCTAACACTCAGGATGAAATAAATCACCAGGTAAAGGGCACAGTGAAAGCTGGCCCAATTTTCAAAAGGCTGGCCACTCAACTCAGGGACCGTAGCTTTGAATGGAACAAAGTCTCAGTAATAACAAAGTTGAAAACCCTCCACAAGAAATTTAATCAGGTTGTGGATCATAATGGCAGGAGTGGCAAAGGTCTTCTGGACTGGGTCCTATTTTGACCTCTGCCATTCCATCTGGGGGACAAGTGTTATGAGCCCCAAAGGACCCCAAAACCCAGCAGCAATAGACATTCACCAAGACATTTAGCTACTTAAACAAAAGTTGTTTTTAATTATCTTTAAACATGAAAACAGAATCAATCTTTAACTTATCTCTATTAACAAATCCAAGCGCACGTGTTTATAATGTGTGTGTAAATTTAAGAAAAGTTCTTTGCTCAATCTCATTTCTCATTCTTCCAAGTTCTCTGGTTGCAGGCAATTCTTATACTGTGCACAGAATTTAACATATATAAAGTTCACCAGGTCTTGGTGCTCGAAAGGTAAATGTTTACCACTCAGGAAGGTTCTCGTAGGGTTTGCCGAGAGAGAGATTTGTTGTTCCAGGATTTCCACAACTAAGGTACCACCATTAGTCACCTCAATGTCTCGCTAATGAAACTTGCCCCATCAGAGTTTTCCAGATGGTAACCTCTTTCTTTCAGACTAACACAGAGTTCCTTTCTATTCCACTTATTCCAAGAGAAACATCAGGCAGATAGCACTTCCAGCCATTCGCCACTCTGGAGTTTTCTGATTCAGTTCCAACAAACTTTTTGGCTTGCACTGTTCAGCTGTCTGCTTGTCTGTCTCTTTCTAATTCCCAGAAAGCCTATGTGACTCTCTCACTTCCAAAATCCCTGACCTTCTCCAGCAAACAATAGGAGTTAGTCTTCTTGGTCAAGCTGTTGTTTTTAGGTAAACAAAACCCAGGAGTGACCTATGAGTGAGCACTTTGCAGAAAGGTCAGAAGTCTTGTAAAAATGTTCAACACAGCCGACCTGACTCCAGTCCAAGACAATGGTCTATTCAGTTCATGACATCATTTCAATTAGCACCTACTTGTGAACTGTGCATAGCATTCTCCATAGTTTCTGTAAAATCACTGAATATTAATTCTTTAGTATTTCAATAAGATCTGTTTTAAAGTGTATGCGTGTATGTAACCTACTCTAATTTTACCAATTTATCTCCCAAATATTTCATTACACAAGCCACTCTGCCAACCCAGTTGCTCTTTGAAGATGCACCATCCCCCAACCAATTCCTGCTGCATCTCCCGCAGCCAGCAGCAGTGTTGATGCAGGAGATGTTTGTGGTCCGGAGACAGACACCACCACTAGAAATGATCAAGCTGGGCCTCACGATCAGCCAAGTATAAAACTATTTTGGTTGTGATTACCCCTGATTCAACACACAACTGGCATTCATCGAGGATCAGAAACTCACGTCTTTGGAGGTGCCATCTCAGTGACCTCCCACAGGGCATTTCACTCTGGTGAAGGATCAATCCACTCTCCACACCAATCCGAACCTCACCATCAAAACCTGCAGACCAGGGCAGTGGTGTTGTATCTGTGCACTGGCCTCTGCCTTGCTCAAGCCAGATGACAACTCTCAGTCACCTTCTCTTACTTACCCCTCCAACAGGACCCCACAAAACTTATCAAACCACTGAATCATGCACCATCTCTAAATTCATCACTTCCAATCACCTCCTTTGTACGACTTTAATTGTTTCCCAAACCCATACTGCCTGTTTTGACCTTCTACCCAATATCCACAATTGTCCCAACAGACCCATCGTGTCCACATGCTCCGGCCCCACCGAATTGCCTAGAATCTGTTTTGTCCTCCGTGGTTCAGTCCATCCTCACCTACAATCGGAATACTTCAAACACCCTCCATCACTTCAACAACTCCCAGTTTCCTGAATTTGATTGCCTTGTATTTACCATGAATATCCAATTCCCCATACTGAAGGCCTCAAAGCCCTTCGTTTCTTTCTGGACAATAGACCCAACCAGTTCCCCCTCCACCACCATCCTCCTCCGAGCTGGCAGAACTTGTTCCTCACCCTCAATAATTTCTTATTTGACTCATCCCACTTTCTCCAGGTTAAAGGGGTAGCCATGGGTACCTGGATGGGCCCCAGCTAAACCTGCCTTTTTGTTGGCCATGTGGAGCAATCCATGCTATAAGCCTACACAGGCAAGGCCCCTCAACTCTTACTCCACTACATCTTTGGTGTTGCCTCATGTACCCATGTTGAGCCCACTGACTTCATACACTTTGTTACCAACTTCTACCCTGACCTCAAATTCTCTTGGTCCATCTCTAGCAACACTCTCCCTTTCCTTGATCTCTCTGTCTCCATCTCAGGAGAGAAACTCTCAACAGACATCTTCTATAAACCCATCAACTCCCACAGTTAGCTTGACTACACCTCTTCCCACCCTATCCTCTGTAAGGATTCCATTCCATTCTCTCAGTTCCTCCATCTCTGTCACATCTGCACCCAGGATGAGGACTTTCATGCCAGATCATCAGAGATATCCTCCTTCAAACAACATGGCTTTCCCTCTACCACCATCAACTCGAAGCTCACCCACATATCCTCTATTACCTGCACATCTGCCCTGGCTCCCTCCAACCCCACACACAACAAGAACAGGATTCCTCTTGTCCTCACCCACCACTCCTTCAGCCTCTGCACCCAACATATCCTCTCCACTATTTCCGCCCCTTACTACATGAACCCAGCACTAGACACATATTCTCCTCTCTTTCTCTGCCTTCTGCAGGGACAGCTCCCTCTGTGACTCCCTTGACAACTCTTCCCTCCCCACCAATTGTCCCCTTGGGACCTACCCCTGTGACCGCAGGAGATGCTCCATTTGCACCCACATCTCTTACATCACCACTACTTGGGGCCCCAAACTATACTTCCAAGTGAAGCAACATTTCACTTGTGAATCTGCAGGGGTCATCTACTGCATCCGGTTCTCTCGCTATTGTCTGATCTACATCGGAGAGACTGGACACATACTGGGAGATCACTTTGTTGAGCACCTCAGCTCTGTTCAGTACAATAGCATGGATCTCCCAGTGGTCACTCATTTCAATTCTCCAACCCATTCCCTTGCAGACATGCCTTCCCATGGTCTCATGCACTGGCAGACTGAGACCCTCTGCAAATTGGAGGAACAACACATCATCTTCTGTCAGGTCAACCTCCAAATGGATTGCATTAATACTGACTTCTCTGGCTTTCGTTAACCCACCCCCACCCACCCCAGCCCAACACTTATTCCCCCATCTCCTTCCTCAGCTCTGCCTCTCCCTTCCGTCTTCTTTCATACAAACATATAAATTCTTACCTCAAATGAACACCTTTTGTTAGTCTGAATTCTGAGACTTCCTGAGATTTCCTGCTTCTGGCTTATTCTGCTTATTCCTTGAAGAAGGCCTCAGGCCTGAAATGTCAGCAATGTATCTTTGTCTCTTATGGATGCTGAAAAGATTGGCTGAGTTCCTCTAGCATTTCGGTGTATTTTTACTACAATCACAGCATCTGCAGACTTTCGTATTTCACACGAGTATAAGTGAGGCTGGGAATGATTAGAAAGATAAGTCAGTCAAATACAGGCAGGCGGCTGGCATCAGAACACCATGTACAGGAAAATGATGAACTTAGGCAGTGAAATATAATCAATTCTTCTTTTTTTAAAACCAAAAATAGACTTTATTCACAATAAATTATTTGGAAAAGAAAGTGGATGAAGTTCACTTTGCTTTTGCTTTTGCTTTTATATCCATACATTCCCGTCATTGTGCCTTGTTACGTTCGATTCTTTTTCCACCATTTCCACCACTGTGGCACCTTGTCTCTTCTCTCCCTCTGTTGTTTGAGGGGTTTCCCCTCAGTCTCAGCCCCTAACGCCTGGAAACATAGAGGCTCCAGACCAGTGGTTCTCAACCTTTTTCTTTCCACTCACATACCACTTTAAGTATTCCCTATGCCATGGGAGCTCTGTGATTAATAAGGGATTACTTAAGGTGGTATGTGGGTGGGAAGAAAAAGGTTGAAAACCACTGTTTTAATCATACCTAATTGACTCGTTATGTGAACAGTTTCATAACTCCAAAGGAAATGGGCCAATGACAATTTTTCTCAAACAAAATATTTCAGTAACAATTGGGTCTAGAGCAGTGATTCTCAACCTTTTCTTCCCACCCACATACCACCTTAAGCAATCCCTTACTAATCGCAGAGCACCAATGGCATAGGGAATACTTAAAGTGGTATGTGAGTGGAAAGAAAAAGGTTGAGAACCCGCTGGTCTAGACTGTGGTCCTTCTCCACAGCACTCTTGTATGGCTCAGTGCATCCCTCAGCACATACTCCAGCAGCCTGCAATGTGCCAGTCACCAGCATTCCCTCACGTCACTGACATCTCCAGGTTTCAGGTCAACCAAAGGGCATCCTGATGAACAACTTCATGTGTGGCTGCATCTAGCTGTGCGATGGTCTTCCAGCGTCTGGATGTCTAGATCCTGAGTGTGTCCATGGGAACAGCCCATAGATCAGAACGTTCTCTGTCACGCTGCCAGTGGGAATGAACCATGACAAAGCCCCTGCATCCTTCTCCACACACTGCCAGAAAATCTGCATTCAGCAAAGAGGTGGGCAACTATCTCTATTCCACCACAGTCATTTAGGGGGCACCGTGTGTGGTGGGTGTTGTTCCCGTCATACGGAAAGGATCTGACTGGGAGGGATCCTCTCACCACCGCCAGGCCAAGTCCAGGTGCTAGTTTGTGAGCCGTGGCGATGAAGCGTTTCACCAAATGATCTGGACGGTCTGCTCTGGGAATCACCCCACTGTGTCCATCAAGTTGTCATCTCTCAATGTCCGCAGGGCATTCTGTGGTGACCACTGGCCGATGGCCTTGTGGTCAAAGGTGTTGGTCTGGAAAAACTTTGGCATGAAGGATATGTGGCATGGCAAAGTCCAGCTGACTGAGGCATTTTGTAACAATGGGCCAGACCCACTCTTCGCAACATCTGGGACAAGAAGAACTTCAGCACATACCGGCACTTGCTGCGCTCATACTTTGGTTCCACACACAGCTAGATGCAGCGACACACTAAGTTGTTCATCAGGATTAGGGCCTTTGCCCCCATTATCTGGCAACTTGTACATGGTGAGCCTTCAGACCATTTCCATCTTGGATCCCCATATGAACCAAAACAGCTCTGGTAAACCAGAGGATGGGCCACACCTGGCCACGTACACAGCAATCCCGAGAGCACCTCACACCTGATAACCAGGTTCTTCCCTGTTATGAAGACGGAGTGCCGCGCCAACAGACCCCATTTCTGGACAAATCTTTGCGATCCACTCCAACCAATTCTTGTTGACTGTGAAGGGGACGGTAGATGAGTCAAGCCAGTTATTGAAGAGCAATACTTCAGCAATACTACACTTGTTCAGGTTTACCCCGAGGCCAACCTCATATAATCCATTCAAAATAACACAACAGTGGCACATGTGTACAGAGACTGAACAGATCAGGGTTAGTGTATAGTGAATGGATTCTCACTATTAACTCATGGTTAATGAGTGCTATTTATGGAAACTTGTCAGAAACTTAAAGTTTTAATATTCATTGTGGGCTGACGGAGGTGATGATATAAATTACAGTTTTCTTCTTCAAGGAAAACATCCTCATGCAAAGAATTTTTATTCAATTATTGAAATGCTATTAATTACATTTTAATTAATTAAAAATGAATAACCAAATCCCAAGAATACCTCAGCATGTCTCATATCAGTGTTGACAGTAACATGGCAACTGTATCCATGGTAACTGTAGAACCTGGTTGTCTGCTCTCAGGGAAATAATCTACATGAAGTCACTTCAAGACTGAAGATCAAACAGCTGATGTTTAGTGAAACATGTAGTGAGTAACTCAGATCTTCACCATCTTTCGTGTTTTCACTCACCCTCAGAGAATCTAGTTTTAAAGTATTTGGATACCCTTACCTTGGATAAAGCTCATTTTTCCAGGATCCTGATTTCCATCCTAAAAGGGGGGGGGTGTCTATCGCCTGGAAAAGGAGCAGTCACATCTGGAACAGTGTAAGTCATGACAGTAGTATTAGCAAGATGGGGAGGTCACCAATGTATTCTGATGATGCAATCGACCCATTAGCACTGAGTAAAGGGAGGCAAAGTTGTCCCTACCAAACCATAGAAGCAAAGACCTGTACAAGCACAGAAGCTTAGCACCTCGAGCCATCCCCCATTGTCCCTCAAAGGTGATATGAGACATTTGCTATGAAGCTCGAACTTTCCTATTCTATAATTGTCCATCATGGAAAATAATATTGTAAAAAAAAGGCAAAGCATCCATTATTGTCACATTTAGATCGTAACATATATAAATTCTACCGGAAGGCAGACAGAGAGTCACCACTTTGTCCAGCGCCCCTCACAGAAACCTACAGCACCTGGTGTTCCTTGGCGCTGTAGGTGTATTTCGATACATTTCCTTTTGCTTGAATTATTATTTGAATGTATTATTTAAAGATCAAATACTATTGATTGCATTGAATTTTAATGATGATTTAATTGCTGAACTTAATACTTTAAAGATTATAAATAGAGGAACAGTTTAAAAGGTTATAGAGCACACTATTCTTCAGTTATACAACAAAATTACACGGTTTCATATAATCCATTGGCATTTGGTCCATATGTTGAACTATTTTTTCAAAGTATTTGGGATGTCCATGTTTTGATTTAGTTTTATTTCTTCTTAGACTCCTGACTGTTGAGGGGTTTTGACAATGGTTTGCCTCTAGATTTTTAACCATGGCTCAATGTCTTTTTCAGTTGAGCTCAGTTTTCTTCAGTTGATCCTGTTCATATTTTCCCTCTTGCAGCGTAAGTTCATCCACAAAGAAATGGCACATCTCTTCGGTGGCTAATCATAGTCAAAGGGAAAGGCAGGCATTTTTAATAACCTCTTTTATATATCGTTGAATTACAGAAAATCAATAAAGTCCAATGGTTCCTTTTCTTGTGGTTAGTAGTTGTTAATGGTTCCAGGAATCTGTGTACAGCTGATTCAGAGACAAAGAGGGGGAAATCCCAGCAGGATTTACTTTTTGGGAATGAAAATAATGAGAGTTCAAATTTATTGTCAGAATGCATTCATGATATCATGAAACCTGAGCTTCTTTTTCTGCAGGCCAAGCTTAATAATCTGTAAACAACTGCAAATGCAGATGTAAGTATAAATATGCAGTAACAAATAATGAGCAAAATATGAGTCCTTAATTGATTTTCTGGATGAATCTGTTGTTGAGGAGTCTGACGGTGGAGGGGTAGCACCTGTTCCTGAACCTGGTGGTACGAGTCTTGTGACACCGATACCTCTTTCCTGAAGGTAGCATTGAGAGCAGAGCACATCCTGGGTGATGTGTATCCTTGATGGTTGCTGCTCCTCTCCAAAGGCAGTGTTCCATGTAGATATTCTCGATGGTGGGATGAGTTTTGCCTGTGATGGACTGGGCTGCATCCTCTATCTTTTGCAGGGCTTTCCACTCAGAGGTACTGATGTCCCCATACCGGACTATGATGCAGCCAGTCAGCACGTTTTCCACTACACAACGGCAGAAATTTGCGAAGATTTCTGATGACATACCAAACCTCTGCAACTGTTGACATGCTTTCTTCATAATGACATTTTCATGTTAGGTCCAGGAAAGGTCTTCCAAGATAGTGACCCCAGGAATTTAAAGTGGGTGACTCTCACTACCGCTGATTCCCCAATCATTACTAGATCGTACACCTCTAGTTTTCCTTCCCTAAAGTCCACCATGAGTGAATAATGAGATTTCTGTCATACTCAAAAGTGCAACGTGCATATTACCAATATGGGTGAAATTGGACGGCATGAGTTTAAATGGCCAGAATCAGCTTCTCCCATGTGGTAAATAAATTTTAACAATTAAATTTCTGAGTGGAAAAATATATTCTGGGTCGGCTGATTTAGAATCCTTTTCATGCATCCTTGTTTTAAAACAAGAAGATACGCTATCAGGAAGCGTCCTTTGCAGACAGAAGACCCTGTAGCCTCCAGCACTGGAGAGATTGCAGCACACTTATCCACACACTTCTCGATATAATCAGTAACCACCAAGGCTTATTCATGCTGATCCACCACCGAATCCTTGATCATGGCACAGTCCACAGACGACTCCACACAGACACAAAGCCACTTCTTTGCCATCACAGACCATCTCTGTCCAGTCTTCTCTACTGACACAGTGCTCTTCATCTTCTCTCTGTGTGTAGGAAGGATAAGCACTGCTACTAAATGCTTCCCCTTCCTGTCTGCCAGATGGACTGACTTCCAAAGTGTAGGTGCGGAATGGAACAGTCGGCATTCTGGATGGTAGTGTATCAGTGGTCATGAGTGTTTGATCCCTTGATGTAGCAGTGGTCAAGTGTTCGATGCCTTGTTGTAGCAGTGGTCATGAGTGTTCGATGCTCCTGGTATAGTAGTAGTCGAGCAGGTTCGATCCCCTGGCATAGCAGTGGTCCAGCGTGTTCGATCCCCTGGTGTAGTAGTGGTCAAGCATGTTCAATCCCCTTGTGTAGCAGTGGACGAGAGTCTTCAATCCCCTGGTCCAGTCTGTTTGATCCCCTGATGTAGCAGTGGTTCAATCTGTTCAATCCCCTGGAGTAGCAGTAGACAAGAATGTTCCATGCTCTGGTGTAGTAGTGGGCTACAGGTCTAGTCCAAAGCGTTGGGGGTGGGCCAAGTCTCTGTGAAGCAGAAGATGCAGCAATTCCTCACGTGCCACTGATACAGTGATCTCACCTTCAGGTTCTCCATTTTATTCTCTAGAGACATTGTAGAGAAAGATACACTGGAAGGGAGGATTTCAGATTTATTGTCAGAGTACATTCATGACATCACAAACAACCCTGAGATTTCCTGCAGGCGTGGCAGAATTAACACTTATTGGTAGTCCAAAAAAAAACTGTACACATCATAAACATGTAAACAAACAAAGAAATGTAAACAGATAACAAAAGTAAACAAACTGACTGTGCACTACGGAGAATAAAAAAGAAAATCAATAAAGTGAAAAAGTAAGAGTCCTTAAATGGGTCCCTGATTGAGTTTGTAGTTGAGAAGTCTGATGGTGGAGGGGTAGCAGCTGTTCCTGAACCTGGTGGTCCCGAGTCTTGTGGCACCTATACCTCTTTACTGATGGTAGAACTAAGAACAGAGCATTTGCTGGGGGTGTGGGACTTTGGTGATTGCTGCTGCTCTCCGACAACGGCGTTCCCTGCACATGTACTCAGTAGTGGGGAGAAGTTTGCCTGCGATGTCTTGGGCTATGCCCATGACCTTTTGGAGAGCTTTACACTCAAGAGTATTGGTGTCCCCATACCAGACCATGATGCAGCCAATCAGGACACTTTTCACCACACCTCTGCAAAAATTTGCCAGCGTTTCTGATGTTATACCAAACCTCTGCAAACTCCTGAGGAAGTAGAGACATTGACATGCTTTCTGCACGATGCCATTGATGTGTTGGGTCCAGGAAAGATCCTCCATGATAATGACTCCTAAGAACAAATTTGCTCACCCTCTCCACCTCTGATCCCCTAATGATCATTGGATTGTATATATTTGGCTTTCCTTTCCTGAAATCAGGAACAATCAGCTCCTTAGCTGAGTGGAAGGTTGTTGCACCATTTGGCCAAGTTTTCATCTCCTGTAGGCTGACTCATCCCCTTCCTTTATACAACCCACTACCATGGAATCGTCAGCAAATCTGTAGATGGTGTTATTGTCATACTAAGCCACATAGTCGTAGGTGTAAAGTGAGTAGAGCAGGGGGCTAAGAACACAGACCTGTGGTGCTCCAGTAGTGATGGAGATTGTGGAGGAGACATTCTTACCAATCTTCACTGATTGTGGTCTGGAGGTGAGGAAATCCATCATCCAATTATACAGTGGGGTGTTAACTGCCAGGTCTTGGAGCTTGGTGATCAGATTTGAGGGGATGATGGTATTAAATGCCAAAATGTAGTCAATAAAGAGCGTCCTTATGTATGCATCTTTGCTGTCCAGGTGTCCAGGACTTTGTGTAGAGCCAGTGATATGGCATCCACCTGTTACTACAAAGATGAGCTGGAATTGAGAGAGGTCCTCTGAGATTTAGTCTCATGTGGGCTCCACTCAGGAAACCATATTTTTGGACTCGATGGTGCTTCCAGGTGCTGTATTTACTGAGCTCGTCCCAAGTTACCCATTTCCTTCCAAACAACAAACAATTTCATTAGGAGCAAAGCAGAAATGGCAATAAAATAGGTACTTGGGAAAGTGGCATTGTTATTCACTGAGCTTCAGTAATTTGGGGTCTTACTGAGGGAGAAGATAAGAGATCAATGCAAACCTATCTCCACATACCTTGAACTGTGTTGGTAACGGAATCTGAAGTAAAAGCTTGAGCATAATGAAAGTTTAATTGGTTCTGGCAGGAAAGGAACAACTAACTCATGGAGCTATTTAAAGCCGTGTGTTTGATCGTCCAAATCTGTAAGACTATCTGTGTACTATTGCCAGCTGAACACGTCGACACCAGTTTGCTTACTAGTTTATAGCCTTTGCTAAGTTATTGCTGGGCATTACAGTAAATTCGACACATTCAAGAGGTCCTTCGGCCTAACAGTGAGTGAAGCTAACCACAGAACCATGACATCCACAAAGAATGTAAATAATATTGGCATAATTATCCCAATATTATTTATGAAGTATGCATGAAAAAGAGAATGTACCTTAAAGTGGCTCTGCCCAGACAGTAGTGAATATAGTTAAGGTTCAGTTAAATAGATTTTTACATAAAAATGGAAAGGGGAAAAGGCAGGTAGATGGAGTTGAGTCAATGATCAGATCAGGCTCGATGAGCCGAATGACAGACTCCTGCTCCTGTTTCTTATGTTCTTATATAGTGAACTTTGAATTGTTTTCAAAGTCTGGACCATATTTTCAGAGAAAGAAGATTGCAAAATTTCTTCGAATCGTCTGTTCCCAAAAATCTCATCTGACTTTGTTTAAATGTGGCTCAATTTGACATGTGACAAGGTCCAGAATTTCATCTGACTGGACAGGTCAATGTTGCCTCTGGTTTTCAGAGATAGACAGAATTTCTGGGTTAGCTGATACTTGGATGCATCATTGGTGTAAAACAGGGATCCCTGAATTTTTTAGACCATCGACCCTTTCAGGGACGACGTGGTCCCTCATCAACCCCCAGGCATGGAATCCTGGTGCGGGATGGGGGGTGGGGAGGCTGGACAGGGAGGGAGGGGGTGGGGGCTGGATTGGGATGTGCTGGGTAGAGTGGCCAGACATCCAGTTTTAGGCAGGACAGTCCAGCTTTTGAGCCCTCTTCCCCCCCCCCCCCCCCCATGCCATTGACATCCCCCTCCCTGTATTTGACCCCCTTTCAACCCCCTGGCATTTATTGATCCCCCTGGATGGTTCCATCAACCCCTGTGGGTTGATATCAACCACTTTGGAGACCCTTACTGTCAAATAAGAAAAGAAGCTGAACTACCAGAACATTTCCTTTGCATCTTTGAAATGATAGATGATCTTTCAGACTTCAGCATTGGTTGGGCACTCTCACTTCCTTCTCACAACGCTAATTTAATTACAATAGTGACTGCATTTCCTGAGAAGGCGCAAGGCTACCGGCCACCATCAGTCAATCTTCTACAGGGGCTTTATTGAGAGCATCCTGGCCAGTTGCATCACAATGTGGTACAGTTGCTGCAGAGAAATGCATCAAAGGTCAATCTACAGGACCATAAGAGCGAGAGGGAGGTTCACTGGAGTCTCCCCCCCCCCTGCCCCCCATCAATGTGATCTATTGGGATTGTTGTCTGAAGAGGGCATGCAAAATTGTTGAGGACCCCTTCCACCCTGCACACAGAATCTTTCAGCTACGCCCGTCAGGAGTATCAGAACCAGCACCAACAGGTTGAAAAACAGCTTCTTCCCACGGCCAGCGAGAATGCTGAACGACCAAAGGAACTGTTCACACTAACCATCGAAGACTCTCATATTAACACCATGTTTATTTATTTATTTGTCCTGCATCTGCATGTGCGCCATGACTTGTGTGTCTGCATGTTTTGCACCGAGGATGGGAAAACATTGTTTCATAAGGTTGTAATTGTACAATCAGATAATAATAAACTAGGCTTATCTTTTGATATTTGAATCCCAGATATTAACAACATCCAGATTTAGGGAGCTGTTGGCCGTAGAAGAATAACAATTTCTCTGATTGAGACATTTAAGGAAATTGAAGGTTAACCCCTCCTTTCTTGGAGTTTATGGTCCCAGGAAGGAAGCGGTTCCAATACTAACTGCCAGCTCCTCTACTATGACACAAACTCACACTGAGGACCAGCACATTCTTAATCCCCTTGAAGCACCAGGTTGCAATTAACAAACCCATGCCCCTGTCTCTCACCCACCCCGGTCACCGTCACCATTTGGGTAATTCAGTTTCTCTTGGCCTTTCGCATCACAGGGATTTTCTTTGTTCTCTTCACCCACCCCTTCTCTGCAGTTTAAACATGAATGATTTCTAATTTTCAACAAAGATTATCTACCTGCACAGTTAAATGGTGTTCTCTCTCCTTAGATGCAACCTGACCTGACCTGCTCTGGCCTTATGTTCTTTGCTTATTCCTTGAAGGGCTCAAGCCTAAAATGTAGGTAATACATCTTTACCTCCTTTGGATGCTGTGAAACCGGCGGAGTTCCTCCAGCATTTCTGTATGTGTTTACCACAATCATAAACAATGTTTACAGACTTTTGTGTTTCACTCTGCTCTATATTTCCAGCATTTTCTGTTTCTATTTCAGACTTACGGCATAATTTTTTGCTTTTTGTTTTCTGCAGGAACAACGTTCCCTTCCACAACATCTTCATTCACACCTTTCGCCTCTGATAAACTCATGTAAAAGCACACATTCCCTACGAAGGCCTCAGCCCTGAAACATCGACTGCCTTCTACTTCCTATGGATTCCGCGTGACCTGCTGAGTTTCTCCAGCACTTTTGTGTATTACGCAAACTCAGTCAAGTGCCTGCACTGCACTCAGTTTGAAGGGCTGGCCAGACTCCATCTCAGAAATCTCATACACTGTCTCTTTTGACAAATGCAATGTTTGCTGTTCACTGCTGCACTGAAGAACTAAAGAAATTTGGCAACAGTTCTGCTCAAATCAAATTTACACACAAAGAGCATTTGGTTGCTTGGAAGTGCACTGATAAGGGCCGGTGTAACTTGAAATCTATGTTGCATTTTTTCTGCCACAAGAGTCCTATGCACAAGAAAGCTCTCTCTTGGCAGAGAACCCCATGCAAGTGTGAGAGATGGGAAAATTGACCTAAAATTATGAACATGGAAGAAACTAAAGTTCATCAGTAAAATGGCTGTAACCAGTTCAAACAGGATAAGCTTGGGGCTTAGGATGCAGGAAAGCAGAGTCAGCACGATTAACATAAGAATCTTCTAGTCTTTGTGACAAGACCATAGGACTAAGATAAGGAATGGTAAGGTACAATAGAATGTAGGAAGTTGAGGTAGTCTGGATCAGATAAGGGTCTCCTAGCCCTGGACAGAAGTACCAAGTCATACATTTCTAATTAGCTAACCATACACAGATTTATACATATGAAATTAGCCAACCCTAGATAGAATGAGTCAACTCTGCATATCAAGAGACTGTAGCCCAGAGAATCAGGAAGGTGTGAATAAGGACAATGACATGATGGGGCACCCACAGGATACCCCCTGGTCCTCCAAGTGTACTGAAACTGCACGTAGGCAGGAAGGATTACCTATGCCAAACCCATCCAGGGGGGCAGAAGAATGTAAGGGGGAGGGCATTCTGATACTGAAATTGACTGTATAAAAGTTGGGTGAGCCCCAGTATGTGTGTGTATTCCCAGGGTAAGGGGAAGCACCCAACTTTGCATTGTTGTAGTAATAAAGGTTCTTTGTTCTCAATTTTTGTCTCGAGCAATTTCTTTAAAGGTACTTTAATTCCTAACCTGGAAGTCAGCCTGAAGAAAACTGAGGTCCTCCATCAGCCAGCTCCCCACCATGACTACCAGCCCCCCCACATCTCCATCGGGCACACAAAACTCAAAACGGTCAACCAGTTTACCTATCTCGGCTGCACCATTTCATCAGATGCAAGGATCGACAATGAGATAGACAACAGACTCGCCAAGGCAAATAGCGCCTTTGGAAGACTACACAAAAGAGTCTGGAAAAACAACCAACTGAAAAACCTCACAAAGATAAGCGTATACAGAGCCGTTGTCATACCCACACTCCTGTTCGGCTCCGAATCATGGGTCCTCTACCGGCACCACCTACGGCTCCTAGAACGCTTCCACCAGCGTTGTCTCCGCTCCATCCTCAACATCCATTGGAGCGCTCACACCCCTAACGTCGAGGTACTGGAGATGGCAGAGGTCGACAGCATCGAGTCCACGCTGCTGAAGATCCAGCTGCGCTGGATGGGTCACGTCTCCAGAATGGAGGACCATCGCCTTCCCAAGATCGTATTATATGGCGAGCTCTCCACTGGCCACCGTGACAGAGGTGCACCAAAGAAAAGGTACAAGGACTGCCTAAAGAAATCTCTTGGTGCCTGCCACATTGACCACCGCCAGTGGGCTGATAACGCCTCAAACCGTGCATCTTGGCGCCTCACAGTTTGGCGGGCAGCAGCCTCCTTTGAAGAAGACCGCAGAGCCCACCTCACTGACAAAAGGCAAAGGAGGAAAAACCCAACACCCAACCCCAACCAACAAATTTTCCCTTGCAACCGCTGCAATCGTGTCTGCCTGTCCCGCATCGGACTGGTCAGCCACAAACGAGCCTGCAGCTGACGTGGACTTTTTACCCCCTCCATAAATCTTCGTCCGCGAAGCCAAGCCAAAGAATTCCTAACACAAGTTTTCTCTGACCCCGCACATCCCAAGAACTTTTACCCATCCCTCCCATCACTGAAATGATGACTCATTCCTTGTCTATATTGTGGCTTCAGCCTATAAGGGAGACTTTGAGCAGAAAAGATACTACCAAACCAGGAAATTTCATCCCTAATGCATACTGTTCCTGAAACTGATTGGCGATTTATGAGCAAGCTAACTCACATTGTTTTGAAACAGGCATGAATGAACTTTGCAAAACATTGTTGAGCTTTCTCAAGTCAAGTCAACTTTATTTATCATTTATACCATGCTCACACAGTAGGACAAGATAACGTTTCTCACAGAGCATATTTACAGATATAAGTTAGGAAAACAGTTAACACTTTAAAATATTAAGGTATTAAGACGTATACACTGAAAGTCCACGGCACACTCTACACATCTATACTGGGAGTTCAGGAGCCTGATGGTTTGGGGCAAAAAGTTGTTTCCCACTCTGGACGTAAGGGCCCAAGTGCTACGGTACCTCCTGCCAGATGGCAGAAGGGAGAACAGTTTACATGTGGGATGTGTGGAGTCTTTCACAATGTTTATTGCTTTCCACCTTCATCGAGTGTTGTAGACGTCCTTCAAGCTTGGAAGAGGTTCCCCAATGGTCTTTTCCACTGACTTCACTACCCTCTGCAGGGTCTTGCAGACCGAGGTGATATAGCTTCCAAACCAGGCAGTGATACAGTTGCACAGGATGCTTTTAATACATCCTCTGTAGAATGTAGTGAGGATGGAGGGTGGGAGATGGACTTTACTCAGCCTTCACAGGAAGTAGAGGTGCTGCTGGGCTTTCTTGGCTATGGAGCTGGTGTTATGGGACCAGGTGAGATTCTCCACCAGGTGCACACCGAGGAACTTGATACTCTTGACAACTTCAACGGTAGACCTGTCAATAGTCAGGGGAACGTGATCTCCCAGGGCCTTCCTGAAGCCAACAGCCATCTCTTTTGGTTTTTTTTAAACGTTCAGATACAGGTTGTTTGTGTGATAGAATATATAGAAATATTTTTGGGATATAAATTGAGAAACATTAAAGTAGGTTACATACAGATACTTTAAAAAGATCTTATTTGAAATACTGGAGAATTCATATCCAGAGTGACTTTACAGAAACTTTGAAAAGTGCCTATGGAGACATAGGAACATAGGAACATAGGAAGTAGGCCAAAAATGGCCCATCGAGCCTGCTCCGCCATTCAATACGATCATGGCTGATCTAATTTATGACCTAACTCCACCTACCTGCCTTCTCCCCATATCCCCTAATTCCTCTATCATGTAAAAATTTATCTACCGAATTTTAAATATGTTTAATGAGGCAGCCTCAACCACTTCCCTGGTTAGAGAATTCCAAACATTCACTACTCTCTGGGAAAAACTATTTTTCCTCATCTCTGTCCTAAATCTACTCCCCAAATCTTGAGACTGTGTCCTCTCATTTTAATTTCCCCGGCCAGCTCAAAAAACCTTCCTAGATCTATCCTATCCATACCCTTCATAATCCTATATGTTTCTATAAGATCTCTTCTCATTCTTCTGAACTCGAGCGAATACAATCCTAGACAATTTAATCTTTCATCATAAGTCAACCCCTTCATCCCAGGGATCAACCTAGTAAACCTCCTCTGGACCGTCTCCAAAGCCAGTATATCCTTCCTCAAATATGGAGACCAGAACTGGACACAGTACTCCAGGTGCGGTCTCACCAGTACCTTATACAGTTGCAACATTACCTCCCTACTCCTGAATTCAATTCCTCTAGCGATGAAGGCCAACATTCCATTTGCCTTCTTAATAACCTGCTGCACCTGCAACCTAACTTTTTGCGATTCATGCACAAGCACTCCCAAGTCCCTCTGCACAACAGCATGCTGTAGTTTTTCACCCTTTAAATAATATTCGGCTCTTTTATTTTTCTTGCCTAAGTGGATAACCTCACACTTACTAACATTGTACTCCATCTGCCAGACCTTTGCCCACTCATCCAGCTTAACTATATCCCTCTGCAGATTCTCCACATCCTCATTATAATTTGCTCTTCCACTCAATTTGGAGACTTCACATGTAGGTGGTAATTGCACTGATGTTGTGGAATGAATGGACTATTGTCTTTAAACCAACAGCAGAGACAGGATGGCTTTTCACAAAAGTGTTCAGAGAGGTCACTGATGGGTTTCTTGTTTACCTAAAAAATGACAGATGAACCAGAAGACTGACTCCTATTGTTTGATGGAGAAAGTCAGGTGGTTTTTGGAAGCAGAGAGAGAAAGCAGTCGCTGACTGAGGGTCAGAGTGTGCGTATGTGTGTGTGTGTGTGTGTGTGTGTGTGTGTGTGTGTGTGTGTGTGTGTGTGTGTGTGTGTGTGTGTGTGTGTGTGAGAGAGAGAAAGAGAAAGCTGGGATAAGCAGCAGAAGCTTGCTGGAACTGAAACAAGATCCAGAGTAGAAAATGTTTCACTTGGAATAAGTAAACTGAAAGAAGGAGGTTGTCATCTGGAGAATCCTGATGGGGCAAGTTTCTTCAGCAAGACACTGAGGTGACTGAGGGAAGTACCTCAGTTGTGGAGGTCCTGGAACTACACATCTCTCTCTACAAAACCTACAAGAACCTTCCTGAGCGGTAACCATTTACCTTTCTAGCACCAAAGCCTGGTGAACTTTATACATGTTAAATTCTGTGCACATACAAGAATTCCCTGCAACCAGTGAACTTGGAGGAGTGAAAAGTGAGATTGGACTGTGAACCAAAGAACTTTTCTAAACTTACACACATATTACATACACGTGCGCTTAGAATTAGAAGGGGTTAGGTTAGGTTAAGTTAAGTAAGTTAATAATAATATAAGTTAAAGTTTGTTTCAATTTTAATGTTTAAAGATAATTAAAAGCAACTTTTGTTTAAGAAACCATTTGTCTTGGTGAATATCTATTGCTGCTGGGTTTTGGGGTCTTTTGGGCTTGTAACATTTTGCTCTGCACCAGTTTGTTCGTGTCTGTACTTCGCTTCTGTATGCTGCCTTCTCATTCTTACTGATAAGGCCCCCCATTGTCATGTTGTCAGCAAACTTGATGATGTGGTTTGAGCTGCATTTGGCTGCACAATCATGAGTGAACAGCAGTGGTCTAAGCACGCAGCCCTGGGGGGGTCTCAGGTTCAGTGTGATAGTCTTGGAGGTGCTGTTTCTGATCCGGACTGCTTGAGGTCTCCCCATCAGGAAGTCGAGAATCCAATTGCAGAGGGAGGTGTTTAGACCCAGCAGGCCCAACTTCCTTATCAGGTACTGTGGTATGATCGTGTTGAATGCCAAACTGAACTCAATAAACAGCATTTAAATATACAAGTCTTTATTTTCCAGATGGGTGAGGGGTAGATGAAGACAGGTGGCGATAGTATCATTCGTGGAGCAGTTGGATCTATATGCAAACTGCAGAGGGTCCAGTGAGGGCGGCAGCAGGTGCCTGATATGCCCTATGAAGCACTTGAAGCACTTCATGTCAATGGATGTGCGACATGGCGACAATCATTGAGGCAGGACACAGATGACTTATTTGGCACAGGGACAATGGTGGCAGCTTAGAAGCTCAATAGGGACCACAACACTACTTGGTGAGAACATCTGCTAGCTGAGCCGCACATCCCTTGAGCACTCTGCCTGGAATCCAGGCAATCCAATCCAGTAGCTTTCCTTGAGTGGACTTTGCCTAGTTCTCTCCTAACTTGGGCCACTGTAAGGCACAGCACCTGATCGTTTGGAGGAGGGGTGTTTGGAGGAGGGGTGTTTGGAGGAGGGATGTTTGGAGGAGGGGTGTTTGGAGGAGGGGTGTTTGGAGGAGGGGTGTTTGGAGGAGGGGTGTTTGGAGGAGGGGTGTTTGGAGGAGGGATGTTTGGAGGAGGGGTGTTTGGAGGAGGGGTGGTCTTCTCTGCTCCCACCCCATTTTTCACCTCAAACTGCACGTGGAAGTTGTTCAGTTCTTCTAGGAGGGAGGCATCACCAGCACATGCAGAGGGTGTAGCCTTGTGCTTCGTGGTATCTTGGATCCCCTTCCACATACATCGCGTATCCTTGCTGTCCAGGAAGTGACTGTGAATGCGCAGGGCCTGTGCACGCTTAGCCTCCCTGATGGCCTTAGACAACTTTGCTCTTGCAATTGCTAGGGCTGCCTTGTTACCTGCTCTGAAGGCCGCGTCTCGGTTCTTGAGCAACACCCGCACCTCCGCAGTCATCCGTGGCTTCTGATTAAAGCAAGTAGTGATTGTTGTGGGCACAGTGACATCATCAGTTTACTTACTAATGTAGCTGGTCACTGCTGCTGTATTCTCCTCCAGACTGATGCAGTCTCCAGCCGTTGCTGCTTCCTTGAACATGTGTCAGTCAGTGAGCTCAAATCTGTCTTGAAGTGTGTGATGGCCTCCACTGGCCATGTTTTAACCTGCTTCAGGACTGGTCTGGAGCGTCTAGCGAGTGTTCTGTATGCTGGGATTAGCATTACAGAGATGAGGTCTGAGCATCTGAGGTGAGGTCAGGGCTCCACCCATTACATGTTGGAGATGTTCGTGTACACTAGGTCCAACGTGTTTGCCGCTCTCGTTGCAAAGTCCACATACCGGTGGAATTTAGGTAGCTCTGATTTGAGGTTCGCCTGGTTGAAATCCCCAGCAATGATGATCAGTCTGTCAGGGTGTGCGGTCTGCAGTTAGTTTATTGCCTTGTGCAGTTCCCAGATCGTCTCCTTAGCATTTGCACTGGGGGGGGGGGGATTTACACACCTACTATGAGGACCATAGTGAATTCCCGTGGTAAATAAAATGGTCTGCATCTGATAATCACAAATTCCACCAGTGTTGAGCAGTAACCGGAGATTCTTACCGAATCCTTACACCATTCCATGTTGATGTAAACACAAAGGCCACTGCCAAGGGCTTTTCCACACAGAGCAGCATCTCTGTCAGCCTGAAATAAGGTGAGCTCATCCAAATGAATGGCGACATCCAGGACCCTGTCGCTGAGCCTTGTTTCGGTGAAGACCAAAGCACAACAGTCCCTGTACCCACGCTGTGCAGCCCTCTGGAGTCAGATGTAATCCATTTTATTCACCAGGATACAGTCATGAAAGAGCAGGATGGATTGGAGAGCCGGGCAGTAGGAGCTTGCCCTCAGCCTAGAATGGACCGCTGCTTGCTTACCATGCTTTCTCCACCTCGTGCGCTGTTTCCTTCTCTTCCGTGATCCCAAGGCTTTATGACAGTCCATGATTGCATAGCTCAGCCCAGAGGTCTTCCCGGATGTGAGTTGCTACATTTCTAACTAAGTATTTTAAACTGTAGCAATGAATAGTCATAACTTTATAATCTAAAACGATGTAATTATATAACACTATTTAACTGCAATTAAAAGAAAAACAAAGTGAAACTTCCGGTGTCCTGGAGAGGCCACTGCCCCTAACATCGCTCCACCTCGCAGATTTCTAAAGTATGCTTTCTAAAGAAGCATTGAGGAGATTGGCAATGCTGTTTTAAAGGTACAAATTTTGGAAAGGTATTTTTCAAACATTATCAGTGATTCTTAAGGTCAAATTAAACCCTTGCCCTTTAATTGCTCTATTCAGTCTATCTCAAGAAGATGAAGTTTTATTGAATCCAACTCAAAGTTGAATTATATCTTTTACTTCTTTAATAGCCAGACGTGCAATTCTGATTAAATGGAAAGATATTACTCCACCTTCACACACATACAATGGCTAAATGGTATCATGTCTTATCTAAATTTAAAAAAAATTAGATATGCTATTCTTCTTTTCTTTGGCTTGGCTTCGCGGACGAAGATTTATGGAGGGGGTAAATGTCCACGTCAGCTGCAGGCTCGTTTGTGGCTGACAAGTCCGATGCGGGACAGGCAGACACAGTTGCAGCGGTTGCAGGGGAAAATTTGTTGGTTAGGGTTGGGTGTTGGGTTTTTCCTCCTTTGTCTTTTGTCAGTGAGGTGGGCTCAAAAATTAACTTTCAGAAGACGTGGGACCCATTTATGGACTATTACCATAATCTAAAGAGTTAGGGTCATCAATGTGCCTTGGTTCTGTGCTGTCGAGTTCCAGGTTGATGTCATTTGATTTCCACGTCTCATTTCCTAACCTTGCTTTAGTGGTGGGGTTTTGAGCTGGCGTGGGGGGGTGGGGGGGGGGATTCCTTTTTTTTATTAGTTTAAGTTTCCTTTTTTTTCTTCGTTTTTAAACTGAATAATATAACAGCTTTGATCAACTGTGAATAATAAAAATTTTGATAAATTTTTTACAGAATGAAAAGACCATTGTAAACCTTTTCCTTTATATTTCAAAAAGGAATTTATCATTCATTGAAAATAACTTTTAACTTTATTTTTCCTTTCTTTCCTTTATTTTTCTTTCTTTTAGGTTGGGTTTTGTTTTGTTTGATGTTATATTTTACTGAATTAATACCAATGTGCATATGTCTTTTGAATTATGTTTATATTTGAAATCTTTTCCTATATTAAATGTAATGCACATTGTATAATTGTTTCATTCAATTGTTTATATATTAAATACCAATAAAAGTATTTTGTAAAGAAAAGTGCAAATGAGTCAGTCCAGCATTTCACACTCCTCATTGGTCCATGTCGTTCTGTTAACTGTGTCTTTTAAAAATGATGCTTGAATGTGATGCCAGTCTTTCACCACCGTACCACTGTAGGGGACGGTCCAGCCTCGTACACAAGGGGCCGAATCGCCACAGCACACAACCTACACACAACGGTGCAGAGACCGCCTCCTCACTGTGAAGAAGCAGCAGGTTAAAGAGCGGACTGTGGGGAGCGAGCGCCGCTCCTGAGACTGTGCACTGATGTCACTCCTGTGACCCAGTGCGGCGAGTGGGGGTTTTGCTTTATTGCTTTTGTAGTGTGGTCTGTTTGAATAAAGAGTCAGTTACTGGTTCACTCAGCTTGGTACAGACATGTTCCTTTCTCTTCGCAGCGCCACCATATCGTAGCTGTCACACCATTGTCTTTACCACTATGCTCCACCTTTTCTCACACTTTATCCTTCAGAGATGATCATTGGGCTCCTGAATAAGGCAACACAAATGTGACCAATTTCACACCTGCATTTCAACCTTTTCCTGGGTCTGTGGGCTATCTCCCCTCGTGCTTTGGTGCTTAGTGGACTTGTACATGGTCAGAGGGGAGGACAAGTAATCACATCCCATTGCCAACTGCCTTTGCAGCCAGGGAGTTGGCAATATCTGCTTGGCTGTTTCATTCTACTCCAGAGGGGGCAAGGGCTTTGTAAAGATCTTTGCCGTCTCAAGAATAGCAGTGGACACATTGAACCAAGACTTCATGCAATAAGTATTTTATGTTATTTCTGCACTTCTCCAAAATCAGAGGAACATAAATGGTGAACAAAAATTGTCAAATAAATGCAGGATGAGTTGGCATGATGGGCTTTTACTGATTATTCATGGAACCTACATTGGCTCTGAAGTGTGTCTCTGGAAAGCCTAAACTTTCTGATGTAAACCTATATTTAATATCGTGGTATTAGAACAGAAGGTACCAAAGAGATCAGGAATTCAGTGGATTTATCCCAATCCAGACATGCAGCCTAACAATTACGGCACCGTCACCTGGAAACTTCAGGGAACTGCAAAGTTCCAACATTTCACAGTTCCCTCGATCCTTAACTAATATTTAAATAGAGTCTGCAGTTGTGGGCGTGGTCTCCCCAGTCACTTCGGTTTGAAAAAAAAATTATCCTGTGCTACCTGTGATTCGACAGGCAATGTGGAGACAGTTTCAGGTCACACATGTGTCTCCATCGTACTGAAATTTTAATGCAACCTGCAAGCACTCAAACAGTTCAGTCTGCCTTGAATCAGCACTGGATGCAAAAGGCAGGCTCATAAGGATTGGTGTCTCATCTTTACAGCTGCGCATGCAATGCCGAGAGCCCTGAACGTCTCGTACTTGCTTCATCTGTAGACTCGCTCCCCTGCCCACATTAATGGGCGGCTGACCATATCGATCAAACTTTCATATCGATCACAGCTCCAAAACAATGAACCAGGGAATTTGGAAAATTTACAAGAGCAAACTACTGAAAAGTTTCATGGCTGAAGAAGAGGAAGAAATCAAGGAACAGGTACGTGTTGTGATTTCTGTAAAATCTTCAAGGTCGTTTCAAAATTTTCCTTTATATTTTTAAGAATTTCCTGTGCATGTTCTTGTTTACACCATTTTCATGGGAGATTCAAGTTTAGCCAAACCTGGGAAATGTTGGATCAATGATCAAGACTCTGAAAGTTGTATTTACAAGAGTACTGATGAGCCAATATTTATACTGATCAGCATGTCCGAAGGTCATTACCATCGTGGAATGATGCCACTGGGTTCGATGTCTAACTTGTCAAACGCCATCATATCTTTCAGAACAATGACACTGTGATGTCCACAGAGGAAGGTGCCAGTCCTGTATCTCTATTGGCAAAAAAGGTACCAATTATTTATTTTTAATCCATCATGTGGTTTGAATTCATTTCACCAAAGTGTATCTGAGGTGGCCAGAGAAGATATTGAGACCATTCCTGAGAGTATCAATATCTGGTCACTAAAACCAGATGGATCACAGATTAGAGTTGGACCGGACACGATTAGAGCAGTATTAGGTAGTCACAAATGTCATATGCCTCCCTGGATTATAGATGAGAACAGCTAGCATTTCTGCTATTTATCCCTCTGTACTTACTCTAGCTCTTCCGATTGTTTGAGCTGTGATTAATACTTTCTCCTCATAGATGCACATGGCTGCATGTACGTATCAAGACTGGCTGCTAACATTAACTTGCAAGATTTGTGTGTCTTAAAGCACTCTCCCAACTCCAGGCAGTCTCTCCCTGAGACAGAGAAAATGGTAAGATCAGCAAACAGAATATAATCAAACTGCAGAGCTAAAGCTAAAGGTTGACTTTTAAGACAGTTAAGTTTGAAAGTATCATTTAAATCAGCACGTCTTCCAAAAGTGTCAATAGAACCCTAATTCAATTAATGCCAAAAATATTCAATGTCTTACTTTAACAAAATGTCCCTTGGTGAGTGGTCGAGATCTCAGTGTAGAGGTATGAGGGGCCTCAGAATGTGAGCAGACGGGTAAAAGGTGTCAGTGAGAGGAGTGAATGGTCTGTAGATAGAGCAGGAATTCGGTAACTCTTTAAAGACCCCATAACTGATTGCTCTCCCTGACATATTCATGTTTCAAGAGAAGAAAGGAGATAGGCTCTGAATTATTCATTGGATATAATCCCTCACAATATCCATTAGATTTCACTGAAATATTTAACAGCAACACGTCTCGATTTTAGGAAGTGGGTTTGAGGGGCTCAGAGTTCCATTTCAACACAACAAAAACACTGTCCTCCAAACCTGGAGTGATCCAATTACATTTTGGCTATTTTATTTAAGAGACTCTACCTTGTTTACAAAATAAATTCCAATCCCCTCCGCCCAGAGAGAACAACTTTCCCCAGGCACAGTCATTCCTTTGGCTACATATGGCCAGAGGTACCAAAACATCAGTAGGGCTCCAACAATCAGCACAGGCTCTCGAGAATCCAGATCTCCAAGCAAGGGCAACAACTCTCAGTGGCTTCTGATTCTTTCCAGAATATGGTCTCACTCAGGTACCATCTCATTCCTAGGCTACAAGAGTCCAAGAAACACCATCTCTCTCTGTGGATTATAGATCACAGTTCTCACCAGCTTCCTCAGGGGTCTGGGTACAAATGCATGGTCTCTCCCTGCAATATGGATCCAAATGGCATCATTTCTATGTAGGAAATAGCCTCTGTAGGAGATGGGCATGCAGTGGTGCTTTTCTTTGAGAACCACATCTCTGCTGAATATGAATGGAGTTCTATTTATCTCCAGTATTCACAACCTGTTGATGCATGGCATTGAATGAAACCAGCTGACCAACTGTGACACTGTTGTCATCCACTGCACTGTCCCACTGAATATTCTCATTATGGGCATGGCACAGGTGAAAATTAAATCTCTCTCTACACTGCGTCATCAAGCTCCCCTGCTCCAAACCCTACAATGCCTTCAAACATTTTGCCAATTCTTGATTAAAAATTTCCTCACACCAGAATTATTCCATTCTGATCCCACCAAAAGTTTCTCTTGACTTCATTTCTGATCCAATTAAAATAGTGTTAGAGGAATGTAAACCAAGTACAGTAAAACCCCAGTATCCACCACCTATGGGGATTGGTAGATGGCGGATAAGTGAATTTTCCAGTTGCTTGAAATTATGTGTTGCGTAGATTGGCGAACTGACCACTAGGGGTGCCAATTCTAAACTCTCATATTTTTCACCTATTTATTTTCTGCAAATTTTTTGCCGGTTGCTAGAATTACAGATTGCAGGGATTTTACTGCACTTCATCAAGGGTTGACGTTTGGTGTCTGTGCTCTACAGTTTTTCCTTATTGGACTAATTTCACATCATGCCTAACATCCAGCTGAAAGACAGGCCAACCTGACCCTTCTGATCCAGATTAAGACCTCACCCTTCCTTTCCCAGGTTTTTAGACACCTTACTCTTGTATTGATCACATTTTGGTTTATAGCAGTGAAAATACCAAGGTCAATAAGTGAAAGAGATGGTGATTTATCTGTGGGAGATGTGACTATCCCTGCATATTCTGTTGGAAATATTTTGTGTTGTTGACCACACATTCCTCCTCTAGAATTATTCCTTTATTGTCCAAAAGATAGGATTGCTGTCCATTCTATTGCTTTCTCTCTGTGAGGCCAGAGAATCTCCTGAAATGCTTCCTTTCCTGCTAATTGGTTATTTCCACTGCAAACCCCAAGAATCTATCATTTTGCTCATCTATATGCTGCCCTTGGCAACATCCAAGAAGACACATCAGGTTCCACACATTGCCTGACAACACCATGATCTACCTGATCTAACTCCTTTCGTCTCTGTGTTATCAGACTGATTACCTGTATCAACATCTGGTCCCAGATGAGCCAAATAAACAATGGAAACACTGAAATTCTCTTCAAACGATGCAAAATTCCTTTCTCAAGCTGCACATTTCATTTTCCCCAGTGACCACTGTTCCAAACTAGAACATTTCAAATATCTATCCTTTATCATGCCACTATGAACTGCACACATTCTCTCACAATAAGACTGCCAGTCGCACACATATAATATCACTCACCTTCACTGAAGTTTTGACTGAAAGTGACGGAGTGAAGGCCATGCCAGTTAATGATCCAGTGACTGAATTTGTCTGATCCAGGTACAAGGAGCCAGTGCAAAAGGTTGGAAATGCATGTCTTCAATCTTCAACAAAGATGATGAACACAAGTTACTCCCGGCCGAGAATGCCACCCCAGTTGAACAGTGAGTAACACTCGTCCTTCATGTCACTACACAAATCAAGTTAATTCACGGTTCCGTGTATAATCATGAAAAAGTGAGTGAAAAGCATTTAGATCATTGGAATCCCACACCTCCAACAACCTCATTGATGGTCCCATCGATGACTGTACTTTAGACTGAAGCCTTTTATTTTGTCCTCCACCTCTCATATTCAAGCATCTCTTTACACATACCTCCTCTTCAATTGACAAATGTTAGCACCAGAAATCCACACACTGCTGGAAGAAGGCGCCACAGTTAAGCTTAGCAGTTAGCGAAAGGCTATGACCAGGGTTTGAATCCCACGCTGTCTGTAAGGAGTTTGTAGATTCTGCCATGTCTGTGTGGGTTTCCTCCTGGTGCTCTGGTTTCCTTCCACCCTTCAAAAGTGTACCAGGGTTGTAGGTCAATTGATTGGGCAGCATGGGCTTGTGGGCTGAAAGGGCCAGGTACTGTGCTGTATGTCTAAATTTTTAAAAAGATGTCACATAGTGCATTGTCCAGACACAGGGCCACGCCTACTTCTGATCACTTTGAACAGGAAGCATTTTATTCCCTTTCCATATGTTTTCCATGTTCAGACAACTTTTGCATTTCGCAGGAGTTGAGTTCCTAGACAATAATCATACCACAATTTTCCATAATGTAAAGTCACATCATTTGCACACATTGAAACTTAGGGTGAATTAAATTATTTATTTTAATCACTAAATTCCATGAGAACAAAGTTCAAGTTTATCTTCACATGCACCAAAGTGCAGTGAGAGAGTTTGTTTTTCCCAGCATTTCAGCTGGATATCCCCTACAAAGTAAGACACAGTAAACATAGAAAAAGCCTACACCACCATTCATTATGATCATGGCTGATCAGTACCCAGTTCCTGCCTTCTCCCTACACCCTTAGCCACAAGGGCCAAATCTAACCTCTTAAATAATGACAAGGAATCGTCCTCAATTACTTCCTGTGGCAAAGAATTCCACAGATATACCACTCTCTGAGAGAAGAAATTTTTTCTCATCTCAATCCTAAAAGACTTCCCCCTTATCCTTAAACCATGACCCCTGGTCTTGGTTTTTCCCAGCATCAGAAACAACCTTCCTGCATCTAGTCTGTCTAATCCTTTAAAGAAAATGTTATGTTTCTATAAGATTCCACCTCCCCACCTCCCCAATCTTCTAAATTCCAGCGATTACAAGCCGAATCGATCTAATCTTTCTTCATATGTGAGTCCTTCCATTCCTGGTATTAATCTAGGAACAAAGGCAACATTTTTTTGTTCTTGATGTTTCTCCGGAAGTCCAATAATGGCAGGAAAGAAACTGTCCTTGAAACTGATGCTGTCTGATCTCACACTCATGAATCTTGGGGAGGCGGAGATGAGTCTTTTAATATATTAGCTGCTTTTCCAAGGCAGCAGGAGGTATAGTTTTATTTCATATCTCAATACTCAATACTGGTGACTTGTGAATTATTTAAGGATGAAACTCCATTACCCAAAGTCAGACCGCATGGCTCATGGCCTGGATATGAAGACCTACTGATGGGAATTGAGACTTGCGTTAGGGGGCATAGCCTCAAGACTCAGAGAATTGATTTAGCATGGAGACGGGAGGAGCTGCTTTACCCGGAGAGTAATGAATCTGTGGAATTCTCTGCCCAAGGAAGCAGTAAAGGGCTATCTCATTTAAAACATTTAAGATGCAGCTTGATGGATTTTTTGCACAGTATAGAATTAAAGGTTCTGGGGGAAAGGGAGGTGGGTGGAGCTGAGTCCATGACCTGGTCAGCCATGATCTTATTAAAGAGTGAAGCAGCACCCATATACCCTCCTCAAAGATTCAGTTTACATTATCAGTCCCCAACAATATCATGTCTTTACAAATTACTGCCTTCCAATTGAAAATTTTAAACAAGGTTTATTTAAATGTTACATATAATATCTCTGCCGAGGCCGGGGCCACCGCCTCCCCCTCGTTTCTGCCCGGACCGGGGCCTCCGCCTACCTCACTCTACCGAGGCCGGGGCCGCAGCCTCCCCCTCGCTTTTGCCCGGCTCGGGGCTGCCGCTGCCTACCTTCTGCTCGGACTGGGGCTGGGGCCGCCGCCGCCTACCCTCTGCCCGGACTGGGGCCGGGGCCTCCGCTGCCTTCCCTGTGCCCGGACCGGGGCTGCCGCCTCCTTCTTTCTGCTCGGACCGGGGCCTCCGCCTGCTTCGCTCTGCCGAGGCCGGGACCACCGCCTCCCCCTCGCTTCTGCCCGGACCGGGGCCTCCGCCTACCTCACTCTACCGAGGCCGGGGCCGCAGCCTCCCCCTCGCTTTTGCCCGGCTCGGGGCTGCCGCCGCCTACCTTCTGCTCGGACTGGGGCTGGGGCCGCCGCCGCCTACCCTCTGCCCGGACTGGGGCCGGGGCCTCCGCTGCCTACCCTGTGCCCGGACCGGGGCTGCCGCCTCCTTCTTTCTGCTCGGACCGGGGCCTCCGCCTGCTTCGCTCTGCCGAGGCCGGGACCACCGCCTCCCCCTCGCTTCTGTCCGGTCCGGGGCCTCCGCCTGCCTCACTCTTCCAAGGCCGGGGCCGCCGTCTCCCACGGTCAACCAGTTTACCTATCTCGGCTCCACCATTTCATCGGATGCAAGGATCGACAATGAGATAGACAACAGACTCGCTAAGGCAAATAGCGCCTTTGGAAGACTACACAAAAGAGTCTGGAAAAACAACCAACTGAAAAACTTCAAAGATTAGTGTATACAAAGCCGTTGTCATACCCACACTCCTGTTCAGCTCCGAATCATGGATCCTCTACCGGCATCACCTTCGGCTCCTAGAACGCTTCCACCAGCGTTGTCTCCGCTCCATCTTCAACATTCATTGGAGCGACTTCATCACCAACATCGAAGTACTCGAGATGGCAGAGGCCGACAGCATCAAATCTACGCTGCTGAAGATCAAACTGCGCTGGGTAGGTCACGTCTCCAGAATGGAGGACCATCGCCTTCCCAAGATCGTGTTATATGGCGAGCTCTCCACTGGCTATCGAGACAGAGGTGCACCAAAGAAGAGGTACAAGGACTGCCTAAAGAAATCTCTTGGTGCCTGCCATATTGACCACTGCCAGTGGGCTGATATCGCCTCAAACCGTGCATCTTGGCGCCTTACAGTTCGGCGGGCAGCAACCTCCTTTGAAGAAGACCGCAGAGCCCACCTCACTGACAAAAGACAAAGGAGGAAAAACCCAACACCCAACCCCAACCCACCAATTTTCCCTTGCAACCGCTGCAACCATGTCTGCCTGTCCCGCATCAGACTTGTCATCCACAAACGAGCCTGCAGCTGACGTGGACATTACCCCTCCATAAATCTTCGTCCGCGAAGCCAAGCCAAAGAGAAGAAGACATATAATATGAATCAACCCAAGCCTCTCTTTAACACAAGTGACTGTTGTTTCTGTGGTGCACCAAGCAAACGCAAAACTCAGCATAGTACAACAGGCTTTAATCTATTAAAAGTCTGTACACCAGTTTCTGTCCTGATGGCTCCACAAGTGACTGGCCCAGGAGGGGCCGGCTCAGGTTTATATTCAGGTCGATTGATTGACAGCCAGCCAGGTGGAGTCAGCCCCTCAGGTGGTCTTCGTGCAGAGGTCGCCCCCTGCAGTAGGCTGGTGGTCATATCACCACAGTTTCATTACAAGCTGCGGAATTTTCTGATTCAGAATGAAATCAGAGTCATCCCTATTTAATCAAGTATTGTTCATTTGCAACGTACCCACACCTAATCACATTGGAGAAAGTAAGGCACCAGGAGAGATGCAGGTTCCATTCAGGGTTAACACCTGTTCCTAGATCTGAAACAGTAAAAAAAAATTAATAGGAACAAACGACTTGAGACCATTGTCAGTGACCCAGACCAGGTTAAAGTCATGCAAATTGCTAGTTAAAGACAGGACTGCTGCAAATGTTGATGTTTCAACACTATTTTGAGTTCTCAAGTAAATAATGGCCAAGCTGGTCTATCCTAATCCTCTGGATAGCCCTCCCTCTGTGACTCCCCTGTCCATACCTCCCTCCCCACACATCCTCCTTCACCATTTCCACTGTCCACTACGTGATCCCACCACTCAACACATATTCCCCTCTCTACCCCTCTCCGCCTTCCACAGGGTCCACTCCCTCCGCGACTCCCTTGTCCACTCCTCCCTCCCCACCAATCATCCCCTTGGAACCTACCCTTGTGACTTGTGCCCATTCCTTCTCCCTCACCACCATTGGGGCCCCAAACAGTCCTTCCAAGTGAAGCAGCATTTCACTTGTGAATCTGCAGGGGTCATCTACTCCATCCGATGCTCCCATTCTGGTCTCCTCTACATCGGAGAGTCTGGGCGCAAACTGGGAGATCGCTTTATTGAGCACATCAGTTCTGTCCGCCACAAATAGCGTGGATCTCCCAGTGGCCACTCATTTCAATTCTCCATCCCATTCCCTTGCTGACATGTCTGTCCATAGTGTCATGCACTCCCAGTGTGAGACCACCCATAACTTGGAGGAACAACACCTCATCTTCCTAGTGGGCACCCTCCAATTGAACGGCATTATCATCGACTTCTCTGGGTTTTGTTAAACCCCTCCCCCTCACCCCCCACTTCTTCCCCCCCCCCCCCATTAACTTCCCCCAGCACTATCCCTATTCCCTGTCTCCTTTCACACAGAGAAAATCAATTCTCACCTCTCCCTTTATCATATCCAATCAACACATTTTGTTGGTCTGGACTCCTCCATTGTCAGTGACCCATACCAGGTTAAAGTCATGCAAATTGCTAGTTATCACTGTCTCTATTTTGAGATTTCCTGTTTTTTTGCTATTTTGGCAATATATTTTTTATCTCCTATGGACACTGCAAGACCGGCTGAGTTCCTCCAGTATCTCGGTGCGTTTGTACTCTCCAGATCCTCAGCAGGACTAGTCTTGACAAATGCTCACGTCAAAACTCATTATAAAAGTCATACATAATTTAAATTATTACGCTACTGATTTTCTGAAAATAACCAGCTGTGCAAAAGCTGTGAAATCAAATATTAATTAAATTATAAGACTTGGTTAATTTAAAATGTGTCAAAATGAATCTGATCTAATAACTAAGAGAGGAAATTAGTCTCTAGAACAGTTCTTCAATCCCTCCAGAGCAATATTCTATTTTATATTTATTGCTAACTCTGGTTGGACATATTCCCAACACTGTGTGATATGCAAAGATCTGGACCCACTGCAATTTGCCTATCGTCACAATCGCTCCACAGCAGATGCAATACCCCTGGCTCGGGATCACTCAAAAATGGCTATTCATGGGTACGGCTGCTCTTCATCGACTACAGCTCGGCCTTCAATACCATTAACCCTGCAGTGCTGGTTAAGAAGCTACAAATTCTGTAACCCACTCTGCAACTGGATCCTTGACTTTCTCATTGGAAGACCACAATCAGGACAAATTGGAAGCAACATCTCCTTCTCACTGATCATCAACATGGCGTACCCCAAGGATGTGTGCTTAGCCTACTGCTCTACTCATTATACACCCATGACTGTGTGGCCAGGCACAATTCCAATGCTATCTACAAGTTTGCCAACGACACCACAGTTGTCGGAAGAATCACAAACAGCATTGAGGAACCCTACAGGAGGGAGAGAGATCAGCTCGCTGAATGGTGTAACGACAACAACATTGTGCTCAATGTCAGGAAAACCAAGGAGATGATTGGGGATACAACCCGGTCCTCATTGAGGGCTCAGTAGTGGAGTGGATCAATTACTTCAAATTCCTGGGTGTCAACGTCTCCGAAGATCTGTCCTGGAGCCTCCATGTTGATGCAATCAGAAAGAAGGCTCACAAGTGGGTCTATTTTGTGAGGTGTCTGAGGAGGTTCGGTCTGTCACCAAAGACTCTCGTAAACTTCTACAGGTGTACCATGGAGAGCATTCTGGCTGGTTGCATCACTGCCTGGTAATAGAGGCGCCAGCTCTCAGGACAAGAATAAACTCCAGAGTGTTATTAACTCAGCCTGCAACATCACAGGCACCAGACTTCACTCCATCGAGGACATCTACATGAGGCGGTGTCTTAAAAAAGCAGCCTCTATCCTCTAAGACCCCCACCACCCAGTCCATGCCCTCTTCACTGTGCTACCATGGGGAAAAGGTACAGGACCCTAAAGATGAGCACTCAATGGCACAAGGACAGTTTCTTCCCTGCTGCCATCAGATTCCTGAATAATCAATGAACCAAAGACATGGCCTTACTTTTCATGCACTTTTTAAAAATATAGTAATATCGTAAGATGGTTATAATATGAATGTTTGCTCTATGACGCTGCCACAAACATCAAATTTCATGACTTATTCATGACAATTAAATTCTGATTCTATTCCCATCACACAATCTTCTTCCTCCCTCGTTTTTCCCATCTCTCAGTTACCAATTTGGGAACAGATACATCACTGTGCAACAAGAAGGGGCTGATTGATATGTAAAAGGACCCCTTGTAAACAGTATCATGACATGATAGAATTTTACTCTGTTCAAGTGTGAAGTACTTTAATCTGAAACCAGAGTTTTTAATGCACAAACTAAGGTGTGAAGGATGGGCTGTCTGAGATACATCAGGAACCTACTTTAAAAAGTATGATGGGGCCAGGCAATAGGTGGCGTTTAAAGTAATATAGTATGTTTCCCCCATATCCGAAGCACTTGGGAATGGACTGTTTTCAGTTATTGGGTTTTTCAGTTAACAGAACAAAACCAAAAAGTCCAACAGCACAGTAATATCAGTTGTCACCAGTCCTTGACACCTCTCCACTGCTATCACCAATCCCCAACCCCTCCCTACCATCGCTGTTGATCACCAACACCTCCCCATCGCCACTACTAGTCCCCAACACCTCCCCAATGCCGTCACCAGCCCCCAATTCCTCCCCACCACCACTGCTGATCCCTGATACCTCCCCATTGCCATCACCATCCCCCAACACCTCCCCACCATCACTTCTGATCCCCGATGCCTCCCTACTGCTGTTGCCAGTCCTCGACTCCTCCCCATCACTGCCGCCAATTCCCGACACCTCCCCACTGCTGCCAGTCCCGACTACGGTCCCTGCTCATGCCTAGGAGCCAGAGGTTCCCGCTCCTGCCAGGGAGGCTGTTCTCCTTGATGAAGCTGGGACAAAGGATTCTTCCGACTGCTTGCGGCTGGGAGACAGTGGCATGCAATTTGTAAACCAAGTACAGCAGAGGGTAAAGAAATGGAAAAACAGAGAGGGGAGGGAGTTACCTGAAATGAGGACAACCGGCGTACTAATTTCTCCCCATGCGCTGCCTGATCCGTCGACTTTCTCCACTTGCTCACTGATGGCTCAAGATTCCAGCCTGCTTCTCTGAGCCGACATCCAGCCATTCAATGTCTGTCTTCCTGGCTGGTTCTGAGCTCTGTTGTTATCAAACTGGCACCAACGGAGTATCAGAGACCCACATGGGAAATTCAGATGACCACAAAAACGTTTGGTAAATGGAACATTTTAGTTAATGGAATTTCAGATACAGGAAATGTACTGTACATGATTTGCCACATGTAACATTCTTTTACGCACAAAATCACAATAAGAAAAGATAACCAATTGAAAATTGCCTCAGAAATTATTCACAATATTAAATCTAGGGAAAAGGCTTCTAAAGTTTCCAGAAAAAGAAGCACAAGGATGTATTAATGAAAGGAAATACAAATAAAATCTCCCAGAAAAAACTGTAGAACCAAGAAATAAAATAAATTAATATTAGTAAAACAAATTCTGGAGAAGTGAATGGGCCTGGATATTGACAACTGCCAGGGAGGTGTGGTAATCATTGTCCAAACTTCTGGAAACACGAAGCAAAATAAAATAATCTGTGGGAAGAACTGAGCAGGTCAAGCAGCATCAGTGGCAGGAAAAAGAACTGTCGATGTTTTGGGACAAAAGCTGCTTGGCCTGCTGAGTTTCTCCAGAAGAATTTTTTGTTCTGGGCTCTGGATTGGTAGCTGCAGATGTATGGGTAGAAAATATGATCCCACTATCTATCCTGTACGTTTTCGAGGGTGGGAGGAAACCAGAGCTTCTGGGGAAGACTCACGCAGGTCACGGGGAGAAGTTACCGCATTTGAACCCAAGTCGCTGGCGCAGTAATAGCCACTACACAAAGGATTCAAACCAAACTCATGTAATCTGTAATTACTGTGAGCAGCATTACTTTTCTCTCTCCTCTCTCCCCTCCCCCCTCCCCCCCCCCCCCACCCACCTTGCTGGCAGCATTGTTTAAGGATACCAGCATTTGATTACAAAAGGTTGCAGATGTGATGACTCTTTATTTTCCCCTCTCGTCTCCAGTGTCCTTTCAGAACCAGCGCCAAAAGAGCCCGCACCCGAGAGAAAACTGACTGGATTCTGGGATCTCTTTGCCGCCAAGTGGAACCAGGCCTCCGTGGGCGGCGAAGGCACAGATGCAGGCTCTGGAGAGGTCGACGCTGCCAGTGCCACGCACAGCGAGGGGAGTGACCCAGAAAATTTATGCAGTTCCAGCCAGTACACCAACCTGGAGGAGCACACTGACCCCGGATTCAAGTGGAACTTTGTAACCAGCAAGTTGGCGGAACTGAAAAATAAAAGTATGCAAAAAAACAATTAGATACACAGAAAGGTTTCGACAGCACTTACAGACAGGCACCAACCGAGGGATAAGTAGCAAGAACACCAATAACGCGCCAACATTTCAATAGATAAATATACTGGCTTAAGATAATGGGGCTGTATGAATAAAACTCGTAAGGTGCTGTTTGAGATGCTTGTAGATTAAACTTGAACTTGTTTGTTCCTATCTTTTCTCCACTCCTCAAAGGGAGGGCAATCATCGCTGAGTGTGACACAGCAATGTTACACATATACTAAGTTCCAAGTTGCTGTTTTTAGCATAATATATAATGACTTAATGGAACAGGCTTTAGACAGAGAAAATACGCACCCATCCTTACTTATTCCACAACACACCTGTCACATGAGGTTCCTTGGCCATTGTTACCCAGGGCTTCAAAATTCAGCTGCTAAATCTTCTGGGAACATTTTGCTAACATTGCAATAAATCTGCCAGCTTCATCATGGAATTCATATTTATGCCAGTAGTGTTCCAAGAATCGACCAGAGATTCAAAAACTAATTCCATCAGTTTATCGTCTCAGACTGATGAAGATTCAGAACTTATTCCCATCATTTGATGTAAGTTTGAATGTGAACTGGGTGGGAAGTTGTGGAAAAGGGATTGGATTGTTATTAATAATAAAAGCCACTTTAAATAGGAGATTTAGTATTCCATGATGCTTCACAGAAGGATTACCGAAAACAAGTTCCAGCAAGTGACAGAGGGTCATAATAGATTGGATGATCAAAGAGTGTTGAAGGATGAGTGAGATATCAGGGAGTGTGATCAGCTGAAGATCGTTACATTGAAATTAGGTATAGGGAAGAGACGGAAACTGGAAGAATGTCAGTTTTCAAAGCATCGTGGAAGTGAACAAGGTGACAAAGATAGGATAATTGGGATCTCAGCTTGGGGACTGGAATGGTCTCAAGGACACTGGGCAATGGGAGTGGGTTTTGGATGATCTTGACATACTTGCTGTATAATGGTTGAGGGTGGTCAGTGGGCCAGAGTTAGGGACCTGGGTGGTTTCAAAGAAGCAAACAAAGGAACTGCAGCAAGTAGATGACTAATAATAGTCATTTAAAATTTTTAATGTTGACATACAGCACAGTAACACACCCTTCCAGTCCATGAGTCCATGCTGCCAAAATACCTCAATTAACCAACAACCCTGTACCTTTTGGAGGGTGGTAGGAAACCGGTACACCCGGAGGAAACCCATGCAGACACGGGGAGAACTCCTTACAGTCAGTGCTGGATTCGAGCCTGAGCTGCTGGCGCTGTAATAGCGTTGCGCTGTCTCCTTTAACCCATTAAAATCTATGCTCCATGTGCTGATATAGTTCCAATGCCTACTTTACTCCCCCGCCTACACTTTTACAAAACTAATTCATTTTAATCCTTCAATTTTTTTTAATAGAAAGGACTATGTGAGACAGAGCTACCCAAGGAATCAGGAATGGCAAAACAAACTGCAACATCAACCCAGCACTTGCATGCAGTGTGAAAGTTTGTCGCTGACAAATGTTGAGGAGGGCAGGTGGGGGGGTGGGGGGTGGAAGAGAGTTGGGAGTCAAAGCAGAGTTTTGCAAAAATCAAGAGGTCTGGGATTTGTGGCATTGAGTTAAAAAGATCAGCCATGATCTAGGTAGTTAGCAGAGCATGCAAAGCTAAATGGTCTAGCCCTGTTACCATGTGGTACATTCAGAAGCAATTAATTGTTAGGGGTAACCTCACCATGTCTGTGCTTCTACTCCCTATTTTGTTCATGGCTTTCAAAGCAAATGAGGCCATTTCATAAACTGCCAAGCTGAGATTGGAACCAGATCCATGTGAACCCTTGTGGAAGACTGCCCGGAGCAGTTCGAGATATTGCTGGTGTACACATCAGCCATAAGGTAACAGATCCCCCCCCCCCCACTAAAAACGTTGAAATAGACTCTATATCCGCATTCCTTTCTGAAACAATTCTGTTTCTTGCTAACAAGTGTTTGCCAGCATGTACTAAAAGCCTGAGAACGGGATTAGATGTAATATTTACTTGCTTTCCATCATGTCACTGCTCCAGTAACTGTGATTTTTTTTTAATATATTCCCCATTTGGATTGCAGAACCTTGCACCCATGCTGGGCTAACTACTTCGTAAATTTTGCATGCTTTCTTTATTTTGTCAGAATTGCCACTTGCTGTGTAATGGAAGTGAATTTGCATAAATTACATGTCACCTGCTTTGAATTGCCTCTCTTTGCCAGGCGAGCTTCTATGCGTCGGCTGTGTCTAATATATTAACTTCATAAAGTAACATCACTTTGTGATTCTCACTGTATGTTTTTCATTCTGTTGGTACCCAGTCTGTCAGTTCTAATGATGTTACACATTATCGTTCCCTCAGCATCCTCCCTACAGATCTCAAAATAAGTTATCTTGTCTCAGCACAATTCTACACATCCAGAATCTTTCCATTCACATTATATGGAGATTCCTGGTGCAAATTCGATTCAGGCCATTGCTGTTTTGAAACACAGGCCTCTCGAAACCTTGTTCATATCTTGCCCTGAAATCAGAATTAATACATCATCTCCAATGGACCCAATCGGGGAGGATAATCTCCACTGGTTGGAGTCACACAGAACACAAAGAAAATAGGGTTGTGGTTGTCACAAGACATCCCAACTCTAGATCACCACTTCAGGAATTTCTTGAGACAGTGTCCCAGGCCTATATTCAGTTCCATTAATAATAAACTTACCTACTCTGTGAGATTGGAAGTCTGAATGTTTGCTGACGATATTGTTCATTTCCATTCACTTCTTGTCAAATGAAGATCCAGTGAATGCCTACAAACAGCAAGATCCAGGTTCCAGCTTTTTAACGGGTGAGTTGAACTTGGAGCCAGGGCAGGAGTGGGTTTCCATAGAACTTAACAGCACAGTACAGGGCCTTCAGCCCATCATGTGTGCTGACCTATGTAAACCTACTCCACAACAAACTAACTTTATCCTACCTCACACCCATAACCCCCATGTGCCAATCTAAAAGTCTTTTGAATCTCCCCATTGTACAAGCCTCCAACACCATCCTCAGCAATGCATTCCAAGCACTCAACACGCTGTGTTAAAAACTCATCTCTGACATCTCCCCTAAACTTTTCTCCACTCACCTTATAAGAGATTCATTGGTATTTACTATCGTCGTACAGGTAATGTTTATGAAATCGGGAAGCTGGGTTCCAGCAGCCTTAATCTGGTCTAATTAGTAAAACAAAAGTTGCAAGCTTTGCTATGACTATTGATTGATTAAATAATTCTCATTTCTGCTACAAAATCATTTTAATTGATAATATTTGGGCCTCTAATTACACCAAACAATGAAGATTTTGCTTCCTGAGCATTTGAGGGTTATTTTAAGGATTTTGGGCTGTGGATCACAAAAATCACCTTAAAAATTTCCTATCACATACTTTTTTTAAATATAACCAATTTTTGTGATTTCGTGTAATATTTGGTCTATTTCAAGCATACAAAACCATTAAGTGCAACATGTCATTGAAAATTCATTTCCTGCATTTGCACTTGGATTTCTTCCCTGCTAATTTTGGTGCAGTCAGTGATGAACACGATGAAAGGTTTCACCAGGACATAGCGACCATGGAAAAGCAGTATCAGGGCAACTGGTATCCATCAATGCTGGCCAATTATTGTTGGACACTGATAAGAGTGGCATCAGATGCTGAGTACATTTGAAATTCAGTAGCAAAACATTTTTAGGTCAGTTGAACTAACGCAATGTGTCAGCATCATTATGCGATTAAACATGCTAAATTCCATAATTTAATGTTCCTGCAATTTCCTACGTGATGCAGCAAATCAGCTTGAAGTTGTCCATCATATCCCCAATTTTTTTTCAAGAAACAAACCTTTTGAAAAAAAATTGTTGTCCAGTATTATCTGAGCACTCATATAACTGTCCCACCTCTCGATACTCCTGAGTACAGGGGTTGGGATGTTATGTTGAAACAGTACTAGACATTGTTGAGGCTAAATATGGGGTATTGTGTGCAGTTTTGGTCACTGACCTGCAGGTAAAATATCAGTAGGATTGAAAGAATGCAAAGAAAACTCAAAAGGATGTTGCTGGCACAAGAAGAGCCGAAGGTCAGACTACCTCTGAGGTAGGTCAGGGACCTGGTTGGATTCCGACAGGGTTGACCGGGTCAGACGTTTTCTAACTGCCGTGTAACTGGGGCGCTAACCGGGCAAATTGACTGGTTAACCCCATTTTACACAGCAGTTTGAAAGGGCCTATTGTTGTAAATGAAGTAGATTCGTAATGCAGATCTTGCAAGTTGATTGAAAGTCCCTGATTGCAACCTAGTGTAACATTTATTTCTCTCCTAATTTCCTGCAGAACCATTATAAAGGCAAGTAGATATATTAGCTAGTTTTAAATAGAGTATTTGTATATCTGCTGAGAGTGAAAATCATGGGCGAGGTTGGCATTTTTGCCCAACCCTGAACTGCTCCTTGAGAAGGCAGTGAAGGACTTAAACAACTTAAACAATGTTCAGATTTATTGTCAGAGTGCATGCATCACATGAACCCTGAGATTCTTGTTCCTGTGGGCCAAGCGGAATTTCTACTTATTGGTTGGGCAAAAAAACTGTACTCAACAAAAGATACGTGTACAAAAGGGAGAACTGTAAACATAGAAATGGTGTAGGTTTAGAGAGTTGCTGAATGTAATTTAGTAAATTTTCTGTAGAGCATCCGTTAGACTGATTTGGAGAAGAAAATGTAAGGTGTTGGCTGGGCTGCCAAGAAGTGGCCTACATTTGGACTAGCTTGAGAATGAAAGGATTTTTCCTTTGCTTTCCTCTCTAGTTGTCTATTCTGGTCGGCTTGCGATTATGATTCCTTCCTCTTTTGCCCAAAGAAATCCCATGAAGGACAGATAATTGTAAACATACTTTGTAAAATACAGCATTTCAGGCAAGGAACATACCTAAAAGATCTTTTTGGATATACACGTACTGTATTTGCAAATTGGAATTGGTTTGTTAAGGTGTTTTAATTTTCCCTCTCCTGATGCAACACACTGCTTTTAGACATGCACTGCCATCCAGTGGAAGCAGCTGGCACTGCATATTTAGTCATATAAAAGTAGATAAACTTTCAGCAATTAAACTGAACAAAATTAATTTATTTATATAGTAAGGGCTGGAAATTGATTATTGGCCCTTATTTGTCTTGCCCTGCTCTACTCACTTTACACCTATGGTTGTGGAGCTTGGTACGACAATAACAGCATCTACAAATTTGCTGACAATGCCAAGGTAGTGGGTTGTATAAAGGGAGGGGATGAGTCAGCCTACAGGAGAGACATTGAAAATTTAGCTGAATGATGCACCAACAACAACCTTGCACTCAATGTCACAAAACTAAGGAGCTAATTGTTGACTTCAGGAAAGGAAAGAGGTATACAATCCAGTGATCATTGAGGCTCAGAGGTGGAGAGGGTGAGCAAATTTAAATTCTTGGGAGCCACTATCTCAGAGAATCATTCCTGAATCCAACATACCAATGGGGTCGTGAAGGAAGCATGTCAGCACCTCTACCTCCTCAGGAGTTTGCAGAGGTTTGGTAATGACACCCTGGAAAATTTCAACAGATGCGTAGTGGAAAGTGTGCTGACCGGCTGCATCACAGACTGGTATGGGAACACCAATATTCCTGTGAAGCAAGGCTGCGTTCTCGCACCAATCCTCTTTTCAATCTTCTTCAGCATGATGCTGAAACAAGCCATGAAAGACCTCAACAATGAAGACGCTGTTTACATCCGGTTCCGCACGGATGGCAGTCTCTTCAATCTGAGGCGCCTGCAAGCTCACACCAAGACACAAGAGCAACTTGTCCGTGAACTACTCTTTGCAGACAATGCCGCTTTAATTGCCCATTCAGAGCCAGCTCTTCAGCGCTTGACGTCCTGTTTTGCGGAAACTGCCAGAATGTTTGGCCTGGAAGTCAGCCTGAAGAAAACTGAGGACCTCCATCAGCCAGCTACCCACCATGACTACCAGGCCCCCCACATCTCCATTGGGCACACAAAACTCAAAACAATCAACCAGTTTACCTATCTCGGCTGCACCATTTTATCGGATGCAGGGATCGACAACGAGATAGACAACAGACTCGCCAAGGCAAATAGCGCCTTTGGAAGACTACACAAAAGAGTCTGGAAAAACAACCAACTGAAAAACCTCACAAAGATTAGCATATATAGAGCCGTTGTCATACCCACACTCCTGTTTGGCTCTGAATCATAGGTCCTCTACCAGCATCACCTACGGCTCCTAGAATGCTTCCACCAGCGTTGTTTCCGCTCCATCCTCAACATTCATTGGAGCGACTTCATCTCCAACATCGAAGTACTCAAGATGGCAGTGGCCGACAGCATCAAATCCATGCTGCTGAAGATCCAACTGCGCTGGGTAGGTCACGTCTCCAGAATGGAGGACCATCGCCTTCCCAAGATCGTGTTATATGGCAAGCTCTCCACTGGCCACCATGACAGATGTGCACCAAAGAAGAGGTACAAGGACTGCCTAAAGAAATCTCTTGGTGCCTACCACATTGACCACCGCCAGTGGGCTGATATCGCCTCAAACCATGCATCTTGACGCCTCACAGTTCGGCGGGCAGCAACCTCCTTTGAAGAAGACCGCAGAGCCCACCTCACTGTCAAAAGACAAAGGAGGAAAAACCCAACACCCAACCCCAACCCACCAATTTTCCCTTGCAACCGCTGCAACCGTGTCTGCCTGTCCCGCATCGGACTTGTCAACCACAAACGAGCCTGCAGCTGATGTGGACATTACCCCTCCATAAATCTTCGTCCGCGAAGCCAAGCCAAAGAAAGAAAGCCCTCCAAAAGGTAGTCGACGCAGCCCAGGATATCACAGCCAAAACTCTAGGGAGCACAGCTGTCTGAGAGCAGCAGCAATCATAAAGGATCCATATGACCCAGCATACGCTCTTTTCTCGCTGCTGCCATCAGGAAAGAGGAATAGGTAACCACCAGGTTCAGGAACAGCTGCTACCCCTTTACTATTGGACTTCTCAATGACAAACTCAATCAGAGACTCATTTAAGGACTCTTGTACATTTTATTAACTTTTTAAAATCTTTCTGTATTGCAGCTGTTTACATTCATTATCTGCTTATAGCTTTTTTGTTTAAATGTATACACTGTATACTTTTTTTTGCACTACCAATAAGTAGTAATTCTGCTTCGCCCGCAGAAAAAATAGAATCTCAGGGTTATATGTGATGTCATACATGTACTCTGACAATAAATCTGAATCTGAAAGAGATAATAACCAAACAATTCAATTTTTAAAGATTTAGAATGGGGATAAATTTGAACAAGAAGATGCATCCTATTAGAAACATGGACACGAGATGTTTCATACCCACCTGAAAGAACAGCAGGACCATGGTTTACAATTTCTTGCAAAGGTCCACAGCTCCAAACAACACAAACCTTGCCAACATTTCAGTGATCTAATCTTGAAGTGAGAGGAATACTAGGTTACATCATAATTTTCTATCATTTTTACAGCACAAAAGGAGGTCATTCTGTGCTTTTTGAGAACTGTCCATCATTCTTGCCAATTGTCATCTAATTAATACAATCCGCCACTGTCTCACAGCAGCTGTGTGAACATCTGTTAGTTTTGGTCTAAGAAGCATTTCAATGTGATCCCTCAGGCAGAATATCAGCAACTATATTGACATGTGAATATTGAACAATTGATTAGAGGAAGAATGTTCCTATCCTCGATGAATACAAAATCAGTTTTAATATTGAAGATGTACTCTTGAACTAACCACCGCTTCCAGCTCCACTGGAGTTACACAGACATTCAGACAAGCTGGTGTGAAGTTGCCATGTTATGTCCCTTCTTCAAAAACAAGGGGAATCTGCCTACATAATACCAATCAGGATTTTCTCAAATTAGAGCAAAGCTATTGTGTGTCACCTACTCACCAATATTCTGTTAGAATTCCACCACTGCATCCAGGTTTACATCAATTTTGGTTCAATCATAGACAATTGAAATGAATGCCATAGGTGAGTGATTGTCCTGCAGAGATTCCAGTGGAACAGTTGCCCACTAGCTGGAGTTATACCTCTTCTCCAGAAAGAGGACCATGGTTAACAGCAGGTGATTGATTCAGGAGTCCCTCACTGGGCTGCATTTTTGTCCAAGCTACCCTCAGTTATTTCATCCATGATAGGGAGATTGTTTTCTCTGGTCAAGGTGCCTAGAATTAGGGGCCGTCTGAATCCACCTAATCAATTCTCCTACATTCACCCTCCAAGAACTCCAATGGATTAGTCAGATATGATTTTCCTCTTCATACATCCAAGTAATCTCCGCTCAATTGTATTATTTTCTGATTAACAAATAAACATCTAAATTATACAATGTTCCAACTATATATAAAAGAAATATTCTTAAAATATAAAGTACTGGTATATTCAAAACTCAAAAGTACATTCTTAATAGCTTATCGACACAAATCAGCAAAACACGTCAAACGGGACAAAAGAAAAGAAACAGAGGAAGAAATTATAACTTTCAAAGGAAGTTATAAAATGTCACATTAAAAAAAGGGAGAAATTTTCAATACCCTTGTTTTCACCTCTACAATATAATCAATATTTACAATACTCAATTAAACAATTATCAAATATATATCAAAAAAGAAAACAAAACCTTCTAAACAAGGTTATCCAAAAAAAAGATAGATGGAAATTGAATGACATCAACCAAGAAACAGGCAGTGCATCACTGAAGCATCCAAACACCTTAATTTTTTTAAGTTATGATGATAATCCATGAATGGGCCCCACATCTTATAAAAGTTATTCTTAATATCATTAATAGCAAATCTGATTTTTTTTACAATCTTAAGTAGGACATGATATCACTTAAATAAATTGTCTATCTAGCTATCAGAGAAATAAAAGATAAAATTTGCTTTTCAGTTGAAGTCAGTAAAACATAATTTTCTTGAGAAAATTCCAAATAAAGCAATTAAGGGGCAAGGTTCTACTTTAACCTTAAAAATTATTGAAAAAGTTTGAAGTATGTTTTTCCAAATTTTTCTAAATGAGGGCAAGCCCAAAATATATGAATCAATGAAGCCTCAAATCTTTTGCATTTATCACATAAAGGATTAATATCAGAATAAAAATGTTTAAGTTTAGACATATGTAGTCTATGGACCACCTTGAATTGTAACAATGTCGTGTGCAAAAGGAGGTAGTATTAATCAAATTACAGATAGAATCCCATACCTCGTCCAAAAGTGATAAATTCAAACCCTGTTCCCACTCATTCTTAATCTTAACTAGTGAGGCTGTTCTTAAGTCCAACAAATTGTTATAAATAATTGATATTGAGCCTTATGAGAAAGCTGAAAATCAAAGAAAATCGAGAATATTTGTCTCAGGAATTGCAGAAAATCCTGGATCTTTGATTGAACAGAATGTCTAACTTGTAAGTCTCTAAAAAAAAAAAGAGTATTTAGTAAGTTAAATTTTACGACCAATTGCTCAAAGGAAGCAAAATAGTTTTGAAATAAATTTTTTTAAAATATTTATTACCTAATCTATGCCAATCCTTAAAAACTGTATCCAGTGAAGAAGGTTGAAAAAGATGATTAGATATGTCAGGCAAGAGAAAAACTCTGAAATCAAAAAAACCTTTTAAAATTATGTTCATATTTGGATTGTAAGTTTGTAAAAAGAAAAGGTTTAAAAAAAACCTAAAATCACCAACATAGATGCATTTTTGGTAAAATTCAATTTCATTTCTACCCATGGTAGACATTCAATAACTTTATCAAAATGTAACAAAAGAAGCAGATTACATATTACTGCCCAATAATACGAGCTAAAACTAGGAGATGCCAATCCACTGTTCTTTTTAGTCTTTTGAAGATGAGATTTATTTAAATGAGGGTGCTTTCCTTGCCATATGTAAGAAGATATAAGCAAATCCAATAAATCAAAAAAGGATTTGGGAATAAAAATTGGTAAAGCTTGAAAAAGATATAAAAATTTAGGTTAAATGTTCAATTTAATGGAATTGATACACCCAACCATAGTAATAGATAAAGGTGACCATCCCAATAACAATGAAAGAAGATCAGATTTAGTTTTAACTTCAACTTTCCTTTTATATCATCCAAATTTTTTTTTAACTTGAGCATATTGTAAATCAATTTGTTTAATCTGATTAATTAAATGCAGTCTTTCTTTATCTGGCTTCTTATTTATATTAGCTGTATAAGAAACAATTTGCCCTCTCAAATAAGCTTTCATGGTGTCCCATACAATCAGATTGATTTACAATTGCTCACAGCCATTTCTTCAGAATGACTTTCTAGCCTCTCAATACAATTATTCACTGATACCAACTCAGTCTCCACAACATCCAGGTGATCTTCATTAATTGAGATTGAATCTAGAACTTTTTCAAGCTTGGCGTCGATTTCTTGATAGCATTATTTCATAGCTGCGGTTAATTCTTATGTTATCTCTCATGATTGTTTCTTCATCATACTGGAGATGAGATCTGAAGTCAAAGGGGTTGCTTCTTCTCTTCCCTCTTTAGCTGCCTTGGCACTTCTTGGTAAGTTATTTTCATTAAAAAAAATTGAAGTAAATAACAAAGGGACCAAGTTTAAGGCACTTTGGCTGAAAAAAAATGAGTTGAATATGTGGGAAATATTAAAAAGGTGGCAGGAGCTCTCAATTACTACCTCCTACAGCATGAAATTGCCAGCCAAAAGTCTTAATTCAAAATTCCATCAAAGTCAGGGACAATTAGAAATCTCCATACTGAAATTGCAAGACTTTTATTAACAAAAGGATATTAATATTTATGGAATCAATAAGAGAGAAAATTAAGATTATAGATCAATTGAAAGGCTTACATGACCAAATGAGATTATCTTTCATTCTATAAAATTTTGGCAATATCCTACTAGCTTTAACTCAAAAATTCCAGGGAACAAAACAGGATCAAACCATCACACAAGTTGATATTTTGTAATGTTCACACATTCAGAAAATTCAAAGTTGAGAGGTTTGCAGGTTAACCAAAATAAACTAAACTGTTCAGGGAGGAGTATGTGATAAGATGAACCCCTGCCACTTCCAACTGCAAACCTGAGATACAAAGTTTGGATGTCAGTTACCTACAGAAAATGAAAGGGGGAAACAAAATCCTACATGACATGGTCCCACATGAGAGGTTAGTTCAGAAGGTGCAGACACTAGGTATCCATGGAGAGGTTGCAAACTGGATTCAAAATTGGCTGAATGGGAGAAGACAGAGTGGTAGTGGATGATTGCTTCTCAGACTGGAGGCCTGTGACTAATAGTGTGCATCAGGGATCAGTGCTAGGTCCATTGTTGTTTGTCATCTATATCAATGATCTGGATGATAATGTGGGAAATTAGATCAGCAAGTTTAAAGATGACATTAAGATTGGAGGCATTGTGGACAGTGAGGGAGGCCAAAGCTTGCAGAGGGATCTGGTCTAACTGGAAAAATGGGCCAGAAAATGGCAGATGGAATTTAATGCAGACAAGTGTGCACTTTGGAAGGACAAATCAAGATAGGACATACACTGAGGAGTGCAGAGGAACAAAGGGATTTGAGAATACAGATATATGTGGCATCACAGGTAGACAGGGTTGTAAAGAAAGCTTTTGGAATCTTGGCCTTTGTAAATCAAAATACAGTACAGGAGTTTGGATGTTATGGTGAGGTTGTATAAGACATTGGTGAGGCCAAATGTGGAGTTTTGTGTGCAGTTCTGATCACCAAACTACAGGAAGGATATCGGTAACATTGAAAGAGAGCAGAGAAGATTTACTAGGATGTTGCCAGGTCTTCAGTTGAGTTACAGGGCAAGATTAAACAAGTTAGGACTTTATTCCTTGGAGTGTAGAAGAATGAGAGGAGATTTGATTGAGGTTTACAAAATTATGAGGGGTATGGACAGAGTAAATGCGAGTAGGCTCTTTCCACTAAGATTAGGAGAGGTAAATACAAAAGGACATGGCTTTAGGGTGAAAGGGGAAATGTTGCGTGCTTAGTCCATTGATGTTCATTCTGCTGACCCATGACTGTGCAGCTAAATACAGCTCGAACCACATCATCAAGTTGGCTGAAGACACAACAGTGGTGGGCCTTATTGTTAAGAATGAGGAGTCAACATACAGAGATGAGGTGCAATTGCTAACAGACTGGTGCAGAGCCAACAACCTGTATCTGAACGTTAATAAAACAAAAGAGATGGTTGTCAACTTCAGGAGGGCCCGGGGGGGCCGTGCTCTGCTGACCATTGACAGTTCAACCATTGAGGTCATCAAGTTCCTTGGAGTGCACTTGGCAGAGAATCTCACCTGGTCCCTTAACACCAACTCAATAGACAAGAAAGCCCAGCAGCCCCTCTACTTCCTGTGAAGGCTGAAGAAAGTTCAATTCCCACCCTCCATCCTCACTACATTCTACAGAGGATATAATGAGAGCATCCTGTGCAAATGCATCACCACCTAGTTTGGAAGCTGTACCACCTCGCACCGCAAAACCCTGCAGAGGTTAATGAAGTCAGTGGTAAAGATCATTGGGGATTCTCTTCCTACCATAAAGACATCTACAACACTCGGTGCGGGCGAAGGGCGATTAACATTGTGAAGGACATCCCTCATGCTCTTTCTTTTGCCATCTGGTAGGAGGTACCATAGCACTCAGGCCATTACATCCAGATTGGGCAAGAGTTTTCCCCCCCAAGTCATCAGGCTCCTGAATTCCCAGAACACGTGTGGATAGTGTACCCTGGACCTTTACTGTATACATTTTAATATTTCAATGTGTTTAACTTCTATTCTAACTTATATTTATGTAAATATGCTCCATGGTCCTGGAGAAACACTATCTCTTTACCATGCGAGCATGGTATGAACAATAAATAAAGCTGTGTTGACTTGTTTAGGGGGAACTTCTTCACTCAGAGAGTGGTGGGTGTGGAATGAGCGGCCATCTCACATGGTATCTTGAAGCTCTTAAGCTTCAAGAATAAATTAGATAGATACATGGATGGGAGAGATCTGGAGAGTTATGGAATGGGTGCAGGTCAGTGGGACTAGTGGAATGACTAGCTAAAAGGCCTGTTTTCTATGTTTTTATGAAAAGGGTGATGCGCACAGTGACCTGGTGGTCTTGAAGCTTGTGATCTAAGGAGAAATGAATTGAAATATCAGAAAATGAAGAGCCGAACAATCAATGCATTATAAACAAGTTAGTCAGAGGATTAAAAATAAAAGCCAATCATTCACATCGTTGATAATAGCAGAACCGAATAATGCTCCTGTGGTCGACAGCTCAAATGAGTCAGATATTTGTTAGTAAACTGTTACTGTGAATGATCCAGCTTTTAATCATAAGATGAACTTGTGATTTTTTTTCCATTGTAAAATTCCATTGTAAATTCGTTCTCTGTGTATTTTGAAATCTCAGCATTAAAGTCACTCATTAATACCGAATCCTACAAATTGCTGTCTTCTTATTTTGTTTTGTTTTCTCTGGTACCTCAAGTGTAATGTAATTTATGGAAAATTTGCAGCTGTGTAATGCTGCTAAAAAGCAGAGAATTTTGTGACACATGTTCACAATATATTTTGATTCTGATTCTTGCCATGGCCATTCTTCTGGTCAATCAGCAGGTCATCATGCCCAAAACTGTACTCTGGGGAGTTGCTAGGTCAGGTGAAAGAACCTTTTCTTTTTTTAAAAAAAACCACTTCAACCAAGAGTTCTGACACCAATTCTGAACCACTCAATGTCAATCCCAACATTAATTCAGGCACATGCACATAAATCAAACAACAGACGCACATTACATTGATGTGATTGAGATGACCAGGCAAACATCTAGCCATCAGCAAATCACCAGGGCAACTTTCAATGGACAGAGCCTTGGTGAATTATAAATAAATGGTAGAAGTTGTCAGATACAATTGCCTCTGGAATCTTCATCAATTCATTTTCTTTCCTCCGAAGTATGTTCCTCGCTGATCATTGCGATTTTCAATTGCATGAATTAATCAACCTAAAGTAAAACTAGAACATCCGGGTTTGTATGAGCAACATTTATGGCACAAGTGCTTGGCAATGACCAACTTCAAGAAAACTCTCTCCCTGATTTCCATATGCAGTGAAATGTCAAAGGCATTCATTCTCAATTCATCTCTAGAAATCAATTCTTGGGCCACATTTGCACTGATACTGTGATGAATCCTTGGATCCTTGGGAACCCAACCAGACATTACTAAAGAAGTTATTAGCCAGTCGATGCTGCTTGATAGGACATTGACAATGTCTTCAATTAGCAATATCTTTGCTAATAGTTTCAGTACAATGTAGATTTTTTTTAAATACTGTGCCTCGAGTATGTGCTTTAACCTGAATTCAAGAATAGCACTGTTACTGCATAGATTTGGTTGTGTCCCTCAGCAGCCTGAATGAAACTACACAATGATAGAAAGAAGTGGTGGTAATAAGCATTACAGACCCAGAGGACCTAAAAACCCAGCAGCAATAGAAATTCACCAAGACAAATGGTTACTTAAACAAAAGTTACTTTTAATTTTCTTTAAACATAAAAACAGGATCAAACTTTAACTTATTACTATTAACTTAACGCCCTCCTAATTCAAAGGGCACATGTATGTAATGTATATAAATTCTGAAAATTTTTTGGTTTCACAGTCCACTCTCACTTCTCATTCTTCCAAGTTTACCGGTATCAGGCAATTCTTATACCGTGCACAGAATTTAACATTTATGAATTTTCACTGAGATCTGGTGCTTAAAAGGTTACCACTCAGGAAGGTTCTTGTTGGTTTCAGAGAGAGATTTGTTGCTCAATGGACACAGACACAAACTGATTCCCACCAATCAGCCACTTCAGTGCCTTGCCTAAGAAACTTGCCCCATCAGGGTTTTCCAAATGATAACTTCTTCCTCTGTAGGTCACCACAGAGTTCCTTTCTTTTCCCGTATTTCAGGTGAAACACTCGAACCAACCATTTCCTCTTGTATGGACAACAAGGGTTTTCAACAGGCTGAACTCAGAACCATCTTCAAAATGGGGTTTCAACAAGCTACCAGCTTGCCATGACTGCAGAAAACAGATCCCTCTCTTAGAGACAGCCTGTTTTGACTCCTCTCTCTCTCTCTCTCTGCTTGCAAAAACCACATAACCTCCTTAGAACAGCAAACTGCAACGAGACAGATTGCGGGACCAGACCCTAACTTCTGAATCCATTTATCTGTTGCTTTCAAAACAATCATCCATTTTCACCTGCTTTTGAAATTCTTTAGCAAAGCAGTCTCTTTGTTTTATTATCTTTGCAAAGGCTCGCGGCACTTGCATGGCTCACTTTCAGCAAACCTCTTGCATTTTAAATGAGATCTGTTTTGTGAAGTGTTTGTGTTTGTTTGTGACCTACACTAGTCCCATAATCCACCTCCTTCAAAAACATACCGATATACAATATAAAATATGATATAATCCGTCACATAAGAAACAGTTCTGCGAGGGACACATTAAAAAGATAGGAGAAAATTAGAAAAAATAAGCAAAACCTTTGAGAAGTTCAGTTTGGAGACAGACTCGTATTCAGACACAAAAGGAACAAGACACCAACAACTAACATCTGATCATAAATTATATCTTAGGATATGGTATTATTTTGAGAACAAGAACCATTTCCACATAAAACACATCAAAAATAGAAACTAAAAACTAAAAGAAATTATTAACACACACACACACACACACACAAAAGAACCCATCCCACCGTAAAGTATTAATTGTATCAATATTTATTGGACTGGATACAGGAATATGATGAACAATCCATAGTCATCAAATGTATTAGGAATACGTACAAAGCAGCTGCACAAGGCACTTAATTTTTTGAAGCAATGTGCAATACAAGTCAGATGTTCATACTGCTTGTACATTAGGTAATGTGACTTAAAATTGTATGACTAAAACCTTGTTCTCACGAAATTCCTCTAGAATGCCACATAGAATTTGCTAGTCATCCAACTTGCTGTTTGCTACAGCTTTCTCTTGTTTATTGCTACCATGGGCAGCTCAGAACATTAGACAATAAGCTGCATTTTCAAAGAACATCCTGTATTAAAGGATTATTCTGAGGTGAGACAGTTCCTTATTAAATAAGGTTTGTCCATTCAAATCAGTTCAAATTAGACAGTACATCCTCGTCTTCACATAAACAAGAGAATCAATGAGCCAAGCTGTACTTTTGTAAATGCTAACCTATTCAGCATTTAAGTGAAGAAGTGTGAACACCATTTCTAAAAAAAAGTGAAGTATTGTGTAAACCAATGTAAATGCTCCAATCCACATCAACCAAGCAATTGAAAACACTATTAACTTTGGGCTGTAAGAGATCTGAATGAGTAAACCTCCTTAGGTATGTCCAAGGTGTCCATGAGGAACACTTGTTTGGATCAGACTATTAGTGTTTCTTAAATTGTAGATGCAGATTATAACAACATTCTGCAGTGTTCACACAGGCACAGCTATGGGTTTGGTTATTGACTACATCTGCTGTTGCAAGGGTGAGTACATATTCTCTTCACTGTCCAGCCCTGCCTAATAATGGCAGTTTCTGCAGTGATATTGTGCTTATTGACTATATTTATTGTTTAAATATTCATCCGACGAATAATTGACTACATTATTAAAACAAAACACATTAAGGGTGTAGCAATGATTATCATTTGATCAGAAAGATATGCTCAGTGTGTTTATGTGACCATCTGACTATGTGAATAATGTATGGGTTTCCCAAATAGTCCCTATGCAAAAACAAAAGAATTCACCCCAACAGCTCATTACAATTTTTGCTTCAAAAATCAGCAAGTTAAAAGTATCAATCCAATAAATATATCCCAGTATCACAACCATCAATGCTCTGAACATTTTCAAGTATCTTTAAAATCTCTCCAGACTGCGGATCTGCAGTAAAGTGTTCCTATGTCCAGACTTTTGGCATTTCAGAACTTGTAAATATCTCCTACCATGAAGTCGGAAGGATTATCTTTGGTAATAAAACCTTTCATCATTCTCCAAATAAAAGTAGTGCTTGATCAAAGCCCAAAACATGCAGTCTCTGAGATTGCTCAGATATAGGTATGTCCAAGGTCTGTTGGTATCCATTGATTGAATCCAGGAATAAATAGCTCATGCACTGGGGGAAGAGACTGTCTGTGTTGCTTGGAATACCAGCTGTATGACACCTTTTCCTTGTGAGAGTGGAGATTTGACGTAGCCTGGGGCCACAGTGGCACAGTTCGCAGCATCATCTGACTTCTCTGGCATGGTTTTGTTCAGTACACACAGATTTGTCTGGAAAAGGGAAGTGGGCACACCCTGGTAAAACATCATCACGCCTTGAAGAGCATGATCACACTGAAGGAACAGAAGAAGGAGCAAAGGGTTTTGAGGAATTGGAAAGGAGAATGAGAAAAAGAAAAAATATCCTTTAGTAACATTCAGACACATTCCTGCAAAGTTGATGTCTCAAAAGCTGCAAAGAAACAGGGTGTGATTATTGACAGTATTCACATTCATAAACTACTACAGTTCAATTCAAAAATGCGTAATGAACACTGGTAAAGAGTTTTTTTCTCAAATGAGGGATGTTTGCAATAACTTAATTATCTTAGTAGACCAATCAAAATGCTTCATCTTTGGAGAGCAGAAAAAACTCCAAGAGAGACTCCTCTAAGACAGAGGTTAACTTCCATCGGTCACCTTGAAACAACCTGAGCCATAAATGGAAAGGGTTTCCTAACACAAAGTGACCAACCTACTTCTTCCGGATCGAAGCAGAGGAGAAAACAATTATGGGAAGGGAAATTAAGAAGGTAAAAATAAAACTAATACAACCCTTTGAAAAGCACAAGGGTCTACTTTTGAACAATTTTGGAGATCATTATTTACATTTTTACTGCTTCTGCTATAATGACTAGAGAGAGAGAGAGAGAGCAGACAGCACTGGCAATGAGACTTCTTAGGAGAGCAAGATAGCAACTTCCCATAATCTGCTGCCAGCTGACCAGACAGTTTTCTGTTTGGAAGTTTGTGATCAAGGGTATATCACGAGGGTCAATAATGAGATCTTAGTGATAAACATTGATGGATTTAAATGTAGGAGGTATAATTAATAAGTATGCAGATGAGGTATCTGAGGTTCCAGTATGATATAAATTAGCTCGAAAGTTGGGCAGAGCAATGGAATTCAATACTGACAAGTGCATTTTTGGAAGCCAGACTTGGGCAGGGCAAACATAGAAAATTATAAGGCCCAAGAGGTTAATGAAGTGGAACCTTGAGGTAAAAAATCCATAAGCCCTGACAGTGGCAGCACAGGTGGAAAAAGGGTTAAAGAAACCATATGACATGCTGAATTTCATCAAGAATGTAATATTCAGAAATATAAAAGCTGGGACATCATGTTACACTTGAAGCATTGCATACAATTCTGATGGTCAACATTATAAGAAGGATGTGATTGCGCTGGAAAGAGTGCAGAGGAGATTCATTCAGATGTTGCCCGAACTGGAACATTTCAGTTAGGAGGAGAGATTTGATAGTCTGGGTTCATTTCCCCTGGAGCAGAGAGACTGAGGGGTGATCAGATTAAGGAATTCAAAATTATCAGGGTGACTGAAAGAATAAATAGGAAGCTTTTTCCCCATTCAGAGGCAGATCCAAGGGAGAATTTTTCTTTCCCTACAGGAAATGGTTGGAACCTGGAGTGAGCACTTGAGAAGGCAATGGAAGAAGATGCCATCCCAACTAATGTGAGTAAATGGAATTATTATAGATAGGTGCAATGATTGGCATGGGCATGGTGAGATGAAAAAATTAAAGGAGTCTCTCAGGAACAATCTCCCAAAAATAACAATGAGGGCTTGTCTCAAAACTTCCAAGACCTGAAATGGCAAGATTCTTGTGAGACAACAGGTTTTAAATAAGTCAGGCAAGTGAATCCACAATATACAGATCAACTTTGAACTCATATTTTTCTTATAGAATAGTATGCCAGGTCCGTGTTCCCATTAGTCCCATTCTCCCACTTATTTCCCTGTAAAACACACTCTAATGCAGCCATCAAACCCCCTCCTCCCGCCCTCCAGCAGATCTTCGGCACATGGCAAGAAACCAAGAACCCAGGAAGCCACAGGGAGAATGCACAAATTCCAACACAAACAACGCCCAAGGTCAAGTTGTAACTGTGCAGAAGTACCATTAACTACTGTACCACAGCACTGCTATAATCAAGCTCAGCAGCAGAAAAAGCTCAAAAAGTCTAAACAGCAAAATAATGTAGTCTCAACAGTTACACAGACAATTATTTCAAAAGGGCCCATTTTGCAAGAATGAAAAAGATAAGTTGCAGGATGGAACGCAACAGATTTGAACACCAGCCAATTTCCAATTTCAACTGGAAGGCTGTAGAGGATGCAAAGTATCCCTCCTGGGATCCAACAGCCATAATATTCTTGCTCCTGTTCCCCCTCCTCAAGGCAACGACTCTTCATCTGATGTTCCATATGAACCAATTAGTCCAATATTTAACACTGCTGTACTTAACAAACAGCATGTAACCATCAGTGGCAATTTGACCAATCCCATGCTCAACCTTCCTGTGGCAGAGGTTTACTTGGAAGCACAAGCCTGATTTAAATTTTCACTGCTTCAGCGGAGTTCCAGTCAATTACCAGCAACACAAAATTTTCACTCCTACATTGACGATACCCAACTCTACTCAGTGACATTTCTCTCAACCCATTCACTGTTTATGAATTTTTACAGCTGCTTGTCTGATATCCAAAAGTGGAATCCACAATTTGATGTGAAGACTGAGGCCATGGCATTAGTATTCAATGTAAAATGTTCCTCAACTATTATACTCAATGGCAAATAACCAAGACGGAACCAGCTTATTCACAATCTTAGCCTTGTATATGATTCTTTAGATCATTTATCATAATATTGAAGTGTCTCAGTGTAAAATTTTGTTTGGTAATATTCCTTTAAAATGTCTTTCAGGTTCAACTCATTACTGGTTCTGAGGTTACTATAAACAAACAAAAAAATTGAGGAAAGCAATCATTAGCCAGGAGAAATGGGTACAGCACCTGAAGAGAAATGAAAAGGACATTTTCCTAGGACCAATTTATTCTTTTATGAAATGACCATATTGTGTTGCGTCTGTACAGTTCCCTTCAGTGCCAATGAGCTCAAATTTCCCAGGTTTGTGCGCTAATGTCACATCCTAAGTTCAATGCAACATCACCTTCAGTAGCAAACTGAGATGTCATATTAGGACACATGGAAAATATTTGCAGAATTAAAAAATAATGAAGATCTGGGATTTTGACAAAAAGGAATTGGGAGCGACTAGCTGGTAATGGAAGTGGCCATGGAGGGGATGCACATCAGCCATAAATGATGGCCATGGAGGATGAAAATGGAGAATGTGAGTGTAAGAGTGAGCAGGAGTGTGAGAGAGAGCAAGCTTACCAGCTGACTGTCAGCACCAGCCTCACTCTGAAAACTCTTACATCCCATCAGGCCGTGCATGAAACTGCAAAATCCTCACAAGTATCCTCCTATGGAACAAACACTCAACATTACACACAGACCAATGAAGTATGATTCCAGCTCTCTCAACCCCAGTTTTTACATCACTTGATAATCTGTATCTGACTGGAACAAAATTACATCCCAGAGTGAGTTTCTCCACACAATCCCTCATAACTCCTACAGCTCTTTCCCCCAGACCCATCACCAACAACCATAATCAAATCAAAGCACCTTTCTCTTCCCACACCCAAACTTTTGCTCTCACCTGCCACTAGCTATTCTTCCCTCAAACTGCACTGAAATCCAAGATGATCCAATGGTCACTAGATTGCAGTCAACCAGGCATACAGTGCGCAGGAAAAGGATTCAGTAATAGAATGGTCACAGTATAAAAGGATAACAGTTAGTTCACTGAGCCCACACTGGCTCTTTTTAAGAGAAATCTAGCCAGACCACACCTCTATTCACCAAATTCCTGCCAATCATTTCCTTTCCAATACTTACCCTTCTCCCTTTGGAATGTTGCCATTGAAACTGCACCCACGATTACCCTTGGCTGACCCTTCCAAATCCTAACTACGTAGCCTGCAAAAGCGTTTCTTGGTTTCTATCTATTCTGCCACTTCAAGGTTTTAAATACTTGTATCAAATCTCTTCATAGCCTCCTCCATTCCAAGAACATTCTCAGCTTTTCTACTCTAATTTTTTTTTTTAATTTAGACATACACCACGGTAACAGGCCATTTCTGTCCACGAGTCCGTGTACGCTCAATTCACACCAAATTAACCTCCCCCCTGGGCACGTTTTGAATGGTGGGAGGAAACCAGAGCCCCCAGGGATAACCCACACAGACATGGGGAGAACGTACAAACTCCTTAAAGACAGCACAGGATTCGAACCCAAATCCCTGGTGCTGTAAAGGGATTGTGCTAACCACTACGCCAACCATGCTCTAGAAAACCACACCAAAATTTCTCATCCTTAAAAGCATTTAGGTAAATCTCTTCTGCACTTTTTCCAAAGCCTTCACTACTTTCCTAAAATTTGGCATCCACAAATGGTCACTTTAATCAGTTTTATAAAGATTCAGCATTACCTCTCTGCTTTTGTTCTCCAAGCCTCTACCTGAGAAGCTCTGGGATGCTATTTCTCAACCTGTCACTATCAATTAATTATGTGCATCATGTCCCCAGATCTCTCTGTTCTTGTTCCTTTTTTGGAATTCTGCCCTCTACCTTACATTGTCTTGTTTCAGTTTTCCTACCAAAATGATGCACATTTCCTGGCAATAAATTTAATCTTCCATCTATACACCTATTCCATCAACTGAGCAAATTAAAAGTGCAACATGCTACATTTAAAAGGCAGTTAGACAGGTACATGGACAAAATGAGTTTAGAAGGAAGAAAGGCCAAACACAAGCAAAAGAGGCCAATTTAGATGGATGACCAGATGGACAAGTTGAGTGAAGGACCAGTTACTCTATGATTCTATCTCTTTGATGTCTATCACCACTTTCCCCATACAGATCTCAAATCAGATTCTCCAAAATCCTCATCTGAATTTTTTTTTTAAATTTCAGATAAATGAGGATATCTGAAACAAATCAGAAATTTCCATTTATCCAAAATTTTTTTCGGAGCCGAACTGACCTCACAGGTTGAAAAAAATTCACTCAATGTGAAATTAGAACAATTGTCCTCGTTTCAGGTAACTCCCTCCCCTCTCTCTTTCCATTTCTTCTTTACCTTCCCCCATTGAATTTTCTCTCCAACTTTCTCTCTCAAACTGCACACCACTGTCTCCCAGCCACAAGCAGTTGGAAAAATCCCTTGTCATCAAGTAGAGCGGCCTCCTGGGCAGGAGCGGAACTTCTGGCTGCCAGCAGGAGAAATGACATCCAGCTCAGTGGTGTTCCCTCCCCTTCCCTCTCCCCTCCCCGGCACACTGGAGCTAGTTCCCGACATTGACTCCGAACCCTCCCCTCCACCTACTACCACACACACACACACACCAGACTCCTTGGTTGCCAATGTTGGGAGAGCCAGTGACCAGGGAGACAGGACCCCACCGACTTGTCAGTGAATGTTCCACCGGCCCAGGTAGTCTCTTCGTGCATCAATGGCAGCGGTGGATTCATGTCGGTGGTTGGGGCACGTCAGTGATTGGCGGTTGGGACATGTCAGAAATCAGCCGTATTTTTTTTGGTAAGAATTAAACATTATTTTAATGCTTAAAAGGCCTTGTTGTTTGTTTGTTGTTGATATAAGTGATTTGCTGTTGCTACTGGACTTTTTAAAAAAAAAACAGCAGTTATCCAAAAACCATTTGAGATAACCGGAGTTGCATTGTATTTCATTTCACCTCCAAGCTTTTTTTCGTTGGGTACTAATTTGGAAATTATGTTCTGTATCCCAATTCCAAGTAATTTGTTTATATTAAAAAAGCAGTGGCCCTAGGAATTTCAGTGAACTTCATCCTGTCCAATGAACCTCATTTCATTATTGCTGTTTTACATTCATTTAGTTATTTTAGAATCAGAGTGATTCTGCATGAAAATAGGCTCTTTGGCCCAAAATGTCCATGCTGACCAAGGTGCCTTCCTGAGGTGCTTCAATTTGTCTGTTATGGCCCATATCCCTCAACCTTTTCTATCCATGAACCTGCCCAAATGTCTTTTAAAAGTTGTAATTGTACCTGCCTCTCCCTCTTCCTCTGGCAGCTCATTACATATACCACCATACACTGGGTGGAAAAACTTACACCCTAATAATACACCTTTAAATCTTTCTCCTCTCATTCTAAACCTATGCCCTCAAGTTTTAGACTCCCTTTCCTGGGATTAAAAGAATACCAAAAAAAATACAGTACAACTCCAATTATCTGAAATGGTTAACACAGGATCTATTTTGGATGACTAAATTTTTCAGATAACTGGTCACTTTTTTTAAAACAACCCAGTAGCAAAAAACAAATCATTTGTATCAATGATTAGACAACAACAATGGAAGGCTTTTTAAGCATTAATGCTTAATTCTCACCAAAAAATGCTGGCCAACACCAATCCCAGACATGTCCCCACCACGGCCTCCGATCCCTGGGGATGTTCACTGGCTCCTGTCTCCCCATGGGCCAATTCCGGCAGGGTCTGTTCCAGCTTCACATCATGATTATTGATGCTGGAGCCTGACAGAGACCCAATCTTCGCCTACGCACACTCCTCCTCCCAACCGCCGCCGCTGATCACCAACACCTCCCCACCAAGGTCCCGCTCCTGCCCGGGACCCAAGATCCCTGTTCTCCTTGATGATGCCGAGACGAGGGATTCTTTCAACCACTTGTGGCTGGGAGACAGTGGGAGAGTTGGAGAGAAAAGACAATAGGGGTAGGTAAAGAAGAAATGGAATGAGAGAGGGGAGGGAGTTGCCTGAAATGAGGATAATTGTTCTAATTTAATGTCAGTGAATTTTTTTTCCTCCCCAAATCAGTGAGGTCAGTTTGGCTCTGAAAAAAATTCAGATAATTGAGGATTTCTGATTTTTACACTAGCCTCTATCAAGGTCCGAATGAATATCTTGTAGGGCCCTGGGGATTTATCCACCCTGATTTGCTTAAGAGCACTTCATCCTCTTTAATCTGTATGTTCCATGACCTCACTGCTTGTTTTCATTATTTCCCACAGCTCTGTGCCTGTTTCTTGAGTGAATACTAATGAAACAAAAAATTAAGATTCCCCCATCTCTTTTGGCTCCATACAAAGTTGACCACTCTGATCATCAAGGAGTCCAATTTTGTACCTTACTATCCTTTTGCTTTTAATATACCTGTATAAAACCTTAGGATTTTCCTTCACGTTGTCTGCCAAAGCAAGCCTTTTTTTTTAGCCTTTTTGATTTCTTTCTTGAGATTTTTCTTGCATTTTTTATATGCCTCAAGTACCTCATTTGCTCCATGTTCTGTGACAGATTGTTATATTTTATATTGCATATAGATATATTTTCAAGGAGATAAATAGTTTTTTTTCATGTAGGTCACAAACAAACACTTCAAAACAGATTTCATTTAAAATGTCAGAGCTCAGAAGATTGCAAGATACTACCAAGGATACAGCAACTGACCTCAAAGGATGAATCACCATCCAACTGCTGGTTGGAAAACCAAGAGATCATCACCTCAATCAAGTTTAACACCTCACTAATTCATAAATTACCAGGAAACCTGCACACACACTCACACCATAAATGACCCAAAGAGATGGACAGCACGTGTTCTGGGTTCAATTATCACCTGTAGTTGGAGGTTAAAGACCGAAAGAGCCAAGGCTTTTCTCTATGGAGTAACAAAGGATAAGAGGGGACTTAATCCTTTGGACTCTGTGTCCCCGTTTACAGGGACTACCAACAAGCACATACACTTCACATCCTCACTTTCTGGGACTGGTTTTATACCCAGTCACCAGCTGGTTTGTACTGGTGTTCATAATGTAGATTACCCATGGAACCAATCCAGAGTATGCATTATGAAAAGTTTTAAAAAAAACTTTCCAGAGACCAAAGTGTTAATAGACGTATATAAGGTTACGGGAGGCATGGATAGGGTGGACAACCAGCATCTTTTTCCTGGGTAAACAATAGCAAATATCAGAAGGACATCCATGCAAGTGAGTTGAGGAAAGTTTAAAGGAGACATCAGGGATAAGCATCTTTTTTTTAAAATCAGAGTGTGATGGGTGCCTACAGTGCATTGGTGGAGGTTGGCACAATAGGGACATTTAAAAGACTTAAATAGGCAAATGGATGCAAGAAGAATAAGAGGGTTATGTGCAAGGTAAGGGTTAGATTGTTGTGGAGTGAAAGTTAAGTAGGTCAGCACCATATCATGTACTGTGCTGTAATGTTCTATGTCCTAAAAGCAGTATAGGTACTTCCCTACTTTCGATGGTCCAACTTACAATTTTTCGAAGGTACAATGGTTCAAATCCGTATGTTCAATTCTGAATTCTGATCTGTTCCCAATCATGCAATATGCAGTATGCTACTCTCTCGCGACGCTGGGTGAGGAAGCATTGTGCGAGAGTATCGTACAGCATACTTCATTCTTCAAGCCCAGTGTGCTTTCAGCTGTGTATGTTAATGTTTTTTCCAGTGTGGAATAAAGGTATTCAAAATTTAATTATAACAATGTGTGTTGTGTATGGAGGAATGGCCTACCTGCCTATTGCTGATGGTCACATGGCCACCCTGTATGAAACTCATTCATACACCAGTCACATCACCTGTCAGCACGTGGTGTACTTTGTTTCACTTAAAAGTTGCATGTTTTAGACAAAGTTGCGGTTTTCAGATGACGTGTCTGTTAAGATTGTTAAGTTTTAGGCCACTAGTGTAGACGTCGCTTAGAAGAGTCGCTGCACTGAAGCTGAGCCATGGTATTGCTATAGAACAAATTGCTATAGCTCAATACTGGCAGTAGAGCCACCAGTCTCAACAGATCAGGGGTCCAAGAGTGTGTATACCCATGGATACAGTGGAACGAGATCCATCTCTCATCTCATCAGGGGTCCGAGAACGTGCATATACCCTTACGGGTACAGTGATACCATATCCACCTCCTTTCAGTCAAGGGTCTGGGGAGGGCAAGGTGTGCACCATCCCTGCTTATAGCATGCAAATGTCCGCATCGCCTGTGAACTAATAGTTGTGTACTGTTTAACATTCTCCCCTTAGTTTCCTGTTACAATTTTTTCCCCACACTCCCTTATAAATTGTGTGTATGTTCCCACGCTCTCTTATTAATTTTTGTGTGAATAAAGTTATGTTTGATTGCATACCCTTGCATCCAGAATCACCTCTCTTTGAACCCACCGAATCGGACATTTTCTCAACAAAACAGTGGTTTTGTTTCAACTTACAATGGGCTTGCCAAAATGGAACCCCATCGTAAGTTGAGGAGAACCTGTATTAAGAACATTTGTATTACGATAACCTTGCAACAGACTAGCTGACAGATGAACCTGAAACTATGTCAATTACCACCCAAAAGATGTGGCTTTTTATTTGAGCTGGACACAAGCTTCATTTCATGTATCACACCTCATGCCTGGCAACCAAAAATTATTCAGATATTAGCTCCTCATAATATCTGGTGCCATAAATTCAAGCTTCAATCCCAATAAAGCAGCAACACCTTGCACCATGGGCACTGTGGAAAGAGAAACTTAGCACAAGTACAACCTGTCACAGACTTTGGCATATGCTTCCCCAGTCAAATTGCTCAAGGACTCAGTAAGAGGATCCTTCTGGGAGGACCTGGGGGACATTCTGAAAAAAATTACAAAGGTGGATTTTCCACAGGATCCGGAATTGTATCTTCTGGGAAACATTATAGATATACTGTCCAGATACCAAATTCTGTTTGTGAAGGCCACGTTGTCGGGAGCCAGGAAGTCCAACTCCTAACTAAATATTGTATGATGGAATACAGAGATACAGTTGTATTCCCCTGGAGAAAAATCACATACAATTTAAGGAGAAAATATGGCACATTCGTTAGGGTATGCAGGAAGAAACCAAAGAGTAGTAGTGGAAGGAAAGTATTCTGCCTGGAGGTCAGTGACTAGTGGAGTGCTCCAAGGATCTGTTCTACGACCTCTGCTCTTTGTGATTTTTATGAATCATCTGGATGAAGAGGCAGAAGGCTGGGTCAGTAAGTTTGCAGATGATACAAAGATACAAATGGAGCTGAAAGTTGTCGAAGGTTACAAGAGTTGGGCAGAAAAATGGCAGATGGAGTTCAATCCAGATAAGTGTGAGGTTAGGCATTTTGGCAGGACAAACCAGAAAGCTGAGTACGGGGTTAATGGTCAGTTAATTAAGAGTGTGGATGAATAGAGGGACCTTGGGGTTCAAATCCATACACTGCCGCACTGGTTGATAGAATGGTTAAGAAAGCCTATGGGATACTGAACTTCATCAATAGGAGTGAGTTCAGGAAAGGTCATGTTACAAATCTCTGGTAAGACCACACTTAAGAGTAGTGTGTTCAGTTCTGGTCACCTTATTATAGGAAGGATGTGGAAGCTTTGGAGAAGGTACAGAGATTTAGTAGGATGTTCCCTGGAAAACAAGGTTAGCAGAGCTGAGACTTTTCTCTTTGGGAGTGTAAAAGGATGAGAGGAGCCTTGATAGAGGTCTATAAGATTATGAGAGGCATAGATAGGGTGGCCAGCACATGTTTACCAGGGAAGGAATAGCAAACACCAGAGGACATATGTGCAAAGTTAAGGGGTGGGGGGGGGGGGCACATTTAAAGGGGACATCAGGGGCAAGTTTTTTTAATGCAGAGTTGTGGGTGTCTGGAATGCCTTGCCAGGGTTGGTGGTGGAGATAAAACATTAGGGGCATTTAAGAGATTCTTAGACAGCCACATGAATGGAAGAAACAAAGGGTTACGAGATAGGGAGGGTTTAGTATTTTATAAAGGAATATGTGTGTGGGCACAACATTGGTGGCCAAAGTGCTGTAGTGTTCTATGTTCCAGATAGAGTTTAATCCAGACATTTTGGGAGATCAAATGCAGTAAAAGGCAGGATCCTTCGGAGCATTGATGTGTAGAGCAATGCTGGTGAGCAAATCCATTGCTCCCTGAAAACAAGTAGATTAAATGGCAAAGATAGAGAGCATTCTTGGGCATTTGAGTTATAGAAGTCAGAAAGTGGTACTGCAACTGTATAAAACTTTGATTGGTCTGCTTTTGGAACATTGTGTGCCGTTCTGGTCACTTTACAAGCAGTGGAAGCTTTGGAGAGAATGGAGAAGTGGTTCACCAGGTCGTTGCCTGGATTAGAGAATATTATCTATAAGGAGAGCTTGGACAAATTGCTTGTTTTCTTTGGAGAACAGAAGGCTGAGGGGGAGACATGATAGAAGTTCATAAAATTATGAAAGGCAGAGATAGGGTAGATAATGAAAGTCTTTTCCTTAGGATGGAAATGTCATATACTGGAGGACAGAGCTTTAAGGTGAGAAGGGGAGCATTTAAAGATGCACAAGGCAAGGATTTGTTTTACAGAACTGCCAGTAAGACTATTTAGCATTTTCAGTAGTTAGTGGGGGAAGAGCACCAAACCACTAGTACAAGTCTAAATTGAGGGTTAACCTTCAGTCAGAAAATAAAACCAAGCATATTTCCCACTTGGGTAGATTTTACTCGAGTTGGTGACGCTGAATTTTGCATGGATGTCAAGGTGATGGAACTGCCGTTTGTGCTTCAATAACACAGCTCTTTCACAGCCTCAGAAACCAAGGTTCAAATCTGACTTCCAGTGCAGTGTACGTGGAATTTGCACTTTCTTCTTGTGCCTGCATGCCTTTCCCCAGTGTTCCAGTTTATTCCCACATCTCAAAGTCTAAATTACCCCTAGCATAGAGAGTTGGTGGAAGAATCAGAGAAATGCTGATGAGTACACCTGAGAGAATAGGTGACAAGGAAATAGACAGGAGAATGAAATGGAAAAATCAAACACAAAGGGCTAAATACCCTCCATCATTATTATAAGGAAATAAATTACATTAAGAAATTGACTGCATTCAAGAGCAGATATTTAAACACATACAATGAATCAACATGCACCCCAACCAACTTTTTATTCCTTCATGCCTCATCTATTCCATTCTTTCCAGTTCCTTCCACAACTGCTGATCCATTGTTCTCATTTCATTTCTACCTTGGAGTTCATCAGGAAGACTCTTAGATAAGTTTCAATTTTATTATAAATACAATTTTAAAAAAAAATCATTAAAAATTAGATGGCATTTTCTGTACACACTGGAACAAAGGATTCACATTTTTAAAATAACACTCTGTGATAGAACACACTGGATTGGAATAGGTATTGTATGTAATCTTATTGCAACATATAAAAAGGCAAAGATAGCCCTGAAGATACCAGCAAGACCTAAGCTCCCATATTTCAGATTTCCCACTGCACTAAATATCACCCATGCTCTGCAATAGCCCTCCCTTCTCAGGTGCTTTGTTCAGACTATTCCACTTGCATCCCAGACCAAGTCAATTGCTGAGGGTTACAAATATAGCTTGTATCCATTACTTTCCATTGGCCACAATGGCCAACGACAATAATTGCATAATATTAGTCATCCCATAATCCCATTTGTAGCATAAGGTGGAAGACAGAAACTCAATGGAAAAGACACTCTTCCTGCTCACTTGGCCTTCATCTTTTTTCTTTCATTGCAGTACAATCTTTTAATATTATCCTATTCCTTGTTTCTTCATTGGAAAAGCAGCATGACCCAACACCAAGAGTTGCTGCAATATTTACATAAAATACTTGGCTTCAATGTTCCATGTCAGTTCATTCCAGGAGGGTGATCCTACTGGAATGAGATGTCCCTCTTAAATGATCAAGCAGGTGACATTTGTCATCTTTTACGCGAGTCCAGCGTTGATTGTTCACAATACACATACATTTGTAGAGAGAGGCAATCAGTTTTTGAAGACTTGGCCCAGGTAACATTCTCAACTATACGACCACATGCAAAATGTCACTGAGACAGAAAAATTCCCACAAGTGGCATTTTTGCTTCCCCGCATGCTCAGGGTGAAATCATGCGGTAAAAGGGAATGAATGGGTGCATGTGGGAAGGTGGAGTCAAACACGACAGGCAGGGGATTAATTCACTTCATGAGGGGTCACGTCCTACCAGGTTGGCTTCCATTTTCGCTCCCTGAGTAATATTGTTCTGACCCCCAGACTGCTGTATTGTATCTGGGTCCAAGAAACCACGTCTGTCAATTAAACTAGGGAATAAAAAGAAAGTTGTGAACAACCTTTAAGGTTCAAAAAATGTATGGCAAAACAAAAAAACTTACTTTATATTTTCAGATACTATATTCACACAAACTTAAGATGGTGAAACAGATTCAAGACAAATTCTGGAAGATTTCTTTTTAGTTTCTCTCCATCAAGGAAAAGAACAAAAGATCATTTAAATTCAAATTTATTGTCAGAGTACATACATGACATCACATACAACCCTGAGATTCCTTTTTCTGCAGGTGAGGCAGAATTACCATTGCACTGTGTAGAGCTCGTCGAAAGAACCAAAGACTTGTGGATCCAAACCAAGGCTTTTATTAGCAAAAGACAGGAGCTCTTCACAGGTGGCCGACCAGTCCGGAATGATCCGACCTGGCTAGGGACACAACCCTTTAAGGCCCAGACAATAGGTGTGGCTTAGCTCTCAGCCAATCGCTGTAAGCACAGTCTAGATACATTGGTGATAGATCTGTACTATCACACACTGGTAGTGCAAACAAAAAAACTCTAATGTACACACGTAAACAAATAAAGAAATGTAGACAAGCTAACTGGCTAATTTTCAAATTACTCTACATTTTGTACAGACTTTTAAATAGTGTATTCTTAATCCAGATGTATTAGTTAGGCATTGTAAGAGTGAGTCTTAGTCAACCAGAAAATTCTGATATCTGACATCAGCGATCCCCAAAGATGCCAGATAATGGGGATTTTACTGTACTTTGTGCCTTTTGCCACCAATGTCACAGAAGCATATGGTGAACAAAGCTATCCACAATTGTTCTTTCATTTAGTCATTCTCTTAATTGGACAAGCATCAAGTAAAACCCATTATAAATTTGCCTGATGCATGAACACAGAAACATGTTACATACATACATACACACACCTAGTTTTCCAAACCAAGGACAAAATCTTCTGCTACCAGAGCTTCACAACTTGTTCATTGATCTACGAGAGCAGGTAAGAGCTATGAGGGTTATAAAAATTGAAATGGGGGTTGTTGAAAAGAGGGAGGGAACACAATGGTGAGAAAAGTGGCAGGAAGAGTGTTGAAGCACAGGAGGGACACAGATGGTTCATTTCTCTCAGCATTGTTGCCTCCAAGTATGAGAGCCAGGCAAACACGAGCTGCAAGAGGAAATAGATGGTTATCTGTACATTTCCATACCTACCTGGGTGGCATTGGTCCACACAAGACTGCACAGCAGTTAGTGACAATACTGTTGTAACTGTAAGGGTTAGTGTTTTCCTCTGTGTGCTTACTGGACCATGAGCCTTTAATCTATTAAAATATCAAAAAGGACATAATTGTGCAAAAAGCAGGATCAAAAACCAAACATTTGTGCAGCAATTTTGATTCTAAAACTGGATTTCTCTTCCGTATACAGCCCATCTGTTAATAACTGGGAGGCATTGACTCCTGGCCATACTACTTGGCCAAATACTGAGTGAGAATAAAGGAGTATGGAGCTGGTTATCCTTCCTGAATTTCAGAATCAGCCTCTCACAGCGGGCAGTATGCACAAACACTTTCTCAATCAGCTAGTCCCAGACTGTAGGCAGCACATGAGAGGTATGAAGTTTTGATTTCTAGTCAAAAGTAGTGTGCATGGAACGATCATGGTGAAGTTACTGATCTTGAAGTACATTCAAACAAATGACAGCGGGGGAATTTAAATTCAGATAATTAAATAAATCTGCATTTACATTAAATACCGGATTGTTGCAAAATAAATAAATAAATAAATCACATGTGACTCCCCATCTCCTTCAAGAGAGGAAAGCTCTGATCTAATAGAGTCTGTAAACTATTCCCAATGCATCGTTTGACTCTTAATTCCTCCCCCACCCCATGACCCCAGGGATGAGAGGGTGCCAAGATAACCCAGTGGTGAGGTGTGTTTCAGAAGGTTTAAAAAAAGCTCAGGATTTGAAAGGGGGGGGGTTAATTCCAGCAGAGATGTTCCCAAGATGGAAGACAATGGATTAGAAAGAAAGCAAAATGTACCCCAAAAAAAGGCCCTCTGTTGCTCCCATTCACTTTTCCACAACAATCAAGGATTGCAGATAGCTTATATGTTCTATTAATTTAATCACAGAAGTAGCTTCCATGGAACAATGAGTGAAGCCAAAAGCTTAACATCAGTCATACTTTGCTCAGACTTAATTGTGTCATTATACTTACATCTTCATTAGTTGTCAGGTTAGAAGCCACCAGATATGTGTGAAACCCTGAGAGGCCCAGAATCGACCAAACTGAGAAAAAACAAACCACCAGCTCGAGTGCGGTAAGTGGAGTCAAGAAAAGTTCATCTGCAATGTTGAAGAAAAAAAAATCTCTCAACATCCCCATTCCCTAACCGACGAGCCACTCTCAAACATGCTACCCTCCCTTAACACCCTGTTCTGTTCAGAAGCTGATTTTGTTCTATTAAATATTAGTGAATGGCAAGGGAGGACAACAATGGTAAACTAAAAGCCCCACTCTTATTCCACAATTAATCCCAGATTAAACATTTGTCCCAAAAACCTAACACTCTAAGGAACCGACAATTCATCCCCCAAAGAGCACGTGGAAGTAGTCAGACACTGTGCAGAAACATGCAGGGACCAACACACCAGCTTCAATTTCCACATGACAAGGGAGAAGATGTCTGCTTGCTCTGTTCAAACCCACTCACGATAAAGATCACACACAGCTCCAAGTTTAATTAGGAAATTAATCAGCAGGTGGCAAGACAATCCCCTTCAGGATTTCTACTCATCTCTTGCAATTCTTAATAACACTGGTAATTTTCACTTTGATTTGGTCCACACTCTCGATTGAACCTTGTCTGGCTATACAGGTGCTCCCGTTACAATGGTCTGACTTACGATTTTTCAAAGTTACGATGGTTGAAATCCATACTTTCATTTTCAAATTCCAATCTGTTCCCGTGCTTGTGATAGACAGTATGCCACTCTCTCGTGATGCTGGGCAATGGCAGTGTTGCATAAGAGTATCATGCATCATAATCTTGCACAATGCTGACTCAACCACGCTAACAGTCTCAGTAGCGATCACACGAGCGAGTGCCCTGTAAACCATCATGTTTACTAAACGCCCATGTGTGTCTCCAGCTTCTGGTGAGAATCTCGCCATCCAGAAATTTATTTTAGTTCAATGATTCAAACATTTTTCATGCCCAGTGTGTTTTTAGTGTGGAATAAAGGAATTCAAAATTTAATTATAAAAAATGGTTCTGTAGGTGCGGTATTCTTTTTCAACTTATGATGGGTTTGCTTGAACGCAACCCCATCGTAAGGTGAGGAGGACCTGTATTTGCTATTATCCACCCAATCTGATTAAGTGGAAGAATTCAAGTTTAAAAAAGAGAGTAAACTGTTGAAGAATTAGTCATGCTTAGAACTACAAGGATATTAGGTGCTTGGGTTTCTTATTTTAGAAAGAGAGGACACTTACACAGTAAGAGGCTGAACTAATGTTTAAGACTAATTACATTAAGTGTTTGCAATTAGGGTTTGAGCTTTGGGTGACTAGTTAATTTTAAAGATTAGGTTTTAGAGTAATTTGTTTAGTCAGGGGGAATTTACTCTAAAACTGCCTGAGCAGATCTCGACTAAAATTTAGACAAACATACAACTTAGAACTTGTAGAAAGAACTACTCTAGTCAAATGAATTCAATCCATGCATTTGTGTCGACTAACAGCTTAAAAAAAAAATTGGCATCAACATGTCCAAGATTACATCACCATCTATAACTTTAATGCACCTCAAAAACAAGCATAATCACCAGTGACCTTAAAGAATGTGATTTTGAGTCCATACTATCTACCAGCAGCTGCGATGTGGCAAAAACATCTTGCCATCCAAAACTGGACAAGCATGCAACTCAAGCAGCATGGTTCAAATGGAATGTTTTACCTTTCATATAGACTGGAATAAGTTAATGATTTCATCCTTCAAAGGTACTAATTTGTAACAGGCCAGAAAGTTAATAGCCTAATGGTGGGAAAATACATTAACAATCACAAAATAATTGTTCAATACAATGTGTGGCAGGGCAGACAAAATGGTCAAGATTCTATACTGCCAGGATAACAATTGTGCACAAATGCATGGTTGAGGTGGTCGAGTTCAAACATTAATTTTGTAAGATACAGAACCATGAGGTCAAAAAATTTAGGTCCCAAGAGAAACCAATGATGAAGAGGCAGGGACCAACACATCACACGTGCAAAAAAAACAATAAAGAAGCAAAAATCCTGGGGAAATAAGGACACAAAGAAACTGTGACAAAACAGATGAGGCCTACAAAAAGAAGCAACAACAAAAGAAAGCTTAGGGCTTCAAAACCAACATGTAATATTAGCTCAAAGAAATTTCAAAAACAAGTAGTAGCGATATTGTCAATTAAAGTAAGAACAAGATATTCATTGTGAATGATTACAGTGGGAGAAAGAAGATTACAACCCAGAAAACATGAGACAATATAGTAAGTGGAAAAGCAATGCAGAAAATAATGGCACGGGAAGTGAAAAATACTGGAATCAGTTGGTTATCACTTGACTCATAACTCCTCGACATGAAATCTAGAACAAGACAATGTTCTTTCAAAAGATGAGATCCCTCATTTAATGCAATGAGGAGGGATGTCTTTTCTCAGTTGTTTATTAACCTTTGGAATTCTATATCTCAGATAGCTGTGAAGATCAAGTCACTGAATTTATTTAGAGTTGGAATTTGAGGTATTTTGGGGCTGCAGAGGAGGCAGGAGTTATTAGAAATGGAGTTGTGGCCATGTTCTGGCCAGCCATGATCTTGTTGATTGACAGAGCAGGCTTGGAATCATATGGTCGTTGCCCTCCACCTCATTTTAAATGTTCTTGCATGGACTTCAGTCCAAGAAAATATAACATTCAGTTTGGCCCCAAAAAAGAACAGAAAACTTTCAAAATGGTGTTAAGGTAGAAGCCACGGAGTTTCAAAAAGACCTAATAGTGTCATGTATATTAAAAAAATTGTCGTCAGCAGGAACGGAAAATAACCACAAAGGCAACAAAATGGAACCCTGAGATAAGAGACACTTTTTAAGAAGTCCTTGAGGAAGGAAGGCAAAGGGGCAGAAGTTAAACTCTACTGCACTAAGCAAGTGGACTATTGTACCCAAAACTTGTTCTATCTCAGGAAAGATACAATGGTCTTGAAGAGAGTACTTTGTACATTTTTCAGAATAGCACCTGGATACTAAAGGGCTGAATTGTAAGGAGAGATCATTTATTTCCTGAAATTTAGGTTATGGAGTAATTTTAAAGAAGTGGCTTTCAAGACATTAAATGGTTGAGAAACTATTTCCATTGCTTGAGTTTGGAGGAAAAGTTAAAGATTAGGGCCAGACCCTCCAGGAGCAAACATTTCTGCATGCAGACATTCTATTCTCGATTGAAAAACAAATTAACGCTGAGTCAACTCTAAATTTTAAAGCAGAGATGAATAATTTTTGAAAATCAAGAATGTTAAGCATCTGGGAAGAAGGTTGGGACATATTGTCAGGTCAGTGATCTAATAGAATGGCAGAACAAACTAAAAGGTCCAATTAGACAACTCCTGCTCCTTTGTTCCTGCTGGACCAAGTTGCTCTGCACTAGAGAATGAGATGGTCAATAAACTCAGTGGACTTGTGTTCAAGTGCAGTCCACTGATTCTCAAAATCTGTATTATAAACAATGCTTTATTTAAAAAGCAGCTAAAAGATGATAAATTGTCCAGCCAGGGCAAAACCCATGGCAACCGCCCTGCTCCTCATCACTCCCCCAAAAAGAGAAACGTGTTCTTTTGGATTGGGACGAACATTCCACAGAGCTTTTACTATCCCAACCTCCTGAGACAAATATACCAGTGATACCATGCAGCAACAAAGGATATCTAGCTGGAGTTTCCTGGAGTGTGTTTAATAACCCAATGTTCTGAGATCCTGGAGACAAAACATTGATAGATTTATTGTCAGAGTACATACATGACATCAATTACAATCCTGAGATTCTCTTTCCTGCGGGCGAGGCAGAATTACCACATTATTGCACAATGTACACATGTAAATAAAGTACTGTACACGATAACAAAATTGTGCAATACAGAGAGAATTTTTTAAAAAACAGTAGCATTCTTATTTTCAGAGCTGAATCAAACTATTTATGAGCGTTTAAAAATCAAGGAATATATTCTTATATCCACAATGTTTAGCTCAATACAATCAGAGATTGACCCAGTGCACATCCTCCACTCATGATCACCAAACTACTCATATGGACCAAAGGCCACAGCTATAATCGACCAGCAACATCAACACCTTCCATCTATGTCATGCTTTAACAAAATCAATGCCTCACTCTGCATTTCAGAGATACATTACAAAGAAATAATCAATGATAAGCCACAAAGGATGATTAGGACACACAACCAAAAGCTTGGTTAAAGTTAAATGTATTCCATCATTATGGGTTAAAGAAACACAAGGAACAACCACTGATGATAAAGAAATTTCACCAAGTTAAAGTTTATTGTCACATGTACCAAGGTACAGCAAGAAAGTTTATTTTGCATGCAATTGCGCTAGTCAACCCATACAAAGTATAGCTAAAAGAGAGTGCAGAGTTACAGAGAGAGATCATTAAAAGAGAGAAAAAGCAAAGCTATTTTACTGATGCAAGATCAGTTCAAGAGTCTGACAGCAATAAGAGAAAAACAAAGGCAACCAAAGCCCATAGGACTGGGAGAGGTCAGAGTGCTAGCAAGTGGGAGATTTGTAAACAAGAGTGAGAACATTAAAGCGAGGTCTGATTTAACTAAAAGATCATGTACATGATAGCACTGGGGAAACTGGTGAACTGGACAGTGCAGCTTTTGGTCACAGAAAGCAGACTTTTAGATGTTCAAACGTTTACCAAGAGTGGAGTGAGAGAGAGAAGAGTGTCAGAATATTCATGTACCCATGACATGTACCTTCTCCCAATCTCGTCTTGGCCATAACTCACCTATCCCATACCCACTAGCCTAGGTCACAGCCTCATGACCACCCTTCAAAAAAAACACAACACAATCTTATCCCTACGATATCATGAAGCCTACACCAGATAGGCGTCGTTCATCCGAAGGCTTGCCAGACCAGTAGAGTGTGTAGCCCGCGCCGCGTTCTTGGAGGCTGCCTACATCTGCCAGGCGGACTTCACTGAGAGCGGCTATGTCGATGTCAAGTCTGAGGAGTTCATGTGCAGACCGACGTTCAGGTCGGTGGCTGTCAGCCTTGTCTAGCATGGTTCTGATGTTCCAGCATGCTAGCTTGAGTTTGTGAGCATCTTTTGAGGGGGAAGGCGTGGAGGGAGAGGACGTGGAGGGGGAGGACGTGGAGGGGGAGGACGTGGAGGGGGAGGACGTGGAGGGGGAGGACGTGGAGGGGGAGGACGTGGAGGGGGAGGACGTGGAGGGGGAGGACGTGGAGGGGGAGGACGTGGAGGGGGAGGACGTGGAGGGGGAGGACGTGGACCTGTCCTCGGGCCTGCGCAAAGGAGCTTTTAGGTGGAGTGCAGTGCGATATATACTGTTTACAAATGAAGCACAAGCTATGAGTGGATTGTACCTGTTTTTTTTATATAAATCAAAAAATGTCTGTATTTCCAACAGAAAGGGGGAAAATCAGAGAATGATTCATCAAATAGATTTTCTATTCCAGCTCATTTTTAAGAACAATTTTAACTCTTGGATTGTCTTCTCCCACAATTTATAACACTGCTAGACAATATTCTTAACATGGGAACAATGTTCCAAGGCAAACTTTGGCATACTTACGTAATGCAAGGTGAGTTATCACACAAGCAAAAATGAAAGCTGTTAGAAAGGAAAGTGACAGCAGAAACATGTAGAAAAATCTATAGTTCCTTTTCCCGACACAGTTTCCGACCCAAGGACAGTGATGATCAAATCTTTCTGCAAGACAGACAACAACACAAAAAAAAAATCACATGAACACAAGTGCATTTTCTCTTTGATGAGCAAGGACATTCTGTTCCAGGCTGAAACACTGGCACAGTCCCAGTCATCAGAGGTCTAGCCATAACATTCCAACCCAGTCAATTCTTATTCCCAGCAGAGGCTTTCATACTTCACCATAACAATGAGGAAATCCAGCCACTTGTGCCCTCAGTCCTGCCACCCAAATGAAAATCTCCTGGAACTAGTCAGCTCAGCACCCAATGGAATTCAGCTCCCTGCATCCTTTTTCAATTTGATTCCTCATTGACCTTGACCTTGGGCAATTATCACACTCCAAATAGCATGTGCACAATCACTCAGAAATTTGTTCCCAATGGCAGGAGTCCCATCAAATTCTCTGCACCCTTTACAACCAGCCACAGGGGACACAACTCAGCCCATTCCATGGCACCACACAGTTCCCTGGACCTTCATCTAGCCCCACTCACTCAGCTCTGCCCTCATCCCACTCACCCACACAATTATCGCAGAGGCTACAGTGTGACGTTCGTGGAGGCCGGAACATCTTACAGCTGAAGCAGTACTTGAGCTTCACCGCCTGTCCATTGATCACAACTTCCTTTGTTCGAGGTGGTGGTCGATAACTCGATCCACCAGAGTTATCTGGAATAGAAAGGGAAACCTTTCATTTTAGTGTGGCATTAGATTTCTGGAAACAGATTATTTAAACTGCATGAACAGAGGATCAATGACCAATAAGCAATTTCTCTCAAATGTAAATCCTCTCCTTCCCTAGAGGACAGTGAAGGACGTGAAAATGAGGAAGAAACAGAAGGATCTATCAGAGTCCAATTAATAAAAGCAAACTTAACTCCTTTGATCACAAACCATATTTCTATTTGATTAGCACTCATTTCCTAGCCACTGGGTCAACAAAGCACTAAGTTCAGTGCAATTACTGCAGTTCCAGGGCCGGTGAAAATCTATTTCACTCTGGGTCCAATTTGGTGTTAACACAAATTATGCATCATTCTGAAATGGTTTGATTTGTTTCAATCCAGCTTGGTCATCAACACAGATTAGGTATGGAGAGGAGCAGTCAGGAGTGGATCAAGGCTCATTTACCTGGGTTCCTCGCTCCTCTCATACAAAAGGTTGGAATTGAAAAAGTGAAAGCCTGGAGACTGCAGGATAAAGTGATAAAAGCAAGCACATGGGAGATATGAACAGAATGACAATTTTAAATTCAAAAGTCAGACTATAAAAAGAACCATATTGATATTCATTTCTTAATCCTTTGGACACCAGCCATTTTTTAACCTATCTTAATATATACTCCAGTCTGGGTCCATGGGCAAACGACAGAATGAACACCAGAACGAACCAGCTAGTGGTTGGGTATAAAACCAGTCCCGTAAAACAGGGACACAGAGTATATGTATTTATTGGTGCTTCTTGATAACAGTAAAATGGAGTCCAAAGGGTTAACAATACTGCAATTAAATCACAGGTTCTTAAAAAAATTACTCGATGACCCACTTCATATAACCAACATAACTTTAACCCTTTTGTACTCCAGATCAGCTAGAATGCAGTTTGCAAAGTCAGCCATGGAATGTCAGTCACCTATCTGCTTCTCCAGACTGGCTGCTTCATCTGGTGTAGCACGTGGCAAAATCCCAGGATCAGTGAAACTTGTGTGCAGTAGCGTACTTATTACAAATACAAACAGCAGTCCTGCAATAATTGGAATGGCCAGAGTCAGGTTCTCCGTCAAGTAAGGACAGCTGTGAAAACAAAGTGCAAGAGGTTTACATTTACTCTGTGCCTAAGTTACATGCTTCAGAAAACCTCACAACCATTCAGTTAGACAGATGTTCAGCTTTAGTCCACCTCAACAATCAGACAATACTTAACCCTTGCAAATGCAGGTGATAAATTGGTCTAGTTAAGTTGAAAAATCTCGTGAGATGGGAAGAAGATAGGACAAAGAGCATCTGATATTTTTAAGTCCAGAACTAGTTTTTACAAACTTAGCCAACAAACTTAGTGGCACGGTCAGTGTAGCAGTTAATGCGATGCTATTACAGCCCCAGTGACCTGGGTTCAAATCGGCCATTGTCTATAGTTTGTATGTTCTCCCCGTGTCTTCATGGGTTTTTCCCCCCGGTGCTCCTATTTCCTCCCACCCTCCAAAACATATGGGGGTTGTCGGTTAATTTGGGTGACATGGGCTTATGGGTTAGATGGGCCTGTCACTGTGACTTATGTCTAAATTTACAATTTTAAATGCATCACTTGGCACTTGTCAGAATTAAATGCCATCTTCATTCCTTATCCCACTTTTCCAATTGCTGGTGTAACCATAGGAACCCTTCTTTGCTGCCCACTAACTACCAATGTTGGTGTCATCTGCAAACGTGCTAATTATGCCTTCCACATCCATGCCATGGTGAAGATAATCCATGAAAGAGCATACAGAGTGAATGGGAAGACCCTGGGGAGTGTTGTTCAAAGAAAACATCAAGGGTACGTGTATATCGTTGCCTGAAAATAACAATGTAGGTGGACAGGTAAAAAGACCTCCATCAGTCAAGAAAATGAGTACAAAAGTTGGGACATCAAATTAAAGTTGTATAAAACATTGGTTAGGCCACACTATGAATATTGTGTACAGTTCCAGTCATCACACTGCAAGTAAGATGTGGTGTTGCCAGGATTAGGGGACTTGAGTTATTGGGAGAAAATGGATAGGCCAAATTGGTTTTCCCTGGAGCAAAGGAGACTGGGAGGTGATAGGATAGAGGTACAGTAAAATCTCCGGTGTCCGGAATTCAAGTAACCGCAACCCAACCAACCCGGCAAAAAAAATTAAGGAGATTAATAAATTAAATAAATAAGAATAAATTTTAAAATGTAAATGTTCTCCGAAACAACACACAAAACCTTGGTGAAGATGGGAGCAAACGTTCAGCCAGAAGAGCGACCCTGTCGTGCCCCACCCACATCAGCTGTTTGAATAAAGTGGTGTTACAATAAAGTGACATTGCCCAGGATGAAAAGCCGGCGATGTTGCTCATCACCTGGGCAACTAGTAAGAGTCTTTATCTTTATTAGCATTAGGTATATTAGTACCAATGTTGGTGTCATCTGCAAACGTGCTAATTATGCCTTCCACATCCATGCCATGGTGAAGATAATCCATGAAAGAGCATACAGAGTGAATGGGAAGACCCTGGGGAGTGTTGTTCAAAGAAAACATCAAGGGTACGTGTATATCGTTGCCTGAAAATAACAATGTAGACTTCATCTGTAAGTGTAGGAGGGTGGGTGAAATATGATGGTGATACAGTTAATGCAACTGTTAGTCCCACCACCAGGATTCAAATTTAAATTTTTACATTATAGGAATTACCTGATTAAAGTGAACTTTACATAATTAAGGACTATAATATGGACTTTTTTCAAATTAATTACATTTTTCACTCTTTTGCCTTTTAAATGGTGTATTCTTAATCCAGGTATATTTTAAGCGTGCCTCAGTCAACCAGAAAATTTGCATGTCCAGCATCTGTGATCCCTGAATGGTGCCGGATACCGGGGATTTTACTACAATAGGCTAGATAACCAGTGTTACCCATGGCAGGGGTGTCTAAAACTAGTGAACATTGGTTTAAAGTGAGAGGAGGTTTAACGGAATCCGAGGGGGTAAATATTTTTATCCATACAAATCGTACTTGATATCTGGAATGAACTGCCAAAAGAGGTAGTGGAGGCAGTAACAACATGTAAGTGGCAGTTGAAGGAGTAAAGGAATTGGAATTAATACAGGTAAGTGGGATTAGTACAGATAGGCCACAATGGGCTGAAAGACTGTTTCTATGCTGTACGATTTACGATTCAACACACCTTTGGAAATCTCCACCATCTCAGGAACAGCTCCCTGTTTTGGTGTCCCATCCAAAGAATAAGCATTCAAATTGAGTCTCAATCCACACTGTGCAATCTAGCACACCATGGGTACCAAATGGATAGCATGAATACCCAATGCCATCAATGAACAGCCAGTTCCAGATTCACCAACAAATAATTTAAAATATTGCTAATTCTGACCAAAACTTTCTGCTATCACAAAGCAGCAAAAATCCAATCCAGCAGCAATTGATACTGATCTGCAGTGATGATGAAATTGTAAGTCACCCATTATTATGCGGATTCCAGCAGTGCTTCATGTTAGTACACCAGAACACAGGCTATGCTCTGCAGCATTTCGGACGTGAGAAATAATTCTTAATCACTAATTATTTCTCAGTTACATTACTGCAGAAAGCTGGTAATCCTCTGGAAGGTCAAGACATAGGTGAGCGACATCACCCATCATAGAAATAAAATGGAGCAGACACTGGAAGTCTGAAATAAAACAGAAAAATGGCAAAAATATTCAGAAGGTCAGATATTTGTCCAAAGAAAAAAAGAAAGCTTGTTAACAAAAATGGTCATTGTTGCTCTTAGCCCCAGATACTCAACATCCTCTCTTTTAAAAAGCAAATGGTGTTTATTCATTTGGAATCTGTAGAAAGATTCTAGAATGTTTACTCACTGGAATTTATAGAAAGACAGAAAATGGAAGCAAGTCTAGACTGTAGGGTTTTCAAGCTTGTCCTGCAATTCAATACAATCATGAACATCCTCCATCCCAACCCCTTGTTCTAGCTCTCCCAAAGGTGAACGATAAACAAAAACATTGGTAGCTTTCCCAATTACTTCCTGTACCTGCATTTTTCAAATCTTGCATTGGGACACCCAGATCCCTCTGCATCTCATTCAATTTTTTAAATATCTCAGTCATGGTATATAACATGAAAATAAATCCATGCTGACCAAGTTGTTTATCTGACCTAGAGACATTTGCTACCATTTGGCCCATATCCCTCTAGACCAGTGGTTTTCAAACATCCCCCCAAACTCACATTCCACCTTAAGCAATCCCTATGCCATAGGGGCTCTATGATTGGTAAGAGATTGCTTAAGGTGAGTGGAAAGAAAAAGGTTTGAAGACCACTGTTTTAATCATACCTAATTGACTCGTTATGTGCACAGTTTTATAACTCCATAGGAAATGAGCCAATGACAATTTTTCTCAAGCGAAACAGTTCAGTAACAATTGGATCTAGAACAGTGATTCTCAGCCTTCCCTTCCCACACACATACCACCTTAAACAATTCCTTACTAATCACAGAACACCTATAGCATAGGGATTGCTTAAGGTGGAATGTGTGTTTAGAGGGGGAGTTTGAAAACCACTGTTCTAAGCCTTTTAAACATTGCAATTGTACCGACCTCTATAACATCTTCCCAGAATGCATTCCAAACACTCACCATTTTCTGGGTGAAAAGTCGCTCCTCTTAAATCTTTCCTTAAATTTATGCCCTTAAGATTTAGACACCCCTGGGAAAAATACCGACCATTTTGGCCACATAATTTTATATACTTTCATAAGGTCACCCCTCAACCTGCCACAGTCCAGGGAAATAGGTCCCAGCCTATCCAACCTTTCCTTATAAACTCCAGCCTTTCAATCCATTTTCATGAATCTACTTTGCCCCCTTTCCAGCGTAATAGATCTGTGGTCAATTGTCAAAGTGTGGTCTCAGCAACAGCTTGTACAGCTGTAATACACAAAAGTGCTGGAGAAACTCAGCAGGTTATGCAGCATCTATAGGAAATAAAGGGCCTGGTATGATATAGGTCCATAATATTGGTTATATCCTTTGCTTCCTCTAGACCAGCCATTTTTAACATTTTGTTGGCTATGACCCCCTTAGGACTTTGCTCAAATTTAATGTGGCCCTTTCCCTGTGAAGCAGTCATGTTTTGGATTCTTCCATACTTCTCCCCTACTGACAATATTTTTTTTAAAAATTTAGGATTTCAGACTATAACCCCCCCCTCCCAGGAACAGAGAGGGTGGGGTGGGGTGTCATCACTCAAAACCTCTCACAGTTTCAAATACCCAACATCCTTCAACAACAAAAAGGAAATGCTGGAAATTCTCAGATTGTGATCATTCATTGCAAGGGCCACAACTCACCCCATCCACACACACACACACAAAGTATACTCCAACCCTAGCCTGCTGTTATTCATGGCCCAGCACAACATGCCAAGTGTAGAATACAGTTCCAGAACACACCTAAATCAGTGGATGGCTGCCTCCACATGGACATTTCACCTATCTCATTAAACAGAATAAAAAAAACAGCAGGTACATGAATCTTGGCCAGTGACATCACAGTGTCTTCACTCCATCGAGGACATCTACAAGAGGCAGTGTCTTAAAAAAGGAGCCCCTATCCTCAACAATCCCCAGCACCCAAGCTATGCCCTCTTCACACTACCACCATCAGGAAAAAGGTACAGGAGCCTGAAGACAAGCACTCACCAGCACAAGACAGCTTTTTCCCTTCCGCCATCAAATTCCTGCCTTACTTTGTCTTTTTCTTACACTATTTTTATTTATTTTGTTAGGTAATTAAATCTTTGCACTGCTACAAAACAATGAAATTCGTGACATGTTCATGACAACAAATTCTGAACTCACCGAGTGAGCAACATTCAAGGAGAGAAATGGTCAGTTCAGGAGGACCAGCTTCCATGACACATCAACAACTCTGTAGTAGAGATAGTGAAGAGCACCACGTTCCTTGGAGTTCACTTAACCTATCGTGGCCACTCAACATCTCCTCACTTGACACCGACTGAACTTCCTGAGAAGACAGCCACCATTACACCAGCCTTCTGTAGGAGTCCTACAGAGAACATCCAAGCCGGCTGCATCACAGCGTGGTAATGGTTGCTACAGAGAAATGGATCAGGAGGACAATCCACAGGATTGGCAGAGAGTCTCCCTTTCCTCCATCGACGTGATCTACCGGGATCGCTGTCGGAGGAGGGAGCGCAAAATCGGTGAGGGGCCACCAGGCACACAGCACCTTCCAGGCTGCTCCCGTCAGGAGGGCGAGAGCCAGCACCAGCAAGATGAGGAACAGCTTCTCCCGGCAGGCAGTGACAATGCAGAACGACCAAAGGATCCGCTCACACTCAGCCCTCCGAGTCTCTGGTGCTGATGAAAGGTTTATTTATTTGTGTGGATGAAACACGTCCTGCATATGTATTCTCTACATGTGAGGGGGTGTGTCTGCACCGATAGACGACAATAAACTGGGGTTTGAGGACCTGATGGTAATGATCAGCCATGATCTAAAATGGCGGTGCTGGCCCGACGGGCCAAATGGCCTACTCCAGCTCCTATTGTCTATTGTCTCCGTGGGCGCTGCGAGACCGGCTGGTTCTTGTGCTTGTGCAATCGGAGGACAATAGACCCGACCCGTGGCCAAGACGGCTCGCCCCACATGAACTCCCCCGCCTCAGCCAGGCTACGGCTGATCATCCGCAGGCCGGAGCCACGGGACTTACTCGAAGCCGAAGAAGAGGCCACTGGTGCCGAGGACGAGGCCCAGGGTGAGGTAGAAGGCGCCGCTCTGCCGCCCGCTCACCAGGCGGCCGTCGCAGAAGAACCGGTTTCTCCCCGCGAACGTCTCCCACTTGCGCCGGCGCCGCTGGCCGCCTGAGGCCGGGAGATGGCACTGGGATGGGGCGGCGCCGTGGCCGGGCCCGAGAGCGATCTGTCGGTACTCACACTCCTTCATTCGGTCAACTCCCGGGCTTCACTTCCCCTCCCCCCCCGCAGCCCCACACACTTCCCCTGCACTCACTCCCATGCACTCTGGCAGGAGGAGCCGTCGGTCATGACCTCCACTAATAGCGCCATCCAAAGGCTTGGAGGCATCCCATGGGCCTTCAACAGCAGCACCCTCCGGTGGTCTGGATCCTTCACGGTGCTGGCGACCCGTGCGTCGACCTCCTGAAATAGCGCCATCTGACGCCTCCAGTGAGAGGGAAACAACCGACCTCCCCCAAGACTGCCACCTGCTGGACAGATTGAGAGACGGCCTCCCGTCTGTGAGCATGGGTTCTGCACCACCACCTCCAGAAGATGAAGCGAGACGCTAAAAGTCGCGGGTGGCAGAAGGGAACAAATAACCAGACTCCAACTGTCCCCCGTATCAGATGGTGTCTCGCCACGCTGCTCCCCAGGGAGAAAGGAACAAATTGGCCGCCAACCAAACCTCTCCTTGGCGGCTCGACAGCCGCCCTTCTCTGTCGCCACCTGGCGGCAGACCGCTGAAAGCAGGTCGGCCTCCAGTGGTCCCGCCCCCTGGCGGCACCGACACGTGTCATCAGCTGCACCTTGTATCATGTTCGATAAACTTCAGACGTTTGAGAGCCACAAGACATGAAAAAACTATTGCATGCACATTTTGTCACATGCATTTTATATAAATATTAAGAAATACTTGTACGTATACTCATGCATGTCGTTTTTAAACTGCCAATTTGTGTTTTCAATAATCAAAAAGTGCACATACCCAGCACATACCAAATACTTTCAAAATCCTGACTGATATTCTGTGGAAATCTGCCCAAGGAAGCAGTAGAGGCTGCCTCATTAAATGTGTTTTAAGATGCAGTAAGATTGATTTTTGCAACACAGGGGAATTAAGAGTTATGGGGAAAGCCAAAACTGGATCTAAGCTCAGATCAGCTTTTATCACTGAATGTGGGAACAGGCTGCATGGATGACTCCTGCCCCTGATGTGTACTCTTCAGCAAGGCTGCTGTCATTGGCCTCTGCAGATACCTGTGTAGCTCGGTAAGACAATAACACCACCTACAAATTTGCCGACAATACCCTGGTAGTGGGTTGTATAAAGGAAGGGAATGAGTCAGCCTACAGGAGGGAGATTGAAAACGTGGCTGAAAGATGCACCAACAACCCCTGCACTCAATGTCACCAAAATTAAAGAGTTGATTGTTGAGTTAAGGGGGGACAGGGCGAAGAGGGTGAGCAAATTTAAGTTCTTGGGAGTCATTATCTCAGAGGACCCAACACACCAACAGCATCGTGAAGAAAACACGTTAGCACCTCTACTTCCTCAGAAGTTTCCGGAAGTTTGGTATGACATCAGAAACCCTGGCATATTTCTAGAGGTGTGATGGAAAGTGTGCTGACCCATTGAATCTGGTATGGGGACACCAATACCCCTGAGTGTGAAGCCCTCCAAAAAGTAGCGGATACAGCCCAGGACATTACATGCAGAATGCCATAAGAGAGCAGCAGCAATCATTAAAGACCCACACCACCCAGCACATGCTCTGTTCTCACTGCTGTCATCAAGAAACAGGTATAAAACTTGCATCACCAGATTCAGGAATACCCGCTACCCCTCCACCAACAGACTCTTCAACAACAAATTGACTCATTTAAGGACTCTTACTTGTGCACTTCATTGATTTTCTTTTTGTTCTCTCTGTATTGCAATTTTTTACATTCATTATCTATTTTCAGTTTTTTGCTTGTTTACATATTTACACTGTGTACAGTTTATTTTTTGTACTACCAACTAGTGGTAATTTTGCTGTGCCTGCAGGAAAAAAAATCTCAGGGTTGTATTTGACGACATGTATTACCCTGATAACAAATCTGAAATTTGACCATTGCAGCATCCATAGCCGAGCACACGATGCAGGAAGTAACCCATTGCAAAGCTACCTCCTGCGGCAGGGCGAGCCCAGGGGGCTTCGTCTGGCTGCAGGGATTCAGAGTGTCCAGGGCAGCTTCAGGAGTGCCTACATATTCCTGCGAGCTGCACATTACCTGTCAAAGAGCTGCATGTGGCTCACGAGCCATGGTTTGGCCACCCCTGCACAAGGTGGTACACGAGGAGAAAATCCCCAGCCTCTGCAGAAGGAAAAGCACGGAAAGAGGTAGACTTCTGCCACCTGCATGCAGAGAGAGAATGGGCCTTTCCCCACAGTATTCAGCCACCTAGTGACTTGTGGCTCGGAGGGAGGGTTGATTAATTACCCTCAGTTGATGGTAATTACATTCAAAGTGCAGTGTCAAGTCAAGTTTATTGTCACTTGATTGCACAAGCACAATCTGACTAAACAGCGTTCTCCAGGCCTCAGTGCAAAATTATGTAGAGTGGAGGGTTGTTTCCTCCTGATCCTCCTAAAGTCCACAATCATTTTCATCTTGTCTACATTGAGATATGATTCTATATTATTCTTGCACCATATCAAGAGATTTTCCAGTGTATACAGAGGTACAAGAGTTATTTTCATATACGCAAGTACAATGTACAGATACACCAAAATTCTTACTGGCTGCAGCAGTTACATAGATGCACCAACAATAATACTAGAATTTAAATTACCATAAGAGACAACAAATATTAGAAGTTCCCAGATAAAGGAAGAGGCATACACTTTGTGCAATCCTGTTCCAGAGCTACTCCCCTCATCTGGAATATCTGGTGCTTAAATACCAACACCTCTCTCCCAAGGGAATTCATGTCCAAGCCCGACAGATGTCCCACATTAAACGCTGTCTTAACTGCAGTCGACATTGTGTCCAGTTTTGGTCACCCAACTGCAGGAAAGGTATCAATAAAATTGAATGAGTGCAGAGATTTACTAGGATGTTGCCTGGACTTTAGGAACTGAGTTACAGGAATAGGTTGAACAGGTTAGAACTTCATTCCCTGGTGTGTAGAAGAATGAGGGGAGATTTGATTTAGGTATTTAAAATGATGAGATGTCTAGACAGAGTAATCCTCGATAGACTTTTCCCACAATGGGTAGGTGAGATACAAACCAGAGGACATGCGTTAAGGGTGAAAGGGGCAAGGTTTAGAGGGAACATTTGGGTAAACCTCTTCACACAGGAGTGGTGGGGGTGTCGATCTAGCTGCCAACTGAAGTGGTGAATGAAGACTCAATTTTAACATTTGAGAAGAGTTTGGACAGGTACATGGATGGGAGGGGAATAGGCACCTTGCATACATTTTACTCATACCTTAATGAAAGGCTCAAGCCCCAAACATTGGTGATGCATCTTTATCTTTGCTATATTAAGTACAGTTTGACCTGCTAAGTTTCTCCAGCATTGCGTTTTTACTTCAACTAGGACGTCTGCAGACTTTTGTATTTTACCTTTATTACCTATCTAATTTTGCATGTACGCTATTGTAGTTTTTTTATGATCCCTGTTCAGCTGCAGCAAGAATATCAGTGCACATGTACATTGTACAATGTATACAAGAAAATCATTATCAATAGTTTCAGTCATTGTCAAAAAAGTGATATTCAATAAGGCAGACAAACTTTTGTGGTCTTGAAGTAGTTTATAATTAGGGCAGTTCCAAAAGGTTCAAGAGCCTGAGTTATTGGGACCATTGCAGCGTCCACAGTCGAGGTGGGGGTGGTGGTGAAGAGTATTCTTTAACCTAGAGATACTGGATTTCAGGCATCAGTACCTTCTGCCTTAAGGTAGCAGTGGGAAGAGATCATGACTAGGGTGATGGGGGATGCTTTAAGAAGATGTGGGGCCCCTCAACTCAGCTCCTCTTTTCAATAAGATCATGGTTTACCTCAGTAATTATGTTCTGGCCGAGCCATGCTAATCAAGGATATATCGACCACTGTCTTAAATATATTCAAAACCCTGAAAGGAAGAAAGTTCTATATTTTCTGCATCCAGTGACTAGGTCATTCAGGATTAATTCTCCTCTCAATTAGCCTGTTAAACCTTCCCTCAAAAGATTCCCCACCCTTTCCAGGTATCAGTCTAATAAACCTTCTCCATACTGCTTCCAAGATATTGGCACACTATCTTCAACTCGATCAATCCTTCAAAATTTCTTCACAGCTCTTGATTCAAGAATCTTAAGTATTTCTGGTTTTACAAGTACCCCTATAGATGTTCATCCTATCAGTTGCCAAAATTTTTGGAATTATTTTACTTAGATAACTGTGTGCTTGTACATAAATCACTGAAGGCCAACATGTAGGTATAGGTCAACAAAGGTGATGTAGAGTCCTTTGTTTTGTTCTCTGCACTTTTCTTGGAGCTGTCTGAGGGCAAAGACCATGTCAGTAGTTCCTCTGTTTGCGCAAAAGCCGCACTATGATTCTGGGAGAATATTCTCGGCGACACTAGGTATTATTCTATTTAGGAGAATCCTAGCGAAGATTTTGCCTGCAATGGAGAGCAGCGTGATTCCCCTGTAGTTTGAGCAGTCTGATATCTCGCCTTTGTTTTTGTACAGGGTGATGATGATGGCATCACGAAGGTCCTGAGGCAGTTTTCCTTGGTCCCAACAAAGCTTGAAAAACTCATGCAGTTTGACATGCAGAGTTTTGCCGCCAGCCTTCCAGACCTCTGGGGGGGATTCCATCCATACCTGCTGCTTTGCCACTTTTCAGTTGTTCAATTGCCTTATATGTCTCATCCTCGGTGAGGACCTCATCCAGCTCTAGCCTTAGGGTCTGTTGAGGGAGCTGGAGCAGGGCAGAATCTTGGACTGAGCGGTTGGCACTGAAAAGAGATTGGAAGTGTTCTGACCATCGGTTGATGATGGAGATCTTGTCGCTGAGGAGGACTTTGCCATCTGAGCTGCGCAGCGGGCTTTGGACTTGGGGTGAGGGGCCGTACACAGCCTTTAGAGCCTCGTAGAAACCCCTGAAGTCGCCAATATCCGCGCTGAGCTGGGTTCGCTTGGCGAGGCTAGTCCACCACTCATTTTGGATCTCCTGGAGTTTGCGCTGAAGATGGCTGCATGTGCGACGGAAGGCTTGTTTCTTCTCTGGACAGGACGGCTTTGTAAGGTGAGCCTGGTGGGCAGCTCGCTTCTTTGACACCAGCTCCTGGATTTCCTGGCTGTTATCGTCAAACCAGTCCTTGTTTTTCCTGGAGAAGCCCAGTACCTCTTCAGTGGATTGCAGTATGGTAGTCTTCAGCTGATCCCAGAGGGTTTCAGGGGACGAGTCCGTGAGGCGGATTGCATCGTCGAGCTTTGCTTTGAGGTTTGCCTGGAAGTTTCCTCTCACTTCGTCTGACTGCAGGTTTCCAACATTGAACCTCTTTCTGGGGGTTGCACCATTTCATCAGATGCAAGGATCGACAACGAGATAGACAACAGACTCGCCAAGGCAAATAGCGCCTTTGGAAGACTACACAAGAGTCTGGAAAAACAACCAACTGAAAAACCTCACAAAGATAAGCGTATACAGAGCCGTTGTCATACCCACACTCCTGTTCGGCTCCGAATCATGGGTCCTCTACCGGCATCACCTACGGCTCCTAGAACGCTTCCACCAGCATTGTCTCCACTCCATCCTCAACATTCATTGGAGCGCCTTCATCCCTAACATCGAAGTACTCGAGATGGCAGAGGCCGACAGCATCGAGTCCACGCTGCTGAAGATCCAGCTGCGCTGGGTGGGTCACGTCTCCAGAATGGAGGACCATCGCCTTCCCAAGATCGTGTTATATGGCGAGCTCTCCACTGGCCACCGTGACAGAGGTGCACCAAAGAAAAGGTACAAGGACTGCCTAAAGAAATCTCTTGGTGCCTGCCACATTGACCACCGCCAGTGGGCTGATATCGGCTCAAACCGTGCATCTTGGCGCCTCACAGTTCGGCGGGCAGCAACCTCCTTTGAAGAAGACCGCAGAGCCCACCTCACTGACAAAAGACAAAGGAGGAAAAACCCAACACCCAACCCCAACCAACCAATTTTCCCCTGCAACCGTGTCTGCCTATCCCGCATCGGACTTGTCAGCCACAAACGAGCCTGCAGCTGACGTGGACATTTACCCCCTCCATAAATCTTCGTCCGCGAAGCCAAGCCAAAGGAACAATAGAAAGTGAACTTTATAATGAGTTTGACTCTGGGAGTAAGGAAGTCTTACAGTAATTGTATATACCAACAAAAATGTCTTCCCCACACAGGGAGAGCAGCAATGACTCGATAGACCAACTCCAGGGACAACTGCTTTCCCAAATGAACAAATCAACTGGGCCTGTTTTCTTTAGCATTTAGAAGAATGAGAGATATCCTTGAAACTTACATAATTGTTGAAAGGCTTACCAAGTCAGAATAAGTATTGTCATGAACGTTACAAAATTTGTTTTGCTGCAGCATCACAGCACAAACATTTAATATACACATTACAAAATAAATAAAAACAGTGGTTTAAAAAAAAGAAAAATACAAAATAAGGTAGTCTCCAAGGCTCATTGCTCATTCAGAAATCTGATGGCAGAGGGGAAGAAGCCATCCTTGGGCTGATGAGTGCTCATCTTCAGGCTCCTGTACCTTTTCCCCAATGGTAGCAGAGATGACGTGGCCTGTGTGGTGGGGGTCCTTGAGGATAAGACTGCTTTCTTAAGACACCACCTCTTGTAGGTCTCCTCGATGGAGTAAAGACTGGTGCCCGAGCGAGATACAGAGAGGATATCTCCTCTGACAGAAAGAAGTCTCGGACTAAGGCGTACAGTTTGAGAATGAAAGATAGTTTTATGACAAAAAATGAAGAGGTCAGAGGGAAGCAAACCATTCAAATTATCTGGTCTAGGGGGCTGTGGGCATTCTGTCACTGAACATTCAAAGCAGAGAACAGATTTCTGGATATTAAAGGAATCAAGGAGTGCATTGATAGCTCTGGAAAATGGACCTTGATGAATGTTCAAGATATCCATTTTATAAGGAATGTTTAGATTCCCTAAATGATTTCAAAACATGCATTTTTCAGCTGTACATATTTATGACCATTTTTCACCTGTGCTGGAAGTGGAGAGTAGTTAAATTGGTAGCTGGTAAGCTGATTTATGGGGATTACTTTGTTCTAGCTTATATTGACTTTGAGTGTTGTTGAAGTTGCATTCACCCAAATAAGGAAAGGATTTCTTCATCCCTTTGATGTGCCTTGCAGCTCCAAGTGATGAATCAGGAAGTGACCCACTCATCACAAGGTATTCAATCTCTGACCATTAGAGCCAGTGGGCACTTATGCAGCTAATCTACTTAAGCTTCTGGTCAACCCTAGAATGCTGGCAAGGAATTCAAAGAGGCTGCCATTTATCAAAGGGAGATAGTCATGGCATCACAGAATGCCATCGCAGAGTGGGTGGGAAGCAGATCAGGTCCACGGGAAAAAATTACAATGCAGAGCAAGTCCGAGCAACCAGTACAATAAGAAATATCCCAGCACACAGCGTGCAGTCAAGCTGCACCTTCTCCAATCTTGCAGGAGAGCAGTGAGAGTGTTTCTGGGAATGATCCAAAGGTATGCTGAGGTACCAGAGTCCTGCATCAAATGTCTGGGCCCCGTTTCCTGGAGCAGGTAAGCAGAGAACCAGTACAGAACAGGAGAGGCAGAAGCCAGGAACCTGGTTATAACCTGCATAGAAAATGAGAGAATTATTAGTTATATCACAATTTCCAGTAAACAAACCAAATGCATTTAAACAAATACAAATGCTGTAACAGAAAATGACAGAAACAGTCAGCAACTCAGGCAACATGTGTGGAGAATCTGTTAAATCTGCCCTCACTTGAGCTGTTGTCAGCTCCACAGTAGAAGATGTGACCTTCAGTCACAATTTTTCTTCTTTCAAATAAAGCTACAAAAAGGTATATTTTGTAATCTAAATTAATCATTTTATAACAAGTAATCTGCTTCTTTAATACAAAATTAGAATACATAATTTTCTGTTTCAGGACAATATGGAAGCAGTTTGTGAGTTCTTTCGAAAAGGTTTCATTACTTGAAAAAAGTGAAGTTCTGGGACCGAGGAATGAGAATGGAAGTAAAATATTATTTTGGGTATTGACATGTACAAGGATTGATCAACCAATTAGGATTAGACCAGGTAGGTTATTTATGGAAAACACAGCAGGTCAAACAGTGTACAGGGGAACCTACCTACATTTTGTTTATTCCTTGATGAAGGGCTCAAGACTAAAACATTATGCATCTTTATCTTTGTAATATACCCTGCTTGATCAGCTGAATTTCTCCAGCATTGTGTTTTTGCTTTAACCATGGTGTCTGCAGACTCGTGTTTTATTTCAGGTTATTAATAGATGTGAGGAATAAACAAGAGCGATATTTGAGGGGCAACAAGGAGCAAGACCAGGACACATGAATAGATTGGATAATATAATTGAGTTTAGGAGTAAGCAGGTTCGTCATTGTATTAGTTGAGATATTAAAGAGTATGGAAACGAGGAGAGTAGGATTCAACTTCTAAGACATCAAATTATTTGGAAACGGACAAGATAATTAGATCAGACTGGGGAATATTAACCCTTTGGACTCCAGCCATTTTTAACCTTTCATAATATATAAATTTTAATTTTTAATTTTAAAAAAAATTTAAATTTAGACATACAGTATGTTAACAGGCCATTTTGCCCCATGAGTCCATACCACCCAATTTACTTACACCCCTGGTACATTTTGAACAGTGGAACGAAACCAGGACAGGGGTAATGGTGGTAGTCCCTGAAAACAGAGACATGAAATCCAAAGGGTTAATGGATGAGGTAGTAAGAATTTTCAATGACCCTTGTGTTAATTGTGCTTTCACACAGTTCTCACCTGAATGTGCATGAAGCAGATACCAAATACCAGCAGTGCTGTTGCATGAACAACATAGACAAACACACCATGACTGTGGAAGCCAGACTGTGCTTTCTCATTCCCTTCTCTCTCTCCCTTCAGCTTTTTGTTGACCAGGCCCAGGTGCATGCAATACCAGGGTTCCGCAAGTAAGTACTTCCAGGCCGCCCACATGCCTAATACTATCATCGGGAATGCCAGCAGGAAATTGGGCAGCTGTTGGAGTTGGTAATATCTCATGAAACCTACATTCCAATAGGTATCCTGAATGTAGGAATATATAAAGGGGTAATGGTGATGACACCAGCTGGGTACAACACTGTCCTTGTTGGGGACACGAAAGCCCTTTTCCTTGGCCAACAGTAGTAGATGCTGAGGAATGGTCAAAACAGCTGATCTACAAAACGTCAGGTATCCGTAATACTGAAAGAGTACAAAGGGCAAAATGATCACCACTGATCCTGCAGTTACCAGCAGTACAGATCGGAGGATGAGGCACAACCAGAGTTTGTGCCAGTCTTTTCCTGTAATTTTCAACTCTGGCCTCAAGTACAAAATGCATTGCTTTAGCTGGGAGTAAAATAGAAACCCTGCATTTACAATCCCATTGGATCGAGCTGCTGTCGCCAAAGCAAACAGAATGCAGCTGGCCAGAGGTCGTCCCTTCTCAAGAAGCAGCATTCCACTCAAGGTCAGCAACAGGAATATGCTTTCAGAATAGGCCGCTGACATAAAGACACTGGCAGGGTTCAGGCAGAAGAGAAGGCTGGCAAGAGAAGCCAGCCTGTGATCACGAAGCACAGCAACACTTAGTTGGTTCAGAACAACTGCAGAAAGAACAAAAATTATGGTGTTCAGAAGCACTGAGGCGAGCAGCAGCCGACTGCGAAGACTAAGCCACAGTTCCAGGGGACCAAGGAGTGTGTCTGCCATTGCCCGTATGCTGGCTGGAAACAATGGTAGGAAAGCAAAGTTTTGCTCGTAGATGTACCCAAATTCTGCTATAAACAGGAAGTGCTGTGCATCCCAGCGAGAGAAACCACCAAATAGAATCTCCAGCAAGACATCACCAGTGCTCGGACTGTGCAGTTGGGGCATACGGAATGCATCTGCTCTGTGATCAGGAACCAGAGAATTAAACACGACCTGGAAAAGAACCAGTAGATGAGAAAAATAGGCTCTCCAACAAATCCATGTCAATTACAGTAATAACTGTGAGGCAGCACATATTATAATGTTTATCTTCAACCCTCCCCACCTGTAAAATTACCGTGGAAAAATTATATTAAGGTATTATATAAATGGGATGAAAAATTGGTACAACGTAGAAGTTCTCCAGTATTACATCATCTCCTCAATATTTGGAAGAAGATTCATGTAGAAAGAAATAAAACAAATTATCAATTACCAAAACTAATATTGACGCAAAACAAGTTACTCCCTTTTACAATAGATAACCTTTCCATTAGAGAATGGGAAAAAAAAGGGATTAAAAGAATAGAAAATTGTTTTTCAGGAAATAGATTCTTATCCTTTGAACAAATGAAAGATAAGTACAATATAACTCAAGATACAGCGCTGGCATATTACCAATTGAGATCTTACTGAAGGATAAATTAGGAAGCAGTTTGAGTTTGCCAGAGGCAAGTAACCTTGAATATGTGATTACAGATACAATGATAATCAAAAGATTTATAACAAATATGTATATTAAACTGCAAGAAAAGGAGAATGAGGAAACAAATGGTAAAACTAAACAAAAATGGGAACAAGATTTAAATATAAAGATAAAAAAGGAAACATGGGAGAAATTATGTTCTGGAACGATGAGAAATACAATAAATACGAGGCTACGTATGATACAATATAACTGGATACACAGACTATACATTACACCTCAAAAGTTAAATAAATGGGACCCAACAGTATCTGATAGATGTTTTCGATGTAAAAAAGAAATGGGAACAACAATTCATGCAATCTGGACATGTGAGAAAGTAGAAAAATTTTGGAAAGATCTCAATCAGATATTAAATAAAATAACAGAAAACAATATACCAAAGAATCCAGAGATCTTTCTCCTAAGTAACATAAAAAACAAAGAATTTGGAATTGATTTGGAGGATGCACAAAAAAGATTTGTTAAGATAGCTCTAGCCGTAGCAAAAAAATGTATTATGTCAACCTGGAAATTGGAAGATAATTTGAAAATACAACTATGGTATATAGAAATGAATAAATGTATTCCATTAGAAAAAATAACATATAGTTTAAGAAATAATATTGAAATATTCGAACAAATATGGGAGCCTTACATTAAATACAATAGCGAAAACCTACCGGGGACAATCATTACCTAAGTTGATGGAAGGAGAAGGAAAGAAAAGAATGGACTCAGTAGAATTTCTGGTGTATTTTTGTTGAGTGACAACATTGTCTGACTGGTTTAATGTATCCTAGATTGTATACCTTAAATGGATGGGAGGGGGGGGGGGTGGGTTGGGAGGAGGGAGGAGGGGGGGAGAAAATGTCACTGTATATGTGTGAAAAGGAAAAAGTGTGTATCATGACTAATGTGATTTATGGTGTGAAAAATAAAAAAGAAAAAAAAGAAAAATTATATTAAGGTACCAAATGATTTCAGGACATAAAGAGGCTCACTTCTAAAAATAATTAATGGAAAGGTGGATTAAGCCATCAGAACTGGTGCATATTATATAGTGTTCTATATGGTTTGTAGATTGTAGAATTGAGCTACTCAAAACAAATTACTCCTGGATCCTTTCACTTTGCCAACAAAGTGGTTTCTGCAGGGCCAGTGCTGACGAGTTACAAGGTTCAGAAGCCTGGAGTCTCAAACTATACCCAAAATCAAAACCTTCAGAAAATGTTCACATGGGAAACAGCACTCAACAAAGTGCATTTATGTACTATTTTTAATTGTGAAATGTGTAGCAGTTCTCAGACTCTTTATAAAATTAAACAGACACAAAAGAGAGGAATTATTGAAGCTGAGAGCAGTATTTTCAATTTAATGAGTGTCATAAGGATAAGTGAACAAGAGATTTTGGGATGGTATTCCACAGCTCAAGATCGGGGCAGCCGAAGGCAAGGCCAGCACACGTGAAACAATAACAGGAATATGCAAAAAAAGAGCACAGAAATTTCAGGGGATTGTAGTCTGGAAATGAAGGTGAGGGAACAAATATGATAATTTTCCAACTTGGCTTTGCTGAATTTGAGAGCAAAGAAAGGCAAGCATATAAGTGGGTGGGAAAATGAACCAATGCAGTAAATTCTCCATAAGTGAATGAACTGACAGTGATGGTAAAGGACAGACTAAAAACTTGCACAGAGGCAAGGGAGGCTTTGGAGGAAAGTGATTTCGACACTCACATTAAAGGCTGCTGTGAAGGATGATGCTCACCTAAGGACATACTCACCCAAGTTATCATTTGTTGATGAGGGCTGTTTCATTACTTGGGCAGGGTGAGCAATTGACTGAAAGGATTCAAATATAAAAAAGTAGGTGACAACAGGTTTGAGGGCAAATTAATGAGTTTCAAGGCCAAAAGCCATTGGTGAGAAACGGGAACCAATATGTTGTAAACAGCATGAAAACAATGGACAGAATCCAGGGTAGAGCTGAGAAAATTTTGTGTTCACGCCACATATGTGTTAACATGTTCACTGATTTTTTATTATTCCGTTATTCCGTATAATTAATAACTATGTGAAGATTGAATTAGAGACTGACCTGGAAAGAGATGGCCACAATTCTGGAGAGAAATGCAAAGTGAACAACCAATTGGAGGTCAGCTGCGGACATTTTTCCAGTGCAAAAATCCAATCAGATTGCACCACTATTCCTCTTGCAGTAGATAAGAAATAACTCCTGTTATCTCATGATCCCTGAAACTGTACAAGAAATATTCCAGAGCAGTCACATAACAAGAAGAAATAATGGAAACTGGAAGAGGCGTCAACAAAAAGGAATTAATCAGACAACCTTCTCAACAATATTTGTTGTTCAACATGCATTTAAAATTCTGCACTCCCGATAGCCGCCCGCAGCACTCCCGATAGCCGCCCGCAGCACTCCCGATAGCCGCCCGCAGCACTCCCGATAGCCGCCCGCAGCACTCCCGATAGCCGCCCGCAGCACTCCCGATAGCCGCCCGCAGCACTCCCGATAGCCGCCCGCAGCACTCCCGATAGCCGCCCGCAGCACTCCCGATAGCCGCCCGCAGCACTCCCGATAGCCGCCCGCAGCACTCCCGATAGCCGCCCGCAGCACTCCCGATAGCCGCCCGCAGCACTCCCGATAGCCGCCCGCAGCACTCCCGATAGCCGCCCGCAGCACTCCCGATAGCCGCCCGCAGCACTCCCGATAGCCGCCCGCAGCACTCCCGATAGCCGCCCGCAGCACTCCCGATAGCCGCCCGCAGCACTCCCGATAGCCGCCCGCAGCACTCCCGATAGCCGCCCGCAGCACTCCCGATAGCCGCCCGCAGCACTCCCGATAGCCGCCCGCAGCACTCCCGATAGCCGCCCGCAGCACTCCCGATAGCCGCCCGCAGCACTCCCGATAGCCGCCCGCAGCACTCCCGATAGCCGCCCGCAGCACTCCCGATAGCCGCCCGCAGCACTCCCGATAGCCGCCCGCAGCACTCCCGATAGCCGCCCGCAGCACTCCCGATAGCCGCCCGCAGCACTCCCGATAGCCGCCCGCAGCACTCCCGATAGCCGCCCGCAGCACTCCCGATAGCCGCCCGCAGCACTCCCGATAGCCGCCCGCAGCACTCCCTATAGCTCGCTGAACCGACCCACAATTCTCACCAAACTTCTCCGAACGTACAAAGAAAACAGTCCCAATATCTCCATGTAATTGAGGTCATTCACACTTGGGAATCTCCTTGTAAAGGAAAAGTCCTTGATTCCTGGTAGAGGTCGAGTACCCCTTAGCTGAAGTTCCGAAAGCCGAAAAGATCCAAAAACTGGAAAAGAAACTTTTTTAGCACTGACATGACGTCACAAGTGGAAATAATTCAATACCTAACTTGTCCATGTGGGGCTCTGACCCTCTGTTGGCGCCAGTTTGATTACAATAACAGTAAAAAAACCAAAATCTTTGCTTCTGGCTCGGAAGATGCTAACCGGAGCTAGGTTCAAGTCTTCCACATTGACTGCAGCCAGAGTCGACAATGGCGACTCCATCTCAACACTGGGCTCCCAGGCAGGAGTGGGGATCGTAGTCGGGGACCGACAGCGGTGCCAGTGGGGAGGTGGTAATCTTTTGTCACTTTTTTTGCTAAGTACTAAACCTTATTTCATGTGAATTTTCCACTTGTACTGTCACATCGGCACTCAAAAAGCCTGCCGTTGTTAGTTGTTGCCGTTTAACCACTGATACAGGTGATCCTACTGTGTTGCTTAGTTCCTTTGTTCCAAAATCAAAAAAAAACCCCAAAACCAAAAAAAGTCTGGTCCCAAGCGTTTCGGATGAGGGGTACTTGACTGTACAATACTACAAAGACTTACAATCTATTGTGAGCAAGGGCAATGACGTTTTACCCCAGATCTCTACAGAAGGTCCAGGTTCGACCTACAGGCAGCCATTTTAGCATCAAAATGGCAATTCTGAGGGAAGCTAGAAACAGAGTCAGATACTCTCCAGCTATACCAGAGATTGCAGTCAATTACATCCTACAAAGTGAAACCTAACAAGTGGCTGTGATACCTCACTACCTGATGAGCTGAACACCTTTTATGCTGGCTTTGAAAAGGAAAATTCAGCGGTACCAGTGAGAATCATTGCAGAAGCGGCGACCTTGTGATATCTGTCTCTGAGGCCAATATCAGATCATCCTTCAAGAGGCATCAGGCCCTGATGGTGTACATGGCAGAGTACTGACAATTTGTGCCAACCAACTAGCTGGAGTGTTCACGGACATTTACAATCTCTCATTGCTGCAGTCGGAGGTTCCCATCTGCTTCAAAAGGGCATCAATCATCCCGGTGCCGAAAAAGAGCAGGGTGAACTGCCTCAATGACACCCACCCAGTAGCCCTCACATCTCCTGTGGTAAAATGTCTTGAGATGTTGATCATGGCCAGAATTAACGAACCCAAGTAAAGACTCTGGACCCACAGCAATTCACCTACCATTACAATCACTCCATAGCAGATGCAACTTCACTGGCTCGCCACTCAGCCCTGGATCACCTAGACAACAGCAACACATACATCAGGGTCCTTTTCATCGATTACAGCTCAGCTTTCAATGCCATCATCCCCTCAGTACTGACCAGCAAGCTTCAAAACCTGGGCCTCTATACCTCCCTCTGCAACTGAATCCTTGATTTCCTCATCAGACCACAGTCAGTGTGAATCAATTAAAAAAAAAATCTACTCTTCATAGGTGCAGGTGCAGCTCAAGGACGTGTGAATAGGCCTCTGATCTATTCTCTCTACACCCATGACTGTGTAGCTAGGCACAATACAGATGCCAATACCAATTTGCCGATGACACCACAGTCGTCAGCAGGATCAAAGACGGCAATAAAGAAGCGTAAGATGGATCAGCTGAGTAGTGTCACAACAACCACCTTGGACTCAAAGGCGGCAAAACTAAGGAACTGATTGTGGACTGCAGGAAGTGGAAACCCGGAGAACACAAACCAGTCCATATCAAAGATTCAGCAGTAGAGAGGGCAAAGAATTTCAAGTTCATGGGTGTCAACATCTCGGATCTATTCTGGGGCCTTCGTGTCCATATAATCATGAAGAAGGCTTGCCAGCAGTTATATTTCCTGAAGAGTTTGAGGAGATTTGGTATCTCATCAGAGACTTTTGCAAGTTTCTACAGGTGTACTGTGGAGAGCATTGAGAGACTGTGCATCACTGTCTGGTACAGGAGTGCCAATGCACAGGACAGGAAAAAGACTACAGAGTTGTGAACACAGCCAGTACCTTCATGGGCATCAATCTTCACTCCATTAAGGACATCTACAAAGAGGCGGTGTCTCAAGAAAGCAGCCTCCATCCTCAAGGAACTCCACCACCATGCCCTCTTTTCACTGCTACCATCAGGAAGGAGGTACAGGAGCCTGAAGATGGACACCCAGCAGTAACAGCTTCTTCCCCTCTCCCATCAAATTTCTGAATGGACAATGAACCACAGATACTACCTTTCTTTTTGCACTAATTTTTAAAAAAAATGTAATTTATAGCAATTTTTGCACATGTAGTGCAGTCGCAAAACAACAAATTTCGTGACACACATCCATGACGATAAATTCTGAACCCTTTGCAAGTTTGCCAACATGCAGTACAATACACAATACAAAACCAAGTATCCCATATATTTTTAAACTATCAAGTTAACTCATCAGCTTTCTTCCAATGTGAAGATACTGTATCTCCTCTAAAATAGTTTGGCTCTCCCCACAGTTTATCATTTTTCAAACTCGTTGGCATTAAGCTGTGTCAAGTCAAAACTACAGAAAAAGGTAGGGAGCCTATGTGCTGGCTGTCTCGATAGAACAAACCCATAAATCTCCAAATACAAGTTTCATACCTTTGTTGTGAGTATTTTGGTTATTATGTGTAAGTTGGGTGTTAAATGTTCAATGTTTGGGGGGGGGGGAGGAAAGGAGGAGAAATGGGATAAAATTAAACACAAACTCTATGAGAAGATGGTATGGAATTAACAAATATAAAATGTAAATAATGTAGATAATATTAACAATTGTTGGGAAATAATAAATAAAATATTCAAAATAAAGTTGTGCCAAGTCTATGTCTCCATCTACTCATTGTGCCTGCTTCTATTTGTTGTTACATTGCCAAATTTTGTATAATTATAATCTTCAAAGGTGTAAAATGTGGAAAGGAGATTTGTAATGTAGCAAAACAAAGGGCAACATGGAAACATTCACTACAATAAGTCCTTATCAGAATGTCACAATACAATGGCAATACAGAGGTTGTCCATGTGGAACAAAAATAATTTGATGGAGGAATTTGGGGGAGTCAAGCATCTTCAATGAAGACTTTTTTGCTCTGATTAAAACATTGGGAAGAACGTGGACTCGAGGCTGCATCGTATCCAGTTGGAGCAGCCTCACCCATGGTGCTGACGATGATTCTAGTTTGCTGATTTATGGACTGAAAAAAAAAAATCAGACATCCACCTAGAGCATCAGTGATGGGGCCCGGGGACGAGCAGCGTGATGGGAAACACACAGGAGGCTTCAGCCGGACCAGACCCCAGCCTGCTGGAGGATGCACAGTGGCCGAGCAGCATATCTCCCCTGCTTACGTCCTCAAGCAGATGGGCTGATGTGCAGGCGGCCGCTTGGTGATCTGTCTGGGTAAGGTACTGCACTAACTCAGTTAGCGGAGGGAAACAGGAGCCTCAGGATACGCGGACCCCAGGATACAGGAATTCATGGATTACGGGAAACCCCCCCCCCCACCCGGGATACGGGCACGAACCCCCCGGGATACGGGCACGAACCCCCCGGGATACGGGCACGAACCCCCCCGGGATACGGGCACGAACCCCCCCGGGATACGGGCACGAACCCCCCGGGATACGGGCACGAACCCCCCGGGATACGGGCACGAACCCACCGGGATACGGGCACGAACCCCCCCGGGATACGGGCACGAACCCCCCCGGGATACGGGCACGAACCCCCCCGGGATACAGATATAAACCCCCGGGATACGAGCTCGAACCCCCGGATACAAACATAAACCCCCGGGATACGGGCACGAACCCCCCGGGATACGGGCACGAACCCCCCCGGGATACGGGCACGAACCCCCCGGGATACGGGCACGAACCCCCCCGGGATACGGGCACGAACCCCCCGGGATACGGGCACGAACCCCCCCGGGATACAGATATAAACCCCCGGGATACGAGCTCGAACCCCCGGATACAAACATAAACCCCCGGGATACGGGCACGAACCCCCCGGGATACGGGCACGAAACCCCCGGGATACGGGCACGAACCCCCCGGGATACGGGCACGAACCCCCCCGGGATACGGGCACGAACCCCCCCGGGATACAGATATAAACCCCCGGGATACGAGCTCGAACCCCCGGATACAAACATAAACACCCGGGACACGGGCACGAACCCCCCCGGGATACGGGCACGAACCCCCCTGATACGGGCACGAACCCCCCCGGGATACAGATATAAACCCCCGGGATACAGACAAACCCCCGGGATACGAGCTCGAACCCCCGGATACAAACATAAACCCCCGGGATACGAGCACGAACCCCCCCGGGATACGGGCACGAACCCCCCTGATACGGGCACGAACCCCCCCGGGATACAGATATAAACCCCCGGGATACGGGCACGAACCCCCCCGGGATACGGGCACGAACCCCCCCGGGATACGGGCACGAACCCCCCCCGGGATACGGGCACGAACCCCCCGGGATACAAACATAAACCCCCGGGATACGAGCACGAACCCCCCCGGGATACGGGCACGAACCCCCCTGATACGGGCACGAACCCCCCCGGGATACAGACAAACCCCCGGGATACGAGCTCGAACCCCCGGATACAAACATAAACCCCCGGGATACGGGCACGAACCCCCCTGATACGAGCACGAACCCCCCGGGATACGGGCACGAACCCCCCGGGATACAGATATAAACCCCCGGGATACGAGCACGAACCCCCCCCCCCCGGGATACAGGCATATCCCCGTTTCTATTTCCGACTCGAAGCCAAGTTTTACTTCGATATTTGATGCCGAGCGACGGCGAAACTTTAAGGCAGCCCAGGTTAGGTTTCAGTCACCATTTCATCCAGTTTCCTGTTTCCATTCACCGCCAATCCCGAAACATGAGGAGAGCCAGATCGTCCTGTGACAATTTCCGGACGTTGCCTGCTGGGAGATGCTGGCGGCGGTGAACTGGGCGACGGCCATCTTTAATACTGGCAGCTATCTGCACTTCAGTGATGGTAATGAAGAGTAATGGCATTGGGTCTCAATGATTTATCTCCTACAATTTTGATACTAAAAAGGTGGGATTGCAGCGGGGAAATAAAATGCAACATACAACGGGTTCCTCTAGAAGTGTGGAGAAAGATGCTCACTGAACTGGCAGGAGCACACAAAATATTTCTCCAGGGATTTTTGAAGGTTATGAAACCTGCTGCTTTTCCCCCACATGCACCTTCTGCCACTCCTCTGCAAAGGTGAAAGACCACCTCGCTGCTGCAGCATTGAATGTAATATCGGCACCCGAACTATTATTGCTCCTTTTTTGTGCAATGTCCCACAGTTAAAACCGGACACCTACTGAAATAGTCTTTCAATAAAACGATCTGAAGATTGAAAGAAAGCAGACAGTAAAATTACGTTAATCTGCTACCTGACCCTGCGGAAATCTCAATTATAAACAATTGGCGCTATCGCTAAAAAAACGTGACACACGAGAAAGTCTGTCATTGGAGTAAACTCAGAAATGCTGGAGGATCTCAGCCGGCCTCGCAGTGTCCGCAGGAGATACATTACCCATGTTTCGCGCCTGAGCCCTTCTTTAAGGTACCTGCTGTGTTTTTAACTCTTAAAACTATACAGGCGCTCAGTTCACACATTCACTTGAATTGACAATTATAGTTTGTCACATACATTGTACAATGTTCATTTGCACCATAAATTTTACTCCCTTCAGTCGAACAGGCACTTGGGGGGGGGTGGGGGGGGGGAGACAGTTAATTGATTTACCACATCCCCTCTCCTCATCCCGCAGTTCAATTCACCAGGGCTCCAGCTTCAGCACGCTTTCGACTGTCCAGTGTCCATTTCCCAGGCTGCCTTTAAACATACCTATTTCAATGGGAAGATTTTACAACACGTAACATTGAATAACATCCATTTTCCATAAACTTTCTGAACCCAACGCCACCTCCAGCCCATTTCTGGAGCACAATGTGGATGACAGCTGCTTCCAAAAGCAGTCCCATGAATAAAGGACAGCTAATGACATTTTAAAGTCACTATTTCCTATATCTTAGATAAAATACAGGAGCAACAAACACGTCAGGAATGCTGGCTGATACACCATGAAGTTCACATCTGAATCAAAATACTGGACGTCCGCTGTGATCTGTCGCCGTTGACGATGGGTGCCAAAAAACAAGTGTGAGAAAAGCTGGTGGAACAAGTCATTAAATTTCAAAACACTTGAACAGTACAAGAGAGTGGGGGGGGGGGGGGGGGGGAGGAAGGGCAAGTAAGTACTCTGAAAGTATCTGCTATGGCAGATATTTTTACTTTCTCTGGTTTATCTCATTGTTCACAAGAGAAGCACTGGTAATAAAAAAAACTCCCACATGACACCCTGGACAATGTATTAAGAGACATTGCAACCAACTGGAGAAGAAACAGTGAACATTACTGTACCATTGTTGCATAGCATAACCCCCTCTCTTCCCCACACCCCCCCCCCCCAGGAACCACATCGCACTTGCCATAGAGACGCCAAAAAGACAACTAGAGATAATGGGCCTACGGTTAATTTGTTTCTCTCTAATATGGTGCCACCCAACTACTTATTTTTCAACCTTCCTGTGATGATATTTAGCAGAACACTAAAACATGGATGGAGAGCATAACCTTTAATTAAACCTGCCGACCAACAAGTTTCAATGCAAGGTTTAACTCATAATCGCTCAATGAATCAGACGACAATGAACCCGTTTTCAAATTTTCTGTAAAATTCAGCATTGACAGTTATTTCTAGAGTGATACATATGGAGTTCAGCCAAAAAAAAGGGACATTGCTTAGAGCATTTGTGCGCAGGCAGATGTTGGAATGGTTTAAGGATGAGAATTGAAGATAAACTAATATTGTCAAACAGTACCCTCAACCTCTCCTCCTAATTCTAAACTTGGACAATCGTCAAACTCCTGGCTGCTAGAGATGGCCCTCTCTGTTATGCTTTGCCAGAACATGGTGTTGATTCTGCTACTGGGAATGTCAATGAGAAGGGAGGAGCTCATGACAACGGGGTAAGGTCATGGCATTGTACGCAGAACCACCTATTAAAAGATGAACGGGGGAGGGAGGGAGGGAAATGCTATCCTGTTTTTTTTAAAAGTTCCTCCACGAAAAGTTTGTAATCTACTGAAGTAGTATAATTTTGATTAAGTTAGAGCAGTTGAAATCTTGTACTTTATTGATAGTTTCCAATTTTAAATCCACTGGGTTGTTAAGAAAACATACAGGTTATGTCTCTGTTGTGCTTTTATCACCATCGGCGAGGTTACATTGCACAAGTGTGGAGGTTCCTTGAGAAGGTGGGAGGAAGAACAATCTTTATTTGTGCCCGTTGGAAGTAGAAAGTTCTGTACGCTGGGAGCAGAGGGTGAGGTGGTGGGAACTGAGAATGCTTATGGAATTTGCTGTCCACCTGCAGAGGGAGCTATTGACAGATTTATCATGATCAGCACAGAGACTGCTGTAAACCCCTTGATTCTAACGCAAAAATTAACCAAATAGAAACGAAGTTCTTTGCACCAATAGAAAATAAAGGGGTGTGAGTATTTTTGTGTGTGTGTGGGGGGGGGGGGGATTATTTGGGTTTGCAGTGGTAACACATGGGTGCACTTCCTACTTGCACTTAAAACCTTGACCATCCTAGGTACTGAATGGAATCGCCCAAGTATTTAAAACTATGAGTAAATATAGGGAGTCTTTTTCCAGAGAGCATGGGTTACAGGTGAAAGGGGAAAAGTTAAGGGAGAACATGAGGGGGAACTTCTTCAGAGAGTGGTGGAATTGTGGAACCAGCTGGTGTACGTTTGAGAAGAATTTGGACAGGTACATGGATGGGAGAGTAGAGGGGGAGGGATGAAAGGGAGAAGAGTGGCATTGCTAGTCAGGGAAAATATCACAGCTATACTTAAACAGGACAGACCAGGGGGTTCATCTACAGAGGCCATATGGGTGGAGCTGAGGAATGGGAAAGATGTGACCACACTGATAGGGTTGTATTATAGACCACCCAATAGTCAGAGAAAATTGGAGGAACAAATCTGTAGATAGCAGAGGATGGAAAAAAAACAAAGTTGTGACAGTAGTAGATTTTAACTTTCCACATATTGACTGGGAGTCCCATACAGTAAAAGGGCTGGATGGCTTGAAGTTTGTCAAAAGTGTTCAGGAAAGTTTTCTATATTAATATATAGAGGAACTAACTAAAGAGAGTGCAATTCTGGTTCTCCTTTTAGGGAACGAGACAGGAGAGGAGACAGAAGCATGTGTAATGGAACATTTTGGGTCCAGTGATCATAATGCCATGAGTTTCGTTAATTATGGTCAAGGATAGGTCTGGTACTCAAGTTGAGATTCTAAATTGGAGAAAGGCCAATTTTGTGGAAATGAGAAAGGAAATAGGAAGAGTGAATTGCGATAAGTTGTTTTCTGGCAAGGATGTGTTCAGTAAGTGGAAGACATTCAAAGGCAAAATTTTGAGAGTGCAGAGTTTGAATGTTCCTGTCAGGAATAGAGGAAAAGTTAACTGGCATAGGGAACCTTGGTTTTCAAAGGATATTGGTAATTTGGTTAAGAAGGAGAGAGGTGTATAGCAGGTATAGGCAACAAGGAGCAAATGAGATACTAGAAGAGTATAGAAAATGTAAGGAAATCAGGAAAGCAAAAAGACAAGGTTGCTTTGGCAGATAATATGAAGGTAAAGCTGAAAGGTTTCTACAAGTATGTTAAAAGGATAGTAAGGGACAAAATTGGTCCCCTAGAAGATCAGAATGGTAGACTATGTGTGGAGCCTCACAAGATGGAAAGTTTATTTTTAAACATCAGTATTTACTCAGGAAACTGATATAGACAGAAGTGTCATGCAACATTAAAGAGGAGAAAGTGTTTGTTGCCTTACAACAAATAAAGGTAAATAAATCCTCTAGACCTGACATGATATTCCCTTGGACCTTGAGGGAGACTATTGTGGAAATTGCAGGGGTCCTGGCAGAAATATTTAAAATATTCTAAACCACAGATGAGGTGCTGGAGAATTGAAGGGTAGCTCATATTTTAAAAAGGCTTCAAAAGTAAACCAGGAAATTACAGGCCAGTAGTAGGTAAATTATTGAAGGGAGAGGATATACAATTATTTGGAAAGCCAAGGACTGATTAAGGGTAGTCAGCATAGATTTGTGCATGGTAGGTCGCGTTTAACAAATTCTTAGGGAGTTTTTTTGAGGTTACCATGAAAGTAGATGAAAGAAAGGCTGTGGATGTTGTCTACATGAACATAAGCCCTTTGACAAGGTTCCAGGGGGGAGGTTAGTTCAGAAGTTTTCAGACACTAGGAATCCATGGAGAGGCTGTAAATTGGATTCAAAATAGGCTGAATGGGAGAAGACAGAGGGGTAGTGGATGATTGCTTCTCAGATTGGAGGCCTGTGACTAGTGGTTTCCTTGAGGGATCAGTGTTGGGACCATTGTCGTTTGTTGTCTAAATCAATGATCTGGATGATAATGTGGTAAATTGGATCAGCAAGTTTGCTGATGACACTGATTGGAGCTGTTGTGGACAACGAGGAAGGCTTTCAAAACTTGCAGATTATCTGGACCAAACTGGAAAAATGGGCCAGAAAATGGCAGATGGAATTTAATGCAGACAAGTGTAAGGTGTTGCATTTTGGAAGGTCAAACCAAGGTAGGACATGCACAGTAAATGCTAGGGCATTGAGGAGTGTAGAGGAACAAAGGGATAATGGAATACAGATACAAAATTCCCTGAAAGAGGCATCACAAGTAGACAGGGTTGTAAAGAAAGCTTTCGGCATCTTAGCTTTCATAAATCAAAGTATTGAATATAGGAATTAGGATGTTATGGTGAGTTTGTACAAGACATTGGTGAGGCCAAATTTAGAGTATTGTGTCCAGTTCTGGTCACCTAACTACAGGAAAGATATCAATAAGATTGAAAGAGTGCACAGATTTACTATGGGAGGTCTTCAGGAGTTGAGTTACAGGGGAAGATTAAACAGGTTTGGATTTTATTCCTTGGAGTGAAGAAGAATGAGGGGAGATTTGATAGTTTACAAAATTACGAAGGGTACTGACAGAGTGAATGTGAGTTGGCTCTTTCCACTTAGATTAGGAGATAAATGAGAGGACACGACTTTAGGGTGAAAGGCTTAGGGGAGAGCATTAGAGAGTGGTGGGAGTGTGGTAAATACAGACTCATTCTTAAGTTTTAAGAATAAATTGGATACTTGGATGGGAGTGGTCTGGAGGTTTATGAAGTGGGTGCAGGTCAATGGGACTAGCAGAATATTTCAGCAGACTAGAAGGGCTGAATGGCCTGTTTTCTGTGCTGTAGTGTTCTATGGCTATGGACTGGGTGCAGGTCAGTGGGAGTAGGCAGAAAAATGGTTCAGTACAGACTAGAAGGGCTTCTACTGTGCTGTAATGTTCTGGGAGAAAAAGGAGTGTGCATGGAGAGTTCCACAAGGCAGCAATATGAAAAGTTAATCATGGATGCCAGCTGGTACTATGAGTCTTTCGTAATCACTACTCAGGTGAGACAGATAGACGCCCAGATTTTATACTCGAATCCTAGAACTCCCCCACCCCCCCCCCCCACCCCCCCGAGAGGGTTCACAACCACTGGGAAAATAATGAATCATTGAAAAAGTACAACACAATGACAGAAAATGAACACAATATTCCGAGTGAATAGAAAGGTGTGTGCTCTGATTTGTGGCTCTGGTAAGCATTTGGAGAAAATAAATCTTTGCCTCAGCATGCTTTACTTTTAACCGACTTCATACACAAAATTACACAGGTTATTCATTCAAATTGCAAATCAAAGCAGAAACTATCAAAATCCTAGAGATTTTCTACATGACTAGTTTCTCCAGGCTACACCTCCATTTATTTAGTGCCACAAATTTGAGTCACAATGTTGTGTGCAAAATTTGGAAGAATTGGCGATATAGCAGTTCTGCTTTGGAGATGTCAGAACAGAGGTGATAATGACAGCAAAAATCAAAGAAACAGATATGAACATGTAAATAAATTAAAGGAAGATACATGGGCCCTGAACACAGATAAGAGCATAATGAATTGAGACGGAGTTCAAAAATCAAAAAGAATGAAAATTCTTGCAGCGTATCCTTCAGAACACAGAACAAGCATTTTATGCAAGATCAAATATTTAAACAAATGTTTTCCCAAATCATTGCATGCATTTATCCAACTTCTCTTCAAACACCAAGGTTAAATCTGCCTCAACCACCTGACAGAGCATTTTAACCATGACAACCTCTCACAATCATCTCATTTGTTCCTAGAACCACCAGTCTTATTTTAATAAATCTCTTCTATACCAAATTGTGGCACACAGAACCAATATTCAAATTGCCAGTCAAACCAGTATTTTTGTTTTAAAGATTTCTAACCTCTGTGCTTTTATAATCCATTTCTCTACAAAGCTCAAAATCTTGTATGCTTGTTTTAAAACTGCCTTCTCAACCCATCGTACCACATTCTACAAATACTGCACATGCCACAAAGGAGCATGAATAAATGAAATACTCCATGTATCCTCTTTCAAACTGCCCAATTATATTTCTTCCTTCCATTCTTATGATTTGCATTTCCTTGATATTTTCTCACCATTACATTCCATCCACCATCCATCTGCCCAATGCTATTTCCGATCATTCTCATTGTTCCTCAAGTCTCCAGGTTTGAACATTTGCAGATTTGAAAACTATGCTAATATAAACCTAATATTAGGTTCATCAATGCTGTTGGTGACAACACCTGGGGATCTCCACTGTGCCATGTCTCCAGTCCAAAAAAGAGCTATCATTCACTTGTTTTCTGGTCTTTACCGATTTTCTATTCATGCACCAACCACCTTTTTTATTCCATGGCTTTAAATGATGACAAGCTCATGATTTGTGACTTACCAAACACATTTTGAAAGTCTATTTATACTCATTATCCTTTGTTACCTCAGTTCTAGTTAAACTAGTTACACCTTGCATTTAACAAACCCATAATTTACTCACACTTGGACAAGGGACACTAATTGTTTTGTTCAGGGAACTGCCTACATTTTGCTCATAACTTGATGAAGGCCTCAAGCCCAAAATGTTGGTTATGCATCTATCTTTGCTACATAAAGTGCTGAGTTTCTCCAGCATTGTTTTTATTTTAATCAGTGTCGGCAGACCTTTTGTGTTTTATTCCTACACTACGGTACTATTGTTTTTACCACCTTCGAGGTTCAACTGGCTGGTCATTATTTAAGAGTGTGTATCCTTATAAAGATTGTTTGAGCAAGAATGCAACATTTTTCAATTTACTAGTCCTCAGTCACTACTCCTGAATCTATAGACAATTATTGTCAGAAACTCTCCAAATGCATCCGTTACTTTCCTCAGAAACCGAAGCAGACCACATCAACCTGGTACTCTTAACCATTTTAAAAATGTAGTTAGCCTTTCATTTTATTAGGGTTAACTCAATATAAAATCTCAACTTCATCTTTCTTGTAGGGGACTTGATACACAATTTAGTATCTTATATATGGTTTCCCAACACAACAGTATCTCAGCCATGTCTTCCACCTCTGAGTATTTCCCTTTTGGCCCCACCTCTAATCTGACAAATCTTCCTATTCATGTCTTATGGATTCCATTTTGCACCTACTTTTCTCATGCTCTTACCTACCTCATTTACATTTTTTAAACTTCACCTCTGCAATTTATGTAATCTGTTGGGCTCTCTTGTATTAACGACTCACATTTTATTTTTTTGTTTTATCTACTACAATTTACTTTTATTTTCTCATTGAATTGGTTCTCATCTCCTTCAAATTCCATCTTAGAATGATATATGGTTTTTAAAGTTACTCTTACTCCAAAGATATCGTTAATGCTGAGCTGTTCTCCAACCCAAACGTAGTCCATTGGGCTGGACTCATTTTTCAGAACCAAGACCAGCAATGCTGCCCGTCAAAGTGCCCCACACACAGTACAGAAATTGCTATGCCGGTTTACATTTCCATAGGTAAAGTGCCACATTTAGTTATTCAGTGGCTTTTGCAATTTCCCTGTTTGTTTAATCTTCTTACTCGCCAGCAGCCCATTGAATTTTTTCCATGACAGTAATTGCATCTCTATTGTATTGTGCTAAACACAAATTTAAGTAAACTGTAGATGCTGGAAACCCAAAATAAAAACTTGCCATCTAAGGCAGCATCTGTGAAAATTATCTTCAATGCTCTCAACTGGCTAACAGGATTTTTGGAAGCATAATTCTCAAAAATGTAAATAAGTGTCATTGTGTGACTGGAGGAGCAGGAGGGCACAAGGATTGATGATCACCTTCAAGGCAACCAAGAACAAAGGCAATGGAATGGCAAACTTCCAGTTTCTCTCTAAAATCCAATATCAAAATATACTGCCATTCTTTTATTGCTGCGAGATGTTATCCTAGAACTCCCTTTGATCAAGAAAGAGTGGTTCAAGCAGTTGGCATTCTTATGGGTCATAGGTATGGCTAATAAATCCCAATTGTGCCTGCATCCTGAGATGACAGGACAAATAATGGTCCATTTTGTTTAAAGGACATTTAATACTTCTAATGCATGTGGTTTTTTTCCCCTTCCTTTCAGTCTACTTTAAAGCTAATTTATAGACATTAAATTTAGAGTGCAATTTCATTAGGCACCTAATCTTCTGAATGACCAGGTTATCTAGAAAGTTCCAAATATTCTGTGCCCAAATAAATTTCCTTGATTAGATCCAAGTCAAGTAAACATTCATCAGAGTCAGTACAAACCTCCAACCATGAAAATTATCTAATATTTTACAATTAGCCATTCAAATATCATCTCTGTTCAGCATGCACTTTATTGGACAGCATTCTTCATTCCTATTGCATAGGTCGGCTGATTGCTTAAGGTGGCAGACAAAGTTCACGGATTTTCACACACACACAATGCTTGCAGAAAAGCTGAATCATTAACGAAAACGGAATTGGAGTGACGGTTGTTACTAATGCCACATCCTTTTTTTTCCACTGGAAGGCACCCAGTGCAACTTGAACTTGAGCTAGAATACACATGCCAGTTCAGCTATGATGTTAAACAGATTTGAAGTTTAGTTGCAAACACAAAGCATTCAACTCCATTAACAGAATGGGAGTTAGATAGCAATTAGCTCAATGCTAATATAGCACCAGCAGCCAAAATTCAAATCTGTGGCTGTCTGTAAAGTTTGTACGTTCTCCCCATGAGTACACGGGTTTCCTCCTACATAGGAAGTTAATGGTTTGTACCTGGGTGGTACAGGCTTGTGGAAGCACCTGTTATCATGCTGTATCTCTAAACTTAGAATAAAATTATATTTAAAAAGATGTTGGAATGAAAAGTGCATGTTAACATTGCATAATAACAGAGGGAAGAGGAAAGATTATCAATATAACAATATGGGTGTTTGTGTTGGGGGGCGTTGGGAGGAAGGAGATGCTGAAAGGTGAAACCCAATTGAAGGGAGGGGGGAAATGAATGATGGGCAGATGGACCTATGTGGGGAGAGGGAGTTAGGAGAAGTTAACAAAGGGGAGAAGAAAACTGGACGAACAGGAGAGAGCGTGTGTACCGAAATTAGAAATTTCACTCTTCAAACTTAAGGGTGTCATCAATAAAATTTTCAAAAAGAAACTTAAGGGTGTGGATGGAAGAAAAATGGGATTACAGGGTAGCGAGGGTTTAGTACCTTTTTTAAGGAATATATGGGTCAACACAATATAGAGGAGTGTTTGATGTAAACTGTAAACAAGTTGCTACCCAAGAGAAATAAGATGTAGTCCTTTGCGCCTGGCCTTTCTGTACCATTGGAGAAGGCAGATGACAGGTCATGAGGGTCTGGGAAGGAGAGTTAAAATTACATGCTCACAGAAACAGGGTTGCCAGATTTGCTCCTTTGGTGTCAAATGGCAGAAATTTGGCACTTTCTTGAATTAGTGTCGATTGGCATTTTTTTTTTGGTGGTTTTAGAAGATATTTAGGCTCTTTTTGGTTCTGTTGGCACTTTTTACAATTTAAAAATATGTATCCGGTGCCAAATCTGGCACCCCTGGCCAGATGCCTGTTGTGGACAAAGTGCAAGTGCTCCACAAAACTGCTGCTAATTCTCTGCACTGTTTCACCAGTGTAGAATGCTGAATGCAGTGGATCAGTTATGAAGATATACAGGCCATCCTCTACCTCACCTGGAAGCTCAAGTCTCTGAGTGGCAGGAGGTGAAGGAAGAGATGTTAAACCTCTTTTGGTTGCAGGGGAAGAAGAGACCAGGGAGTCAAAGATTGCCTCTGCGGAAATCAGAGAAGGGGAGGGAGGGGAAGATGTGACAGCTGTTGGAATCACGTTGAAGATGGTGCAGGATGCACAGGTGGATGCAGAGGCTGGTGGGGAGAAAGGGAAAGAGGAGAGGAACTTGATTTTTGTCTGGAGACAGGATCTGCAGCTCCTCGTCTTCAAATAGCCGCAATTTTACTATCGTTAAAGGGAAAAAAAGTGATGTCTGAACATTTGGGTAAAAATAAATTTGTTGTCCTTGCATATTTTAACATTTAATTGTTAAATCTATTAGAAACACTCTTCAGGAGGCAGGTGTAACTATGACAATGACTAATGTCCGCAGAAGTCCTCATGAACAGAATCTAGCTACTCTGCTAGATGCAAACCACTAGTTTGCCACGATGGCAAGATTACAGTTTGCCAAGAAGTATTTTAGAGTCTGCAGAATTCTGGAAAAAGGTCTTGTTGTCAGACGAGACCTAAATTAGCCTGTATTACAGTGATGGCAAGAGCAAAGTGTGGAGGCACACAGGAACTTCCCAAGATCCATGGTTTCCATCTTGCAGTGTAGCCTCTGTCTTTCTATTTATGAAGTCTTCTGCAGACAATGGTCATTGACACATCCACACGCATTTGGGGATTTTTCTTCATTATGTTAAGAATTTTTCTGTCATCAGGAGTGGAGGGAGATCTTCCTTGAAATACCAGTCCCTTTGTGATTACTGGTCTATCTTCTTAATGATGTTCCAAACTATTGATTTTGGTAATCCTAAGGTTTGGGCAACATTTCTTATTGGGTTTTTTTCCCCCTAATTTTTCAGCTTCTTTTACTTTCATTGGCACAAGTCGAATCCTCATGTTGAAAAATGGCGACCACAGGGTCCAACTGTGATCAAAACATTAGAATCAAGCCTAAACCTGCACCAATGAAGCATAACCGAGTAACCTGTGAAGCCAAATGTCCCAAACATTATGATGCCCTAAAATGAGGGGACTATGTACAAAAAGTGCTGTAATTTCTACATGGTCAAACAAAAATGTATATAAATAACCTTGAATAAAATCTGGAATGTACACTTTAATTACATATGAAATGTTTGATTAAAAATTAAAACTGTGGAGCACAGGGGCAAATAAAAGTGTCTTTGTTCCAAACATTCTCTGGAGGGTACTGTATAACGCAAGAGTTCCAAAGGACCAACAGGAATGGACTCAATAAGTCAGAAACTGAACAGTCTATTCTAAAAGCTCCAAGAGGTCAGACTTCATATCGCATCATACTAATAAAAGCAGGGTCCACATTGCACTGTTGAAACAAGCTAGATCCTTATGCAAAATGTTGATATTCAAATTTTAAAAAATTTGTTCCCTCACCACTCTACTCATGACACCATATTGTTACATTCACAAGCAACTCCAAGCATCCAACATTCTGCCTGGTACCACTCCCTTCAGACGTAGGGTGGCCTTTCCTTTTTAGGAAGTGAAAATGCTACGCCTGAAGACGAAGGCAACTGTAGATTTGAGAGGCACCTGTGCTGCATTAATTGATTTCTGCTATGGTGGGAGAAACAGACGAGAAACCATAGATGAGAGAGGGGTAATGAGTGAGTCTGCCTCTCAAAGTCCTTTTCTTTTTGAAGCACTTAGTCAAGGTAGATTAAGGCAGGATTGGCCAAACAATTACTTGCTGACAAGTGCGAATTGGCAGAGAGAAAGTATTCATTTAATAGTACGAAAGGGTATTTCGTTCACATTTTTGGGAGCAGAAAGAAACAGAATTTAAAAAATGCACCTGTCAAATTATTGAAAAGACTTCATGGTGACAACTCTCTGAATAAACACAATGTAGAGTTTTGGCCACATAACTGAAGATGTGGCATATTTGATATTAATGTCAAATTGCTCTGTAAGGTTTAATTCACGATGAAACAATTATAATGACGGAATTAATCCCCAAGATTTATTGGGGTGGTTACTAAGTGCTCAAATCGTCATTTTTCCTTTGTGACCTAGGACAGCATACATCAATCTATTTAATTATAAAAGAGAACACCTGAGCCAAATGCCATGCACATCAAATACCCCAACGTCTCCAACCGTGCTCATGTACATAATCCTTAAGTATTTACTTGGATATCGGAAATATTTATTCGCTAATTATTTCTTTTATCATATTGCTAGGTGTCCGGACTAGATTTGTGTAGTCCAAAAATCAGCACAATTACTGAAAATCCAACGTACTTATTGAACATCTTTCACCAAAATATATGTTAGCAGTCCTTGTTCAAGTGGGTACTCTATATATCATAGCTTCTTCCACTTGAGTTTTAAACAGATTCTGGGGAAAAAAAAGTATGAGTATTAAGGAGTAGGCACGTAATAACTGCTCATTCTATTGGCCAGAGACGCTGGCATGCAAACAATGGTTCAGGCTGTACTCAGTGCAATCCAGTGATCCAAATGGACTGGTCTTCAACTTTTATCCCTCGTGCACTGAGCAGGCGTCTACTGAAGCATTCCTTCAAAACTGTGGAATTAAACGAAAACCTCCACAGCTCTTACCAAGATTTAATGTACATTTATTCTTAACACGTGGAACATATAGTATAAAGATTTCATACTGAATAAATGATATTCATTAAGCCAAAGGAAAAAGGAGGAATTTACATCAAGTTTTAGCTACATTGTCTGAAATACAAATATGCAGATTTCATAGCACTGAAAAATCTCAAATTGTGTTTCTTCATTATTTTTTTTGTGAGCTTCAACTGAACCTAAACTTTTTCCACACCTTGATTATAAAGGAAAAACGTGATCTGTTGCTCTCCTTGAACTAGAGCACAACTTTATACATACAGAAACTTGTACATTACCCTCGCAGGATATGGCCGATGGAAATAAAAGCTATCACTTTTTGCTTGACCATGTCATGAAAATTGTAAACCTCATTCTACGAGAGAAGGAAAAAAAAACAACCGACTTTGAGGGTATGTGCATTGTACAACTTCTATATACAATCACAGCTCAGGGGCTGTGGCTGCAGTTTAAAATCAGTCAGGAAGTGAAAGAGGAAAAGTTCATACAATCAAGGGGAGGTGTTGTAGATACACACGATACTTTGAGAAGGGGAAAAGCCTTTTTTTCACGTTTACTGTAAACTAAAAAATGTTTTAAAACTACAGTTCGCTGCCAAACCAGCATTGTTCAATGTGAAATATTGTTTACAGCTGGTCAAAGATTACATATGTTTAGGGGCTAATGTGTAGGCTGTCTCCTGTATAACATACACAGCTTCTAATGTGCCACCTTCCAGTGGTTGAATTACAATCCAAGAGCACAGCACTGAACCAAAGATTTCCCAGTCACTTAGCTTCCAAAATTTACCATAAAAATTTTGAAGCAGGGTCCTCCAGGGAGGGATGCCCGAGCAGGAGGCACTCTCCCAAACTCGCTGTAAATGAGACAGCAACTTTGGTTAAAAAAATTTGACTTGTACACAGGCAGCAAACATTCATTTTCCCCCCCTCTGGTAATTGATCAAAATGACTACAATATCCTTCCATTATTAAGAATGGGTGGGGCAAGTTTTGGGAACAGAGGTGGTTTTTGCATAAATAAAGACAGAAACAGTCGATTCAAAGATCTCCACTCACGCACACACACAGTAAGGTCCCCACAGTTGTCATGACTGGCCGATCATGAAGAGTACATCACAAATTACATTTGTAACCAATGAGCTCAGAAGAGGCGATACAGAGATATCTAGCAGTCGTGCCTCATGCAATGTGAACTCAGAGTGGTTTTCTTCTACTTTTGCCATTGCTAACAGGGCCTTGGCTGCCCGCCGCATCATGTCCATACTGGTTGGCTCAATAGGTGCAGTTTGCAAGTGCATCAGGCTGGGCTGACTCTGCTGGAGTTGAGTGGCTGCAAGACTATCCTCCAAAAAGCCCAGCAGATTACTGATGCTTCCCTTACGAACAGCAATCGCTCTGGCAGCCAGGCTGTCTCCTTGTGCCAGATTTGCCAACAGTACCACACACATTTCACGGCACACCTGGCTTTTACGTTCCCCGATGAGCCGGACCAGTATCCCATAAAGTTTCTCCAAGCGACTAAAAGGAGGCGTGGCCAGGATCAGGTCCACATTATTGTCCTGGATACTAAGTTTACACAAGCTCTCCAGAACGAGTCTCTGGGGGGAGAGCATTGAATTGGGGCCTAGCGTTGGGAAGGGATCTTGGGCCTCCGCTGCAGGACACACAGCCCAGTGCAACAATCCATCCAGAAGCGGCAAGCAGATACTCTCTGGATACAGAGACAAGTCCAACTGCCCAGAAATATTGGCCATTGTGACAAGAGTGTTTTCCCTTAATACTTCTAAACAGTCCCACCACCACTCTTCACTATCGCACTTTACACCTTCATCCTCCTCATCCTCCTTCTCATACGTTAATGGGGCCTGCTTCCTTTCGGGGTGCTCATGATGCTGCAAGATGAGCTTGCCCAAGATGAGCAGCAAGCCAGGGTGCTTTGACATTTCTGCGTCATTCCCAGGCACAAATGACAAGCTGCGAATAATGTTTGAAATACAAATGCACCGCTTCGCTAAAGAGTCCTGCCAGTCAGCCATCATACACAGTGGCACCTCATCCCGGCTGCACGGCTCATCCTCAAGAATTTTGATATTTTTATGACTTTGTGCCTGATGAATAGCAAAAGGAAACTTGTTGTTATCGGTGTTCCCCTCTACTGACCCGTTTCCCGCTTCCTTGTTCAAGGATCCAGGCCTGGCCGACAGAACATCATCCATGGTTGCAGTTATGCTTTTCCCAGACTCCTCACTATTTACTGGTGTCTCAGTGTTTCCTTCTGTCCCTCTTCTGCTTTCAGCTGTGTACCTCTTTGTGGATCCCTTGTGGGTTATGGTTCGTTTTCGCAGGGGTACCTGTGTCTTACTTTCAAAGTGTGTTTGGATGTGTTCCGTAGTGTCACCACCCCCAATCTGCCAATGTAGCAAACCACTGTCAAACTCCTGTACCCTACCTAATTTATCAGAGTTATCGACCACAAACAGATCAGCCTTTTTAACCATTTTCACAGGAAGTCTGTCAAACTTGCTGATGTGCTTGGGGTTCTCTTCTGTACTCTCAAGGACTGTTGCATCCTCAGTTATGTTAGCTGCCATTTCCTCTTCACTGTATTCCCTGTCGCCCTCAGCCTCAAGCTTTGATGGTTCCTTTACTTTCCCGAACTGCTCTGGATCCAGGAGTGTCTTTTGGCCCGGATCTCCAATCTCGTACTCCTTCAGAATTCCAAATATCTCAATCAAGCATCTCCGGAAATATTCCACCAGAAGCTCCAAGAATCCGGGTAACTATAGGGGAAAATAAAACAGAGGTGAGATGATGAGCAAAAACCAACATGAAGCAATGATGGAGAGCAGGCTCCAGCAACCTCACAATGGTGCCTGTTCACTTTAGACCCGAGATGTGGGGGAACAAGCAGCTTGGGACCCCATGGTGAACAGCTTCCCTCAAGTTACACTTTACTCACCATCCAAACATGCCATGAGGCCACAACTTTAACTTCTAAAACTCCATACTCAAGAACCTATTGTCACCCGAGTCCTAATGGTGGTCAAGTGGATACTCCAAATGAATAAATAAAGCTCCAATCAAGAGTCACATTTTGCTTAAATAAAATGTTTGGTATTAGCAATAGAGAAAGCTTGGAAGTCCGGACTGTGCTAAGCCTCAGGGATTAAAGTTGAAAAAATCCTGCACTGGCATTTCTGGAGTTCTGCTGCATAAGTTACGATATTTACCATTTTTACTCATCAACTGCTTTAGTAAGTTTTACTGAATGCTTTTCAACTACTCCTTTCCAAATAGCACAGGCTTTCACTGGCATGCCAATTCACCAACAAAGCTGAATCTAAAGGTCATTATTCAGGTGAACTCTATTGTGTTCATAGAATCATATATCACAGCTATTGGAGCCCTTCTGGGTTCTTTTAAACATCTATCCAATTTATTTGCTTTTTCCCCCCCTCCCAAAGACCTTCAAATTTTGCACTATGAAGTATGTACATACAATCCCGTTTAAAAGGTTAGTATTGAATTATCAAGGCTATGCCTTCAAGATCATAACATGCTGTATAAATAGTTCAATTCCCGTTTGATTCTTTGGCCAATTATTTTTGATGCATCATTTTTGACAGCACACAAGAACCAATGGCATTTAGGACACCTTCCATTTTTAGCGTGAAATTTCACTAAAAATTTGTTTTAGTGTATTTACCTCTTTCAATTTGCTCAGGGTCTTGTCGCTTGCTCCCTCCTTCCCGCCAATCACTCCCTCTCTCACGTCACTCGCTGTCTCCCACAGTGCTTTGAGGGGAGTGTTGGGTCTCAATGATCAGACTGTTCGACAAGCCTGATCATTAAGGCCCAGCACTCCCCTCAAAGCACTGTGGGAGACAGTAAGCAACAGGAGGGTCAGGGCCCCCGAGTAATCAATCTGTTCATGGAGCTGTGCTCGTCAAACAAAGCTTGACAATCATTGAGGCCAGCACTCCCCTCAAAACACTGTGGGAGAGGGCGAGCAATGGGGGGGGGGGAGAGGGGGAGAGCGAGAGAGCGCAAGAGCGTTGGTGGGGGAGGGGGAAGAGAAGGGAGAAAGCGAGCATCTTACTCGGGGAAGTGAGTAGCGACAACTCTGGAAAGCACGGGTGAATAATTTGAGTGCTTTCCTCCTGTCACCATCTTGCAAAATGGTGGCACCAAAATGTCATCTTCAGATATAGGATCCAGGGTGGTTTTGAGACCATTTTTTGAGGGAAAAAATGGGTCCTATATAACATCAAATACTGAATGACAAACGTTTTGCCAATGGAAACAATCAATTTCAATTTACTAGGTCAAAATCCTTTAAGGCTTTGAGGAATCTCCCTTTAAACTTTTCTGATTTGAGAACAACTTTGCTTCCCTGCCTCTTTACAAACTGTCATCCTTCATCCTGATGCCATTTTAAAGGTGGATCCCATATTCCAGCTGAAGTTTAACTTGCAATCTTTGGAATGGTAAGCATGCCTCTAATTTTTCACTGTTTACGGTTATTGTATATAATGCAGGACCCCTTACATTTTTATTAACATTTCTTCTCAATTGGATCTGAAAGCTTACCCTACTTATATTTAAACCCACATAGCGTCACAAGCTCATCAACAGATTTCCTATTCAGTAAATTCTTTTCCTAGCTGCACATTTCTCTTCTGACTTGGGAGGGAAATAACTTGCAAATCGACTTACTGCATGGACTTGCCAAAGAAGACCAACTCCAAGTCACATAACCTTATTTTCTCATTAAGATTAGACATTAATGTGTCTCTTGGAATATAATGATTTCCCAATTTAGAGAGCAAATGGTAACAATGGGCACAGCTATCGTGCCTCATCAGTGAAGGTCATTCTGGTTTGCCCTGATGAGATCCTGGCCCATGCTTTAAATAGCAAACCTGTTGAAAGAAACTTTTTTTGCACTACTTGTTTTGTGAGCCCAATGAAAAGATGTTTGAGAAATCAAATGCAGTCATCAAAAATAAAACAAAGGTCTGCAGGAACTGTGGTTGAAGTAGAAATACAAAGCTGGAGAAACTCAGCTGGTTAAAGAGTGTGCTTTTGTAGCAAATTTAAAAATACATCACCAACGTTTAGGGGTTGAGCCCTTCATCAATTATGAAAAAGTGTCAGCAGGCACCCAAGCAAAATGGTAGGGGGGAGGAGCACAGTCCCAAACGCAGGGAGAGGGAAGAGCATAGTCCCAAAGGCTTTGGGACTGTGCTTCTCTCCCCTATTCTCTACCCTCCCCACCATTTTATTTGGGTGCTTCCTGACATTTTTTTTATACCTTTCCAAATATCCAAAAGATTTTTGGGGGAGACGGGAAGTCACATTTTGAAAAAAAGTTGAAAACAATTTACCCACCGTGCTCAAATGGGATCAGTTTTACAAAAGAGATATTTTGTCCACAGGTTACACATTTGAAGGGAAAGATAGCACTGATTATTTTTTTATATAAATTGTCTTTTTTTTTGCCATGAGTTACTGCAACTTTGTGATAAATTGCACAGTGCATTCTCAAAATTTGAATCGAATACTACGCTCTCTCCCTACACATCTACCTGAGCCGCGCTCTCTGTCAAATACTCTTCCAGCAGGGTCACTGAAATTCTGCTGGAGGACAATCCTTGTGTAATCTATCACTTGCAGGTGAGGTGAGACCTCGAGCTCCCTGGCAGGATTGGCGACGGTGGTGGAGGTGGGCGACTGCATGGGGAGGTGTCGGAGATTGGTGAAAGTCGATACAAGTATTCTCCTGATGCTATTGGGCTGCTTTAGAGAAAATTCCCGAATAGCCAAAAAATGATCTTAACTGGGATAGGCCTCGTCCCAAGCATTTCGGATAATCGGAAACGTAGTGTATAAAACATAATAAAGGGATAAAGGAATAGCTTGATAATTTGGGGGGGTCTGCTAGTGATATGCCTGGAATAAACGACATATCAATAGAGTTCATGGAAGGAATCTTTTCATCCATTGTGCCAAAATTAATTCCGCTGTAAATTTCAATCTCAAATTCATGATTCTGCTCCATGTCTTCAAGGTTTATTTTTAATCTCAAGAGTTTTGTTTACTTACCTGAGATAACGTGAAGGTGGCCACACTGCTATCATCGTACAATAAAATATTAATGGTGTCCAAGGCCCACGTACTTTCTGCCAGGAGGCCAGATTTAAGGGACATCATCACCCTCCAAGCCTCAGGGGTGCCTGGGAATGGAATATAAAGTATAATACTGAAACCACAATCTGGGAAATATCTACTATATTAACAGATGCCCAATTAGTGCATTATACAGCATTTGCAACATTTGTCCTCCATACCATGGTCAACAATCTTGCTGGAAAGGCCATTCTTTAACTCAATGTGCATATTTCAATCCCAAATTCTGCAAAATGATCAGACCCTATCCCTCTTCAGCATGGTTTACTCAGACCCCGTATTGGACTGTTCCCTCACCTGAATGAGGAAGTGGCTGCATTATCCTTCACAAAGGCACTTTAAAAAAAATCTTGCATTGTTCTCAAGCCCATAACTTCTACATCTTTTCTTTATACTGAAAAAGCACATCATTTTAACTATAAATTCTCAGAACCTCATTCCTCAAATTTTCCTTTCCTCCACTTGCCTCATGCTTGAAATCCAATTTCAGTATGACCAGATAATTTCTCAAATCACCCAATGACCACATCACCTGGCAGACTTAAAACCTCTTCATAAATGAAGTACCAACACTCTTATTTTGTCTGGTCAACTGATAGGATGCAGTTTTGGAGACAGCTTTCTTTTTCTGCAACACTTCTATGAGACCAGCTCCACAATTTAATTTTTCTTGAAATGTTGAACATTTAACTGTTACAAGGAAGAAAAACAAATTCTAAATTGAAATCATTTGCTAACTTCACATCTGGCCCTGTATAAAGTACAGATCAATTTTACTACAGATGCTCCGAATTAGATAACCTTAATCAGAAATCATTATCCAGAGGTTATTCCTCAATGCAAGTAGATCAAAGAAAGCGTCAGTCACTTATAGAAAAGGTAAGGTAATTGTGCCAATGACACAGCAACATTACTACGATGGAATAAAGCATAAAATCCAAGATCTGTTCACAGTTCCTCTCAAATTTAAGGCTTTAAATATGTAGAAAAAAAAACTTTCACTGGAAATTGGATATGCCACAAACACAAGCTGACCACACAACGGCATATTTAAAGATACAGCAAACCTGCAAAGTTGCACTATTAACACTGGAGCTCAGTGAAACTTTATCCAGAATGAACCCCAAAGCATAGACTGGATTGTGCCATTATTCTACATCTTTTTTTACTGAAGTTTTCTTCAAAAATTCCCCAGGTTACAGACCACAAGTTCCATTTTGTTTAGACTTTGAATGGAATTAAGAAAGTTGCCAACCCAATTGATCTGAGCAATAAATACAACCATTTAATATCACTTACCTATATCCTTAGTGGTGAGCCTTCGACGGGATTTCAGAACTGGTTGCGATGCTTCAACTGAACCGGGGGGGAAGGTGATATCTCGTCTTATCAGCGGCGGTTGCACAGAGGGTCCTGAAATATGGGATGCAGGCATGGGGGGTCCAACTTTTTGCATCTTCATTCCTGAATGGATAAATGGTGATTTGCTTGGTGAGGTGCGGTTTTCCAATGGTCTCTGCATGGGAGCTGGACTGGACACTTGGGAAATATGATTTGGCACTGATGGAGGAGTTTGGTAGGTAGACTGTGATGGTCTTGTAATTGGCGGAAGAGGTGCAGAGGGGGTGAAAGATTGCTGACGCTGGTTGACATGGGAAGGCCACTGCCCTTCGTGGTTCATTCTCTGATCAGGCCCAATCATCTCCTCAGAACGATTCATGCTGTGATATGCCTGAGCTTGCGGTGGAGTCCCTGGACCTTGTCGGTTGGGATAGTTGTAAGTCATATCATTTCGTCCTGGCCACACCGTTCCTTGTGGTCCTTCAGGTGGTGATTGCAACGGACCTCCCATCATCTGTGGGGGCACAGGCTGGGAGGTGGCTGTGCCAGGGGGACCTTGCATTCTTTCTCTACCATACTGAAATGGAAATTGATTCTGCACTGGCCGGCGATCGGTACCTGGATAGGCATTGCTATACTGGCTATACATATCTTGCTGTGTCTGCTGGGCTGTGTAGGACATTCCATATATTTCACCTTCATGCCTCTTGGCTGGTGGTCCATATGTTCCATCCATTTGTCGTTTGAAGTTCTTACAAAAATGACAAGAATGTTCAGATTTATTAAACTTCCAACAAGCAAAATGATTCTAACAGCCTAAAATCCAATACTTAAAATAAATAATAATCTATGCAATACAGAGATCTTTAATCTAGTAACATCTTGCTAGAAAATCACTTGTAACAATTTTCGTAATCAATGATTGTTGAAGAATTAGACCAGGGTTTTCAACCCTGAGCCCAGTAACAAAAGAAATGCCAGTTTACATTGATATGTTTAGCCATTTTGAGTACTTTTTTCTATTGACTGGTTAGTTCACTCCACTCAGCTAATAATAACCATTAAGCAGGTTGGAAGAATACGAAGAACTTGTGAACTGTACCCCAAGCGATAGTACCAAATAAAGATTCGACAACACCTATATTTGTTAAGCAGGTCAAGGTCCATCAACCCTAATTATTCATTTCCAATTTATATCCCTCACAGTCCATTGATTTGTCTTGTAATTTTTTCAACTAATCCACAGCATTGAGATATTTTGGGCAAGTCTCCTCCATTTCTATTACACTTAGTGTGTAAAAGAAACATTGATTTCACTTGAGAAAACTATCTTGTGTTCTATACTCCACCACCAACATGTACCAAATCAGATGCATTTATCATTTGAAATACATCAGATTATTTTTCAAATGCCTAAATTAAAAAAAATAAGCCACACCCCTGCATCTTGTCTTCTCATTTGAACTCTTGGAGCTTAGTAATGGCCTAAAAAGTACTTTGCAAACATCCATTGTTAATACATACTTCCTTAGGTGAAAGTTCCAAAATAGCATTCAATAATCTAAATTGGGACTAAATGATGCTCTGTTCATGTGAAGTAAAACTCCCTTCTTTTGCTATCCAACTCCTTTGATGTAAACATTTAATCACTATTACTCCTATCCGTACACCAGTTTTTAACAATTTTCAATATTTTTGCACTTAAACTTAACAATTCCTCCTTAACAATTCTTTTCTTTGGCTTGGCTTCGCGGACGAAATTTATGGAGGGGTAATGTCCACGTCAGCTGCAGGCTCGTTTGTGGCTGACAAGTCCGATGCGGGACAGGCAGACACGGTTGCAAGGGAAAATTGGTGGGTTGGGGTTGGGTGTTGGGTTTTTCCTCCTTTGTCTTTTGTCAGTGAGGTGGGCTCTGCGGTCTTCTTCCAAGGAGGTTGCTGCCCGCCGAACTGTGAGGCGCCAAGATGCACGGTTTGAGGCGTTATCAGCCCACTGGCGGTGGTCAATGTGGCAGGCACCAAGAGATTTCTTTAGGCAGTCCTTGTACCTCTTCTTTGGTGCACCTCTGTCTCGTGGCCAGTGGAGAGCTCACCATATAACATGATCTTGGGAAGGCGATGGTCCTCCATTCTGGAGACGTGACCTACCCAGCACAGTTGGATCTTCAGCAGCGTGGATTCGATGCTGTCGGCCTCTGCCATCTCGAGTACTTCGATGTTGGTGATGAAGTCGCTCCAATGAATGTTGAGAATGGAGGGGAGACAACACTGGTGGAAGCGTTCTAGGAGCCGTAGGTGATGACTTAATTAATTTCTTAGCAATAACATATTCCCACGTCTTTCTCAGGTACAAAGTAGATGATCCCCATTCATTTAATCATACTCCATTATGATTGCAGGACATACCAGAATCAGCACGTAAAGTGTTAAGATATACCCAATTCGAACACATCTCATTTCCAGGTCAAATTCAGCAATAATGGATGAACTAATAGCTTAGATTTTTTTTCTGAAAGTCTGATTACATCAGTGCAGATGGCTCTGTATAGATCAGGGGATATTTGGGGAGGATTAGTCTGACCATTGTAGATTAGGTTTCCTCTGCTCTTTGCTCATAGCCATAAACTACGCACAAACTGGTTTCTTATGCACTGGGGCACTGATGAATTGCATCATAAGTTGACCAACTAAACAGGAGCCATTGGGTAGAAGCTGACCAGACTTTCATATCCTACTGACTTTTTTTTTGGAAGAAAGTCAGAATTCCATTCCAGGTTTATCTGCCCAAATACATCATACTTACTTGCTGCTGAGGAAACATTCCAGGTTGCTGGTTAGGATAAGACTGTCCACCCGGGGCTCCCTGTCCAGAGTACTGGCTTCCATAAGGATCATGTCTGTTTTGGAGAGGGGGTGGGCGTTGGTTGTGGATAGGTAAGAATAAATCAAAATTAGTATCTTCAGATACTATAAACATCAAATAACTCCAAATAGAATTTTCTATTTGCAAGTGTTAACTCTTGGTTAAAAAGTGGTGAGCAGATTCATCTCATCTTAAGTGGCCTGCTGGGAAAGAACAGCAAGTTAGGAAAAGATTACCAACCATGGGCAATTCTGAATCTTTAATCACATGTGGAGATTGTATTTAGGTTGAGCTCCACACCGTCTTAAACACAATTCTATGGCTGACTGAAAAGGAAATAGGAATTAGTCCCCATCATCAATGGCTCACACTGGTTTGGCCAACACATCACCAAGGCTGTTAAGTAAGTAAAAGGAGTATTGAAGTAACAACTCATTAACTCTGTACTGATTGCAGGTTCTCCCTCTTTCTTAAATTATGCAAAATATTAGATTTATCAGATAATTGTTTAAAAATAAGACATTCTGAAGTTTCAGGAAAAAAAACTTAAATGTCTGACACTTACCGCTGCTGAGCTGGGTAACGATTTGGAGAGTACATGCTAGAATCTGCATTCACTGAAACCACACTAGATTGTACTGTTCCCTCTGGACCCATTCCATGTTCTGACCTGAATAAATAAAGTTGATGAAGGGAAGCACAAAATGAAACTTGAGGGGTGGCGTCTGAGGGGGCAGAGTAGAATCACTCCAGATACATGAAATTCCACCACCTGACTCTAAGGGTTAGAACCTAATGAACATTAAAACCAATGGCAGCTGCTACAGACAACTCACGATCCATCCAACTCATTATTTTGTCCTTTGCCTACTGTATATAAATGTAATTAACAGACAAAGGGGATATGGAAGAGAAGTTTGAAGACAGAAAAGGTGGCTGTGGTTTACAGAGAGGAAGAAAGCTATCTGTATATTCCTGCATCTTGAAGCTAAGTTAACTGGTAAGAAAAGTGGCAATAAGAATTTTGTCCAGTGCTAAGTAATAATATTTGGTTTAAAAAGAAATCTAGAGAATATAAAATAATGGGAAGAATACTGACTGGTGCAGAGAAACAAAGGGAGTTTAAAATGTTAGCCCACAGATCTTTAAAGGAAGCAGAAAGGTCAATAGGGTAGTTAAAAACATATTGATGCACTCCTTATTAGCCATGACAAAGAATGCCACAACTGCATAGACCACAGCTCTACTCCACACATTGTATTAAATGAAAAACACAAATGCACCAGGGAGGAGACAGAGCAAATTAATAAGGATGTTTCTAGTATGGAACATTATAGCAATAAGGAAGAGTGAATAAGCTGCAGTTGTTTTACTTGGAACTGCAGTAGCAGAATAGATACCTAAATGGGTGTATAAAATTATGTGCAGCCTAAATGGAGGAAACAGAACGACATATTAAAAACATATTGGATGCATTTCTTGATTAGCTTTAATTAGACAAAAGGTTATTTAAACTTTACTGATAAAAACAAAATGCAGCTTTATCATTTAGCAATAGTCAGGAGAAAATCTCCAGCAATTTTGTGTATTAACATATCCAAGCACAGTATATTAGCTTTCATTAATTCCAAGTTCTGTAAACATTTACCTCCTCTCAAATCCAGATCCATATGCATACTGCTGCCGCGGACCCATTCCTGTTGTAGGACGATTGTAAGGGTCTCCCATTCCAGCATTGGGAGAGGGCCCAGATGGCAAGAAAGGATCTGTTCCAGAAGCTACAGAAAGTACAAATTCAAGTTTATCATACAATTGTAAACTGCATTTTGTGTGGATGACGGTGTACACAGCAGATAATATTCACACAATACTTAAAGACTATTTTTTTAAATCCATAAATATTTCTGAATTATTTGCTCAGTTACAACCTGCGGGAAGAAATTACTTCCCAGCCTGGCAGTCCTGATTTAGATGCTTCTGTACCTCCTTGTTGATGGTAGTGCATCAGAGAAACTGTATGCTGAATGGAAAGGGCCCTCAATAATTTTTGAGTCATGTTTAAGCAACACTCCATTACAAAGGAGAGGGAATCAGCCTACTCTGCTGTTCAAAAAGGTCATGACTGATTTATCTTAACTCTACCTTTGTGGCGGTACGCCATTAGGCAAGCAAACCGCCCCTGCTTGTCACACACGCAGTGGGGCAGCCGGCCGCAATGGCGCCGTCAGGGGGGGGGGTTTCCTCCCGACCTCAGCATCGGGCTCAGAAGCCTGCGCTTGGGGACCCATGTGACACCCCGGTGATGTCGGGGGCCCCCAGCGCGGTTCTCAGCCAGGTCCGGGCTGGGAGTATAAGACCAGCCAGGCAGCCTGCAATAAATCAGTTTTTTGCTCACTGAACTCAACCCTTCTGGTTGTGCGATCCTTCAGTTAGCAGTGTAGCCGCCGCTACAATTGGTGACCCCGATAGGTTCAAACGTCCTTGAACCCAACATGAACGACCCTTCGATCAACGCTATAGCCATCAAGCTCCATGACTTCTGGGTTCAGGAGCCGGAGACCTGGTTCAGCCATGCAGAGGCTCAGTTTCACCTCCGCCAGATTTAATTGGATTCGACCAAGTTTAACTATGTGGTCGCCGCCCTAGACCAAGTGCTGCACCTCGTTCACCACCCACCCGCGGAAGTAAAGGACCAGCAAGCGGGTGCTCACTGGTTCCCTCAGACTCTCCAGGCGCCAGCATGCTGCTCGGAAGCTGCGCCTCAACGCATTGGGGGACAGAACTCAAATCACTCATGGGTGATCACACCAACTGCCCACTCTTTGAGGTCATCTTCCTCGACCATCTGCCTGAAAACATCCGGCCGTTACTGTCCCAGGAGAGCTTTGTCGACCCAAGGAAGGTCACTCAGAAGGCTCAGGAGCTATGGCTTGAACAATTCCTGGAGGGCTCAGCAGTACAGCAGGTTACGAGTCCCGGGCATGACTATGGCAAGCCTTCCTCTAGCGCTGCGGTGGAACACCTAGCCCCTGCAGGGGCCTCAAAGAGCATAGCCAGAAGTCATCCACTTCAGGCCTCTGCTTCTTCCACCAGCGCTGGGGAGCCAAGACTCGGAAGCAGGTCAGCCGCTGTTAATGGCTGCGGCAGCTGGCCAAGAACACAGCCTTCTTTCTCTACCTGCGGAATTCAGTCAGTGGCCAACGCTTTGTCATTGACAGAGGCCCAGATCAGCGTCATCCCGGCCACAGCCATCGAGTCCCGGAACCGGCCTCAAAGACCTCCCGTCTGTGCAGGCAATTCGACGGAGATCTGAACATATGGAGACAAGATCGTCCACTTCCAGATCAGCCAGCAAAAGTTCTCGTGGATGTTCACCATTTTGTCCCTTCCAACCGCCATCCTGGATGTCGACTTCCTCCTCGCCCACGGACTCCTGGTCAACATTCAAGGTAGGCGACTTAGATGCCTGTACCTTCCAATCCGTTCGCCTCCACACCTCCCGAACAGAGCGGCCACAGATGGCCACGGTCTGCACGCCCAAGGATGAGTTTCAGCGTATCCTGGACGAGTTCCTGTCCCTCCTCAAACCACAGTTCATCACCGCCTCACCACGCCACGGGGTGTTTCATTACATCCCCACCCAAGGCACGCTGGTCCACGCCAAGGCACACCGGCTCCTGCCGGATAAGCTCCAGAAAGCGAAGGAAGAGTTCTTGCATCTGCAGGAGCTGGGGATCATTCGATGCTCCGACAGTCCTTGGGCCTCACCACTCCACCTGGTCCCGAAAGCCTCCAGCGGCTGGCGCCCCTGCGGAGATTATCGACGGCTTAACGACGCAACAGTACCTGACCGTTACCCGATCCCTCACATCCAGGATATTACGGCCAACCTGCATGGTGCGAGGGTATTCTCCAAGATCGACCTGGTGCGCGGGTATCATCAAATCCCAGTGCACCCCGAGGACATTCCCAAAACGGCCATCATCACCCCCTTTGGCTTGTTTGAGTTCCTACGCATGCCATTTGGGTTCAAGAACGCCGCCCAGACCTTCCAGCGCCTTATGGATGCAGTAGGCAGGGATTTGAATTTCGTATTCATTTACCTAGACGACATCCTTGTCGCCAGCAGAGACCAGGCAGAGACAACACAAATCTCACCTGCGCACCCTCTTCCGACTGGACGACTTCGCCCTAACGATCAATCCGGCCAAGTACCAGTTCGGGAAAGAGTCCATGCAGTTCCTGGGCCATACCATCACGGCCGAAGGAGCCACACCTGCTGCTACGAACGTCACTGCAATCAGGGAGTTCCCACGCCTTGTCAACCTCAAGGGGCTACAGGAGTTCACGGGTATGGTCAATTTCTATAAACCGCTTCATTCCAGGCGCTGCGCGCATCATGCAGCCGCTCTTTGCCCTTGTTGCGGCCAAAGACAAGACACTCATCTGGACTAGAGGCCAACAGGGCATTCGAAGCCACGAAAGGTGCCCTCGCAAAGGCTACCCTGCTCGTCCACCCACAAACCGACCTGCATATGGCGTTCTCCGACGATGCCTCTGCTACAGTCGTCAGCGCCATCCTGGAGCAGCAGGTGAATGGACAATGGAAACCACTGGCATTCTTTAGCCGACTTCTTCACCCGCCAGAGCACAAGTATAGCGCTTTTGATCGTGAGTTGCTGGGCACGTACCTGGCAGTGCGTCATTTCCACTATTTCTTGGAGGGGAGGCCTTTCACCATTTTTATCGACCAGAAACCCTTCACTCAGGCGCTCGCAAGAGATCCCTGGTCGGCCCGCCAACAGCGTAACCTCTCCTTCATGTTGGAGTTCACCACTGACATTCGACATAAGGTGGGGGAAAACAACGTGGTGGCCAACGCACTCTCACGACTGGCCATTTATGTGATGACACCCCACCCAGCCTCAACTACGACCAGTTCGCTCGGGACCAGATGTCCAACGAGGAGACACGGACCTTCAAGACTGACATCACAGGCCTGCGGTTCCAGGACCTCCTGACTCCTCATGGTGAGGGCACTGTCCTGTGCGATGTCTCCATGGGCACCCTGCGACCAGTGGTTCCCCAACAGTAGCGCAGGCAAGTCTTCCACCATATCCATGACCTTTCCCACCCTTCCAACAGGTCCACAGTCCGTATGGTGGCAGAACGTTTTGTCTGGCACGGGCTTCGGAAGCAGATTGCAGACTGGGCCAGAACCTGCACCCATTGCCAGCTTTCCAAGGTACACAGGCACAACAGAGCACCCGTACAAGATTTTGAACACGTTCGGGAACAGTTCAGCCACATACATGTGGACATCGTCGGACTCTTACCCGTTTCCCAAGGAAACCGTTACCTTTTCACAGTGGTAGACCGCATCACTCGTTGGCCCGAGGTGATCCCAATGCCAGATGCCTCTATGGACTCCATCTCCCAAGCACTTCTGAATGGGTGGGTTGCCCGGTTCAGCGTTCCGAACCAGCTCACCAGTGATCGGGGCACCCAGTTCACCTCTGCGCTCTGGGCACAGCTCGCCAACAGGCTGGGGATCGAGCTACATCACACCACGGCCTATCACCCATAGGCCAATGGGCTAGTCGAGCGATTGCACCGCCACCTTAAGTCGGCACTTATGGCCCACCTCATCGGCCCCGACTGGGTGGATGAGCTGCCTTGGATGCTCCTAGGCATCTGCTCGACACCCAAAGAAGACCTACAGGCATCATCAGCCAAGCTAGCCCTACCCAGTGAGTTCGTCAGCACACCTCACAACCCCCAGCAGTCACCGCACAGTCTACTTCCCCGCCTCCGGGCCCAGTTGGACACCTTCACACCGCTGCCCAGACACGGCACATGGGCATCTTACATCCCCAGCGAGCTGTACTCCGCAGAGTACGTTTTTATCAGGCTGGGCCCGTCCACAGCACCTCTACAAAGACCATTCGAAGGGCCATACAAAGTCGTCCAGCGTTCAGGATCCACTTTCACACTGGACATCGGTGGCAAGAGGAAACTGTTTACAGTGGACAGGTTAAAGCCAGCCCACCTCAACCCCACTGAACCAGTAGTTGTGGCCCAACCCAAGAAGCGAAGCCGCCTGCAAAAAAGGACATTGGTGCCAGTTCTGTAGGGGGGGGGGGGGGGGGGTAGGCTGTGTGGCGGTACGCCATTAGGCAGGCGAACCGGGCCGCTCGTCACGCACACAGCAGGCCAAAATGGCGCCGTCGGGGGTTTCCTCCCGACCTCGGCACCGGGCTCAGAAGCCTGCGCTTGGGGACCCATGTGACACCCCGGTGATGTCAGGGGCCCCCAGCGGGGTTCTCAGCCAGGTCTGGGCTGGGAGTATAAGACCAGCCAGGCAGCCTGCAATAAATCAGTTTTTTGCTCACTGAACTCAACCCATCTGGTTGTGCGATCCTTCAGTTAGCAGTGTAGCTACACCTACCTGCATTATATGAATTTAAAGAAATCTGCACATGCTGGGGCTGAGTGCAATACAGAAATGTGCTGGGGAAACTCAGCAAATCGTCCAGCATACATAGGAATTGATGGGTAACCAACAATTCAGGCCTTGGTCCTTCAAAGTACAAGCAAAAACAAGGGCCTGAGCAAAAAGTTGGGGGGAGGAGCAGATGGCTAACAGGCAAGGAAGGGGTCAGGTAGATACAGGTGGGAATGCAGAAGAGAAGTGATGGGAGAAAGGTAAGTAATGGGGAAAGGGTTGGGAACTAGAGGAAAGGAGACAAAATGATAGGGAAAGAGGGACTCAGAGGAAGGGTTTAATAGACATTGGAGTCGTCGATGCTAATATTGTTTGGTTGAAGCGTGCAAAGACAGAATATAAAGTGTTGTTCCTCCAACATAGGTAGCCTCAGTATGGCAGTTCATGAGGCCATGGACAGGCATGACGGATGCGGGAATGGAGTGTGGAAATGGCTGGCCGCTGGGAAATCCTTGCGATGGCAGCAGACCGAGCAACATTGCACAACGAAATGTTCTACCAGCCGGAGTCCAGTCCCGTCGATGTAAAGGAGACCATATTGGGAGCACCAAATGCAGCACATGACAACCAAAATGTTGTTTCCCTGAGAAGGACTACTTGAGGCCCTGAATAGTGGTGAGGGAGGGGATGTGGATGCAAGTATAGCATTTCTTGCAGCCACAGGGGTAGGTACCGAGAGGGCATTTAGTGGGTAGGGATGGCTGGATGGAGGAATTCTAGAGGGGAAGACATGTCTGGTGGTGGGATCACAATATAGGTGACACAAATTGCAAGATAATATGTTGGATGTGGAGGCTTGAGGGGTGGTCAAGGGGAATCCTGACCTTGTTGCATCTTAGGACAAAGGAGGCCAGGGCAGATGTGAGGGAAATAGAAGCAACGTGTGGCTTCCCCTTTACAACAATCATCTCACCCTTTACCCACATCTCTTCAAATCTGACGCCAACATTTGAAAGAGAAAGCAGATACCCTGACCTGACTCATAGGCATCAATTGTTAGGAAATTGCTAGAAAATGCTCGAGAAGTGAACATCGGCTTATGAAAGGGAAATCACATCTATTGGGAGTTCTTTGAGGCTATGTCTTGGAGAGTAGATATAGATTTGATGTATTTGAATTTATAAATTACTATCAAGATGATATACAGGAGGATGTGAACCTAATGTACATTGACCATTAGTTAATAAATGGAAAATGACATGAAAGAACCCTTCTTGAGTAGAAACTACAGGACCAGTGCTTGGCTCCTACTATACCCAATCTACATCAAAACCTTAGATGAGGAGACAAATTCCAACGTTTCCTCATCAAGTGAAAATGTAGGACAGTCATTCACAGACAGGCCCTTACCCCAAACTCATCCATGCCATGCTGGCATTAATTGTCTACATTTGGTCCATATTCTATCTCTTCCCTATCCATATTTATCCATGCCTTTTGAGGATTGTAGTTGCACTCATTTCTCTGGCTTCCTCTGATAGCTCATACCAAATACTTATCTTCTGGGTGAAAAAAAAATTGCCCCCATCACCTTAAACCCATGCCCTCTAGTTCAAGCATCATCAACCCTGTGAAACTGATTGTGAACAATCACTTTATTTATGCCCCTCATGACTTTATAAGCCTCTATAAAGTCAGCCTTTCGCCTCCTTCATTCTTTGGAATAAAAGCTCGCTGACCCAGCCTCTCCCTTCAGTCTCAGCAACATCCTAGTGAATTTCCTCTGCATCTGGTCCAACATCCTATAGCTAGGGAACCAGACTGTGTGAACTCCATAATGCCTTGTACAGCTGTATCACAAGATCCCAAGTTTTGGACTCAACATGATAAATGCACCCTGTCCACCCAAATCACCACTTTAAGGGAACAGTACACTTGTACCCCTAAGTCAATGTGCTACAATACTCTCCAGGGCCCTGCCACTTACTGAGCTAATCCTACTCTGGATTGATTAACGAAAGTTGACTAACCTCATACTTAGCAGTGCTAAATTCCATTTGCCACTCTTTCCCCTACTTTCCCAACCGAACTAAATCCTGTTGTAAATTTATATATCCTTTCCTCACTGTCCACTATACCACCAATTTTGATGCCATCTGCTAATTTACTAATCTCTTGTCCTTTGTATTCTAGTTCCATCAATACCCAAGCAAATTGCACATCTTGAGTTTTAAGATATGAACTTGAAGATTACACAGATGAAAACATCTGTGATTTGTCATGCATTACAAGATAAATAGAGGGTTGGTGCGAGAACGCAGCTTTGCTTCACGCCATTGTTAATGGAGAAGGGTTCAGAAAGCTCATTGCTGTATCTGACTCGACCTTGTTGGTTTTCGTGCAGTTGGATAATTCAATCTTCTTCAGCATGATGCTGAACCAAGCCATGAAAGACCTCAACAATGAAGACGCTGTTTACATCCGGTACCGCACGGATGGCAGTCTCTTCAATCTGAGGCGCCTGCAAGCTCACACCAAGACACAAGAGCAACTTGCCCGTGAACTACTCTTTGCAGACGATGCCACTTTAGTTGCCCATTCAGAGTCAGCTCTTCAGCGCTTGACGTCCTGCTTTGCGGAAACTGCCAAAATGTTTGGCCTGGAAGTCAGCCTGAAGAAAACTGAGGTCCTCCATCAGCCAGCTCCCCACCATGACTACCAGCCCCCCCACATCTCCATCAGGCACACAAAACTCAAAACGGTCAACCAGTTTACCTATCTCGGCTGCACCATTTCATGAGATGCAAGGATCGACAACGAGATAGACAACAGACTCGCCAAGGCAAATAGCGCCTTTGGAAGACTACACAAAAGAGTCTGGAAAAACAACCAACTGAAAAACCTCACAAAGATAAGCGTATACAGAGCCGTTGTCATACCCACACTCCTGTTCGGCTCCGAATCATGGGTCCTCTACCGGCATCACTTACGGCTCCTAGAACGCTTCCACCAGCGTTGTCTCCGCTCCATCCTCAACATTCATTGGAGCGACTTCATCCCTAACATCGAAGTACACGAGATGGCAGAGGCCGACAGCATCAAATCCACGCTGCTGAAGATCCAACTGCGCTGGGTAGGTCACGTCTCCAGAATGGAGGACCATCGCCTTCCCAAGATCGTGTTATATGGCGAGCTCTCCACTGGCCACCGTGACGGAGGTGCACCAAAGAAGAGGTACAAGGACTGCCTAAAGAAATCTCTTGGTGCCTGCCACATTGACCACCGCCAGTGGGCTGATATCGCCTCAAACCATGGATCTTGGCGCCTCACATTTCGGCGGGCAGCAACCTCCTTTGAAGAAGACCGCAGAGCCCACCTCACTGACAAAAGACAAAGGAGGAAAAACCCAACACCCAACCCCAACCCACCAATATTCCCCTGCAACCGTGTCTGCCTGTCCCGCATTGGACTTGTCAGCCACAAACGAGGCTGCAGCTGACGTGGACATTTACCCCCTCCATAAATCTTCGTCCGCGAAGCCAAGCCAAAAGAAGACAAGATAAATACCTCAGTAAAATAATGGGATTTTAAAAATTCAGCCTGCAGGTCACCATTCACTGGTCATTAAATAAAACATTTCCAATTTGGCGAATAATCTTAAAACTACTCTTACCTTTCCTCATCCCACCAAATGAATCCTTGTTCGGTTCATATGGCATACGGGCCATTAAGTCCGTAGTATTCATGCTGGGTGGGTAGGCTGGGTTTTGAGAAACAGTGGTCCTCTTTTGGAAAGCTGGATCACTGGTGTCTGCAAACGGATCCTGGACACTCACAGAGTTGTTTCTGAATTTTAAAAACAAATTTATTAAACATGGATCTTAATAAGCTGGGGTCAATCTTAGCAGCAACAAACAAATGGCTTTAGTTAGTAATGGAGTGTAGCGAGGGTTAATGAGAAAAGCAGCCAGTTTAACTCGATGGTCATATCCTCCATTTCAGGGGCTGTCAATCACCCAAATCTGCTATCAGTGTACCACTGCATCATAAAAGCAGATTGTGAGGTTCATCTCTCTAGTCATGGTATCGTCTTTTCTGTCCTTTCCTCAGAGTTGGTGGCTCCAATCTGGCACCTGCCCTCACCCTACTAGCCATTGCTTTGGGAATGAATGAAGCAAGAAGTGAAATAAACATTTCATCACTAATCACCACAATTCCAGGAAATGTGAAAACACAGAACTTTTTCCAAGACACCCTTGTTTACCTGGATCCTGGCATTGGCTGCATATGGCTATGGGGTGTTGAGACAGGCGTTGGTGGCTTTAAATCTCCTCCTTCTGCCATTGAACTGCTGGTGGACTGAGGAGTCTGAGGGCCCTGCAAGGAACCTGAACCAGCTGCAACAAAAAAAAAATTATATTATGGATAACAGGGAAACAATGGCCCAGGAACTAGGTAAAACCATGACAAAACTAAGCAAGTTGGCAAAAGGAAGAGGCTGAGAGAGCACGCGCAGAGAAACATGACCAGGGAAAGAGAGTAATTACTCTCAAAAAATAGTATCTTGGTATATTTGCATATTATGTTCTGCTCCTATTCATTAATGCTATAACAACAGTGTTAATCATTTTGCATTCTTCAGTACAAGGAATCTCTTCAGTACAAGAGATTACGTCATGTCATGGATGGTGCTGTTCAGGCACGACTGATGCACAATACTGCATTCATCATTATATAATTTCAGGTGCTACACCAGCCTTGATGACTTATGTTGCTATTCATTAAATGTGAACAAAGAAGGTCAACAGAAGGTTAGCCTTATTTACACCCAACCAGATTTCACCTTTTCACCCTGCTCAGTCAGGGGATTCCCCTCCCACTTGGTGACTTGTCACTGACTTAAAAATGCAGTTGGGCTCCCCTTACTGAGCAATATGGGAATTAGGTTACATTACAAGTCAGTCGACTGAACTCTGCTTCATTCAGCTTCTAAACACGCTTCCCATTCATCAACTCCAGGGCATCTCCAGGGAATTTGAGGATGGCCACATGCAAAGCAGTCAGCTGGAATGTCATACGAGCTGGTGGGCAGGACTATCATTCTTGGAATTCCTTCCTTTTCCCATACAACCCTTTGTGCAGTCCATGGAAGATCAGACTCATAAATCACTGGCTTGTTCAATCAAGCCAGAATGGACAATGAAATTAACTGTTCAAGCAAATGCCAAAATTACGATAAGAAACAACTCTCCCACAACCTAATGAAATTTATTTAAACTGGCAGATAGAGGCAGCTTGCATAGAACAATAAAATCACCAGGAATACCAGCCTTCCAGAACATGACATCAACTGAACTACATAGCAGTTCCTCAGACCCGGGATTTCTCATTCAGGCAGTGTTTATACGAATTTTTTCTCTCTCCTGTTATGCATTTCTAGCATTTTTTTTTCATATATGGGAACACTGCATATTTTCCCTTCCAATCAAAGGGACAGTGGATAATATAATCAGTGCACATCAGTTATAAAATGACTTACGAGCATTACAGTGGAAGGTAGTCTGCAGAGGAAGGACTAAGAATGGCCATGGATATGGAAATGGAACAACTTACACAAAATACATCAGGAAAACTAGTGCAAAAATCAAATACGTGGTCCAAAGGGATAAACAAATTCAAATGCCATACCAAGACCACTGTCCCTCCAAAAAATCATATTTTGTTTCAAAATTTTCCTGATAAAGTGCAACGTCACAATGCAAACTTACTTCTGTAAACTTCTCCTTGGATATAAATGCTTTCTACTTGAGCAGTTTCACGTCTGACATACTGAAATCAACTACCAAGTAACTAAATGACAAGAAAATGCTTCACAATGTCATTATTAATCTTTATCCATCTATCATATTCTTATAATCTTACAATAAATAGCTAGTAATTTTAGTTTAGACATACAACACAGTAGCAGGTCCTTCCAGTCCATGCTGCTCAAATACACCAATTAACCTATGACTCTGGCACGTTTTGAAGGGTGGGAGGAAACCGGAGCACTTGAAGGAAATCCATGCAGACATGTGAGAACGTACAAACTTCTTAGAACCAGTGCTGGATTTGAACCCATTGTGCTAACTTCTACACTAACCCTGCGCCCTTACACTAACCATATTTCCTGAATTACCAGAAAAATCCCTAAATAGAAGCAGGGCCTTGAACCCTAAGTACCACTGCACTCACCAGGAGAAGGGGGCTGTATCTTTGGTTGCTGCTTTTTGGAATCAGTGGCTGCAAAGATGTCTGGTGGAGGATCTTCTCCTCGTTCAATCTTGCACTCGAAGGCAAACAGACACTGGATATATTGTTTCTTCAGAGAGCTGGCTGCACTGCTTGAAGTGCCCACATTCAGATTAGTGGCCAATTCACGCCACTTTTTGTTTTTGTTCACCTGCACAAACAAACTGCTGTTTAATATTGCGAGGCTTTGCAGCCAACATCAGGTATCAAGTAATGTGATGCAGAATACACAACCCTTTGCTCAGCAAATTCTGTTTGCTGGGATTCTGAAAATGTATCTTAACTTCCTACTTATTCTACCCTATTAATGAAATTCCATTTGTTCCACCTATCCCATTGCCCCACCTTCCCAATTCCGATGAAGGGTCCCAGACCTGAAACTTTCACTTTTCTTTTCTCCACAGATGCTATCTGGCCCACTGATCTTTTTCAGCAGTTTGGGTTTTTTTTCAGTATAGGGAATTTTTGTGGGCGTTTTCATTTGATTTTTATTTTAATTTACATTTGGTTGAACACAGAAGCAGAAAAATATTTACCAATTAAGGTATTTAATTACAACAACAAAACCACAGTAAACCATTCTGAAGAAAGGCTCAGGACCAAAATGTCGGCAATAGAACTTTATCTCCCATGGTCAAGTTGCTCCAGCATTTTTGTGAGTTTTTTAAACCATGGTAATGCACAGAATACCTGCACACATTTAAACTGATGCTGGCACACTACTGCATCATCAGTTGTGCTTTTGGATGAGATGCTAACCAAAGACTTTCCTTTCCAGTGAATGCAATCTCATCTGCAAAACATCAGCCTTCTCCTGAGCATGCAACTTTTATTCATCAACTAATGTTACTAAAAAGAGATTTTCAAGTCAGAATCACATTACTATTTCTGGAAACACCTTGTACAGTATTCTTCTAACAGCATTTCCTGTTTTGTTACATGTTTGAAACAGAAGGTAATTAAAGATGTTCAAAGTTCAAATTTATTGTCAGAGTACATAAATGACATCACATACAACCCTGAGATTCTCATTCCAGGCAAAATTTCTACTCATCCTTAGTGTAAACTGTACTCAAGAAAAAGATAATATGTACATAAAAGGGAAATATAAACAAATAAAGAAATGTAAACAAAATGACCGCACAAATACAGAAAGAGAAAATTCAGTAATAGATTACATGCAAAGCAAGAATCCTTAAAGGAGTCTCTGATTGAGTCTGTTGTTGAGGAGTCTGATGGTGGAGGGGTAGCAATTGTTCCTGAAACTGGTGGCACAGGTCTTGAGGCACCGAAGCCTCTTTCCTGATGGCAGCAGCAAGAACAGAGCACGTTCTGGGTGGTGTGGATCCTTGATGTTGCTTCTGCTCTCTGACGGCAGAGTTCTATGTCGATTTTCTCAATGGTGGGAAGAGTTTTGCCTGTGATGGACTGGGTTGTGTCAACTACCTTTTACAGGGCTTTTGGATCAGAAATATTGGTGTCCCCTTACCAGGCCGTGATGAAGCTGGTCAGCACGCTTTCCACTACATGTCTGCAAAAGTTTGCTAAAGTTTCCGACGTCATACCGAACCTCCACAAACTCCTGAGGAATTAGAGGTGCTAACGTGCTTTTTTCACAATGAAATGAGTATGTTGGGTCCAGGAAAGGTCTCACAAGATAGTGACTCCCAAAAATTTAAATTTGCTCACCCTCACCATCTTCGATACCCCAATAATTTTACTGGATCTTTCATCTCTGGTTTTCCCTACCAAAAGTCTATAATCAGCTCTTGGTCCTGGTGACACTGAGTGAGAGGTTATTGTTAGTACACCATTTAGCCAAGTTTTCCAATCTCTCTCCTGTGCGCTGACTCATTGCCCCTTTTTCTACAACCCACTACTGTGGTATTGTCAGCAAATTTGCTACACAAATACAATATTTTCCTTTTTAATTAAATATTAATTAAAACAATTAACATTTGAATTAAATATTATACAACGGTTATGTTCCAACAAGTATCCCTGTCGAGTGCCATATCAATCTTGAGGCTTGACAAGGGAAGTATTGCTTGTACCATTACTTCCAACAATACTAGAGTAAGACAATCCTAGAGTTTTACATCAGCAAACCCATCAATTCCTGTGGGAACCTTTGCTATGCATGAATGCAACTTTAAATTTATCAGTGAAATTTATTCAGCGACAATGTTCCCAGCTGAAGTTAAAAGTTGTGCTTCACACTTACCTGTGTTAGTCCCCCAATATCTTTGACTGACATGTAAAGTCGAAAAAGGTCCAGTGGTTTCCTGCCAACTGCAGGGAGATTCGTCATCATTGTGCCTTTCTCTTCCATAAATGCAAAGTACCTATCAATCCACATCTTTCGCTCTGGCTCACCACCCAACTCGTACAGTTTTGCAATTTTCTCATTAGTGGTTGTGGAAGAGCTAGTCTTCTGCAGAGAGACAGATTCCTCAGTGACTAAACAAACATTATTAAGAAAGCTGAAAAACATCAATAAATCAGGTAGCTTAAGATAAGAACAAGAAATAAGAGCAGGCGTATGCTGTAAACAGGAAGTAGGCCATCTAGCCTGTTGAACCTGTATGAAACAGAAAGGCCCACAGGGATCTGAAAGGCAAATTGACGAGGTCAACGAGATCATAAATACCTTGTTCCAAATTATTTGTGCTTTTTTAACCCAAAAATCTATTGGCATATTCTTGCTATTGTGTAAATATTAATCAGTTGGTTCAGTGTGTCAGGGCCATGTGGGAATGCCAGTTGCTCCTTCAGCACCTCAACGTTAGCTGAAACACTATTCAATAATTATGCCCAAATGTCAAGAAAGAGCACAGTAATTTTCACTCCCATTCAATATGCTGTACTTGATCTGGTGCCAACTGATACAAACTACAAAATACTTATTGGTAATGGTCCCCCATTTCACAAACTCAAATTTTCAGGAATATATTAAATCCAAGATTATTGTGGCTCAGAGCCAGAAAAATAAAAGCCATTCTTCATGTTCGATCCCCATAAACAGCATGCACAGACCACACCCCTTTTCAACACTGAAAACCAAGTGCAGTATCATCCAAGTCAGAGAACTACTACACTCATTTTCTTACCTTTGTCTTAGACTCAGCTTTTGTCATTCCATCTGCTTTATTGTTTGCTTTCTGTGTTGGTGGTAATTTTCCTTCCCCAAGTGCCATCATTTCAGGACTGGGAGCCATTCCTGCATGGAGGCAAGGAAGCTATTAAATACTGAGAGTAAAACATGAAAGTCTGCAGACAGAAACTGTGATTGAGGTAGAAACACAATGCTGGAAAAACTCAGCTGATCAAACAGTACTTTATACAGCAAAGATAAAGATGCATATCCCCTCACCACCCCTCCCCCCCACCACCCTGCACCAATTTGCACCGGCACCTGCCTACAACACCCCCCTACCCCCATACCATTTTGTTTGGACAGCTATCTACATTTTGCTCATACCTTAATGAAGAACTCCAGCCCAAAACATTGGTTATGTATCTTTATCTTTGCTATACAAAATGCATGGCTCAACCTGCTATGTTTCTCCTGCATTGTGTTTGTATTGGTGTTAAATACTAAAACAGTTCAAGGTTTATTACAATAACACCACTGACTATTAAGGGTAGACACTTTCACTTCCTTTTGCTGAAGATGGTCATTGCTTGGCACTTCTGCAGTGACCATGTTAATGATCATGTATTAGCTCATCCCTGGTGGGTCCTGGTCCCATTTCACGCAATTTTTGAAGAACTGCAAATGGAATTCTACTGACCCACAAATGTGCTGAACATAGCTTGAACCACATCAACAAGCTTGCTGACGACACAACCTTGGTGGGCCTGATCAGTAAGACTGATGAGTCAGCGTACAGAGATGAGGAGCAGTCGCTAACGGACTGATGCACAGCCAACCTGTATCTAAACGTTAAAAAAATAAGAGATGGTTGTCGACTCCATTAACCACTGACAGCTCCACCGTTGAGGTCAAGAGTGTCAAGTTCCTCAGAGTGCACTTGGCGGAGAACATCACATGGTACTTTAACACAAGCTCCATAGCCAAGAAAGCCCAGCAGTGCCTCTATCTCCCACCCTCCATCCTCATTATATTCTACAGAGGAGAGCATCCTGTGCAAATGAATCACTGCCTGGTTTGGAAGTTATACCTCCTCGTACTGTAAGACCTTGCACAGGTTAGTGAAATCAGTGGAAAAGATCAATGGGGGCTCTCTCCTACCATGAAGGACATTTACAACACTCAACGCAGACAAAAGGCAATTAGCATTGTGAAGGACTTCACACACCACTCAAGTAAACTGTTCTCCCTTCTGCCATCTGGTAAGAGGCACTCAGGCCCTTATGTCCAGATTGGGCAACAGCTTTTTCCCCCCCAAGCCATCAAACTCCTGAACTCCCAGAACTTTTGGGGATAGGGTACCATGGACTGTTACTATACAAGTCTTAATATTTTAATGTGTTGATCTTCTATTCTAACTTGTATTTATGTAAATATGCTCTATGGTCATAGAGAATCACTATCTAGTCTTTACCGTGCGAGCACAGGATGAACAATAAATAAAGGTGACTTGACTTAAATTGAACACTTAATAGTCAGTGAATGTCTTCACTCCTAGCTTAGCAAAGGAACACTACTGATGAAATAACAAAAGCTGGTGAGGCTGAGGAAAGTACCCTTCAACAGTCACAACTATATTCCTTTGTTCAAGACAGGACCACAGATCCAGTTTTATCAAGGTTTCTCAAGGCCACACTTGAACAAATGCAGCTTCAATATTAAAGGGTGTCATTCTCAATTCACCTCAAATTCATCTCCAAATTTAGATCAAAGCTCTAATGTAATCTGGAGCCAAAACCTATTTTAAAGCATCACCTTCTCTCATTCAGTACCTCCCTTTGAACATGGATCATGAATGGTTCTGCCTTGTCTTTAACATCAAGTATGGTGATGCTTTTGTAGCCCCATTGTCCATCAGCTTTCAAATCAAGGCACAAGAGGACGGCAAAATCTTGACTGCTGAATGCATATTATCTTTGCAGTTTTGCCACGTTGGCACAACTTTTTTGTTGCTTGCTGCTCCAGGAATTTCGTCAATCCTCATTTAAACAAGATTGATCCCCTGGCTCAATCAAATGGCAGGATACATCAGACCTTGAAGTAATTGATTCTAGTGAGTATTTATGCTATTAGTAATGATCCACATTGCCTCAGGGATTCCTAGTTTTGTACCATTTAATTTATTCTGTCTTTATCATTTAGTATGATTACAGTGGCACAGACCACAATGGAAGATATCCTCGGTGTAAAGGCAGGATTTCATCAACACAGTCATCGCTTCCACCAATGCAATTGCTTATCCATTGTGCCAGTTTACTCATTAACCATCATGGATCCAAAATAGTAGTTATGGCCTTCAGGACTGAAACAACCCAACCAGTGGTGTGAGTACCAAGTCATCTGGTGATCGACACCATGTCCTTGCTACTTTCATTACTTCTTTCAAGTATCGTACAAGGAGGAGTACAGATTCATCAGTTGGAGGACAACAGACATTTTCCTTGCCCAAACTTGAGATGAGGCCATTGAGTTTGGAGTCAAGGCTGAAAAATACCAGGGCTGCTCCCTGCACCTTGTATCCCGCAGTATCATTACTTCCAGTGCACATGCCTTTCTGGAAGTCTGCATATCACAAGAGGACAATTTTCAGACTATGATTTCATATGTCTATGGGAATGCTCACCCATTTTAGATAAACAGTCCACTGCAAGATGTATTGTACTAGCAAGGGGTTTTCTACACCTGAATAGGATGCCTGGGTTGAGCCAGGTGCCCTGCCTGGCGTTATCCCTTTTTGTTTCAAAACAAGGTTACACCAGAGTGGCTGGTTCAAGGGGCCACATTGGTGCCTTCACATCTAGCTAAGATATTCTGCGGCATCAAATGTGGGACAAGCAGACCACAACCAAGAGGTGCCTGTACTAGTATGTTATTACTTAACCCCACGAGAATGTTTGCAGATTTGTTCTCTAGACAGTGACAAAGTGCCAGTTGCTCCCTGTAAGTTCTGAACATCTAAACTGAATCATAAGTTGCAAGAACAGGATTTAAAAAGTTGATATCTCACCCCAAATGTACACTGCTTTGAAAGTCTATTGTATCAAAGCTTTGAATAAGAGTTATTCCTGAACATATTTATTTTAAACCTTAGCCTAGCTCGGAAATACCTGCTTATATCTGATGTGCATTATATTTAAGTGAACTTTTTGCCCTTTTAGACAAGGTTATATTTTGAGTCTTGCCTTGGGCTTTTTCTCAAGCATTTGTTTATGGATTAATCCCCAAGGTCTGGGCTCATTCTGTTCAGTCCTCTTTACATGCTGAAGAGGACAATCACCATTCTGGCAATTCACAGTTACCCCCATCATTACTAATCAAAGTGTTGCTTAGACAGCTTATTCTTAAATTTGATTCGAAGCTAATGAATAGGCATTGCAACGTTCGTGACCTTTAAAAAAGTGCCTTTGAACAGGTTTGTCATAATGTAGACCACAATATAATGTTTTCAATTTGTTGGTTGAGAAATAAATATTGGCATGGAATCTGAAATAGAGAGGTCAACTTCTTCAAAGTTTTGCTTTTACAGTTATCCAAGAGACCAGCTATAGTCTCAGTGGAATGTTTCAACTAAAGAGTGCACTCTCAGTACAACAGTGAAATGCTAACCTGCATAATGTAATCAAGGGTTCTAGAGGACTACTCCTGGCATCTGATTTACCTAGCAAGACGAGAAACATTAAGAAACCATAAACATTATGAAACTTTATAACACTACCACCATCTTACTGTTGAAAGTACATTCTGGGACATCTATGCTATTACCTGCAGAACTGTTTGCCATGTTTCCAGCCATGGAATATGGAGAACCCTGTGGATTCATCATCCCTGCCATACTGTTGATGCCTTGATTGTAAGGTGAGGCAGAACCCATCATAGCTCCTTGATTCATAGTTGGATAAGTAGATTGCCTGAATAAGAAAAGGGAAATGGTAGAATTATGTACAACTTAAGTATACACAAAACTGACATTAAAGAAGTTCAAAACAGTTATACCTGACACAAATTTTGACTGGGTTACCATGACTGATGGAAAAAAAAATTCTCTGTTGTGCTGCTCTATAAAAGTGCAATTGAAAAGCTCAATTAATGAGGGTGTAATTTTAGCAAAGAAAACAACAGGGTGAAAATAGAAAATGACCGAAGTCCAAGAACATTGGACTGCTTCACAATGTCCTGCAATAGTTTAAATATTTTAAAAGATGATGGTACACCTAGGAAACTGCCCTTCATCTAAATCAGTGGTTTTCAAAATGTCCCCCTCAACTCACATTCCACCTAGGCCATAAGTGTCTGTGAATAGTAAGGGATTGCTTATGTGAATGGGAAGGGAAGGTTGAGAATCACTGCTCTCGACCCAATTGTTTGAAATATTTTGCTTGAGAAAAATGGTCATTGGCCCATTTCCTTTGGAGATATGAAACCGTACACATAACGAGTCAATGAGGTACGATTAAAATAGTGGTTTTCAAATCTTTTTCTTTCCACTCACATACCACCTTAAAGAATTGCTTACTAATCACAGAGCACTTGCGGCAAAGGGATTACTCTAGGTGGAATGTGAGTTTAGGGGAGCAAGTTTGTAAACTGGTTTAAAAAAAAGCTTAACATCCGATTCAATTGCAACTTATCTGATTCGGTTATTAATGCCACTCAACTATTGGGCAGGTATAGTGGCCGAACTGCTCCCTCCTAGCAATGAAGTGCCATAATTCAATCCTGACCCCGGGTGCTGTGTGGAGTTAGCATGTTCTTTGGTTTCCTCACATCCCAAATAAAATCAGGTTTGCCAATTAATGGTCAGCGCTGATCTGTTGGGCTGGAAAGCTTGTATCCATGGATAAATCTATAATCCTTAATGTCCTGATAAACAAAAATCAATCCAACAACTTTTAATTTTGTCTATTGACCCCAAATCTAATTAATTTCAAAGTGAAGAGGTGGTGAACTTGACCTTGTAGACTAGAGTTCCTCTACTCTTCATGGAAAGTGCAGCTCAAAATCAGTCCAAAGAGCCCCATTTTCATTTCTATAATTCCTTATTCTGAAATCCTGCACTAGAAAGATAAGTTATAGCAGCCCGCGAACCGAGTCGTGACCCAGCTTACAAAATGGCTGGTGAAAGCAGGATCGCAAGAGCCCCGCAGGAACCAACGGACGTCGTCCCGTGCGACCTCCCGCATGGTGGGGAACAGAACAATGGAGGGAACGCCAGCCAGTCGGAGGCTGATGCTGCAATGACGTCACTCCCGTCATCAGAGGCAGGGAGTGAATATAAACAGAACTGCCGGAGGAATAAATCATCCTTTGACCTCGACTCGACTGTGAGTGTGCTGTTCTTACTCCACACTTCGCGTAGCGCGCATGCTACAAAGTGATCTACTTAGTGTGCTGCTTAGTAACAATCACCCAACTGTTGAAAAAAATTATTTAAAAATTAAACTTACAGACCTGTTGAGATTATCAATTTAATTAACTTCATTTGCAATGATTTTTCTAAATTTTAATAGTTTTAACATTTAGAATTCACCTTATACTCTAGATATGGGTTTAGTGCACTTGACTTCTGTCAAGATGTTGATCAGCTTTGCGCCTCTCCTTTATTTCATCTCGCATTTCCAAAGTACTTTTAAAAACAGTTCGGTAGTTACTATTTCCATGAATTGTTGAATTTTTTAAATCTAATTGAAAATCAATGATTCACAGAACTTCTGGTAGGAACCTCTTGTTATAAAAAAACTGAACATTTTAAAATTGTCACCAACATTGCCACTAATTTAATGGAGTAATTTTCAGTGGTGAAAATTACTCCATGAAATTAAAAGGGGCTACACAGATGACTTGGAATTTCCACATAAGAACACTGCTGAGTGTTACAATCCTAACTATCGTTAAAAAAAATAACAAGTCCAATAACTGCTTTAACCTTCCACTTTATAGCTGCAGGAGCCAAGCAACAGCAGTATTTGTCTAGAAAACTAGTATGGTGCATTGCAACCTGATACACCACACATCCAAATAATTGGATGCTAAGCCGATGAAGTTGTTTACTTGCTAGATTGTTAAGATTTAATTTCTGTAAAATCACACTAATCAATTCCCAGTTCAACTTCAGTCCCAAACCACCTCATTACCTTCAGTACAGAAATGGAGACTAATTAGAGTTCTTACAAATATAGACAGCAAGCAGGTCTTGTACTGGCAACCACACTACCTTTCACTCCAATACAACATTCTTCAGATAAATCCACCTGGATATCAATTTCTAAGAGAGATACATTTACATGCACACCGTAAGAAATGAAAGATCAAGGATCACCAATACAGACCCATATCCCAACCATTTACACTTGAACACCTAACTCCCACAGTTAAATTTAAAGAATAAGTGTTCCAGTAATCTACTCTCAGCCATTTTACAAAACGAGCCTAGATTACAACAGCACATCTTATTAATAAAAAATACATCTAACATTCAAGCTCTCCTAGTCTTACCTTTGAACCCCCTCAGTTTGTGCTTTTCCTCTGTACTAATTTTAATTTTCTAGCCATTTGATCACTGCTACACTTACCTATTCTGTACCGAGTTTGCAGCTGCATGCATTGCAGCAACTGCTGTATCCTGAGCCTTGCGGTTCATAGTTGGTGGTGGGCACATCCCTGAGGTCATTTGTGCTGAAAGGTTTGCTGTGTTTGGAGTCATATTGCCTCCAAATGGCCGATTACCCATTGCTACAGGGCCTATTCTCCCTGGTGGCATCCCAGCATAAGGTGGTGCTGGACCCTGGCCATGCATTTGGTTGCCAGCAGACATTGCATTCATGGTGCCTCCCAAGCTGTAGTTTGCACTGGAGAGTGTGTTATAATTGGGCTGCCTGGGATAGCCTCCTGGTTAAAAGTACAGGGATGGGGTTGGAGGGAAACAAGCAAAAGTTAATCAGAAATAAAAACAAAATAATTTCAATCAACCAGAGACAAATCAAGTTATAGTAAAAGTCCAAAAATACAGACCACTGAGAATCCGGACCTCAAAAGCTCACACTTCTCAAATTTAGCAGCAGATGCCCAATGTTGCAGAAATTAATGAATAAATATTTATTTGGGTTTTTTGTACTTTCCATTTTATATGAAACCATTAAAATTTACCTGTTCATCTCTTCTTTATTCTCCTTTTTAAAAGTAATGGCCTGAGAATCCAGAAAATCCAAAAATCAACACCAACCCAATTCCCAGTGTTCTGGATTTTAGGATTTCTACTGTATTGTTTCACCTTAATGAGCTTTCACCAGTATAATACTTGAGAAACCAAAAATAATGTTATATAGCACATTTAATAAGATCATGGTGGATTCAAATTGAAGTCCACTGTCCTCCCGAATTGCATACCCCTTGATTTGCTTTATTTCCAATAAAGGTCAAACATCTGAACAGTTTTGAAGTCTGATGCTTTGCCATCTGAATTATCCTGGACAAATTAATCCCTTCAATGCAGATTTTAGAAAAATAAATGCGCTTAACCATTTGATATTGAGCAGGCAGAAAGAACCCATGATAACTGAAGAATGCAAATTAGTGATCATCAAATAAATGCCTACACCAGGGCACAACTGAATTTTAAAGCACTGCTCATCTTGAAGACTCAAACACACCATCTCTTCCCATGCTGCAGCACATTTGATGTTTTAGTAAAACAAATACAGTACAAACTTTATGCAGCCTAAGAGCTCGTGCATTTAAGGCAGTGTTTCTCAACCTTTTTTGGTCTGAGGCCCACCTGGATTCCAGCCTATCATAGGATTGCCCGCGAGTGACAATGACTGGGAAATTTTCAAGTCAAAGATAGCTCCGTAAGAAACACATCTTCATCTAATTTATTTTATTTAACATTTTTAAAGACCCACATGGAAACACACTGTGACCCATTTGGTGCACTAATTGAGAACCATTGATTTAAGGAGATGCAACAAACAACAAATGAGAGAGAACAATGACTAGAAGGATCAATGGGACCTTGGGGTGCCTATCCACAGATCCTTAAAAGGTAGCAGCATAGGTCAACCCCTGGAATTGAAATGGGATGTGCATAGTTCCACCTTAATCTCTCTTCTTGCTTTCTGTGCCAATCCAACGTACAGAATACCAGAGAAAGGTTATGCTTGCACACTAGACAAAATGAGTTAGACGATGATTTTAATGCTGTGAATAGCTCCAGTAAGTGCACTTAAGGAGGTTGCGGTCGATATTTACAAGGGCGTTGTCAGGAAAGGTTGGAAAACGAGACTATTGTTTTCTTTGGAAAAGCAAAGGCCAATAATTTTGTCTAACCCACTTCCTCTGGGGCACCTTATTGAAGGCTTCCTGATTGTTCAAAAACCACCACCTACTGATTTCCCCTTTTCTATTCTGCAAATTATAATTTCAAAATAAATAGATCTGTCAAACAATCTCCCTTTAAGAATCCACATTGACATTGCCCAATCCTACTTTCTAGGTGCTCTGTTGCTGTTTGCTTCATAACAAGTTCAAGCATTTCCCCCTACCATTTCTACAAGGTCTGCAGTTCCTTGCTTTCTCTCTCACTCTTTTACTAAACTCAATAGATTCAGTTATCTGATACTTCTCAACTGACTCATACTTCATAGGAAGTATCCAAATCAAGCGAGGGACATCAGTCAGGGCGCAGATGGAACTACCTCTGATTCTCTTCAGTGGCTGCTACCTTGAATAGGCCAGATAACCAAGATTTTACCACAGCAGGATTAAATTTTGCTACTCTTCAGAACAAGAAAACTGTTCTTGAATTTATGGAACTTTGGATGTTAACACCATCACCTCTTTCAAAGCCTCAGGACGCATATCAAATCCTGGTGATTTAGTGCCTTTACTTTCTCCACCATTTTTTAAAGCTCGGGAGAATTCAGTCTCTAATCTTGTTCTCCATCAATTCTTTTTTTTAAAAATTACCAACACATGGACATCTTAGAAAACGTGGCTAAATGCCTTTCCTTCATGATGCAGTCCAGAGAACTGCATGAATTCACAATGCTAAAGTTTTAGCTCTCTTGCATAGATATACATGAAGCTCACCTTGAGGTCCATACTGAGCACCTTGAGGTCCATAATTTCCAACATTATTCTGCTGATAAGGGCTCATTCCAGCATGCATTTGCCCACCAGATGACTGACGTGGGGACAATGCTGACCCTGTTTGTGGGGAGTTGTATTGAGGCAGTTGAGGGGGTCTTTGCATGTAGCCTGGAGAAAAGCAAAAAAGAACTCTGTAAAAAGAGGATACAGCCAAATAAAGTGTCACATCTCACAGTGAAAGTAATTTATGAAAAGCTTCCTTACTACCAACTCCAATTATCCTCATGGCAATGGTGTCAATCTCTTCAACAAAATCCACATGGCTAATGGCACACCCACAGCACCAGTTACTGGGTAGAGAGTTCCAATAAATTTGATCCATTGATAATAAAGAAATAGTGACATCTTAAGTCAGGATAATTTACAACTCTGCAGGGAAATCTGCAGGTAACTCCCATCCCATATATCCCCTTTTTCTTTGCCCTAGTAATGGAAATCATGGGCTTGAACTGCTGCTTACAACATTTACAGCATTGTATTTTGCATTCTTCCTAGTGGGATGAGGGGTCAGTGAATATTTAGGATGGCCAATGTTAATCTAGACACGTGGAGCACATTTCATTATATTCTAGCAGATGGTGGAAAGATTCATCATACTCAGCCTCTCACCTGCCTTTGCAGCTACCACAATTTAATTTAGACAGACAGCACCATAACAGGCCAAGTCTGTGTCGCCCAATTTACACTCCATTCTCCTGCACCTCCAGTAACAGTGGGAGGAAACCGGAGCCCCTGGAGAAAGCGCACGCAGACACAGGGAGAACATACAAACTCCTCACAGACAGACTGGGATTTGAACCCTGGTCCGATCCTGATCGCTGGCACAGTAAAGCTGTTGCGCTAACCGTTACACCAACCGTTAACTGGTTGGCCCAATTAAGTTTCTAATCAATGGTAATCAACAAAATTAATACAGTCGTGGATACTTAGATGATTCCTTGCCATACAGTCATTGCCTGATACTTCCATGACACAACTGCTACTTCTCAGCCCATGCCTGAATGTCGTCCAGTATTGTTACATGCAAGGACAGACTCATCAGCTAATTAACAGAAAATAGAATAATAATCTATGATCTAAAAACAACCAGAAACATGAGCTTGCTATTTCAGGAACTTCATGACAAAAGTACAATGATGACAAAAGTTATCAAGAATGAAGTTATCCAAAATACTTACCAGCAAGATTATAAATTTTGGTGTAAATATTGTACAATTATCACCACTCATTCATTCCCCTCCTGACTTTCTGATGGAGAAAAGTTCAGTGATGAACAACTGGTGTGCATGGAAAGACTGAAGCTGAACCTATAATTTTTTGCAAGTTTTGAAGAATTAAGTGCTTACTTTTTTTTAAATTTTCAATTTAGAGCTATAGTACGGTAATAGGCCCTTCCAGCCCACGCTGACCAAATGCACCCATCTTATTAAAACATAAAATTCTGCAAGAATTTGACAGGTTGGAAACTCAGAGGATGTTCTTCTGCTGGTCATATCTCAAACTAGGAACAGTTTCAGAACAAGTACTTGCCCATTTAAAACAGAGACCAAGACCAAATTAAGCCTGAGACAAGGAAGGGTTTCTTCTCTCAGAAGATGTGAATCTAAGAAATCCTTCCGCAGCTCTCGGGGATTGAGTCAATGAATATACTAATGGCAGAACTTGAGCAACGTATTAAATACAAGTTCAAGACACACAGGAAGAGAGCAGGGAAATGTTAAATCCTATTGGATTCAAGAGGCCAATCGGACTATTCTTAGACTTGTTTATGCTAAAGACAATAGTATTAAAGCTTTTGCAGATTTGTCCTGGGGAATCTGCGGATGAACTGATCAGCTTCCCGATTCCTTTGTGCCCACTTTGACTACAGCTAGTGGAGAAATTTCTCCCAATTCCCATCGAGTTCAATCCTGGTAAAGCGTTTTGATGTCACAGTGTGAAAAGTCTTGCAGCATTAACAAGCTGTTGTCTGTATTTTGGCTGATGTCACGAGTCTTCATGTGGAGAGGAGTCAATGTTGAGAGATTCTCCCTCTCATCTGGTGTTTAACTGATCATTTCAGCTCATGAAATAGCACTATTGGCTGCATCAAGTGGGGTCCTAAATGCTTCACTAAAAGGCAAGTTTCTGTGAGTACAACTGTATCAGCTTGTCTTCTGCCCAATTTAGACCTCAGACCCCGAGCTTGGTGAATAACTTTCCTGAGAACAAATCCCGTGCCTCGGTAAATACTGCATGAGCCACCATTTTTATCCTCATTGTTTTTACCTCTGTGTGGGTACACAAACGAATGCTTCACTGAGCCATAATTGAGGTAACTAACTTAATCAATTATTGAGAGTCACATAGTCCAAAGTACGATTATTTGTGAATCAGATGGTGCTTCCTTTTGACCATCCGGACATTCCATGATCACCGTATAGCTAGAATACTGGAGCACAGAAATGGGCTCCTTGGCCCATTTTGTCTTATGCCAATCAGTGTATACAGACTCTCATTTGGCCCATATTCCTACACCCTTGTTTTTAAACCAGTTGCCTGTTTTATGAACATCTTAATTGTATCAGCTTCTATCACTTCCTCTGGTAACTCATTCAACATCCTCTAACCTTAAACCTATACCACTTGTTTTAGACAACCTACTCAAGAAAAACAACCATCTGTCCAGACTATGCCCCTTAAATCTACACACCTCTATAGGTTATTATTCAACCTGCTATGTTTAGAGAAGAAGCATGGCCTAGCCACTCTCTCCTTTTAAACCCATTGCAGGCAACATCCTGGTGAATACCTTCTGTACCTTTCCTAACGTCACCACATCCTTCCTGTGGCATGGCAACCAGAAGCATTCACAGTACTCAAAGTGTGGGCTGACCAACGTTTTACACAGCTTGAACATGACATTCCAGTGCCTCAGCTGAATGCCTTCTTCATTACTCAATCCACCAGTGTCCAATTTTTTTTAAATACTCTGTTGATTAATTTAAATTCCCCTCCAACATGATGGAGTTTGAGCATTTCCAGTTTCTTGGTCCCAGTTTACAGATGACTACTCTGGCAATGGAAATGCCATGTTCTATTCAACCCCAACATCACTCCGCATTGTTCTGGGCTTGGTCAGTAAACGAATTACCCTCACACTAGAAGTATTACTGGTTCAGACTTAGCTGATTGGTCTTAATAGTTCAGACTGGCATTAATGCATTTGTGAAAGCAAGGATAAATAGATGAGACAATACGGGGAAGAAAAGAGAATAGAATGAAGTTTTGGGTTACACCAAGGAGCAACCAGATATTCAATCAGCTGAATAGTCTTCTGTTCCATAGAGAAGAAGATATTTAACCAAAAAAATATTTCAACCCTAACACTTGTTTGTAAACTATTTCTTTGCAGCATCCAAGATGGTCGGCTTGGCACTCTCCAGAAAATGCATTTACCCACATTACTGACTCTCTCGCTTTTACTGACTGACCTGGCTCTCAAACTCACCTCGGTCCTGCCCCATAGCAGATGGATTCATCGTGGGGTGAAGAATTCCATCAGACTGTCCACTTGAAGGGCGGGGTGGCATCTGATTACCTGACATATAAAGAATTTACTCATTACTGGTTAACCAAAGTAATAACAGCAGATGATGGGTGTAGAACTGAAACTGCTGGGTGAGAATGTTGGTTAGAATTTGAAACAAGAGGCAGCAAACACACATACACACACCTACCTGGTACTGCTGCTGGGGACAATGGCCCTGACCTGGACTGTGTGACACTAGCTGGCGATCCTACAGGTGAAGGTGATGGGCCACGGATTCCAGGTAGGTGTGGGGAAGTATGAGGAGAGAATGGTGACTGTGCAGGGTTACTTTGCTCTCCTTGGCTGCTGGAGATTCCAGATGTACTCACACCTGGGCTCAGTGCCCCTTCTGTCCCGGTCGGCAAATCATCAATGGAACCCGATAGATCCTAAAAACACAAAAACACAATTAGTTTCCCTGCTTTTGATCCAGACATTCCTTAAATAATAACCATAGACTTCCAGTATTATTTGAATAAAAGCTAAATGATGCATATTGGTCAAATTATTAAACAGTAGTACTGCATACAAGCATGTAAACTAGCTTTCTTTATTAATAACAGCATGAAATAATCTGAACTGAACATCTTTACCAAATCTGTCAGTCCATGTTCTTTCTCCAAACTCATTTTCAGCCATCAACCTAATTAGTAAAAAAAATGTCCACAGCTGCCCCACTGTTAAAATACTAACAGCACAATCCGAATTCACTGACCGAGAAACAGTGTATTACTGAAACAAGGCCAGAGTTTGTCTGACACAAAAACAGCCCCAAAATAAATCAACCCATGCTTTTTTAAATATCAGAAAGCAAAGCATACAAATCATAATGACCGAAATAATGCAAGACGTTTATTTAATTTTTTTTAAAGCATTTGCAAGTACAAAAAATGTTTTCAGTTAAAATTCGATTGGGGTGTGATAAGTGCTAGGAATTTTTTTGCGGGGTGGGGAGAAAAGAGCAGCTTGAACTGATGGTTGAAAGGCATGGGTGGGAAAGCTGTGGGAACTAGGGAAGGGGCAGAAGTGGGGGGGGCGATATGTTTAAAACATTCCTCAGCAGGATGCCTTTGAGGAGGTAATGGATTGGAGGGGGGGGCCTTTAAAATGCACCTCCAGCAAAATATTGAAGTTAAGTTTTCACTTAAAAAACAAGTTGAAAATTTGAGTCGTGTTGATATCAGGATGAGCAGTTATGAATAATCCTGCCACGTTTTAAGTACAGCCCTGGCTGGCACAGGCAGTCAGTCTGGGATTACCATCCTCTCAGGCATAATGACATCATCACATTTAAATTACTGGAACTACTTTTTTCTTGGTCTTTGAAAATGTCTTCAAAGCATTTGACAACAATTGAATAATTAGCTATCAGCTGGAGACAGGACAAGGGCCAAGAGTTAAATCTGTGTGTACAAGACAGACTACAATTATCACCAGTCAAAGATCTTGCATTGTGTAACCAAACTTGATTGTCTTCTACAATTGTACAGTATTTTTAACTTGAGAATGTGAAAACCCTTGCATTTCACAACCCATTCATTATCAAATATAATTTGGATGATAACAGTTATCATAAGATATTTTTAATACATCAGCAACTTCAATCACCTAGTTTCCACAAGTCAATCACACCTCTATGCCCAGCCCACTATCCAGTTTCATATCACAAACTCAGAGGAATGTTCATACACTAAAATTCTTCAAATCATTATGTACAATGTTTGCTTTTCTGTTAAGTCATAACTAAGGGACATCAGACAGGCATTCAATAGGCAAATTGTATCTCACCAGTAGATTAAATCAGCTATTATAATGAACCTGCTTTTTTCATTACAGGGCACAAACATATTTCTAGTCATGTGATTAATATTCCCCCAACTCACAGACCCATTAAACAAGCAAAGACAATAATCCTGAACAATTAAAGAACATCAGGCTACAGAAATTAACCTAGCCTGCTTTCCACTACCACTGACTGCTTTTTCACCATCTTACAAAATGGTGGTTAAACAAGAGAAAATGGCAGCTGCAAAATCATGTCTTGTACAGAATGCTTAAGCAATCTAGCTTATTCTAGAAGCAATAGCAACAAGATTCAATTAATATACAAGTTACAGCATAGGTTAAAATTTAAACAATGTGCTGATACTAAATGAGCAGCGTGGACACACACACACACACACACACACACACACACACACACACACACACACACACACACACACACACACACACACACACACACACACACACACACACACACACACACACGAGTTCATAAAGCATTCCAGGATCAAGCAATTTCATCTCACAAACACCATTGCCCTATGGTGTTGTACAAACTTGCTTTCATTATAAGGAACAACTGTTTTTCATGTTAATACAAATGTTGATTTCATTCATCCAAATTTTGTAGTGTTCAAGATACCTCATTGAAATTGAGCACACAAAACACTTTTTTATACTAACAATAGCAGGAAATTGCAGCAAATGAATCTACCAGTGATAAGATTTCACACACACATTCCATAAAATACTTTACACAATTTGACAAAAGAAGCCACACCAAGTAAACAATTCCCATGCTTCCACTCCAGTCTAATGGCCAATAAAAATTGCTATTGCATCCTGATTCCACATTGACCTGCAGCGACTGTGACAGTTTCAGAGAGCTTCTCCTAACAAAATGATTGCTCTCTCATCCTAATAGTGCTTGTTGCTCAGTCAACATTTACATTTGTAAACAATAACAGTGTGTGAGTGGATTGGTTTGTCTCGCACGCTTTCCATGTGCTTTCGATTTATTGCCCATCTGCCATTACCATCAAAATACTGGAAGCTATCCAAGTATTTCACACTGAATCTCACACTCCTGGCTGGCTCCCTAACAAAAGCCTTGAGCTTTCTTTTGAAATCCTGCCCAGTTTTATTTCAGGCTCTGACCTGATGAATGAGAGTTGAATACTCCAAGGAGTTTATTTATTCATTCATTTTTTTAGGATGCTATTACTGCCAGCTAGGCCAACGTTTATTGCCCATCAGAAGGCCCTCTTATTGGTAGACTGAGATTTTCAAAAGCCCCTTTTACACTTGCATCCCACTAAATCGGCCGTTCAGTGTCCCAGGATAGGAGTGGCGTTTTTGCTGTTCAAACTTAACCATTCTTAACTGGGACACTGCACACATTCACACTTTCAAGGTGCTATCCCTGGGGTTAGCTCTGTTCTAACTTCTACCGGTGACGTCGTGACGCATTCAGTGATGGTGAACTTGCCTTAAATCCTGGTTAATGTATTATGATCTTATATTTGAACAAAATTAATCATGCCTTAACATAATTAAGCTTTATGTACAGCACAGTATGAGCCCTTCAGACCCTGTTGTTGATGTGCCGACCTATATAAAACTTTATAAGGGACTACGGGAAAATGCTAGTAATAAATAGCAATAGTGGATCATTTTTAAGCAGCGTAGTAAAGTTGGTAGCATTATCGTGCACAATTCATACAGTGTGGAAAAGTTGGTAGCGCTATCACGCACAATACCGTGGGGAAAAGCGATGGCAGACCTGTCCTCCCAGAATGCCATGCGGCAGAGAAAGGGCTTTATGCACAGCTGTATGCACGGACCACTCATGGAGGGATTTCTTTGCTGCACGGCATTCTGGGAAGTTGTTACTTTTCCCCCACAGTCTTTATAAATTGTGCGCTATAGTGCTACCAACTTTCCCATGGAGTTTAAAAATTGTCCACTATTGCTATTTATTTTCTCTCTCTCTCTCTCTCTCTCCTGCTGTAACCTTCCTACGGCAAAGTTTATACATACCTTCATTTTAATATTTTCTTCCTTCACGTTCCCGCACTTACAAAAAAGCTTGGGTCATTCCTATCCCAGAATCCAATTGCCCATTCTACACTTGCCTAATTGCAACGTTGGCATCTGCACACACCAGGGATTGTATTAGGGGTCAAGACAGTCTATTCCTGGTGTACGATAAAGTCACCTCACGCCAGTGTAAGATTTTCCTTTCACACTAGTCCTTTTCTAGGCCAATTGGCCATTAATTCCTGGTACCACTTGCAAAAGTGAAAGTGGCTAAAGATTCTGTTAGGCATTTATGGCAAACAATTACAGGAAACTTTATTGATAATGCACACTGTATCCAGGACACAATGGCCCCCTCTGCTCCAACAACTTTGCCACGCAAGTACCAACAAACACAATTTTGCTTTTTGCACTAAACCCCAATTTTCTAAAGAATTTAAATGTGCTCTCAACTGGAATTAAACATTAATACTCTGATTCCGTCCAAATATTATATAGTACAACTCTGATGTTCCAAAATCAGATTCTCCTAAATTTTTTCAGAACCGAACTAACCAGGCAGGGTCCTCGCGCTACTGGTGGCGGCAAAGATTGGGGAGGGAGAACCCAACTGTTAAACCAAATTAATTCCACCACAGGTAACAACCAATGAGGAAATATTGGGAACTACTGCAGCTGTAGTCTTGGCAGCGCTGCCACTGGTATGGATCTGGGAAAAGCAGGGAGCAGATACGTCTTCCAGTGCTCCTTCTGCACAATGGTTATGCTAAAGACCCTTTTCAGGTTTTAACCACTTGTAGGGTAGCATGCAATGTTTTCCCCCCAAACATTAGAGAACCCATAGGGTCTATGCCCAAGATGCCAATGCTTGGCAGACCAGGCCACAAGGGTTGCTGTCTGTCGGGGAACAGCAGGCCAGCACCTGAGAAGAACACACCCTCACAGCCTTCATTCTCTTCCTGGTAGGCATCAGACGAGCGACACCTTTGTATGGCTTCACAAGCAAACAAATACAGACATACAAGCCCATGCTACCCAACACCCAAATGACCAATAACCCTTACTGCATTTTTGAATGTAAATGTAAACAAATTTTGTGAATTTATGTAATGACAATAAAAGAACCTTGATGTTAGATCAATGACCACCCAGACGGAATATATGTTTTTTTTTAAAACCATAAATTACAAATGGTCACTAACTTCACGAAATGGTGGTGGCCAATGTTTACAAAATTACAAATGTAATTAAAGCACAAAAAGAACCCAAAAGAAAGCTAGGGTGTAAGCCCTGGTTTTTTTGCTGCATATTTCCTTGACCTCAGTCTGTTGCAGCTTCATTTATTTCTGATAAATGCTGAACTCCTCCCACCCTCACACCACCATCCACTCCATAGAATGTCACAGGGTACCAATGTTGGCTTTTCAGTGAAGAAGAAACTACAATCTCTCAAGCCAACTTCCTGAAAGAGACAAATCATTGAAGTGCAGACGAATGATGCATTTAAATTCAAAGCTCTCGATTAATCTTTATGGCTTGTGCTTCAATAACAATAATCCTTCACATCATGAAAATTACAAAGTCTATAGAATGTTGAAGAGGAAGGAGACTATTGAGTGCAAACTCTGAAGGTACTATCTCTGAATAGTATTAATTGGCACGGGAAGCTCCAGGCTCCTACTCAATTCAATTTTATGTGAAGCTTGATCCTTGTCAGCCAACTAGATAATGAGAGTTCATGATCATTGTACTTAGGTGCAGGAATGCAGTCGGGATCAGTGGACTCAACCGTGATGTCAGCTTATCTTAACAATCTTCTCAAAGAACTAATTTATTAAGCCTTAAACAATTGTTCTCCTCAAACCCAAGTAGAAACATGAAAGAGGCAATACAGTAAATGAAAATTTTGCCAGAAATTTCAATCAAGATCTATTTGCTTCTCCACCTAACAAAATAAACCACAAAGCTACCTCCAAGAGTGAACAGTTTGTTTAGCCATTCTCCCCCTCAGGGCAGAGCACATTTAAGGTGGGTGGGGGGGGGGGGGTGTATTTTGTACTCAAGTCAATAGAAGTATGGAAGAAAGCAACTAAACTTGACTGCTTCTCAGGGAAGAGGGCCCCATAAAATTTGAGCAAGGGGACAATAGCCAAAAAGGTTGAGAATGACTGGTCTAGTGTCTCCCATTCAACCTGGAACCTTTGGGTAAATCTTAAGTGATGCGGGAGTAGGAAGGGGCAGTAAGAGGAAACAAAGGCGAAGTGTATTCTTGCAAAATAAATGGCAACCTGCAATCACTGGACCCAATAACGGAGGAATGAGAACTGGGCAATCTGGGCAAATTAGAAAGATTATTACATTAGTTCGTTTAACTCAAGACAATGGCAACAACGGTTTCTTCCCCTGCTATTATTACAATTTTGATTGTTCATTCATCCTGTCTCCAAAGGACACCTTAAGAAGAATAACTATTTATGGTACACATTCTCCAAAACAATGGGAATATTTTTGAAAGAAACAATTATTTTCTCCACAGGATTCTGCCAACCTAGAGCCCTTAAACGGAGCAAAATGATGCCACAATATATAGTGGAATTATTCAGCTATTATTTATATGCCTCCCCCTTGGCTGTAACAGGTAAGCAGGTATTTACAAGAAATCATTTTAACCTGTAAATGCTTGGCTCCTGCTCCATTAGTTTATGCACCAGCTCCAGCAGGCCAGAATAGCTGAACCAGTTGCTTTAAGAGTATGAAGAAAAGGAGAATGAGGAAACAAATGGTAAAACTAAACAAAAATGGGAACAAGATTTAAATATAAAGATAAAAAAGGAAACATGGGAGAAATTATGTTCTGGAACGATGAGAAATACAATAAATACGAGGCTACGTATGATACAATATAATTGGTTACACAGACTATACATTACACCTCAAAAGTTAAATAAATGGGACCCAACAGTATCTGATAGATGTTTTCGATGTAAAAAAGAAAGGGGAACAACAATTCATGCAATCTGGACATGTGAGAAAGTAGAAAAATTTTGGGAAGATCTAAACCAAATATTAAATAAAATTACAGAAAACAATATACCAAAGAATCCAGAGATCTTCCTCCTAAGTAACATAAAAAACAAAGAATTTGAAATTGATTTGGAGGATGCACAAAAAAGATTTGTTAAGATAGCCCTAGCCGTAGCAAAAAAATGTATTATGTCAACCTGGAAATTAGAAGATAATTTGAAAATACAACAATGGTATATAGAAATGAATAAATGTATTCCATTAGAAAAAATAACATGTAGTTTAAGAAATAATATTGAAATATTCGAACAAGTATGGGAGCCTTTCATTAAATACAATAGCGAAAACCTACCGGGGACAAACATTACCTAAGTTGATGGAAGGAGAAGGAAAGAAAAGAATGGACTCTGTAGAATTTCTGGTGTATCTTTGTTGAATGACAACATTTGTCTGACTGAATTAATGCAACCTAGATTGTATACCTAAAATGGATGAGAGGGGGGGGTGGGGGGGTGGCTTGGGAGGAGGGGGGGGGGGGGGGGGGGAGAAAAAGTCACTGTAAATGTGTGAAAAAGAAAAAGTGTATATCATGGCTATTGTGATTTATGGTGTGAAAAATAAAAAATTTAAAAAAAGAGTATGATCTACATCATGCAGTATCAATAACCAAATTACACAGTGGTACAAGTCTCAGAAATGGGTCTGGACATGTAAATAAGAAATCAGTGTGCACTTTGAGAAACCATCCAAGTGACCAAAGACTGTGGGAAATGGAGGCCATTATGCCTCTTCTAGAGTCTGGACAATATAGAAACAAAAAATAAATGCAATTTAAATGTTCTGGGTGCCTAGTGTTATTCCAAAATTCAATGAAGGGAGAAGTCTCACTGACTGACAAGGGAGTTTCATGTCTTAAGGTATAGATGTGAAAACAGGAGCATGTCTCATTTTCTATTCTGAAACTTGAAAAAGCTGATATCTAAAATATAGGTTTTGTTTAAAAAAAGTAACAAACTAGACATTGGCTTCAATATCACTCAAAATTTGAAAAATACAACTCCAGATATATTTCAATCAACTGCATGTAGTGGCCGTCATCGGCGGCGGAACTGTTAGCGTCACAGTTGTTTAGCATGAGGCTATTTATTACCACTGACTCATATTCGAATCCAGTACTGTCTGCAATGAGTTTGTATGGTTTTCCCATATCTGCTTGGGGTTCCTTTAGGTGCTCTGGTTTCCTTCCATCCTCCAAAACGTTCGGGGTTTGTGGGTTAATTGGTGTATTTGGGTGGCACAGGCTTGTGGGCAGAAGGGCTTGTTACCATGCTGTAACACTAAATTTAAAAAATTAAAAATCAGAATTTTACAAGTTCAAGCTGACTGCAAAATAACTTGGGATTCTGACAGTCCAGTGCTGCCTTCTAGATCAGCCATTCTCAACCTTTTTTGGCTATGCCCCCCTTAGGACTCTGATCAAAGTTTATGGGCCCCCTTTCAAAACAGTTTAGATGATTTCTTTGGTACTTCTCTCCTATCGACTACATAAAAGAATTTTGATTTCAGTCGGTCTACCTGCCCCCTTAAATGTGCTGTTAGCCCTCATTGAGAATGGCTGATCTAGTAAAATAAAATGTTATAATGCTCTTTTTGATAGTTTTTTTTTAAACAAAATGAGATTCAGCTACAGCTGGCTCTCGGTAAATTATGGGTGAATTTTTCATCAATCTACATCACAATGTAATAATAAAAAGGTACCATTTGGACCACTATTCAATGCAGCTGTTATCAACACAAAAAGCTACATTTTCATTCAGTAACAAGTATGGAGGATTAGAGAGTAAAAGGATGCATTTTTAACTGTTTAAGAGCTGTCATACCAGAACTATTGTCAGTTCGACTATGAGTAGCCACAAACTATGAGTCAAATGAATTCAATATTAAACATTTCAGAAGTTGATAGCAAAATATGTTTGTGGCAACTCAAAAAGTTACTAGAAAGCCAACTGTCCCTGCCATTTTAAAGATGCACAAGTCTTGATGTTTGTTCCTTATATCCTTTAGAACACATATGTCAAACTCAGGCCCGCGGGCCAAATTTGGCCCGTGATATAATTGTATTTGGCCCGCAAGATCATATAAAATATGTATTAGAGCCGGCCCGCTGGCTGCCGCGCCAGTACAGCGCATGCACAGCTAATACTACAAATCCCAGAATGCTTTGCAAATGCGTTGGCGCCGGCCCGTCAGCCCGCTAATCGCCCCCACCTCCTCTCTTTACTTTCATTGGCATCTGCGACCTGTCGCCCAACTCACATGTAATAAACCCCTTACAAAAAATGGCCAAATGAAAGACAGAAAACAGGACCTTTCAAGACAGGTGGGAGGCGAACTCTGACCCCAGAGTTTGATGAACTTCCATCTAAGAAGAGATGCCAAGTATCTGGTTTAGACCCAGGTGCATCAGAGTAAATCACAGTGGAGCAAGCTAAGCTTGGATTAATATTTTCTTTGGTTAACTTTGGACTGTTCATCATTGAAAGATTGGATTTTCATTGAAGCAAGTTGTTATTTTTTTTGACTTGTTGGCTTGTGAAAAAAAATACATTTAAAAGGAGCTTAAAGGCTATAGAGAAATATTATTTATTGAATATTTTATTTCTCATTTGTTAATGCTTCTTCTGGAAAGAGTTTAACCAAACTACTATTAAACATTTATTTTAATAAGAAAAAGTTTAACATTACATATGTTGAAAGAAGAGAAAACATGCAGATGTTGTTGAAAATTTTCAATAAATATTTAGTTTGGCCCACGACTTTGTCCAAGTTTTTAGTTTTGGCCCTCTGTGAATTTGAGTTTGACACCCCTGCTTTAGAACATTACAGAGTAAAAAGCCAATATTAACCACTAGAGCAAAAGCCACCATGAACCAGGTCAGTTTCCCTGCTGGCTAGACCTCAACTCCAAGCAGCTAAGTACATAGCCACACTTGAAACCACCAGCCCAGAAAGAAACAACAATGAATAAAAGATTCTATCTTCATAGGTCCAGTTCCTGCCTTCATGCCCAGCAAAGGATGCTTTTCAAAAGTTTGTCCAGCTATTCTATGAGTGCATGAATTGGGAGAGGGCATAGACTATTAATCCTCTTGAGCCTGCTCTGCTATTTAAATGATTTAACTCTGCATTCCAATAGTAAAATTTCCCACTTGGTTATCAAAATCCACCTTGCATCAGCCTAAAATGATTTAGACTCTATGTTCCTTTGAAGTTCTAATATCACAGGATGCTCCGAAGAATTTTTGCCTCATCATGAAAAGCGAACCCTGGTTCGAGATGCTCCCACAAGAGGAAACATCTACCATGTCATGAACACTCAATATCTCAATTAGTTAAATCATCATTTAACCTTCTAATTTCCAGGGAATACAAGCCTATCATGTCCAACCTATCTTTACAAGACAACCTGCCCTTTCCAGACATTCTCTAGTTAGTTTAGGGCAGCACGGTTAACATTACGGTTAGTGCAATGCTTTTTACAGCGTCAGTGACCCAGTTTTGAATTCACCAACTGAGAGGAGTTTGTGCATTCTCGTGTCCACATGGATTTTCTCCAAGTATTTCAATTTCCTCCCACATTTCAAGGGTTTGTTGGTCAATTGGTCACATGGGTGTATTTGGGAAATGTTGACTCGTGGGCTGGAAAGGCCGTTACCATACTATACCTCAAAATTAAAAATTTCTTTCAAACCATTAACTTTATTTCTTAGGCAGAGACAGCCAACTTTGGACAAAGTACTTCCAATGTAGTCTCACCAATACCCTATAAATCTAAAGCAAAATTTAACTTTAGTATTTAACACCTCTAGATTTCCTATTTGCACACCTGCACACGTTTTTTTTTTGCACATCCTTCGCTAGATTAGAAACAGCTGTGCTTTGCCTGCAAGATCCAAGATGGAACTCCTGGTTGCCAGCTATTTTAATTCCCTTCACCATTCCCATAAGCTCTCAGTCTCATTTATTGCCATGGTGAGGCTAAATGTGAACTTAAGGGGAAAAGACATTACACTCCTCCCAAATATACTTAAACCCAATGACATGAACAATTTTTTTTGGAAACCTTCACCCTAACTTGTTCCTCTGTTTCCATCTTTTACCTGCTCCTGACACTTTTCTCTCCAACCTCTCCTCACTGCAGCAGTCTCGTTCCTCCCTAAGGAGAGATACACATGCACATACTTGCATATATACATTCCACAGATGTGTGCAAAGAAGGCAGTGCTGCTTTTAAGATCAAATACATGGGAAATTTGGTTCCTTCACTTAGCTTCATAATTATACAATGCCCAAATCAGTAAGTTTGATGTAGAAAATGTTTTCTTGGAACAAACCCTGCCTCCATAAGACTAGTCCGCTGCAATATGTTCTATGGGATTTATGATCAAAAGTGTATCCCATAGCTCAGGTGAGGCATCACCAGTGCCTTATAAAACCTCAACATCACATCTCTGCTCTTGTACCCTATTCTTCTAGATATAAATACCAACATTACATTCACTATCTTCACCGCCAACTGAACCTGGAGATTAACCTTTAGGTATCCTGCATGAGGACTCCCAAATCCCTTGCATCTCTAAATTTAAAATTTTCTCCATATTCAAAGTGCCTGATGATACACTTTCCAACATATTCCATTTGCCACTTTGCCATTCTCCTATCTAAGTCTCTCCATTTTCTCCTCGCCTATCTTTGTATCATTTGCAAATTTAGCCAGAAAGCCATTTATTCAACAATGCAATCATTAACATGCAACTTTAAAGTGGCCTCAACATTGTCGCTTTCATTACAGCACTGGAAACCAGTAGCCAACTAAAATACGATCTTTTATTCCCACCCTACCAATCAGCCAATGCTCTACCCATGCTAATATCTTTCCTGTAATTCCGTGGGCTCTCATTTTGTGAAGCAGCCATATGTGCAGAATTTTGTCAAAGGCCTTTTAAAAGCACAAATATGCAACATCCACTGCATGTCCTTTGTCTAGGCTGCTTGTGGCTTCCTCAAAAAAAACTGCAGTATGTTTATCAGGCAAAATTTTCCTTTCAGGAAACCATGCTAACTTTGGCCTATGTTGTCATGCACCTCCATAATTGCAGCCGTGACCATCAACTCTACTTCCCAACCACCAATGTTAGGCTAACAGGTGCATAATTTCCATTCTGCTATCTCCCTCCTTTTTTAAATAGTGGAGTGACCTTTGCAAGGTGACCTTGTGCACAGAGTAGCTGCCACAATTCTCAAAACAAAAGAAAATTAAACTAAGCAATCAGAGTACGGATACTAAGCAAGCGTTATGATTTTAATACCATCTCTACATCCTAACACACTAAAACAAATGTTGAAATTCAAAATGAAAGGAACAATATCCAGCCGAAAACAGAAAAAATGCTATTCCTTCCCATCCATTCCCCTCAATTCTCCCATTAGAGCCTGACTACTTGTCCACACATGTAGGATTTGTGTTTAGATTCAGTTTTTTAAAAAGCCAATAATTTACATGGTGTTTCCATGATAAAATTCTTATGTCAACAATGTGCAGAGCCCATGCAACGGGGTTAAGTTAATTGGTCAGGCAGAATCATCAATCAGAAGGGACTGTTAGCATGCTGTTTCTAGATGATAAAATATATGCAATGCTTTAAGAATGCTGTTCAGGGGGGAGATGGTTGGAGGTTTTATATCATCAGGTACAATGGAACTGATACTAATAATGGATTATTGTATTTTGCTATTATGACAAGTATGGATAAAAATTTAAAATATTAAAAATTTGCTGTTCAAGGTTTCCAAACATATGTACTAACTAATCAGTCTGTTGGTCAGCAACCTGACAACAATGGGTAAAAAAAAATCAGGTGCAAATAACTAGAAAAAAGGGGATAAAAATATGCAATTATTCAAAGGGAAAAGATAGTGCCAAAATTATTCATAAAGATATTTTTGCTTTTTAGGCTGCATTGTCAAGTATAAACCTTGAAAATATTCTCCAGCATTCAATTAGATTGTTAACAGCCCTAGAAAATGAAAATCAACAAGACACTAAATATGACAAAGGATAGCTTTAGGGTTTAACCCAGTGGTTCTCAACCTTTTTCTTTCCATTCACATACCACTTTAAGTAATCCCTATGCCATAAATGCTCTGTAATTAGTAAGGGATTGCTTAAGGTGGGATGTGAGTGGGAAGGGAAGGTTGAGAATCACTGCTCTAGACCCAAATGTTACTGAAATATTTCACTTGAGAAAAATTGTCGTTGGCCCATTTCCTTTGGAGTTATGAAACAGTGCACATAATAAGTCAATAAGGTACAATTAAAACAGTTGTTTTCAAACTTTTTCTTTCCACCCAACATACCACCTTAAGTAATCCCTTACTAATCACAGAGCACCTATGGTATAGGGAATATTTAAAGTGGTATGTGATTGGAAGGAAAAGGGTTAGGAACTACTGGTTTAACCCATTGACTCGTCCCATCAAAACTGATCAGCAAACTCCAAGACCTGAGCCATAATACTCCACTATATAACTGGATCAGGGATTTCCTCACCTCCAGATCCCAATCAGTGAAGATGGGTAAGAACATCTCCATAATCTCCATCAATACAGGAGCACCACAGGGGTGCATTCTTAGCTCTCTGCTCCATTAATTTTACACCTATAAATGTATGGCTCAGCACGACAGCAACATCACCTACACCTATTAATTTGCTGAGTGTACCATGGTAGTGGGTTATACAATAAGGGGGAAATGAGGCAGCATACAAGGAGATAGAAAACTTTGCTGAACGGTGTGCTAACAACATCCTCGTACTCAATTACACCAAAATGAAGGAGCTGATTGTGGACTTTAGGAAGGAAAAACCAGAGGTGCACAATCCAGTGATTAATGGGGAATCAGAGGAGGTGAGGGTGAGAAAATTTCAATTCCTAAGAGTCACCATCTTGGAGTACCTTTCCTAGACCCAATGCACGAATAGCGTCATGAACAAAGCCCGTCGGCGCCTCGACTTCCTCAGAAGTTGGCAGAGGTTTGGTATAGCATTCAAAGCCTTGGCAAACTTCTCCACACATGTAGCAAAAAGTGTGCTGGCCAGCTGTATCACGGCCTGGTAATGGGGTACCAATACCTTGGAGCAGAGAGCCCTGCAAAAAAGCTACAGAACATCATAGGCAAAACTCTCCCATCCATTGACAAAATAAACATGGAACATTGCTCTTGGAAGCAGCAGCAATTATTAAGGGTCCACACTACCCAACAGGACATGCTCTGTCCTCTCTGCAACAAGGTGAAAAGAGATAAAGGTGCCCAAAAAAACACACCAGGTTCAGGAACTGTTGCTATTCCTCCACCATTAGACTCCAAAACAATGAACTCTGAGTCATTTAGGATTCTTACACTGCCCATTATTTGTCACTGAATATTTTTCTGTATTACACATCTTTGCTGGAGTACATTTTTTACACTACTGATAAGTAAAATTTCTGCCTACCTCACAGGGTTGAACGTGATGGAATGTACTTTTTAACAACAAATCTGAATTTTACTCCTTGACCACAATTCTTCTGAAAATTTGAAAATACACCAGTGTGAAAGTCCACTGCTTGTTTAAATGCAAAATGAAGCTAAATATTTATCACCATGTCTAAAATATCTGGCAGAGAATCTGAATATGTTATTCTAAAATCAGAGCAAGTAGATTTCCAACAACTTCACAGGCTAGCTTAGAAAATCTATACAAACAGCAGCAGCCCTGATTTCACTTTTATTTGGGTATGACTGCACTTACAAACACCATGTTTTAAATAATCACAATTAACTGCATTTGGCAAACAAAATGTGGAAAATATACCCGCACCTCAACTAGAGCCTAATGCATCTTAAAATCTCTCCAAAATTGTGAGGAGGCCACATGCAATACAGAGCAACACTCCCTCCACTGGCAGGTCTTATCAATGATAGTTAACAATCAAATTAAACTTCATGTCTAGAATATCCTGCTATTGTAGAAGGTATCAGAAGCCATCTCTGCAACTCCACCTTTAATCAGACGTAGAGAGTGGCCAGCAAGCTGCAGAGGGCGTCAGCATATTTCTGACTCCTGCGTTTGTACATGTGTACTCACAGCCCATCTCTAACAGATTCCTATTTTACTACTTTGCACATTCATTGTGCCCTTTCCCTTATAAATTTAAAAACTTATTTACTACCTCAGTCTTCAATTTGTTAGGACACTGATCCCCGCCAGAATTGAAGCTCATTTCAATGGAATAGCTCCATCTTTCTTTATTATAGATGGCAGTGTCCCAGGAATTGAAACCCATGTCACCCCTGCCAATCTTCAAGGTGTAAATTCAAATCAGATTTGATTAATTCTTTGCAATTAGCCTGTGGTTTAATAATCAGGGTTAGCACCTTTTACCAACTAACTTTTTTTTTTAAAATTTCAACCCAAGCTGCTCATTTTCCTTCAGTAGAAGTTCCCTCTTTGTCCTGTCTATTTGTAACTATTTCTCATGATTAGATCTTTCTTTTTTCATTCTAGAGCCATGAGGAGATGCCCTTAATCCTTGAGGGCTCAGTTGGAGATGCTCTGAACAGTAACTAGCCCAACAACTTCACTGTCCTTTATTACCATTACATTCCTCTTTATTCTCACATCTTGAATGGACCCCTTACACCCTGTTGTAATCAATTTATCATCTCTGTTGTCTGCAACTGAGGCTGCAAGATCCTTGCACCTGTTGAACATGTGCACAGGCTGAAGCTATACAAAATGTTATGTCGGCACAGTTGAAATGCTGCATTCAATTCTGCTCTGCTAATAGGTAAAATGCAAAATCAGAGAGGTACAAAAAGATTTATATTATGGTTGCAGGAACCTTCAGGTATGAGAAATAGGAATTTTTTTGTATAATGAAAGGAGATTTGATGGAGTTCAACAATATCATGACTGGTGTGTTGCCACACAAGACAATGGCAATTTATTTTTGTACATCTTGCCCAAAATTAAGTCTATACCCATGGGTTATTGAATCATGTCTGTAATGGTGTTCTGTGGATTGTGGATGGTCATGTGACCTGTCTGAACCCTGAAATGCAGAACCTAGTTGGAAGTCGCCTCACCTGCCAATCATAGAACATTACAACACAGAAACAAGCCCTTTGGCTGTTCTAGTCTGTGCCAAATCATTTTTTGTTGCCTAGTCCCACTAGCCTGCACCCAGTCCATAGCCCACCATTCCTCTCCCATCCATGTACATGTGTCCAAATTCTTTTTAAGTATTAAAATTGAGCACACACTCACCACTTCAGCTGGCAGCTCATTCCACATTCCCACCACTGTCTGTGTGAAGAAGCTCCCCCTAAACTTTTCCCTTTTCATTCTTTTCCCAAGTCCTCTGGTTTGTATCTCACCCACCCTCAGTGAAAAAAGCCTGTCTACGTTTACTCTGTCTATCCCCTCATAGTTTTAAATATCTCTATCAACTCTCCCCTCATTCTTCTATGATCCAGGGAATAAAGTCCTAACCTGTTTAACTTTTCTCTGTAACTCAGTTCCTGAAGTCCAGGAAACATCCTAGGAAATCTTCTCTGCATTTTTTCAATCTTACTGATATCTTTCCTGTAGTTAGGTGACTAAAACTGCACACAATACTCAAAATTTGGCCTCATCAATGTTTTATTCAACTTTACGTTAACTTCCCAACTCCTATACTCAATATTTTGATTTATGAAGGCCAAGATGCCAAAATCTCTCTTTACAACACTATCCACCTGTGACACCACTTTCAGAGAATTACGTATCTGTATTCCCAGCTCCCTCTTCTAACACACTCCTCAGTGCCCTACCATTTACTGGTTTCTTGCTTTGTCCTTCTCAAGTGCAACACCTCACATTTGTCTGCATTAAATTCCATCTGCCATTTTTCCAGCTGGTCCAGATCCCTCTGCAAGCTTTGAAAACATTCTTCCCTGTCCACAATGCTTCCAATCTTATTGATCCAATTTACCACATTATCATCCAGACGACAGACAGTAATGGTCCCAGCACCAATCCCCGAGACATACTACTAGTCACAGGCCTCCAGTCTACCCTCTGGCTTCTCCCATCCAGCCACTGTCGAATCCAGTTCGCTACTTCAACATGAATACCTAGCATCTGAACTTCCCGACTAACCTATGTGGGACTTTGTCAAAGTCCTTACTAAAAGTCATGCAGACAACATCCACAGCCTTTCTGTCGTCAACCTCCTCAAAAAAATCTAGAAGACTAGTTAAACACAACCCACCACACACAAAGCCATGTTGACTATCCCTAATCAGTTTCTGGCTATTCAAATAATCTCTAAGAACACTTTCCAATAATTTACCTACTACTGACACCAAGCTCACGGCCTATAATTTCCTGGGTTACTTTTGGAGCCTTTTTTAAAACAATGCAAGCTATCTCTCCAATACTCCAGCACCACACCTGTGGTTAAGGGCATTTTAAATATTTCCACCAGAACCCCTGCAATTTCTGCACTAGCCTCCCTCAAGGTCCGAAGGAATATCTTGTCAGGCTCTGGTGATTTATCCACCCTTATTTGCTTAAAGACAGCAAGCACTTCCTCCTCTTTAACCTGTATAGATTCGATTATCTCACTTTTTATTTTCCTTACTTCACACTATTGTTCCCATTTCCCGAGTGAATACTGAAGAAGAAAAAATTAAGTTCTCCACCACCTCTTTTGAGTTTATATAAAACCTACCACTATGATCTTCAAGGGGACCAATTTTGTCCCTTACTATCTTTTTGCTCTTACTATACCTATAGAAACCCTTAGAATTTTCCTTCACATTGTCTGCAAAAGCAACCTTTTGTCTTCTTTTAGCCTTCCTGATTTCTTTCTGGAGGTTTTGCATTTTTTATACTCCTTAAGAACTTAATTTGCCCCCTGTTGCCTATACCTGCTATACACCTTCAATATCTGATCCCCAATATTAAGGGCTAGATCTGCCAACATGAGACTGATGTGTGATTGGGCTCCCAGGTGCCAATATATGGTTAGATCTGCCCACAGGCAAGGTTGAAGGTCCTTGCAGGCCATGTGGACGGGCCTTGCATTGAAAAAGCCTTGCACATGGACTCTTGCTTTCTCTTTGCTGCTGCTTCAAGACCATCACTGAAGTCCAGGCTGCCAGCCATGGGTAGGCACCGGAGGGCCAACTGCAATGGCACCCACCGCCCCCCCACTGCCCCCCCACTGCCCCCCACCAGATCCCGAGCTATGGTCAATGTTGGAAACCAGCTTCATTTAAAACGCTTGTTCCTTTTAATTAATGTTCATTAGTGTGCTACAACTGTGGGTGGATGGGCATTATGTGTTTAACCCTTGCATTCCCAGTCAGGAGTTAAGAACGTTCAGCAGCAATTTATTTGCACTCAATGTGTATTTATTTGTGTATTATTCCAGGTTAGTCTTTGAGCCCTTTGTGAGTTCCCTTGTCCTTAAATAAAGACCACTGTTTGTTGATAACACGAGTCCACCCTTGATTCTCTTTGAACATTTCTTGACACAACAAATGGATTAAATTCTAAGTTTCCAGATGACACCAAAATTGGTGGTACAGTGAACTGTTAAGGTTATAACAGGATCTATCTAGATCAACTATGGAAGTGAACAAAAGGAACATTTGATGGAATTTAACTCAGAATTGCAAAAATTATGCATTTTGGCAATTTAATCAACCCAGGACATGCACATGAATGGTAGGGTAGTGTTAGTGAATAGCATGACATTGAGCACAAGTACATTATTCGTTGTATGGGGCACCACAGCATTGAGCACAAGAATTAGAACATTATTGTAGATATTTGTCAGTTGGTCAACATTTGGACAAGTGTGTGAAGATCTTGTTGCCATTCTATAGGAAGGATAAAATTAAGCTAAAAGGTACAGAAAATATTTACTAGAACATTGCCTTGACTGAAGGGCATAAATTATAAAGTGAGATCAGATTGGCTGGGAGTACTTTTGTCCTGAAGCAGAAAGGAAGCTGTGAGATTACCTTATACAGGTTTACAAAATAAAATTAGTACAGATACCACATGCACGTGAGCTAGGCAGAGGTCAAGGTTTTTGGATCTGGCATCTCTTCTGAGGGAGAGGCAACTTGTTCAAAGGGATGAGTTGCACGAACCAGAAAGGGACCAATATACTGGCAGATTCACAAATGCTATACAGGTAGGTTTAAACTAGATTGGCAGGAGAGGTGGGGTGGAGTATCCTACACAGGACAGAGGCAGTTGAGAGGTTAGAAGTTAGCATGGAAGGTGATGAGAGAAGGTTTATCGGGGAGGAGAAAAGCAGGGAGTGAGGATGGACTGATGGCTTAAAATTGTGCCTATTTTAATGCTCCAGACATGTCATGCAAGGCAGATGAACAGTGGTCAGGAATAAATACATTACTGGGATGAGGTAGCCATTACGACAGCTGGTTGAAAGGGGCACGATTGGCAGCTCAACATCCACTGTACAGAGCTCCAGGAAAGACATATGGGGAAAAAGAAGAGGGAGTATTGGGTTATTGGTTAAGGACATCACAGCAATGGTCAGAGGTGGCATTACAGACAAATTTATGGGTGGAGCTGAGTAGAAAGAAAGGCATGATCACCTTTTGAATGTACTACAAGCTACCAAATAGTCTATGGGAATTAGACGAGCATGTATGGTAGAGCACTGCCAACTGTAGGTTGAAAAAAGTTATAGTAGGGGATTTTAACTTTTCAAATATTGATTGGAAAGTCATAGCACAAAAGGTTTTGACAGGGATGAATTTGTCAAATATGCCAAAGTACAGATGAGGTGCAAGAATTCTGAGAGTGCCAATTCAAGACGGGTTGCAGGGATAAGACTGAACTCTTGGCCAATGGGTCTAACATCTATAGTTGGTATGTGTCCAGATGGTATTCTGAAGATATACATGCACTTGGATGGACAAAGGAAGATTTATTGATAATGAGCAGTTTTGTAAGTGGGACTCACAAATCTGATGTTTTCTAAGATGAAACCAAGAAGGTTGACGAGCTCAGAGCAGTGAATGCTGAATATATGGGTATATTAGAAGAATGAATATGGGGAGCTCAAGGAAGGAGATACAAGTGATAGAAGGGCGCATTAGACACGTCTCAAAATGGTGGGGGAGGGGATAATTGGCACCAATAGCTTGGTTATTGGTGCCGGGGGGGGGGCAAATTGGGAGTGGGTAATTTAACTGATGATACTTTCAGTTGTACAAGGGTGGAGAGATAAATACAGACTCTGTATGCTACACGAATGTTAAAGAAGATTGTAATGCTTGATGTGTCTATGACAATTAAAATAAAATATTCAAAAATGTTCAATATATGGATTTCAACAAGGCATTCAATAAGGTTTGGAACAGGAGGCTATTCTGTAAATTTCAGTTGCATGGGATCCAAGGACAGGTGGCAGAATTCCTTGACCAATGGTGTGCCACAGCGTTCAGTGGGGTGCCCATTGCTGTTTATCATCCATACTGATGATTTTGATAAAAAATGTATGTGATATGATTAGCAAGTTTGCTGGTATTAGTCTAAAGTATCTGGTATTGTAGATCGTGAAGACAGTTACCAAAGACTACCAATTGAGCAGGTAGGGAGAGGAATTTAATAGAGAAATATGAGGGGTTGCATTTTAGGAGATCTAACACGGGCAAGACCTGCACGGTACCAAAGGTCATGAGGATGTGTCAGGTTGGATTTGGGGCAGAGTGGGCAGTTTTGATCAGCGTGGGCAAGTTGGGCCAAAGCACTTGTTTCCTTGCTCCGTGATTCTAAAAAGCATGGATAGGGTAGATATTCATTTTTTTGACAATTTGATTATTTTTAAGATAAAGATTGATGAGGGCAGGACAGTAGCATTGTCTACATAGACTTTAGAATAGGCTTTGAGAACATCATCCTGCATAGTAGGCACCAAAAGATATTTTCTCTGCAGACCCAAGGAAGGTACTTGCCCAAAAATCCAAATATAAACAAAGCAAATGGAGTTAGAATCAGCTTTGTAATATTGCTAGATAATTGGGAAGTGGAAAACATAGGACTGAAATAAAGGCTTTGATCCTAAAGCAGCAAGTAACGTTCGCCAGGGATTTAAACTGCAGTCTGAGCAGTTCATTTCTCAATGTACAGGTGCCTAACCTTTTATCCGGTATTGTCAGGACTGGACACCTGCATTGTACAGAATCTTCTGGATTTCAGAATCATTTTGATTTCAGTTCCTTTTAGCAAATTCCTAGCCCCCGCCATTCATCAATCACTTCCCACCCCACCTCAAACCTAGGGCCAGAGCCAGACTATTTTGCGCCCTCGGCCAGGCTGAGCATGGTGGGAGAGGGTTCAACATGAACTGTACAGGAGACTCTCAGCCAACACATTGGTCAGGTGGATGTCGGAGGCAACAGGGAATCTTGGAACTCGGCCAAAAAGGCGATCACCGTTGGCTGCTTAGAGCCAGCAGCCAAGCGGGGCAGAAGGCCACATACGAAGTGCAGAGCTACAGGAGGAGTGGGCTGTCGGGCAATGGTGCCCGGCTTTTTGGAGCTGCATAAGTTTATCAGGCCGGCCCTCAGGCACACCCAGCAGTGCAGCACCATCTGTCACCCGCCCCCATCTAACTCCCAACACAGCAGCAGGGGTGCAGTGCTGCCACAGTGACGGCTCAATGTGGAAGCAATGGCCGTCTTCCTTATCCATAATTTCCCCCCCTCCCCCCCCCCCCCCCCCATGCAGCTGGAACTGCTCTGCCAGCACCAGAGCGGTTCCGGCTGCGTGGGGGATTATGGGTAAGGAAGACGGCCATTGTTCCCGCATTGACCCAGCTGACGCCTGCTTCTCTTCCACCAGGTGCTCGGGGCCAAGAGTCACCTTTCCACTGAAAATAAGAGAAGGTGCCCAATGGGGGTGGGCATGGGGATCATGGGGGCAGGGAGGTCTCCTTCTGAAAACGGAGAATTTATTACAGTAAATTAAAGTTACTTATGTGTAATATCGTCTACTGAAAAAGTGCTGGCTTTAGGAGGTTACAGTTTTCGGAATTCCAAAAAAAAGGTTAGGCACCTGTATTAAATAAAGGAATGAAGCATTATGTATCCAGGTCAATAGGGTACAGGAAGATACTACATGGCATAGATTATTTAAATGAATGGGAAAAAAGCCCATCAAGTTTAATGTAAGCATTCCACTTGAGACTAACAGCAAAATTTGTAGACGCAAAAAGGAATATTCCCCATTTAAAATAAAAGGCTGCAAACTGCAGTAACAACATTCTCCAGTCCTCGGTGCAAAATATGCAGCCACACAACCAGACATGACACACATACAAACAACACACATGCATAACAAGTATTTTATCTATATAAATATTTTTTTTCATACAGATGTGAGCAATTCCTTTGGTTGTTCAGCATTCTCACTGCCGTGTGAAGAAACTGTTCCTCAGCCTGGTGGCACTGTCTCTGATACTCCTGTATCTCTTTTGCAATGAGAGCAGTTGAACGATGCTGTGTACAGGGTGGAAGGGGTCTTCAATGATTTTGTGCGCCCTCTTCATACAATGATCCCAGTAGATCTCATTGATTGGGGGGGGTTGGAATGGGTGGGAGAGTACAATGATCCTTTCTGCCACTCTTATAGTCCTACAGATTGACCTCCAATCCATTTCTCTGCAGCAACCATACCACAGTGCGATGTAGTTAGCCAGGACACTCTTGATAGAGCTCCTATAGAAGATAGACATAATGGTGGCCAATAGCCTTGCCTGCTTCAGTCTTCTCAGGCAGTGCAGTCACTGATGCACCTTCCTGACAAATGAATATAATGCATAGTTCAAGAAAGCACTTTTTTAAAAACTAGCCAAGTGAATGTGGAGACATTTGTTTTCAGGAATAGACCCAGTTGTCATACCACCTGTAAATAAAATCTAAATTTTAAGAAAAAAGATAGTATTTCATAGAGAATGGTTGGCAGATGAACAAGGACAAAAAGGAGAATGACCAGATTGCTTTACCAAGAGCTTACACAGATTTGCTGAATGACTTTTGCACATTCATTGATTCTGGAAAAATACTATATCCTCTTAAGTCGACAAAAAATTTAAGACTGAAACTGATTTGTTGGAAAAGTATCAAACAAATGGAGCAATGGTGGATTAATGAAGTTGAAATGGTTTGCTATGAACAGAATGCCCAGATTCACAGGACTCTATTTAGTAAACATACACATTTGTTCTGCACATGCATTGCTTGCCTGTATGCACGTTATGTCTAATTGTGTGTTTTACAAGTATTGCACCGAAGAATATTGTTTCACCGGGTTATACTTGTGTAATTGGATGATAAATAAACTTGAACTCTTCCCCCCTCCCCATACAAGAGACCACAGAGAATAAAGAACCACATGCTGATTGCACAAGCAGGCTGCAGGATTGGTTGAAATTTAATGGATCCAAAACTATGAAGTCCACGTAGCCCCCTTAAAGCCTGTTCCACCATTCAATAAAATATGACTGATCTGATTGCAAACCTAATCCTGCATTAATGCCTACCCCTGGTAACCTCAAATCTCAATCTTAACTGTTGTAGAGAACTGATCCTCTTCATGCTTAGGTAAATCAACATTATTTACATTTACAAAGCCCACAATGCCTTTGACCAATTTTCATCTACAAAATAATAGAAATAAATTTAAAATGTGCATGATAGATGTGATGCTGAGTTTGCTTTATGTACTGTTTGGTGCTATTTGGATTGGTCACAAAATTATACAAGGCAGAAATGGGCCTTTTGCTCTCAACATCCTTACTGACCTTTTGCCCATCTACATTAATCCCATTTGCCTGCAAGATCCATATATAACCATATAACCATTTACATATATATTTCTATACTTTGCCTAGGTACCTGTCAAAGACAAATTTTATGATTGTATGACCTCCTCAGGCAGCAAGTTGCAAATATGATCCATTCTCTCCATAAAAACTTTTCCCCTTAAATCCCCTTTAAAACTCCTTCCTCTCATCTTATACCTATGCCCTCTTTTGTTTTTGCTACCCCCTTCATTGGAAGCAGATTCTGCCCTTTCCCTCATAATTTTATATTAATTTATAATATCACACCATCTTTGCCCCAAGGAAAACAAATCCATCCTATGCAATCTCTCCCAATTAAGTCCAATATAAAGTACTAAAATCCAGGCAAAATCTTCGCCAATCTCCTCTGTATCATCTCCAGTGCAACCATATCCTTCCTATAGTGCAGTGACCAGAAATGTACACAAAGTGAGGTTTAACAGGGGTTTTGAAAGATGCAACGTTAGGGCGGCACAGTTGTCATAGGGGTTAGCCTTTACAGCACCAGCGATCAGGACTGAACCTGGGTTCGAATCCTGCGCTTTCTGCAAGGAGTTTGTGTGCTCTCCTCATGTGGCTCCTGTTTCCTCTCACTCTTAAAAAAAATGTACTGGGGTGTAGATAAATTGAGTGTAAAATGGGCAGCACAGATTCATTGGGGCAAATTGGCCTGTTACAGTGCTGTATGTCTAATTTAAAATTAAAAATTAACACCCCACCTTTTACCTTCTGTATCCAGATCTAAGAAGGTAAACAAGCCCATATGCTGCCTTCACCACACTAATGACACAAACAAGTTAAAAGAAAAACTAAGTGTATAAACGTGAACATATATACCAATTCCTGATGCCCTCAATATTTTCCAGGAAAATATTATTCACTTTCTGATAAACAGGGATATCTGAAACAAATCAGAAATTTTCACTTATCCAAAATGTTTCAGAGCTGAAATGACCTCACAGGTTGAAAAAAATTCACAACATGAAATTAGAATGAGAATTGTCCTGGTTTCAGATAGCTCTCTCTTTCTATTTCTTCTTTACCTTACACTATTAACTTATCTCTCCAACACTCCCTCTCAAACTGCATGCCACTGTCTCTCAGCTGCAAGTGGTCAGAAGCATCCTTTGTCCTGGCATCAATAAGGAGATCAGCCTCCTGGGCAGGAGCAGGTCCTCAGGTTCAGTGGCATTCTCTCCCCTCCTATCCCATTCCTTCCCTGGCACACCAGAGCTCCTGACACTGAACCCGCCCCTTTGCCTACTACCGCACACTGGACTCTCCAGTGTGTGTGTGCAGTAGGCCTAGGGGAGGAACTCAGGCGTCAGAGTTCTGGTGACCAGAGAGACAGGAGCCTGCTGACTCACCAGTAAGTGTTCCACCGGCCCAGGAAGCTTCCCCAAGGATCAATAGCAGCAGTGGGGACGTGTCAGGGATCAGCGGCCGACAGTTGGGTGATCTCAATGATCAGCAACGGTGTTGCCACCAGAATTTTTTTTTTAAAGTGAGAATAAAACATTATTTTAATGGTTGAAAAGTCTTCCCTTGTTGTTTAAACATTGCTACAACTGATTTGGTGTTTCTACTGGGTTGTTTTTTTTTTTAAATGACCATTTATACAAAAAAGTGTTTATCCAACATAGGCCCGGCTCTTACTATGTCAGATAATCGGAGTTGTACTGTGCTATGTATCCTGCATTTTCAAAATTGAACATATTAACATGTCTGAACTATTTGCCATAACAATGTTATTTCATCACTAAGCAGCAATCAGTTACTACCTACAGAAGGTCAAAGGTGAGTCAAGTTGACTATCGTAAAAAGATAATCAACACCGCAGGAAGCCCAAAAACATCCTTTACAATTTCCTTCCTCACCAACAATCATCCAGGGAGGTGCTTGGAAACGGCCACCCCACCCCTGTACAAATGGCTGCTTGAAATCTTATTGCAATCAGTCTTCCCCCAAATTGTGCATATTTCTGGTCACTGGTCTCTTCTACCGCAGATGGCCCAACCTTTTCCACATTTGCCTTTCTTTTTAATATGTCTAACATAGGGCTTTTATCAACTCTCCTCCTGTTTACATTTCACTTCCAAATAGATTATTATATCCAGAGTTTAAAAAGCATTTTTCAATGGAAATGGTTAAAGCTTGACCCTCAAGTTTCAGTTGCAAGTTAATTTAGTTGGAAGACAAGGAATATTAGCCCATTATTTCACATCAGCGTTTAATGGGATTGTCAACTGCCCAGAAGTCTAAATAAGTCTAAATTTTACTACATTTAAAAATGCAAAAGAATTTAATAATTTTAAATTTTATGGCAGAAAACTCATAATTTGTGCAGGATTTTAGCTTCAGTAATATGAACCCAACACACTCATATAGCCTTTTCACACCGGCAGCGAAGGTGACCGTACTTGGACCCAGGTGAAATTCCCAGGAAAGCAGGACCTCCCAGGCCTTTCACACCGCAGTCCAAATATCCCTCCCCAGCAATTTGTTTGGGGGGGGGGGGAGAGCCCTTTCCCCAGCAATGATGAGTTACACACTCACAGGAGTGAGAGTAGTCTGCCTCTCCCCCCAGCCTTCCATTGCCCCCTCCCCCACTTCAGCAAGTCGTGACTGTGGCACAATGCGGGATCAATGGCTGACTGTGCTACCGATAATCCCTCATGCAGCTGGAACCACTCTGGGAAATGCAGCTGCATGGGGGATTATGGGTAACAAGGACTTTGAGCCGCTCACTGTTGTCAAGTGGTATGACACGTAAGCGCTGATCTCACAGCGCTTCTCCTGCTTGGTCATTTGCCTTTACACACTGCAGGGAGAGGGTGGTCTGGGAAAATTACTCGGGTCGACATTTTCACAATGCCAGTTCATGGGAGGAACCCCGGGAAAATTTCCAAGGAATTCCCATTTTACATGGCAGGGTGACAAGACCTAAAGATGGGTGTGGCAGTGTGAAGAGCTCGGACAGACATGTTTTGATTGAGCTCTCCGTGAAGAGTAATAGATGGTCAAAACTTTTTTAAATCAAGATTTTCTTCTTCAAAAATGGATAGAGATTGCACGAAGAAGCCAAGGCAGTTGAGAACAAAGACTAAAGAAGCTCCTATTCAACTGGAAACATCGGGTGAAAGTCCAAAAGGGAGCAGTGCAAAAATGGCGAGGGGGCGGCAGAACCAGGTAAAACAGGGAAGTCGGGTCAAGAATTGAGCATCAACCACCAATATCCATGCTAAATGTTGATTATAAGATACCAGCAAAAGCATTGGCTAATAGCTTTGGTCAATACCTGCCAAAACTGATACACATGGACCAAGCAGGATTTGTCAAAGGAAGACATTCCTCAAATAGTCTAGAAAGATAATTTAATATAATACACATGGCTAAATCTGAACAAAATGCAAGTATTACAGCCTCCTTGAGGCAGAAAAATCTTTCGAACATTTGGAATGAACCTTTTTATTTAAAACACTGGAAAAATATGGTATATGCAGAGCATTTATAAATTGGATAAAAACATTATACCATAAACCATAAGCTAAAATAATAACAAATAATCAGATGTTGGCGGTGTTCCCCTTGAGTAGGTCAAGTAAACAGGGATGCCTTGTCTCCAGCACTTTTTATTTTAGCGATTGAACCACTGGCAGAGATAATAAGAGGGGATCAGGATATAAAGGGCTTCAAAGTCGGGCAAGAAGAATGCAAAAATCAGTCTATTCGCCTATTATATGCTCTGAACGGGCTAAATCTTTGGAAAAACTACAAGTAACACTCGAAAAATTTGGAGGAATATCAGGCTACAAAATAAATATGGATAAAACTGACATAATGCCATTTACAAATTTTGAATATAAAAGATACCAAAGAGGAAGTAAATTTAAATTGAAGCCGGGTGGAATAAAATATCTTGGAATAGCAAATGACATTAACTTGCAAAATCTATACAAAGTAAATTATGTTCCTCTTCTTGGGAAGATAGAAGGAGACCTAAAGAAATGGAGAGACTTACTAATTACTTTGGTGGGAAGGGTTAACTGTGTCAAAATGAAGGTGATGCCAAGACTGCCAATACCTTTTTCCAATCGCTGCCTATTCCGTTACCTAAACACTTTTTTAAGCTACTAACTAAACAAACAGATTAGGCAGTTTCTATGGAATAATAAGGTACCAAGAATTGCACTGGAAAAACTGACATAGGACTGGGGCTGAGAAGACTTAGATTTTTAGATTTCAAAAAGTATGAGCTAGCTGCACAGGCTAGATTTCTCACAGCCTTCTTCACTGAAGACCACTGCCATCTTGGGTTCAAATGGGAATATACTCAATGCAGGAGGGGGAAGCAAAGGACTTTATCTATAAATGGAGTTTAAAAATCAGTAAAGAAAAAGACAGATAGCCCCATTCTAATACATATGATGTACTATGCTCTCCAGAGTGGAAGTGCCAAACCAGAGTTGCAGAGGTCAAGAGGAAGATGGGAGTCAGACTTGCGTGTGGTGATTTGAGAAAGAAGCTGGTCAGATTGGTGCAAGGACAGCCTGACATCCAGTATAAATGCAAGATATGCACTGGTTCAGTGTAATTTTTTTTTTTACACCATTATATATACACACACTATTATACCCCAAAAAAGTTACATAGATCAAAAACCAAAATTTCAGAGATGCATTTCAGATGTGGGACTAAGACAGGAACTTTTTTTTAAAATATGCATCATGTACATGAGGCCATTTTGGCAAGAAATCGCAGAAAAATTAACCAGGATATCAGGAGTGGCCTTCACGGGCGACCTGGAGCATTAGGCGATTTCATGGAAATAAGCAACAAATTGACCAAATATCAAATCTCATTTACAAAAATAGCATTAGTATCACGATCACTTGGAAGTCCAATTCCCCTCTACTTATAACCTGATGGACTGCAGAAATGACAGCTGTGTACCTATGGAAAAAAAAATCACATAACTTAAAGAATAAATATGACACTTTTGTAAAGGTCTGGCAGCCTACCTGGACCACATAGGGGCTCAGATACAGTTTAAAAAGGTTTATTTTATATATATATATAAAACTGTAGTTTCCCCAACTGTTGACAAAAGGCAAAGGAGGAAAAACCCAACACCCAACCCTAACCAACCATTTTTCCCCTGCAGCCGCTGCAACCGTGTCTGCCTGTCCCGCATCGGACTTGTCAGCCACAAACGAGCCTGCAGCTCACGTGGACTTTTACCCCCTCCATAAATCTTCGTCCGCGAAGCCAAGCCAAAGAAGAAGAAATGCATGCCCTGACAGTGAACGCATCTATATGTATGGAAAGGAAGGAGGGAGGGACTTTTTTTGTTTTTGTTTGTTGTGTTTGTGAGAAAAAAATTTAATACATTGCATATTTAAAATTTCACTATGTATAATTTTGATAAAAAAGAAAATATTCAAAAAAAGAATTGAGCATCATTCTGAAAAAAATGGAGAATTTGAGTAACCATTTCATGGGTGCTGAGACAGTGATGAGAGATATGACGGCCAAAATGACCAAAATAAAAGAGATTGTTGAAGAGAATCGGTCAAGCAGAGATGGAACTGAGGAAAACACAAGAAAAAAGCTAAAAAATGGGAGTCAGATAAACAAGGACCACATGAAAAAATGACCATACAGAGAACTTTAATCGACAGAATAACATCCAAATCATTGGACTGAAGGAAGGAATCGAGGGAAGAGACCCAATGAACTTTTTTTCAAAAATAGATCTTACAAATGTTGGGAGAAAACAAATTTGGAGAAAAATTGCATATCGGGAGAGGTCACTAAACACTTGGAACCAGAAGAGCCAGCAATCGGAGACCAAAACCAGTTCTGGTGAGACTTTTAGGTTACTGAAAACGGGAGACAATTCTGGGAGCAACATTACTCCAAGCAGAATAATGACCCGCCCAAGGTTGATCATGAAAAGGCATTATTTTTTCAAGTCTTTAGCCCGACATTGATTAAACAAAAAAGAATATGATGTGAAAAGACAATTACATGCTTAAAAACTTGAAATACTCAATGATATATCCTGCAACTTTGAGGGTCGAGTAGTGGAAGGAAGCCAGCAATTTTTCAAGACTAAGAACGAGGTGGAAGACTTTCTGCAATGTTTGTAAAAATGATTTCTGTTGCAGAGGGAGAAGATAGTGAAAATATTAATAATGGAACTAAGTAAAAGTTGTATTTTTTATTTTTGTTAAACTGTCTTGTATTTATTGTTTAAAAGTGCATAGAAAAGTTCATGGCGAGCTAAGAGAAAAAATCTGGGAAAAGTGGTAGCAGGATGGAGACTCCGGTCTAAGGGGGAGAATGGCACCTGGAAGAAGAAAAATGGTGCTAAAGGCAGAGGTTCTTCTTCCTCTTCAAGAGATTCTGCAGGCTTTAAGGGCTCTATGCATACATCACTGTCAAGACAGAGACATTGTGCATTATTCTCAAAGGGGAAGGATCACTTGTGGCACGTCCTAAAATAAGACACACTCAAGGAGTGCAGTTGACACTGATTTTAATGAACTGGCTGCTCTCTTTTATATGGTCAGGCAGACCTTCACTGCCATGTGACCGATGGGTGTAAACCATGCCCCTTCAGGTTCTGATTAGTTGGATCATTGTCGACTGGTGTGGTTTGTGCCACCCTGGGCACCGACTGACCCTTTTGCGATCTGTTGCCGGCGATTGGCTGGCACAGCCCATTTTGCAGCAGGATATGGGAACAGACTGCTGACGCCTCGTGCATCCCGCTCGATTGCGACGGCCACGGGCCGCTACACATTATAATCTAAAGAGTCAAAGCGATTTTACTGTTAAAAAATATTGTTTTAAAGAAGAACATGGATAGAACATTAAAATTTATTAGTGTTAATGGAATTAATGGGATGGTGAAAAGAAAATGGGTCTTAACACAACTTAAAAAAATAATTAAAGGCAGATATAGTCTTTTAACAAGAAACACATCTTACCAAATTGGAACATGCAAAATTAAAAAGATGTTGAATGGGGCATGTAATGTAGTCTTCATTTGGATCAAAAGCAAGAGGGGTAACGATTTTAATAAAAATATACCAATAATAATAGAAGAGACATTAACCGATCAAGCAGGAAGATTTGTAATGGCACATTATAAAATTTATGCAGTATCATGGACATTTATGAATATTTATGCCACAAATTATGACTATGAAGTCTTTATGAAGGATATCTTTTTTTTTAAAACTGCAGGAGGAAGGCAAAATATATTGATTGGAGGAGATTTCAATTTCTGTTTAGATCCAATATTGGACAAAACAGTGAGAACAGTAACAAGGGTGAGAGCTGCAAAAACACCACCATCATTCAGGAACAATTTAAATCTAATTAAATATATAAAGGTGGCTCAACGCTTTAGAAAGAGACTATTTGTTCTACTCAAGGGTATACGATTCATATACAAGGATTGGCTTATTTTTAATGTCTGCCCAGTTACAGAGTGATAAAAATAGAGTATTTGGCAAGGCTTTTATCACTCCACTCGCCATTAACAATCACGATAATGGAAAGGCAAGAGTATGTACAGATAGCGCCTTAATGTTACTTTATTAAAAAGGAAGGATTTTTGTGAAATTAAGAAACAAAAATATTTTGTGAAAACAATCTTCCCTCCACTGACAACAGTTTTCTAATATGAGATATGCTTAAATCTTATTTGAGAGGACAAATTCTTTCTTACTCTAAAAATCTTGAGGGAATATCCAAGAGAATTAGAAGGCCTAGAGAAGGATAAGAACATTGGAAAGTCATCAGATATCATGAAAACAAATATAGACTATTAGAGAACAAAAAGTTACAATATAATACACTACAAGCATATAGAAGGTAAAAAAAAGATATTAAAAACTAAAAAAAATTATGAACCAGGAGAACAGGCACATAAAGTGCTATCTTCACAGATTAATGCAGAGGAGTCATCTGGAATGATAAATGCAATAGAAATAGAAGCTGATACTATAACATGCAATCAAAAAAATAATATGTTTAGACAATACTATACAAAACTATACAAATCAGAATTAGGAGATGAAAGCTAGATGAGAGAATTTTTAACAAATGTTGAACTTCCTAAACTAGAAGAGAAAGAGGTGATTTAGATGCTCCTTTTACAAGGGAAGAAATAGAGAAAGCTCTGGGTTTTTTGCAAGCCAATAAGTTCCTGGGGGGAGACAGGTTCTCTCCTGAGTTCTGTAGACAATTTAAAGATTTGTTGATGCCCCTTTTGATGGATGTTTTAGTCCGGGCAGTGGAGACCCAAACCCTCCTGGAAAATTTTCAATTCTATAATTACAGTGCTACCAAAGAAAGGTAGAGATCCATTAAAAACCTCATCATATAGACCAATATCACTTCTGAATGCAGACTATAAAATTCTAGCAAAGGCCTGGCAACAGACTGGGTGAGTATTTACCAAAATTAATACTTCCAGATCAGGTGGGATTTGTTAAAGGAAGTCACTCTTCAAATAGCCTAGGAAGATTATTCAATATAATACACATGGCAAAACCAAGGTTAAATCCAAACATAACTATTTCTCTAGATGGAGAAAAGAAATTTGATCAGTTCGAATGGTCTTTCCTATTTAAAATGTTGAAACAATTTGGTATATGGAGGGAGCAGGGAATATATAAATTAGATAAAAACACTATTCGTAAGCCACAAACTAAAATTATAACTAATAATCAAATATCACAGTAGATTGAGTAGACAGGAGTGTTTCCTATCACCAGGATTATTCATCCTAGCTATTGAACCTGTGGCAGAGATTATAAGAAGGGATCTGGATATTAAGGGCTTCAAAGTTGGACAAGAAGAGCATAAAATTAGTTTATTTGCTGATGATGTGCTACTATACGTCTGACCCAGCTGAATCACTGATAAGATCACAAACATTATTAGAAAAATATGGAAGAATATCAGGATATGAATAACTATGGATAAAAGTGAGATAATGCCATTGCAGAATGCTGATTATGAAAGATATAAAAAAGTAGGTTAAAATGGAAGAAAGGTAGAATTAAATATTTAGGAATAATGAAAGATAAATTTTATAATTTAAGTAAGTTTAATTATATCCCTCTACTTGAAAAAATAGAAAAGATCTACAGGAATGTAAATATCTGCCAATTAGTGGGAAGAGTAAATTGAATAAAAATGAAGGCAATGCCAGAATCTTTTTCAATAGTACTAACTAAAAACTTCCTTACATTATATGATTGTATAAGACAATTTCTACTGTAAGGAATAACAAAGTACCAAGAATTGCACTGGAAAAGTTAAGATGGGACTATAAATTGGGAGGACTTAGACTTCTGGATTTTAAGTAGTATTATCAGGACAAGCAAGATTTCTATCATCTTTCTTTGATGATAGTCCTCTCTCGTGGATTTGAATGGGACCAAATTCAATAAAAGAAGAGACAATTAAGGACTTCATTTATAAGTGGAATGTTAAGTCAATTAACAAAAAAAAAGGATAATACATATGATTAGAATATAGAAAGAAATAAATGAATGTATCAGGGAAAAAAGCAGGTATATCACTGAGGACACCATTATGTAAAAAGATACTACTGCCTATGAATCTGTGTAACAAAATATTGAATTCATGGTATGACAAAGGAATATGATATGCTGATGGTTATTATATGAAGGATCTCATGTCTTTTGAACAATTAAGAAATAAGCATGGAGTAGCAAATAGGACATTCTTTTGCTTTTTCCAATTAAGACCATTCTTAAGAGAAAGATGGGCACCGAACTTGGACCCACCTGAAATTAATGAGATGGAATGAATGATTTGGCTGGGGAAACACACCTAAATTTATAACTAAGATGTACTTTGCTCTCCAAAATGAAAGTGCAAAACCAGGTTAACAGAGATCCAGAGAGAGATGGGAGTCAGATTTAGGAGTTGCAATAATGGAAAGATAGTGGATAGCATGATGTCAATTATAAATGCAAAATACGGATTAGTACAATATAATTTTCTACACCAATTATACCTCACACCACAGAAACTACATACATCAAAATCAAAAATATCAGAGATGTATTTTAGATGTGGAACAGAAATAGGAACGTTTGTATATATTACATGGTCGTGTGTGAAAACTTTCTGGCAGGATATTACGGAAAACTAACAAGGATTACAGAAGTGGTCTGCGGAGATAACCTGGAGCTTTATCTCTTGAGCAACTTTATTGAAATAAGTAATAAAATAATTAAATTCCATTTGTTAAAATAGCTTTAGCTTTGGCTAAGAAATGTATTGCAATTACTTGGAAATCTGACTCCCCTCTACAAATAGCACGATGGAAGACAGATGAACAGTTGTATACCTATGGAGAAAAATCACATATAATCTAAAGAAAAATATGACGTATTTTTAAAAATATTGCAACCATATATGATTATATAGGGGCCCAAATATAATTTTTAAAATTATAAAGATAGTTAAAGAAAAATAAATAACAATAGGGGCTATTATTATAAAAATTAGGACTTTTTTAAAATCCAACTGTAAGCCCTGACAGTATACTGTAAAGGGGGTTGGGGGGGGAAGAAAGAGGTGGTGTGTTTGTTTTGTAAGAAAAAGTTTTGTGCTTTATATAAAAATATGTATAATATATTAAAAAATTGAAATTTTTGAAATGTATATTTATGAAAAAAATAACATACTCAAAAAAAGGCCTATAGATTATTACAGGAACCAGGAATGGTCTTTTTTTTAAAAATCTTAACATGTACAAAACTATGTGACTACCAAGATTTCCAATTTCATTCCCAGACAGAAAACAAAAACTGAAAGTGAAAGCAGTAGTAGTCTACAAAATCTCAGCTTGTTTTAGACTATCAAATTTGGAAACGTTAAATTTAGTTCCTTCATCCGATACCCTTTTTATACTAAAAACCCATGTTATTGGCATATACACACCTGTCCTTTTCCACAGAAAGCCAGCTTCCCAAAGCAAAATATGTGGGACAGGTAGCATAGCAGCAGAGGCGTCTAGTGTTACGTAAAACATACACGCCAGGCAGTGATATTTTTCGCAGTACTCCATTATTAAATCTCAAATTCTTAAGATGCATAAAGATACATTTAATTATAATGAAATTGGATAATGCCTAATACCATTCAGGGCCAGCTTCTGAAAGTGCCGTAACTTAGTTCGTGGTTTTTTTTAAAAAGCGCAGATCCAAATATATTTCCATGACTATCTTCCAAAACTCTGAATCTCTCTCTGTCAATACTGCTTCTCTTGAATTGCTAAGTATATCAAGGAGTTTGTTACCAAGGCCGGATTCAAGCCAAAGGTCACAAAAAAAGGCTAAACTGTCGCCAGACCCCCCCCCCCCCCCTCCCACATCATGAAGTTTCAGATGTTACTGCTCCACCTCCTCTCCCCTTGCTCAACTTGAAGCTCCGCAAGTCTGGCTAAGTAACCAATTGGTCAGATATAGGGGAGAGTCAAATTACGAACTCTACACCGTCCACCATGTGGCCCACAAATTTGTAATCAAGGTGAGAACTATTACCCGGGTTCCACTGAAGAGCCTTTATTTCCAACTGGCACCAAAAAAGATGTCTGCAAAATGAGTCACAACAAAGTTTATTGCTGGGCAATAGGTAACACAGCAAATGCTTAATCAATTTGTCTCAGTCACATCTCCGCCTGCCACGTCTCTGCCTGCCACCTCTACCCCAGTCACGTCACATTCAGCTGCCCATCAAGCCTATACCAATACTGAGATTCTGTCAGTCTGTGACCATCTGCTCTTGCATCTCTTCAACCTCTCCTATCTGAACTTCTACTGCCTGGTCTTTGTTGCCATATCTACTCACTCAAAGTAAATGAAGGGAGCCTGGGGATGGAGGAGGGTGGAAAGTGGGGGGGGTTATAGAAAAGGGAGCTGAGGGAAAGAGAAGGAAGCAGGAAGTTGGGGTGGGATGAAAGCGAAGCGGGTTGGGAATTGGAAGGGTGTTGGGTCGGGTGGGGGGAAACAGGTGGGTGGGAGAGGCAGGAGAGAGGAAGGTGGGTAGAAGGGAGAGCCGGGATGGGGGGAGAGATGGATGGAAGGGAAGATGTGGGTGGAAAGGAGAGCTGAGAAGGGGATGAAGTGAGTGGAAGAGAGAGGTGGGGATGGGGGTGGGAGGGAGCTGGGAGAGTGGTGGAAGGGAGAGCCAGGGATTTGCAGATCAAGTTTTTGCATTCCCTGTCAGATACATTTTCGCGTGCTCTTTCCATCGGATTTATAACAAGCTTTGAAATCGGGGACCAATTCTCCTTTCTTTTGCAGACAGCAGGTCTCTTCCTTATAAGCGCTATGTATATCACTTTAAAGATCAATCAACTTCTCTTGAATTTGTGTCAACATAGGTGGTTTATTCCTAAAAATTGACCTAATATTTACGTCGCACACATAAGATGCCATCACATGTGGACCTGGCAGTATGGCTCGCCACACTTCGCCTCTGACACTACCTTGCTTGGCAGATAAAGGCCAGGTGAGAAACGACCCTTCAATCCACCTTCAACGCGTTTACACAGGTAGGTGAAGCGTTCAAAAGGCAGATTATACCAAGCTTGAATCCTTGGTGTAAAAAGGGTACAAGTCACTGTAGTTCACACATCCACTGGATTTCGCTCACCTATTTCACCAATTACATTCTCAAAATTCTCCAGGTAGCTGGAGAAACATGATCTTCCTTACAAAAATCCATGATTTGTCTAATCAAATCTAATCTGATATTTTCCAAGTGTCCAGTTATCACTTTCTTTATAACAGACTCCAATATTTTATTTCCTGCTATGTTAACCAGTTAGCAGTTTCCTGTTTTCCCTCTCCTGGTGGGTTTCTGTTTTCCATTCTTCATTCCAAAGTTCTTTAATAGTTAACCATTGAAGATTTACTGGCAGTCCTTTTAATTTACCTTTCCAATCTACCATTGCCAACTCACATTTTTATGCTTTCCTGAATTTCTTCATTCACATTTGAGACCTTAATTTCAGAATGAACTAAACTACTTTCCATTATAAGCCACCAATTAAGCGCTAAATAAATTCATGTTCCACACCATTACTGATAATCTAATTTGCCTAGTCTATATTTAGATTGTCCCTCAGGATAATTGTATGACACAAATAACATGCTTTTGCAAAGTTCTGATCTAGAGCTGTTTCCTGCATCACCATTCCTGACTGGGAGCCCATACACAACCCCTCACCAATGTTTTCTGCTCTGCCCAAACTTTGATTTTCAGACTTTAGGTCATTGCTCTCTGGTGTTGTTGGTCCATGGTGTAAAATCAGGGCGACCCATTCTTTTCCATTTAGCCTGTCACTTTTAAAAGGTGGTTATCTTGGCAAATTTCTAATCACTCTTACATGTGCCATGCATTCAGAAAAGGAACCTTCAGTTTTTATCTTTTTACTTATTGTTCCCCATCCTGACTCTAACAAGTTACGCTCTCACAATTGCGTCCTGTATCCCTCCATGTTATCAATGATCCGTTGGTGAACCAGGACAAACATCCTAGTCCTTCCCTCTAACTTTAGTAATTATCTCTCACTACATCCATTCCAAGCAACCCCCCCCCCCCCCACACTCCATCCAATGTTTACTTTTCTTCTAGTCCATTATTTGATTAACAAGGATGCTAGTCTCAGCCCCATGGAGTGCTTCCCAACAGAACATTTCTCTTCCCCCCTCCTCCATTACTGATGCCAGTACCACGTGAATTCAAACCCCCTTTCTCCCTCACCAAGCAATAACCCATGCATTCAGCTCCCTAGCCTCCTCTGAAGAACCAGTAGGAATTGGGAGGGGCTTCACAAGTTAAGGAAGATATTTTGACTAAGCTGGGAAGCTTGTGGAAAAAATCCCATTTTGAAGAAGGGTTGTGAGTTCTTAGTTCATTCAGCCTGGTCAAAGTCCTTGTGGTCCATACAAGAGGAGATGGCTGGCTGTATAATGTTTCACTTGAAATAAGGGAAACGGAAAAGAAACTCTGTGGTGACCTGAAAGAAATAGATTATCATCTGGAAAACCCTGATGGTGTAAGTTTCTTTGGCAAATCACTGAAGAGGCTGAATGGAAGGAATCAGTTGTGGGTGTCCAACAAGCAACAAATCTCTCTGTCAAGCAACAAGAACCTTACTGAGCAGTAACCATTTACCTTTTAAGTTCAATTCTGTGCACAGTATAAGAACTGCCTGATACCAATGAACTCTGAGGAGTAAGAAGTGAGATTGGACTGTAAATTAAATTTTTCTGAACTTACACACACATTACATACACGTGCACTTAGAATTAGAAGGACATTAAGTTAAGTTAATAGTAATAAGTTAAAGTTTGATCTTGCTTTCATGTTTAAAGATAATTAAAAGCAAGTAACTATTTGTCTTGGTGAATTTCTATTGCTGCTGGGTTTTGGGGTCCTCTGGGCCCATAACATTGGAAGGAAGATTTTAGATAGAACAGTTAATGACATTTGGGCCTAGGATACTTACCCAAGGAAAGCTTCCAAGGGTTTCCCATAATGATCATTCACTTGTTTTATTGGACTCCTTCATACCAGTCAATAAAATGCAAATGCCATGTCAAGTGTTATTGTCATATCCAGAGATCTTCAGTTGCTTCTTGTCGAGAACTGATAATCCCTTGAGGTTGTTGTAGTAAATTCAAGAGGGAAGTCAGGAGGATTAAAATAGGACACGAGATACCTCCTACAGAGAAGGTAAAGGAAAATCCTGAGATTCTATTGGTACATTAAGAATAAAGGGAAAGACCAAGTCCCCTTAAGAATCAGCATGGTTGTCCAATTCTGCAGCTGCAGGAAATGGGCAAGGTCTTAAATAAATATGTATTTACAGAAGAGATGGTTATGGAAACTAAGAAAGTGTTTGCATGAGTGATCCTTAAACTATATTCAACAACAAGAGGTGCCAACAGTCTTAAAACACATTAAGCACAACTCCTCAGAGCCTAACGTATCCTCGGGCATTGTGGAAAAGCCATGGAAGAAATTGTGGAGGCCCTGGAAGAGATGATTGAATCATCGTTAGCCATAAGTGATGCTACTGAAAACTGGAGGGTGGCTATTGTTTTACTTTGAAAACAGGCTGCAAGGACATGGCTGGGGTTTTTCTCCCTGGAGCATAGGACTGTGTGGTGACCTTTTTGGAGGTATATCATGAGGGGCAGAGATTTGCTAAATAATCATTCTTTTTCTCAAGGAAGGGGAATAAAAAACTGACACTCATGGATTTAAGATGAAGAGCACTGAGGGAAACTAGTTTCCAAAGCAATCCATTGAGCCACGTACGATTGCAATGCTTAAAAGAAACTTAAACAAGTTCATGGGTAGGAATTTTTTTTAATATATAAAAGAGTTTGCAGACCAAACACAGGCAAATGGAACGAGCTTACGTAGACTTGGTCAGCATAAGCAAGTTGAGCTGCAGGGTTGTTTCAGTTCTGTAAAATTCCACAACTCTACTCTTGAATACTAATAGCTTAATCAAATCACAGAAGCAAATCTACAACCGTAGGCAAATACACAACTAAAAAACATGTAGAATCGTGTAATTTGGATGAGGAACTGCTTAATGGCTGGATCTACACCTCTATAAAAGACAGAAGACAAAAACTGTAGCAAGGGAGAATTATTTGGCCATTACACTGATGCAAACAGCTACATACAGTACTATTTTAAACATAGCCAGTTCTCTCCATTTCTTTCTTTTATTTCACAAGATTTACTCATGATTCACTAAGAAAAGCTTTCATCTCCAAGATCTGAAATACAAATACCAAATCTGCAGTATGAACTCAATTCCTCAGAATTGAGCTTGAATTATTGATGGAGGACCTTATGGCGCATAACAGTACCAACCCCCAGACTTACTTCACATGTCCAGAGTTGCTAAGAACTTTCGAGTCTGGAACTGAAAAACACTTAATATAAAACAAGATACAACCAAAAAGTATTTTATAGATTCATGCAAGGACTTTTTTTTTAAAATCCATAAATTAGCAAACTAAACACCAAACTATGTAACAGGATGCCTGGAATGACATCGCATAATAAGCACAAAAAGGTCCCCAGTGCCCTGACACAGCATAACACATACAAACAGGAAGCAGGCTCAAGAAGGGAGGCACAAGAATAGCAACAGGAAACAGGCCCCCAACTATGAATATCAATGCACAAGATACACCCAGCTCAAAAGGCTGAATAGCAAAACTAAAACACAAAATATAAATATGAACCATAAAGCACCGAAAACTACCCAATGTAAAATTTGGTTCACATATTCTGCTTAGACAGGCAATGGCTAGATTCATGATGGATTCCCAGGACTGGGGAATTCTCCATTACAAAATCGCTTTTTTATTTATTCATTTTCTTGGTTTAAAAAAAAAGCACAAAACTTGCCAAAGTGCAGGAAAATGTACAAACCAACCGGATGTGCACCCAATAACCTAGCCTCTTTGAAGTGCATAACTCCTCATGTAGGTAACTTAGCATTACCAATAAATGTCACCTTGTGCTATACAGTAGCACCACTATGGGGCTCAAATAAAAACTGAAGTTAACATTAACATTTAAATAGATATACTTTTGTGAAACCTATCAGATATATATCTATGAAAACTACATCCCAACTAACTGCAAATCCATGTCAGGAAAGTTTTCAGTTTATTTAAGACCTTGCCAGACATCTACCAAGCAAAATTTATTTACCTCTGATGGAAACATCTTTATTAACGGGTCCAGCATTTCCCAACCCAGTAACTTTGCCTCTTTGAAGTACTCAACTCAAGAATGTGACTGAAAGGATGGCAAATCAAAGTACTAGTATACCTTTACCAAAATGTGATGGGAACACAGTACATTTAAAATACACAAAACTTTCTCAGATTTTTCTCACTTCCCCAATCCTTTTAGGTTAGAAAACTGGTCAGGCTGGGAAAGAACAAACCTTTCAAGAGCAGTAAAAGGATCAATTTTCATTGGATAGACTGGACTATGATACAGGAAAGGAATATTGGCCTAGCAACAAGCTAAGAAATACAAATACTGTCCAGAAAAAGAATAATCTCATACACAGAATCAAAAGACTAAATGGTGGTAACCTACAAGTCAAAATGTATTGAGTAAATAAGTCAGACTATCCCAAAGATTCTCTGCATCCCAGTTCCCATTGTCAAGAGCAGAGATTGGAAGGCATTATGGACAGCTCCAGCATTATGTATTACATTTATAGCTGTCAAATATATCACTCTGCAACATAAACCAAGGGGAGTAGAGAATAGTGACATCCAGTACCTTTCGAAGAGAATACTATACATTTCAGCACCACTGACAAACTAAATTAAGTCTGAATTTGTTCTTGGAGAATTATTTATTAAATAACAAACAAGGCAAATGGACTGACATGCACACAGCCTCCATCGGTTTAAATGAGCTATATTAACCCATTCTATCCTCCTCCTACAGCTGTCCTATTAACCAGCTGGACAGAAGCATCCTCAATTAGTCATATCCATATTAGGAGAAATGGTTTTTTTAAGACCCAGTCTCAAATCACCACCAAAGTTCACCAAACCCACCACAAAATCCAGTCAATTATGGTTTTTAGACTGCAAGCATGTAACAGCGCAATCAAGTAATTTTGCCGCTACACGGCCAGTCTAAAAAGGAATGTGCAGGAATTTTTGAGTCAATTCCTGCACTGTGATTTATCTTGCAGGACCCCTTTTTGGAGAAAGCCTGCAGTGTAAATCGTACTGGAAAAATTTATCGACAGTCATCCAACCATGTCCAACCACTGGGACTGTTGCACTCAGGTACTTGCAGTCTAAAAGGGCACCCAATGTGAATGACCACACAGGCAGTAATTATGTTAATTTTTTTTTTACACTATTTTCCCAACATTGCAATCTAAATACCATAATTTACTCATTTCATCTAGATCACTTGACATCATCTGAAAATCTAATTGAGATCAAATCAATTAATTTCCCAACTTCAGCATCCTATCTCTCAACCATCTCTCCCAATCCTGTTCTTGTTAGGATTTCTATAACATCCATATCAGCAGTAACGTTCTCCAATTACACCACCTTTTGCTTTCATCAATGACTGGTGTGAAATATGTATGTTTGCAGCTTTGCCATCTTATTGGAACCCAAGATTCTGATTCCAAAACTTCTCCTTCAATATAAGTGCCCATTTGCACCTTCATAATAGACCATCTCACCCTCTCCTCAAATCCCCATTCACTTTATACCGACTGGTAACTCCCACTAAAACCCTTCAATTTTGGATCAGATCTACTCTTACCTGACGAAGTGGTGGAAAATTTTCACCTTAAGCTCCACAATGCTCATTAGCCCAGTCAAAACTATAAGCCTCACTCAATTAACTTGAAATCTGGGCACCCAGGCCTGGACAGAATACAATGAAAACCAAATCTGAAAGTTACATCATCCCTGACTGATAAAAAATAATATGACCTTTCCACTTTTAAAGATGTGATTGCTGGAACAGGTAATCTCTTTATTCCAACTTAACATTTTCCCATTTTATACAGGTATTGCATTTGATCTTCCAAAACTCTGATCAAGCCATAATATACAATAGACCACTGAGCCAAATCCCTATAACCACTAGATTTAAACTTCACAACATGCCAACACCAGAAGAATGGCATATTACAAACATTTCAATTATGTATTTTTAAAATCATGATTTTGAAGGAGAAAAAAGTAGCATCATACTTCTGCTTCTCAAAAAAAAGCTGATTTTTTAAAAATTCCAACTATGACTGACTGAATCAGCTGGCCGCTACTGAATGTCCCTAGAGGTACAAGACAAGGAGTTGAAGGACACTCACCGGCAGGCTAGATGGACGCCCCTGCTGCATGAGGGTCAGCTCCTCTTGGCTGGGTTTGTTGGAAGTCAACCCTTGTGGAGCTTGAGTGGCAAATGCTTCCTGAGACAAATCCTGCTGCAGTACAAAGGCAAAAAAAAATTGTAAATGCAAGTATTTTATTGGATAAATGGAAATGCAATCAAGCTCTCTAATGGCCAGAACTGCCACAACTTGATCTAACTAATTAATCACCCCACTGTTGGGGATAAAGATGTGCTTCGATGCTTTTTCAGCTAATAGCCATATTGGCAGTTTGTAACAAACCTCTTAATTTTCAGGTTATTTTGATGCCTTAGTATGAAGCTCACCCAGACCCTGAACTGCATGGCTAAATAATAGCAGCAGGGGATTGTTTATAATTAATCTCTGTGCGTGGTAGGATCCCAAAATTGACATCATGCACTTTTTGCTCAATTGAGACAAGCCTCCAGACAAATATTCTGCTAATACTCCTAGTTCAAGCAAGAACGCGAAGGAAGATGAATGGTGGAATTGTACCCCAGTAACTCAAACCAGGAAGCAGAAAAATCACAAAACAGCATGCATGAGCATTTCTACCTTTTGCAGGTACAGGTTGGTTTGCACCTGAAACATTGCTCCATACCTTTTGTCTCTTCCACTAAACACATCTCAATGTAACTACTGCTGGAGTTAAACAGGTATTTGATTAGACTCCAGTAATTAAATGCTTTATAGGACTGTCAATTTCCTAACTAGGAAATAAAAAGGACACTGATATCATCACCGAGTCCATAACAAAACCAAGTTGATAGAGCTGCAAACCCACATCGATGCATCTTCTGGACTCATAGATTAGAAGTAAATGGTAATACAGCATCAGCTGAGCTTGATGGGAAATATAATGCCTTTACTTTTAAGGTTCACTCAAAATATACCTGCTGTAGTGGGAACCGTTGTTGTTGAGGGTACGAAGGCTGTTGCTGGTTGTAGTACGGTGTCTGGCCCTGTTGACAGTAACTGCCTGCACTCTGCTGGCTGTAAGGAGGCACCTGCTCAGAGACAATGTGCACAACAGTGATCCCCAAAGTTCACAGACAATGTAAAGCTTGCATTCCAAAAATCTCCTGAAATCCAAATTAATTTTAATTCCAAGAACTGAAGTACTGCATAGCATTGGAAACATTTTCCTTTAGAGTCTAAACAAAATGTACACACAAGAGTAAAAACGTGTATGTAATTTTTTTTTTCTTGTGGCTCTCAAACATTTGAAGTTTATTGTACATGGCTCATGTTAAGTTTGGCCACCCAATTTAGACAGTGATGCTCTGATCAGAGTATGGATGACGCAGAGAATAAAGGACAGAACATGCGCGTCTACAAACTGCATGCATTGGAACAACCAGGATTTGAATTTCCTAATCACAGTCCATTCAGTAGACATCAATGTTACCAAACAATATTACTAAGGACAGGACAAACATTACTTTGAATTGTGAACATTTAATTTTAAGATCTTGTAGACATTTTGCTAAAAATACAACTTCAGGAAAGTAGAAACATGGTAGCCACTATAGACACAACCTGATGTCCTTGCATTTGGCACTCTTCACTCGTCTTTCTTTGCCCGACTACCTAATTGATGAAATACATTTGTGCAGAATTTTTTTTAGTTTTGTTTATACCGTATTAAATGTGTGCAGTGTAGATTTTCTTACATGTAGAATATATGGTCCAGTCATTAAAACATTTATATATCTTTATATAGTGAACAGTCAAAGAGCAAACTGGTTCCAAATAGTGGTAGAAAATTAATGTTATTAACATAGGTCTTGAATGAACCATTAAAGTGAAAAGATTACAATGCAATGAAATTCAGGAACTAACATTCACAACAGCATTTAATGCTGTTTCTAAACAAACATTTAGAGCAAGCTGAACATAGCTGCACCTTGCATCAAATCCTAAAGTTTCCCGAAAGACACCAATAAACCCTCAGCATAATTGGTGACTGGCTGATTAACTTTGTTTTTCCACAAGTACTCCTTCAGTCTCTGATATATTTTAGATGCACATTCAGTCTCAATAGCTTCACCTATGCTAGGTCAAGACTGAATGTTGATTATATTGCCCAAGAGCTTTTTATTAGAATCACAACATTTACTGAATACAGCCACAAAGTCCACGTTGACTTCTTGCATAACAGGAAACCATTTAAAAAATCCACCTTCCTGCTCGTCTTGAGCTTTGGGTCTTTCTCTGCCTTAATTCTCTCAAAATTTGTAATGCTTTTCCTTAACATTACCTGTGCAAAATCATTCTGAAGTTCACCTTGAACAAGAATTTTTCCTGATAGCTCTCAATCCCTTTCTCCAGTATTTTCCTCTTCAGTCCAATAAAAAAAGGCAAGTTTGTAAACTTCTACTAAATGACCTTCTTGGGGTATCAACTGCCTTTTGCTTTTCATGAATGTTGCATGACCTGCTGAGTTTCTCCAACACTTTTCTATATTGCACTAGACACCAGCACCCGTTAAATTCTTATTCTTTCCAGCTTTGTAAACTTCCAAAGTTGTAAAGTTCAAAAATCCATGGCTCCTCATTTTGTCATGGCTTCATTACTGCACAATGGATAGAGAAAGGGGAGAAATGAACTTGAAGGAAATTGCGTAGTTTTGCTTTAGACAAGAAGCCTTATAACGGGGAATTTCGTTTGATCTCTCAATGTGATGGTAGGCTACAAAGATCAAGTATTATCAACATAAACAAATTTTATTGAAATTCCAATCATTCCTCACCTGTTGTGGGTACTGCAGCGCACCTCCCATGGTGCCTTGGGTCCGGCCCTGCACACCCACGGGATAGCGCTGAGGCGCTGGAGGTCCATACGGTTGTCCTGGGTAAGGTCCACTTTGTTGCGGAGGTGCCTGCTGTGCATATGGATTATTGCTGCCGCCGTAAGGCTGAGGTCTCTTCATCCCCATCTGGTCCATAGGGCTCGTTGGCTGAAAAAAAAATTAACCAATTATTATTTTGTGGCTGCAGATAAGTAATCACTCAATTGTATCAGCTGTAGTTGTCTGTACAATTCATAAGCATTCATTGGTTTCTCAAAAGTATAAAATAAATGAGAAAATTAGCTAATACAAGCAAGGAAACAAGTTGAACGGGAAATTATCTTCTTCCCTCTGAAAGCACACAATTCCTCACTGAATGGATTACCAACCAGTGGGTTCACTATTAAAGCAGATACTTTTTTTAAATCTACACTGACATTCTTAATCAGACCCATCTCCTGTGAATATTGTACAATAATATGCATCACATTAAAAGAGAAATCTTGAACTATTGAGGATAAAGTGATACAGAGCATAAATTTCTTACAAGAATACTATTAGCTTTCCGGTAGAGCCAAGAAGGTAACCCATAGTTGAGAAGCTGATTAGAAACATGCAGAAGGAGTACAAATTGCAGCCCCAAGAGAACAGGATCAGGTCACATTGAACCACATGTTAAAGCAACTAGGTTCAACCATCACCAGCTCATATTACGGGTTATACTTCAGACAGAAGCCGAAGCATAAAGGCAAGATGCCAAGAAGTTCACAAAGAGAATCAAAGCAGAAAGATTGGAACTACTACACAATCTTTAGCACAGTGAGGGAGTCAAGGAATCCTAGTAAGCCCAATTAAAACTCAAACACCTTTCTTTCTTTGGCTTGGCTTCGCGGACGAAGATTTATGGAGGGGGTAAAATGTCCACGTCAGCTGCAGGCTCGTTTGTGGCTGACAAGTCCAATGCGGGACAGGCAGACGCGGTTGCAACGGTTGCAGGGGAAAATTGGTGGGTTGGGGTTGGGTGTTGGGTTTTACCTCCTTTGTCTTTTGTCAGTGAGGTGGGCTCTGCAGTCTTCTTCAAAGGAGGTTGCTGCCCGCCGAACTGTGAGGCGCCAAGATGCATGGTTTGAGGCGATATCAGCCCACTGGCGGTGGTCAATGTGGCAGGCACCAAGAGATTTCTTTAAGCAGTCCTTGTACCTCTTCTTTGGTGCACCTCTGTCACGGTGGCCAGTGGAGAGCTCGCCATATAACACGATCTTGGGAAGGCGATGGTCCTCCATTCTGGAGACGTGACCTACCCAGCGCAGTTGGATCTTCAGCAGTGTGGATTTGATGATGTCGGCCTCTGCCATCTCGAGTACTTCGATGTTAGGGATGAAGTCGCTCCAATGAATGTTGAGGATGGAGCGGAGACAACGCTGGTGGAAGCGTTCTAGGAGCCGTAGGTGATGCCGGTAGAGGACCCATGATTCGGAGCCAAACAGAAGTGTGGGTATGACAACAGCTCTGTATACGCTTATCTTTGTGAGGTTTTTCAGTTGGTTGTTTTTCCAGACTCTTTTGTGTAGTCTTCCAAAGGCGCTATTTGCCTTGGTGAGTCTGTTGTCTATCTCGTTGTCGAAACACCTCCATGCATAGCAAACCTCCAATAATTCAATGTCTCAGAAACCCTGATTGTGCAGCAAAACGCCAACTATATGATAGTCCTTCCATAATAAAAACATTATTGACCATTTAAAAGAGCAAACATACTCTGGATGAAATTACCCAATCCTCTTCACATCACTGTATTAACTAAAGTATATAGAATTACAACTATGAATAATTATTTTGCACAGACTATGTCATAAGAGGATCAAAATGCGAATGATAAAACAATAATTTCCAAATTTGCGTCATCACCAGTCAGCCAGGAACAAGTTGTAGTGATCACATCTTCAGCATAGAGGCTGAGAAGTGGTGGGTGGGAAGAAGGAAGGAGAGCTATAGTCATTGGGGACTCAATGGTTAAGAGAGCAGATAGGAGATTTGGGGAATGAGATCAAGGCTCCCGGATGGTATGTCGCCTTCCAGGTGCCAGGATCAAGGAGTTTCTGATAAAAGTTCATAGCAACCTGGAGGGGCAGGGTGAGCAGCCAGATGCCGTGGTCCATGTGGAGACCAATGACATAGATAAGAGTAGTGATGAGGTCTTGAAGAAGGAGTATAGGAAGTTAGGAAAGTTGTTAAAAAGCAGGAGCTTGGATGGTAATCTCAGAATTGCTGCCTGTGCCACGTGCCAGAGAGGGTAGGAACAGGAAATTGTGGCCAATGAATGCATGATGGGCGATTAGTGGTGCAGGGGTTCATATTTCTGGATCATTGGGATCTCTTCTGGGGAAGATCTGACCAGTACAAAAAGGACGGGCTGCACCTGAACTGGAGAGGGACAAATATCCTGACGGGCAGATTTGCTAGAGCTGTTGGGGAGGGTCTAAACTAATTTGACCGGGGGGGGGGGGGGGGGGTGAGAATCAGAATGTGAGTGCAGAGATTAGGGTAGAAGGACAAAAGCATGATGCTATGTGTTCTGAGTTGGTGAGGAAGGACAGGCAGGGAGCAAAACATAAATGCAGCCAGTTAGAAGGGTTGAAATATATCTATTTCAATGCTAGGAGGAGTATTAGGATGAAGGGAATGAACTTAGAATATCAGTACATGGAACTACAATGGTGTTGCCATTTACTGAAACTTGACTAGAGGAAGGGCAAGATTGGCTGATACAGTTTCAGGGTTTTGGTGTTTTAAAAGGAATAGGATGGGAGGTAGAAAAGGTGGTGTGGGGGGGGGGGGTAGCATTACTGGTCAGGGATAGTATCATGGCTATAGAAAGGGAGGACGTTGCAAACAGAATGTTCACTGAGTCGTTGTGGGTGGAAGTCAGAAATAAGAAGGGAACTATCTATGCTGGGAGTAGTCTTTCGGCTCCCAAACAGTCCTTGGCACACTGAGGAACAGATAAGTAGGCAGATTTTGGAATGATGCAGGAGATACAGGGTTGTAGTTATGGGTGATTTCAACTACCTTAATATTGACCGGCACCTATTGACTACAAGAGGGATAGATGGGGCTGAATTTGTCAGTGTGTACAAGGAGGATTCCTAACAGTATGTGGCTCGGCCGACAAGAGGAGAGCCATATTGCATCTGGTTCTGGGTAATGAACCTGGTCAGGTGGCAGACCATTTTGGTGAGAGTGACCACAGCTCCCTTAGCTTCAGCATAGGTATGGAAAAGGCCAAAACCAGACAAAATGGGAAAGTGCTTAACTGGGGAAAGGCTAATTATGAAGGGATGAGGCAGGAACTAGCAAGAGTAAATTAGGCAGCAATCTTGAGATTACCAGCTGAGATCCTGCTTTTCAACAACTCTCCGAAGGGTGAAAGCACTGAAGTATGTGGAGGAAGATTTTAGGGACCACTTGTGCAGGGTTTAGGATAGGTTTGTCCCACTTGAGTTTTCTGAAGAGGTAACAAAAGAAATTGATGAGGGTAGAGCAGTAAATGTGGTCTACATGGATTTTATCAAGGCATTTGACAAGGTCCCCCACGAAAGCTCTTCCAGAAAGTCATGAGGATTGGGATCAGTGGAACCTTGGCTGTGTGGATAAAAAAAATTGACTTTCAGGAAGAAAACCAAGAGTAGTAGTGGAAGGGAAGTATTCTGCCTGGAGGTTGGTGACTAGTGGAGTGCTGCAAGGATCTATTTTTGGAATTTTAGGGGAGGCATAATGGGTAAGGTTTTTTTTTTGTTTTTTTAAATATACACAGAGCGTTGTGGGTGCCTGAAATGCCTTGCCAGGGATGGTGGTGAAGGCTGAAACATTAGGGACATTCAAGAGACTCATACATATGAAAGAAAAATGGTGTGTTATGGGGTAGGGAGAGTTTGGTACTTTTATTTTAAAAAAAGGAATATATGAGTCGGCACAACATTGAGGGCCAAAGGGCCTGTACAGTGCAGTAGTGTTCTATGTTCGACTGAAAAATCTGGAAGTTGGCCACAAGAGCTACATGAAGGTCAAAGTTTCTGCAGCAAATCCTCTATTTCATGTACCTGTGATCAATGACACTTTGCAATGTAAAACCATTAATTTCTGGTGCAGAGTAACCCTCTAGTTATCATTCGTACCTTCTAGGTACCATCACGCACGAATCAAAAGTTGCCTTTCTTTTTCATTCTTTTAAGTTTCATATTAATAAACATAAGAATGATACAAAGAGATTGGGATTGCATTAACAACAATTAACATGTACAAAAACAAACATTGAGCAACATATGTAAACTGAGCCTCTCAATTTTTGTTAAAAAGCCAAACATGGAAAGGAATTAAATTTTATTACAAAAATATCCCCCTAAGAAACAAAACAAAAAAAAAAGAAAAGAAAACCTGGGCTACCATGTTTCAGCAGTTAAAGAATTATTTAGTGGTTAATTTCACTCCTCTATACTCACACAAAAAAATTTGTTGAAAAGAATTCAGAAAGGATCAACTTGCATCATATGAAAATGTTGAATAAATGGCCTCCATGTTTCTTCAAATTTAACTAAAAGATCAGCAGTATCACTTCTAATTTTTTTCTTAATTGAAACATACTATAATTTGGGAAAACCATAGCATTCGAGTAGAATGGATCGCATGGCTATTAAAATAACAAATGCAATTACATGACAAGCTGAAGCAGGTAAATGGCCAGAGTCCAAAACTAGTCGTCCAAAAAGTGCAGGAATAGGGATAAGGTTGTAGGTCAATGAGCAAAGCTGCTGAAATATTATCAAAAATGTCTTTCCAATATTTTTTTAGGGAAGGGCAGGACCAAAACAAGCCGCCTCAGAGTTACATCCGTTACAGATAGGGTTTATATGGGAGTAAATACGAGCTAGTTTGTCCTTGGATGTATGGGCTCCATGAACCAGGAATCAAAAGTTGTCACTTGCAATGATTAATAAATGAAGAGGTAATGACTTTCCCATGCGGGTTAACCAGAAATTTCTTTGGCTTGGCTTCGCGGACGAAGATTTATGGAGGGGGTAAATGTCCACGTCAGCTGCAGGCTCGTTTGTGGCAACCAACAACTTCATGAGAAGGTTATTTTTAAATTCTTTACCCCACATCCCCCTTACTTTGCAGTCAAAGCCCCCTTTCAATGAGAAGTATTTAATGTACTCATTTGAGTAGGTCATCACAAAAATCAAAATTGCTTAAAATCAGAAGTGAAACTATCAAAAGTTCAGTATTACTCATCCTTCATTTGACATTGACTTTTTGCATTTGACGATGTTGGGAAAAAATCCTGAGAATAAAAATAAGAATATGCTTCCTCCACAAGTTGATCATAAGCCCAAAAAGACTCCAGAAATAAAGGCGAGACATGATACCCAAGTCAAAAGATTTCCAGTTCCAGGACAGATATAATACACTGACAACTACTAAGTATGACTAGTCAATAAAAAAAATTTCCTACTTATCAACATATTTTCAATATTCCTCTGTCAGTCTCTTTCCAAATGAATGCCCAAGGAGGGCATCTCTGAACCACTGCTAGTTTTCTATGCATCTACATTTTGATCAAAACTTATTGGATGGTATTCTAGTACACGTCAACAAGCAGCGGTAATAGGCACTTACAACTTAAAATATTCCACAACTCGAGAACAATACCATTAAATTGAAATGAACATATCACGAGAAATATCACACAGGTAAATGGAGAGGCAGATTTTGAGGTGGTGAATAGGCAGGAGTGGATCAGGGTGGGGATTTGAAAGAGCCTGAGTAGCTGAGGGCAGTCATGAATGAAAACAACATGCTCGGATCAGAACTGGAGTACAAGGTTTGCAAGCACATTATCTGAAACAGCTGACATTAGAGAGAGGGAAAGAGGTTCTCTTGATAATAGAGAGGACACTGAACAGCTCAAAATTATGAGTTTGAAAACAATGGGCTGAATGAGAGGGGAAACGTCAGCAACTGCGGAAAAAATTGGCGGTGAATATAAAGATAAAGCTATGAAATCGCTCCACGTGGAATATGGAGAAAGTTTTTTTTTGGTGGGAGGGAAACATGCAAGAAATTGAGAACAAGTTTTCCACATTATTGGCACAGCTGATCAAGCATGTCAGTATTTCAAATTACAAGCATCAAATGAAATTGGAAGGCTTTGTCGATGGGATCAAAGCCTTCTGGTTTCAACGCATCCCAACTTATTGCTAGTTACTTAAAATGTTTTAAAAACTTTAAAAAGTACCTAATTACTCTCCAAGACCTCCATAACTGAAAGCTGTATATATTTCTCAAAAATTGACATGGTAATTGGCCATGCAGCCTTCTGAGGTTTGCTCCATATTTAATATGATCACGGATGACCTGTCCCAGGCATCATCGCCTCTTCTGTGTCTTGTCCCATACCCTTCAATTCTGCTCATCTTTCCTCTTAAATATTCCCAATGAGCTGTACTCCACTACTCCCGGTGTGAATTCCAGAGATTCTAAACCACTAAGCCGTTAAATATCAGCAAATAAAGTCACACAAATACATCAACTAAAGGGAAAAAAATTGTCCTGTAAAATGATCTCTTTAGCAAATGAGCTGACAGAGACATCAGCAAACTTGCAGACACATACCTGATGCATCATTCTTACATATCCCAAACCTTTCCAGGAAGTGCCTTGTGAAAGCAACAAACTGAACCCCTTCACACTGACTTTTATTCACATTCAGACTGGCCATTTAGATTGCTTTTTACATTCAAATTATTTTTGTTTTGCTGGTGACTCAATGCAAGCTCAAAATTTTAACAAAAATAAAGCAGAGAAGTAGCCTTACCCAACTTGTATGAGCTTTCATCCTCCAGATTAGTAGCGTTCTAATCCAATGTTACTAAAAATTTTATCCTCTTCCCACAAATATCCACCTAACCTATTCTTAAATGCTGGCATTGTTCTTGCTGCAATCTCTAAGAATATTTACTTTTAAAATTTCTTGTATTTAATCTCATTTTCAAGGAGTTGCAGACCAATTAATTATTTGAAAGAGGATGTAAACCCCCTCCCCCCCCCATTTGTTCCCATTTTTAATAATTTGCCTTTAGGACAGCACAGTTAGTGCCAGCGAGCCAGGTTTGAATCTGGCGCTCTCTGCAAGGAGTTTGTGTACATTCTCTCAATGTTTCCTCCAGTTTCCACCCATACTCCAAAGACGTATGTGGGGTTAGTAGGTCAATTGGTCATGTGGGTGTATTTTGGCAGCAGAGGCTCATCGGTTGAAATGGCCTGTAGCAGGATGTATTTCTAAATTTTAAAACTCAATCAATAATCCAATTTTATCAAGTTTTTCTTCATATTTGTACATTTCCTCATATCAACTAGTTCCATTTCAATGCCCTCAATAACCATATGGCAATGCTTCAAAAAAAATTGGATACATTTAATAATCAAGAGAATGTCACTATCCAAAATAATGTATCTTATTCTAGGAATCCAAATGCCAATATCATCTCTTGTTGGAACACTAAATTCCCCTAAACAGATTAATTCAAGGAAGTTACTCAAGTGACAACACCAGGAACAATCATAATCTGTTCTAGCTGTGATTTATTACACTGCATAAGATTTATACATTTGCACTGTGACCCATTCTGTTATTCAGTATGGAAACAGGCCATTTGACCTAACTCAGCAACACCTCAGCCTGTCTGCCCAAGTTAGTCAAGTGTGCATCCAGACCCAAAAGCTCTCAGCTCTGCAGATACTTTCAGGCAGTGCTTTCCAGAGAATGGACTCATTCTAAATTTCTTCACCTTAAATCTCTATTCTATGAACTAATTAATTTTATCTAGGGGAATGTTTCCAACAGTTGACCCCATCTATACCCCCTCAATTTTCTGAGCCTCAAATAGTTCCTTCTTGATCTCCTCTCCTCCATGCTGAACAGACATAGGTTCTCCAGTCTCTTAGAAATGAACTACAAGACCACAAGATATAGGAGGAGAAAAAAGCTATTCAGCCCATTGAGTTAGCCCTGACATTTAATCATGAGCTGATCCACTTTTTCACTCAGCTCTACTTTCTCCCCATCATTTTTGATCCCCTGGCTAATCAAGAACCTATCAATCTCTGCCTTAAATGTACCCAATGATCTAGCCTTCACGACCCCTTTGGCAACAAATTCAACAGATTTACCACCCTCCAGCAAGAGAAATTTCACCACATCTCTGTTCTAACCAGACACCCTTCATCCTGAAGTTGTGCCCTCTTGTCCTAGATGCTTCCACCATGGGAAACAACATCTACTCTGTCCATGCCTTTCAACATTTTAAATGTTTCAATAAGATCCCCCCTCACTCTTCTAAATTCCAACAAATACAGACCAAGAGCTCCCAAATGCTCCTCATAACTCTTTCAATCCCAGAATCACCCCTGTAAACCTCATCAGAACCTTCTCCAGCATGAGCACATTCTTTCTTAAATGAGAGCCCTAAACTGCTCACAATACTATTAAGTGAGGTCTCAACAGCACCTTATAAAGTCTCCTATACTGTACTCATTCTCACTGCTCCATCTTGGGCAACATCCTGGAAAATCTCCTCTGCACTTTCTCCAGCATTATCATATTCTTCCTATAACATGCTGACAAGAATTTTACATAATACTCCAGCTGGGTTCTGACCAAGATTTAAAGTTGGAACATAACCTTCTTACTTCAGCTTTCAATGGCCAGACTATGGCCAGTATCACATAGTCCTTTCCAACCACATTATCTACCAGTGTTGCCAACTTAAGTATCAATAAGACTTTTACTTTCAGGTCCCTCTGTTCCTTGATATTCCCATTCATAGGTATGTCCTAGTGACACCACACATTTATCTGGCTTAAACTCTGCCATTTTTAGCCCACTTCACCAACATATCAAGATCTCTTTGCAACCTTGGACCACCTTCCACACTATCCACAATTCCACCAATCTTAGTCAGGGCGGCACAGTTGGCATAGCAGTTAACACAATGTCTTTACAGCGCCAGTGATCAGGACCAGATCGGAGTTCGAACCCTGAGCTGTCTGTAAGGAGTTAGTACATTCTCCTTGCGACTGCATGGGTTTCCTCCCACCCTTCAAAAACATACCAGTGTGTAGGTTAATGGGGTGTAAATTGGGCAGCATGGACTCATGGGGGCGAATTGGCCTGTTACTGTGCTGTATGTCTAATTTTTTTTTTTAAATCATCTGCAAACTTACTGATCACGCCTCCCACACGCTCATCCTTCATGTACAGAAAAATCCCCAGTATCCAGCACCTAAGGAAATTAGTAGATGAATTACCGATTGCTTGAGATCGCATGTGTGATTGCCCAACTAATGGCAGGACGTGCCAATTTTGAACCATCTTTTTACCTATTTATTTTCTTGAGGCTGCTGGTTGCTTGAATTCCGGATAACGGGGGTTTTACTGTATATCAGAAACATGAGTCTCAACACTGATCCTTGTCGGACACCATTATTCACAGGCGTCCAATCTCGAAAACACCCCTCTCACATCGCCCTCTGTCTGTGATTGCCAGGCCAATTTAGGATCAAGTTTGCCAACTTGTCATGAATTCTACGATCCTTAACCTTTTGAACTAGTTTCCCAAGTCAGGCATTGTCCAACATCTTTCTAAATCACATCTATTGACCTTTCCTCATCAATAAACTTTGTTACCTTTTCAAAGAATTCAAACAAATTTGTCAAACAGAATCTCCCCTTGAAAAAGCTACATTGGCTGTCTCTGATTAATAGTTGCCTTTCCAAGAGGGCATTAATCACCTTCCTCGATTTTTTTTTGACAGGTTACCAAGCTTCCTCCACTATCTTTCTTAAAAAGAGGGACCATGTTTTCTGCTGTCATGTAGCAGTATGGCACATACTGTCCCTGGGAAGGCGTTCAGCTTTAGGTATACCAAGGTGATAACATCTCCAAATGGCCAGCATCATCTTGACATTGTCTAATGGCAATATCAGTTTTTCTAGGATCTCAGTCACCTTATTAAAATGGCTACTGTATTAGGTCAAACATGATGCAGCATCCAAATGCCTATAGAGTTCCTTAGGAATTATAATTAGAGGTTAAGGGTAAGTTTTAATTCGTTTACATCTGTCGATACTTTTAAAAGTTTTGATTTTACTAGTTTTTTTTTTAAAAGTTCCCAATTGGTAGGTAACTTTAAACAAATAATCGGTAAAAATCTTACTCAAAGAATTTATGCCATCTTCGTCTTCTCTCAGTGGCCATGAGGGTTGTTTGAGCGGAGGTCTCTGCACTCTGCTGCTTAAGGCTCAATTATTTGGGCCTCATCATTATAAAAATTAATTGATTGTTTTTTCTTCCTTGCTTGTAATCAAGATTACCAAGTTAAATTCTAAAGTCCCTCTTCACTGGCCACTCCCAACCATTTTTAGCTCTGGCCCCTCTAGGACTCTGCTAAAGGTTTATGGTTCCCCTTCCCTGTGACACAGTCAATGTTTGGTTCTCTCTGACCAACTATACAAAAAAAACAAAAAATATTCATGTTATGCAAGGTGAAAAGAAAATTTTTTATTTAAATGTGCAGTGGGCCCAGAGGGAGGGGAAGAGTGGGGCTCCCACTGAGAATCGCTGCTATACATTATTATGCAAGCACCAAATGACCTCCAAAATATGAGAACCAGAATATATTGTCATGAACAAGTCATAAAATTCAATATTTTGCAGCAACAACATAGTGAAGACATTCATATTATAACCATCTTACAACATTATTGTATTAAAAAAATATAATAATGCATAAAAAGACAGTGTCTTTATTTCATTGATTATTCAGGAATCTGAGGGCAGCAGGGAAGAAGCTGTTTTTGTGCCGTTGAGTGCTCATTTTAAGCCTCCTGTACCTTTTCCTCAGTGGTAGAGTGAGGAGGGCATGGCCAGGGTGGAGGGGTCTTTGAAGATAGAGGCTGCTTTTTTAAGACACCACCTCATGTAGATGTCCTGATGGACTGAAGTCTGGTGCCTGTGATGTTGCAGGCCGAGTTAACAACCCTCTAGAGTTCTAGCCATTACATAACTGGAGGAACCAACCATTCAAGTTAGTTTAGGAATAAATTTGTCAATTGCATGTCCATTTGCCGAGTTAAATGTCTATCTTATTTCATTCCATTAACTCTGGGCACTTCACAACTACCTTCTCAAAAGAACAAATTTGGTCACCTGGAAATTTAAAAATTCTATTCTGATTTCCAAGTTCAAATCTTTAATATAACCTATGAATACCATCAGTGTTGGTGCCTGCAGAGCTTTTGTCAGTCTACCTATCTTTAACAACCTCCTGTTTTTAGCTTTGCTCCCATCTAAGTCATAGTATTGTACCACAGGTAATCAGGCCATCTGGCCCAACTCATTCAACCCACCAATGAACACACTTCCATGTTAATCTAATCTCCTAGCCATTTCCCTCTGAATCTGAGCACTTGTTAAAAATTTGTTCAGTAAATGCTGCTTCAATCTCTTCCTCAGGCAACTTTTCAGGTACTTAATGTTTGCTGTCCATTCCCCATGTTCAAATCCACATGCTCTAGCCTTAATGAGTCTCCTTCACTATGGCTCACTAAAAAAGCCTTTTAAAAGTCGAAGCACATTATTTATACTCTGCTCTATTATTTCTTCAAGGAATACAACAATATTTTCAATCAAAAGTAAACCTTGCTATTATGAAAGTTTTGGATTTCAGCCAAGTTACAAAATTGATAAGGGAATAATAACATGAAAATACTCTGATGGGGGATCAAAATTTACTACTGCATAGGTTTCTTAAAAAAAGATTAGAAGAGTGAAGCATGAGAAGTTATGTTGGGAGCAAAAGAAATCAGAGAGAAAGCAAACAATTTTTTTTAATACGCCTCCACAAAAGAGATCACAGGAAACATCTGAAATGAATGAGAAACTGAAGCAAATCAGAATGTGCGGGTTTTTTAAAAAAGGGATTAAAGCCCAAAAGATCCCTCGGACTGATGATTGGTGTCAAATTTTGATTTGAGATTGTGGTCATCTTTTAAAATTCCAGATTTCTGAATGGTTCCCTAACACAAGTTCACAAATGAAATCCCACTATTTAAGAGAGAGAAAATAAGGAACTACAGACCTGTTTCATTCTGCACTAGTAGCAGGAAATATCTGACATGCATTATGGAAAGCATTTAGAAAATAATTACAAGAATCGATTTGGCAAATCTGTTAGTTTACTGCATTTATTACATCCAAAATTAGTGAAGTGAAATTATTCTGCAGAATAACTAAAAAAGACACATCTTGAACTTCAAATGTAAGCAATTTTGTTACACATGATCCTTCTAGTGTGCTCTCTCAGGATCATATACAAATCAGTTCCATTCTCATTTTGTGGGTTCAGAGATGCCTGACGAGGTCAACATGGAATTGCAAACTCTGCTACAAATGAGGCAGAAGGTCCTGACAATGAGCAGATGAGTAGCCTGAAGGGTGATATTCCTTCTGCCTTATTTGTAGCAGAGTTTACAGGGCTTCAGTGTTTTTAAAGCCAACTTTGAAATTTTCAATACCATTGCAAAAGCTACCTCTCCACTTTGAGCAACTGTGGGCCAATTTCCCAGAAGTAATTAGGGATATCTCATCGAAAGGTGTTTGAGTACACCTATGCATCTCCTCTTTTGTTCACCTGGCATTCAAAGAGATGTGTCTGTTTTGGAAGCCAGAAAGAAGTAAAGCATGTAGCTGAGAAAGTAACGACTCAATACTAAGGAAATTAATGAACGAAGGTTTCTGGGGTGTTATTTTTTCCAGAGTAGGTAGACCAGATCTCAGGGAGAGCCGGGATCACTGTTGCTCAATGGATCACATCCTTGTGCCAGATCTGGTAAATATATAACATTTATCATTAGAAATTATACGTATTTTCAAATTATGTAGCACCTTTGCAATAATAAACATCCTACTATCATTCAGCAAAATGCAAAAAAGCTGAAGCAGATAGACTACAATTTTGGCAGCTACAAAACAAATGGGTTAGTGGGTACCAATGTGGAGCAACAGGCCTCAGAATAATTAGAGCAAGCTGCATGCTCAGGATCATATAACATGGAAAAATCATATCAAGATATAGAAGTTAAATTAGACAAAAAACTTAAAGACAAAATGGACAAAAGGAAGACTGAACAATAGGAAGATTTGAATAAAAGTTCAAGAATGAAGATGAGAAACCAATTTATCAAAACAAATGAGCCCAATGTTATCAAAAGCAAGTTAATTTTTCATAAAACCTCCTCTGCCCTAGTAGTCTTAACAATATTCTCTTGAAGTGAAACCAGTTTTCAAATGTGCAATTATTTAATACTGTAAACCAAATGAGCAATTGTTTTCCCAATTTAGTGCCTCAATTCAAGTCAGGGGAGAATAAAATGAAATAAATCCTGATTTGTGAATCTATACAGATTGCTGGTTGAGTTGTGTCTCAATGTAAGCATGTGTGAAACACCGAGACACAACTGAACCAGCAATCTATATTTAATTCACAAATATCATCTATATATTAAGGGTTGAAATATTCCAAACAAAGCCAGAAAATATTGAAATCTTAGCAACATTCTAATACATTATTTCTGCCATTGATTTAAATAGTGGATGAATCTCTTCTATACATCTTTCGTCATGTTTCCAAATTGGCTTTGTGCTTTTTTGTGTCTTGTCTGCAAGATGCAATACATCCACGGCCAGGGAGATAACAGCAAATTTAAAGAAATTCAATTCTTTGTGGAGTTTAAAATCAGCTTAGACTGGGGCATCACCTCAGCCCTCCATTGAATTAAGCTTTTTTTAAATCCAAAAAGGGAATTAAATAACACCTTTACATCCGATGAAATATGCACTGAAACTTCACATTCACTTTTCGAGATTAAACAAATGTTCGGGAATTCAACACCAAAAAAAATCACCACCACATTAAGTTATCTTGTTAGTGTTTGTAAAGTCTTCTTGCTATGCCTCATGCCAAACCAGGTTCAACTCTGGGAAGAAAGGTTCTAAAATACTATTTATAAATCATTTTAAATTGAGGGCACTCTGCCTAAAAACTAAAACCTCACAGCTGTGCACTGTTTGAATTGTTGCCAAGTCAATTTTTCATCAGTCTTGGCAATGAATGAATGACACTCAGTAAAAGGCAGGAGGTTTTGTAATGACGTGACGTCAAGTTGAGGGGGAGGGGGGGAGAGGGAATACACCAATCACAAGATCTAAATATGTTCATTCACTCCCCTTGTAGCATGGCTCTTGAATACCACGAGATAAACCTTCTTTTCCTCTTTCTTGTAGCATTTCCATTGTACAGCACATGGCTAATCTGCATAAACCTAGGTCACACCACTCCTTGTCGAAGAGGTTAGCTTCAGGGGCTGCTTGCCTAGAAGCACTTGGATTCCTGCCTGATTACTGATAATGACGAGTCAACAGATGGCTTGAGGTTGCTAATAAACAATAAGTCACGTGAGTTGCCACATGGGGAAAGGAAGCCAAGCCAATTGTTTTTTAAAAAAAAGCAACTTCTGTTCAATCAGCCTTCTATCCATTGCCACTAATCATGCCTCTGCATGAACACATCAATGTTGCCCCAGAAAACAATGGTAACAATTTGAAAACAGACTAAATATTAGTGTGCATTATTTTTAATCTCGTATACTGTACATGCAACATCCCTTGTATAAAAATTGTTATGGTCCCAAAATAGCCAGGTAAAATATAATTGACATATGGTCCGGAAGTCCAACAAAATAAACTTTCTACAATTCTTGATAGGTCTGCTCATTCCAGTCAAAAGTACTGTGCACTTGTGGTCTCAGCATGCCTTGGTCTGCTAAAATGCAAAGCTTTGTGCCAAAAGGTGCAGTGTTTGAATCAGATCTAAATTATGAATTCACCTTACTCACCCTATGCCCCTTAATTTCTCACACAACTGTCCCAGATGCATAGCCACATCCTCAAAGTACTATGACCATCCCACAATCATTATAAATATAATAAAAGAGCAGCTGCACCCATCCACACACATCAAAAGCAGCATGAGAAGTACAATCTTAAACACACCAGCAGAATTAACGTCCAATGCTCCCAGAATCTGACTGCCTCATTTTTTCTATGGATGTCCAATCTTGTACACCACCATCTCACATACAGAAATGTCTCCTCAAAGCCCTTTGTTTCTTAACAGACCAAACCAACCACCCACCCCCCCCCCCACCCCCCCCAAACACTCTCCACTGTCTGGGAGAACTTGTTCTCAACCTCAATAACTTTTCCTTTGATCCAACCCACTTTCTCCAAGTCAAACCCCCGCTGCACCCACAGTAATTACTCCAGTGATTTTCAAACTTTTCCTTTCTATTTGCATACCACCTTAAGTAATCCTTATGCCATAGGTGCTCTGTGATTATTATGGAATTATTGTAATTATTAAGGGATTAAGTTTGAAAACCACTCCCTAATTGACTCGTTATGTGCATGGTTTCATATCTCTAAAGGAAATGACCCAATGATAATTTTCTCAAGCAAAATATTTAATTAACAATTGGGTCTAGAGCAGTGGTTCTCAACCTTCCCCCCCCCCCCCCCCACCACCCCCACTCACATACCACTTTAAGTTTTCCCTTACTAATCCCAGAGCACAAATGGCATAGGGATTACTTAAAGTGGTATGAGTAGAAAGAAAAAGTTTGAAAACGACTGATTTACACTAAAGCTATATTTTCAACTAGTCACACAAGAATCTCTGTTGGACTACTTGCATAACAGAATCAAGTAATTTCTAAGTTTGTCAATAACACAAAAAATATCTGTGGTGCTGGAAGCAGTGAATTGGGGATAAAGTTAAATATTTACCTCATGGACAAAACAGCACATGATTAACAGCACATGATTTACAACACAAGCTTGATATCAAGCATTTTGGACCAGAAGTTTATTTGAATGGTAAGTCCAGGACCAGTGATTTATTAATCAATCCACAAAGATCACTATGTAAATGACAATAAATAATAAAAATCTACATAATTAATAGAAATCAGGGCTTAATATTTTAGATTATTTCAAATTTTGTTGTAGCTGTATAAAGTTCTAAAAGAATAAAGTTAGGGGCAGCATGGTTGGTACAGTGGCAAATTACAGCGCCAGCAATCAGAACCGGGGTTTAAATCCCGTGCTGTCTATAAGGAGTTTGTACATTCTCCCTGTGTCTATCTGGGTTTTCCCCAGGGGTGCGGTTCCCTCCCACCCCTCAAAAACGTATGAGGGTTGTAGGTCAATTAGGTGTAAATTGGGCAGCATGGACTTGTAGACCAAAATGGCCTGTTACTGTGCTGCATGTCTAAAATTTAAAAATAAATCTACTGAAAAGCACAAATTAAGTAGAGTTCTGCAGACAATTTTACCAGTTTTTGAGAAATTGAGGGTGACATGAACAAGACTCCTCCCGAAATACAGATTGCAGAGAGATTTTAAAGGAACTGAAAACCAAGATGATTAAAGAAGACAGCAACATTAAAATTAGAATCAGGAATGAAATCAGGAAACATTTGGTGCAATATCAACATTCCCATTTCAAATAGTTGTGAATTCCAGAACAGTAACTACTTTTCATTCTGAAATAGCAGATTTTAATCGACCATGGATACACAGCGATAAAAAGAACCAAGGCAGGTAAATGTAGTTTAGTTTGGAAGAGGCACAATTTTAAATAACATTAATCCCATTCCCACCTCCCAACTGCCAATAAAGGTATTAAGCTCAAACTTTTTTTAAAAATGTAATGACTTCTTATTATATACCAATCTCCTCTCTCTCTCTCCTCCTTTCTGCAGGAAAAACTGTGTCTTCCGGCTCCATCCATTCCTCAACCATCCCTGTCCCCTGCCACTTTTTCCTGCAACTTTAGAAAGTGCAAAACTTGTCATTTTACCTCCTCTCTTAATGCCATCACTGACCTAAAAGACTTTCCAAGTAATTGAAAGGTTATCTGCATCTCTTCCAAAAGGGTCTACTGCATTTGTTGCTCACAGTGCGACCTCCACTACATTGGTGAAAATGAGCAAGTATTTTGGAGAGAAATACAAAAAAGTGCTGAAGAAACTCAGAGGGTAACACAGCATCTATAGGAAGTAAAGGTCAATCAATGGTTCGAGCCTGAGCCTTTTATCAAGGTAGGAGCAAAAAGCAGACAGGCACCTGAATAAGGAGGGGAGAGGAGAGAGTGGCAGGGGGAGGAGCACAGGAGAACAGGTTGATATGGGTGAGAGGACAGAAGAGAAAAAATGATAGGGGGAAGGGCAGCTCTCTGAATGGAGAGGAAAGGGGTGAGAAGCTGAAGGAAAGGAGAGAGGGATAGGGAAAGAGAGCAACAAGGTAGAGGCCTAACAGAAAGTGAAGAAGTCAATGTTAATGCCATCTGGTTGGAGAGTTCTCAGACGGAATATTAAATGTTCCTCCAATTTGCAGGTAACCTCAGTTTGGCAGTACGCAAGGCCATGGACACACTTTGTGATGGGAATGGGGTGTGGAATTAAAATGGTTGGCCAATGGTTGGTCCCCGTTATTTCAGCAGATAGCGCAAGGGTGCACAAATGAAACAATCTCACAGCCTGCGTCCAGTCTCTCTGATGTGGAGAAAACCATAACAGGAGCACCAAATGCAGTAGATGAGTCCTGCAAATTCACAAGTGAAATATGGCTTAATTTGGAAGGACTACTTGTATCTGGCCCCGAATGATGATGGAGAGTACCTGTGGGTGCAAATGTAGTGTTTTTTCCAGTCACTGGGGCCTATTAGTTAGAAAAGATTAGATGAGGAAGTCCCAGAGGAAGCAGTCCTTGAGGAAAGGGAGAGGGGAAGATGTCTCTGGTGGTGGAATCACATTGTAGATAGCAGATATTGCGGAGGATATGTTGGATTTGGAGGCTGGTGGGTGGGTGGTAGGTGAGGACAAAGGGAATCCTGTCTGTGTTATATCTTGAGATGGAAGGGGTCAGAGCAGATACGCAGGAAATAGATGAGGATATGCTGACTTGAAGGTAGTCGAGAGGAAACCACATTTTTGAAGGAGGCGGTTTTGTTGGATGGAAGACTTCATTCTACAAGCAGATACAACGGAGGCAGAGGAATTGAGAGAAAGGAAAAAGAATTCTTACAGGGGACAGGGTGTGAAGAGGTGTAATCAAAGCAACTCTGAGAGTTGGCCGGTTTGTAGAAAAAATCTGCAGAGTTTGTCTCCTGAGATGGAAACAGATCAAAAAAGGGGAGACTATTGCCAGCAAAGAGTGGATGAGGTGAATTTCAGGTCAGGATGAAAGTTAGCAGCAAAGTGGATAAAGTTGACGAGCTCATCATGGTGAATGATGCAGCACCAATGATCCTCCCAGCCAAAAAGGCAGGCATTGTTGAGATCCATGGGAGTACCCATGGCTATCCTTTTGACTTGGAGAAACTTGCAGAGTACCAACACTTTGTTCACATTGACCACCAAGTTACCAGTTGCATGTCATTTTAACTTTCCTTCCCATTTCAACCTGTCCATTATCTGCCTTTACAATTGCTATGGAGAAGCCAAATGCAAATTGGAAGGATAACATTTTATATTCTGTTTTGTTAGCTTACAACCCAAACAAATGTACACTGAATTTTCCAACTTCAGGTAACTCAGACTCCTGATGTTCTCCAATACATACTCACTCATCTACCAAGTTTAATTCTCCCTTTGTTCACTCCTCCCATCCACCCTTTTCCTATCTCGTTCCATCTATACATCAAAAGCACAAAATAAATAAATAAATAAATAAATAGATAGATGCTATTCCTGCCACACAGATTACATTTCTATAAATAGTGAACAAAAAGAATCAATCTCGCAAGGATGTTAATACAGGTACTCACTGACCTATGTCCGTAATTCAGACTGAAAGATCAGTCATAATTCAGAATGGACTTTTGTTGGAATTGTGTACATTTGTTGAAAAAATATACAATTTTACATTCTTTATATTGTATTTGACAAACAATAACAGGGACACAAGGCAAGTACGAGCCAAAATGTGCGTACTTATCATTTTAGTCGGTGTCCCGACACGTGCAAGTCTTCCTTTGGCGCATGCATGGTGGGTTTATATAATGGAGTTCAATTGGCACATGCACAAGAGTTAAGAACCCTAACGATATTGAATTTACGCCCTTAACTCTCACGTATGTGCTAACGGAAGACTCACACATGCACACAGGAATCAAGATAGCCACACCCAGTCTATGGACCTCGGGATGCCAACTAACAAGGTAACACATTTTATATTCTTTTTTAAAAGAAACAAATTTTTGGTCATATGTGCGGATGGACACAATTCGCATAGATTGCAAGTCGGGGAGTACCTGTAGCTCACTTCATCTCCACCAATCAGTCCTTACATATGCAAGAGATGGAGAGAGTCACGTGATGGAGTAGTGGCCAGTCGGGTAAAACCAGGCCTCTCCAGAAAAAAAGTCAGGAAAAATCAAAGCTCAACAAATATAAAATACAAGAAATAGAAGATAAAGTTACAGAGAAGAGAAAGAAGATGGCACCCAAGAAGGAGAAAGTAAAAACAACCGGAAAAAAAGAAAAGTCACTGGCGAAGAAAGAAGGCCTTACCTGCAAGAAGGAACAGGGAGGGAGCTGTGGTGGCGAGGAGCACCCGCTCCCCGAGGTTGGTACCTGCCCTGCTGAGTTGTGACTCCCGACTGGTGGACTACAAAAATGGCTCTCAGAGCCAAACAAAAGTGCGCAATCAAAGGTAAAAGAAAACACCGACGGGAGGGGGGCTCAGCAGATGACCGGGCAGCCACAGCATGACCAGCTGAGGGACGCCAAACACTCAGCTGGAGGATGAGGATGGTGGCAGGGGAGGGAGCTAGGAAACAGACGAGGGAGAACGACGGCGAGGTAACCAACAAGAGGATCAACGGCAAGAGCCCCGACAGATGACACCCCAGGAGGGGAGGACCAACAGCAAGAGGAGGCCCGACAAAGAGATATAAGCAACTCATCAGGAAAAACAGAAGAGACACAGACACAAAGAAAAGAAGGAAGAAGACATAAACACAGGTACAGACAGAGAAGAAGACGACCAAGATCTTCACAGAGAAATAGATGGTAAAACAGATGGACAGAATATAGATAAAGCCTTTTTTGAAGAACAAATGAGAAAATTAAAAGAATAGTTATCATTAGAATTTAGTGCAATTAAAAGAAAAATGAAAAGAGCAGAAGATAAAATGCAAAGTTTAGAACTGGACATGGCAGAAATAGGGAAAAGAGTAGAGAATCTTGGAGAGTGGGAAACAGCTGTAGAAATGGAAGTAAATGACTTAAGAGAAAAATTGGAAGAAAGTGACAAAAATATTAAAGAGACACAAGAGTTGTTATCTCAGAAAATTTATATGTTGGAAAATTATAGTAGGCGAAACAACATAAAAATAGTGGGCCTGAAGGAGGGTGAAGAAGGCACAGACATGAAAGAATTTATAAAAGGATGGATCCCGAAGGTCCTGGAAACGACAGAAATGCAGGAAGAAATGGAAATAGAAAGGGCACACAGAACACTAGCTCCGAAACCGCAGACACATCAAAAACCAAGATTCATCTTAGTAAAATTTTTGAGATATACAACAAGGGAAAATATACTGGAGCAGGGAAGGAATAAAGTTAGAGAAGATAATAGGCCATTGGAATACAAGGGTCAAAAAATATTTTTTTACCCAGACACAAGTTTTGAATTCTTAAAAAAGAGAAAGGAGTTTAATACAGTGAAAACGATTTTATGGAAAAAAGGTTATAAATTCATGTTAAGACATCCAGCCGTGCTTAAAATATTTATACCCGGGGAGCAAAACAGACTGTTCTCGCATCCGGAGGAACCACAAGAATTCCCAGAATGTTTGCAAGACAGAAGGAGAGATGAAGAGATGTAACAAGAATGAAGAACGTCAATAAAGTATATATAAAGATATAAAAACAATATATATGTAAAGAACTAAAGAGGGAAAGAGAAGGGAAGGAAGGAAGGGGGGAAAATGTGTTTTCTGGGGGGGACTGGGGGGGAGAGGGAATAACCGTCACTGCAAAATCAGTTGACACTTGCGAGAAAGATCGCAATCCAAATGGAAAGGGGAGTTGTGGTTGCCCGGCAAGGGATAAAGGGCAACTCAGAGAGGAGGGAGCATTTGGGGGTTAAGGTATTATTGGGTGTGGGAATTGTTGGGAGTATTTTAATGTTTTCAATGTGTTGTCGTACATTGAGTTTAAAAAGGGAAAACTAAGAGATGAAAATGGGAAAAAGGGGGATGGAGGTGGCGAGGAAGCAGAAATGAGGTGTAAACAGGATATGAGATGGCCACGTTGAACTATATGACTCTAAACATTAATGGAATACAACCAAATTAAAAGGAAGAGGCTACTAAATTTACTGAAGAAAGAAACAAGATATAGCATTTGTGCAGGAAATGGATCTAACTGAAGTGGAACGTAACAAATTAAAGAGAGACTAGTGACACCATCATATAATTCAAAAGCTAGAGGTGTAACCATACTAGTTAACAAAAATGTACCAATTAAGGATCGACAATGAGATAGACAACAGACTCGCCAAGGCAAATAGCGCCTTTGGAAGACTACACAAAAGAGTCTGGAAAAACAACCAACTGAAAAACCTCACAAAGATAAGCGTATACAGAGCCGTTGTCATACCCACACTCCTGTTCGGCTCCGAATCATGGGTCCTCTACCGGCACCACCTACGGCTCCTAGAACGCTTCCACCAGCGTTGTCTCCGCTCCATCCTCAACATCCATTGGAGCGCTCACACCCCTAACGTCGAGGTACTCGAGATGGCAGAGGTCGACAGCATCGAGTCCACGCTGCTGAAGATCCAGCTGCGCTGGATGGGTCACGTCTCCAGAATGGAGGACCATCGCCTTCCCAAGATCGTATTATATGGCGAGCTCTCCACTGGCCACCGTGACAGAGGTGCACCAAAGAAAAGGTACAAGGACTGCCTAAAGAAATCTCTTGGTGCCTGCCACATTGACCACCGCCAGTGGGCTGATAACGCCTCAAACCGTGCATCTTGGCGCCTCACAGTTTGGCGGGCAGCAGCCTCCTTTGAAGAAGACCGCAGAGTCCACCTCACTGACAAAAGGCAATGGAGGAAAAACCCAACACCCAACCTCAACCAACCAATTTTCCCTTGCAACCGCTGCAATCGTGTCTGCCTGTCCCGCATCGGACTGGTCAGCCACAAACGAGCCTGCAGCTGACGTGGACTTTTTACCCCCTCCATAAATCTTCGTCCGCGAAGCCAAGCCAAAGAAGAAGACCAATTAAAATAGAGGAGGAAATAATAGATCCAGCAGGGAGGTATGTAATGATAGTGTCAGATATATTCAGAATTTTGGAATTTGCTCAATATATATGCACCTAACGAGGAGGATCAAAAGTTTATGCAAGATTTTTTTTTGAAGATTGCAGACACACAAGGAAATAGGAGGGGATTTTAACCTTAATTTGGATCCAATGTTGGATAAAACTAGACAAAAGACGTGCAAAAAAAATAAAGTAGCTGAATTTAAGGTTAAATCAATGCAGGAAATGAAACTTATGGAAAAATGGAGGAGGCAACACCGAAGAGAGAAGGAATATTCATATTATTCAAGTAGGCATAAAACATACTCAAGGATTGATATGTTTTTGTTGTCGGCCCATATTCAAGGGAGAGTTAGGAAAACTAAGTATAAAGCTAGATTACTATCAGATCATTCACCCCTGTTATTAGCAATAGAAATGGAGGACATCCACCAAGAACATATAGATGGAGGTTAAACTCCATGTTACTTAAAAGGCAGGAATTTAGAGAGTTTATTGAATGCCAAATTAAAACATATTTTGAAATAAAACAGAATCAGTGAAAGACAAATTTATATTATGGGACACAATGAAAGCTTTCACTAGAGGATAGATAATGTTATGTAACTAAGATGAAAAAGGATTACAATCGGGAAATAGAGCAGTTGGAAAGGGAGATTGTAAGTACAGAAAAGGAACTAGTAAAAAGGGATGATATAATGAAAAAGAGAATTGGCGGACAAAAAATAAAATAAAATACGAAACATTACAAACGTATAAGGTGGGGAAGAACATAATGAAAACAAAGCAAAAGTATTACGAACTGGGAGAAAAAAAAAACCCACAAAATATTAGCCTGGCAACTTAAAACAGAACAAGCTAAAAAAAACTGTATTGGCATCAAGGAAAAAGGACAAACAAATTACATATAACCCAACAGAGATTAATGAAAACATTAAGGAATTTTATGAACAATTATACCAAACTGAGAATGAGGGGAATGATGATAAAATAGAGGAGTTTTTTAGCTAAAATTGAACTGCTGAAATTGCAAGAGCAACAAAACAAACTAATAAAACCATTTGAAATATAGGAAGTACAGGATATTAAAAAAAACTGCCGAACAATAAAACACCAGGAGAGGATGGATTTCCAATAGAATTTTATAAAACATTTAAAGAGCTACTAATTCCTCCTCTCCTGGAAGTAATGAACCAGGTAGAACACAAAACTTGCCAGATTCATGTAAGACAGCAATAATTACAGTAGTACCAAAGACGGGGAAGGATCCATTAACACCAGCATCACATAGACAAATATCTCTACTTAATTCAGATTATAAGATAAAAATTATTAGCATACAGATTGGCCGATTGTGTACCAAAAATAGTAAAGCAAGATCAAACTGAATTTATTAAGAAAAGATGAACAGCAGATAATGTCTGTAAATTTATTAATCTAATTCATACAGTTCAAGGAAATAAGAAACCAAGAGTGGCTGTTGCTTTAGACGCAGAAAAAGCCTTTGACAGAGTAGAGTGGAACTATTTATTTAAAGTTCAATCTACCAGAAAAATATATAAATTGGATTAAAGCATTGTATAATGGACCGTTGGTGAAGGTAGCAGTAAATGGATATGTATCAAATCAATTTAAATTAAGTAAGTCAACTAGACAGGGATGTCCATTATCCCCCTCATTGTTCATCTTAGCAATAGAACCTTTGGCAGAACTGATAAGAATAGAAAATAAAATAAAAGGGATAAAAATAAAGGAGGAGTATAAAATCAGCTTATTTGCAGATGACATCATAGTATACTTAACAGAACCAGAGATATCAATAAAAGAATTACAAAAGAAATTGAAGGAATATGGAAAAATATTGGGGTACAAGATCAACGCAAAGAAAAGTGAAGTGATGCCAATGAGTAACGCAGATTATACAGAATTTAAAAAAGAATCACCATTTAAATGGCAAGCACAGGGAATCCGATACCTAGGTATCAGGTTAGATAATAACTTAAGCCACTTGTAAAAACTAAATTATCAGCCACTAATAAAGAAATTGCAGGACGACTTAGAACATTGGAAAAAATTACTGCTAACGTTGATAGGGAGGGTAAACTGCAATAAAATGAATATCTTCCCAAGGATACAATACTTATTTCAAACATTACCAATTCCATTAACAGAGAAATTCCTTAATGAACTAAACAGAATAATAAGGAAATTCTTGTGGAAAGGGAGGAAACCGAGGGTAGCGTTAGATAAATTAACAGAGAGGTACAACCAAGGTGGTTTGCAGTTACCAAATTTTAGAAATTATTATAAGGCCACACAATTAAGGTACTTATCAGATTTTTGAAAGATAAGGGAAGAACCAGACTGGACTAAGATCGAACTAGATAAAATAGGTGAGAAGGTACCGGAACATATACTTTATAAGTGGGATGAAAAGCTGGTGTAATATAAAAGCTCATCAGTATTGCATCATTTAATTAATATATGGAAGAAGATCCACTTAGAAAGGAAAAAAACAAATTACCAAATACCAAAATTGTTATTAACACAAAACCCACTAATCCCTTTCACAATAGATAACCTTTCCTTTAGAGAATGGGAGAGAAAAGAAATCAAAAGAATAGAAAATTGTGTTTTGGGAAATAATTTATTAACATTTGAACAGTTGAAGTGCAAATATGGAATAACTCATGGTACAATGTTTGCATATCATCAACTGAAAGCTTATTTAAAGGGTAAATTGGGAAACAGATTGAGATTACCAGAAGGAAGCAGCTTTGAATATGTGATTACAGACACAATGATAATTAAAAGATTTATAACGAACATGTACATTAAGCTGTAAGATAAGGAAAATGATGAAATAAGCTATAAACCCAAACAAAAGTGGGAAAAGGGTTTAAACAAAGATAAAAAATGAAGCATGGGAAAAGTTATGTTCTGGAACTATGAAGAATACAATAAACACAAGGTTACGCATGATAAACTATAATTGGTTACACAGAGTACATATCACTCTTCAGAAATTAAAAGAATGGGATCCAACATTATCAGATAGATGTTTTCGCTGTAAGGAAATGGGAACAATACATGCAATTCGGGCATGTACGAAAGTGAATATGTTTTGGGAAGAACTAAATCAGATATTAAATAAAATCACCAAAAAAATATCAAAAAATCCAGAGATCTTTCTTTTAAGTTACATAAGTAGTAAAGAATTAGTCCTCAAATTGGATAAAGTGCAAAAAAGATTCATTATGATAGCCTTAGCGATAGCATAAAAATGTATAATGTCAACTTGGAAAATGGAAGAGAGCTTGAGAATACAAGGAAATGAATAAATGTATTCCATTGGAAAAAATAACATACAATTTAAAAAATAAAGTCACATTGTTTGAACAAATTTGGGAACCATACATGGAACATAACAGAGAGCTTGCCTCGGACCTCCATCCCCTAAAATAAGAAGACAGAACGACTTGATTCAGTGTGTAACAAATAGATGATGTATTTTTCTTGTTTATTTTCCTTTGTGTGAAGATATTGTTTTATGGTTTTATTGTATTGTATATGTTGAATATTTATGGGTTTTGGAGGGGTTGGGAAGAGGGGAGGGAGGGGAAGGGGGGAAAAAAGGGAGAAAATGCCACTGTGTATATTTAATGAGAAAAGTTTGTACATATTTTGGTTGATATGGTTCACAGTGTGAAAAATAAAAAATTATTTAAAATACATATGCAAGAGATGCGATTTCTACCTTTTTAATTCTATCCTCCCTACCATCCACAACTGAAGCAGCCATTCCTAGTGAAACAATAATTTTGCTGTCCAACCTCTGCTGTACTGGGGAAACCAAATGTAGGTTGGGTGACTGCTTTTCAGAACAATTTTGTTCACTCCACAAGCATTTAATCATTTAACACTGTTCACTCCTGTGCAGACCTGTTAGCAAACTGTCAAATTGTTCCAATGAAGCTCAACAAACTGGTCCATTAGTCTACTGAAATTCAACTAGTTCAAATAATTTGTATTATTCACTTCCAATAGTAAAAGTTTATGTTCTTCTCTGGTAATTACAGGCCTTTTTCTCCCATTTATACAAGCTCCAGGTTTAACCTTGAAGATACAAGATTATCTCATCTGAAATGTCCTCCTCCTCCAAAAAATGGCTTCCCCTCTACTTACCTCACCCACATATCCTCCATTTCTCGCACATCTGCCCTGGCCACCTCTGCCCGCAGACGCACAAGGACAAGCTGCTCCTTGTCCTTACCTCCTACCCCATCATCCTCCATGATTCCCACGTCTACTTCTCCCTTCCCACCAATCGCTTCCCTGTGACCTAAAGAATGCTACACTTCCACCTACACCACCATTCAGGGCCCAAATAGCCACTTCTGAAACTGCAGGGGACATCTGCTCTACCCAGTGCTCCCATTGCGGCTTACTCTACGTCAGAGGAGCTGGACACAGACTTGGAGATTGCTGCATCTATCACCCGCTGCAATAGTGGGGATCTCCCAGTGGCAACCCATTTCAATTCCCCACCCATTCACATGCTGACATGTCTGTCCTTGGCCTCATCCACTGCCAAACTGAGACCACCTGCAAATTGGAGGAACAATATCTCGTATTCCATTCAGACATCCTCCAACCAGATGGCATTAAAATCAACTTCTCTGGTTTCCCCAACCCCACTCCCTATGTCCCCTTTATTCCAGCTCTCTCTCTCTCTTTTCCTACCCTTCTGTCTCCTTTCGGCCAACTCTGAGAGCTAACATTTTCCCCGATCAATCCTTATCTTTTTTTCTCCTGCCCTCCTATCCATGTCCACCTATGGCCTCTTGGCTTGTGCTCCACCCCGGACCTTCTTCCCTCTTCCCCCCACCATTTTATTCAGACACCTGGCTATTTTTCCCTTGTACCTTGACAAAGATCTCATGCCTGAAACGTTGGTTATTTATCCTTGCCTCCTTTGGACTTGGTTTCACAAGAAAATCTTGTTTTCAGTCATATTTGGATTACATAAAAAATAAACTTTCCAAAGATTTCTCAGATTCTTTTTCTGAATTTCATTTCCACAATCCAATCAATGGAGTCCAAATATTGAATTAATAGTAAAATATGCAGGGTAGCAAGAAACACAAATCCTGATGTAGTGTCTCAGGCCAAAGCATCAACACATCTTTTTTGCCTCCACAGATACTGCTTTTCGTCAATGAGTTATTCCAGCAGTTTATTTTTTCCTCTAGATTCCAGCATCTGCAGTCTACATGTTTCTCCTTATCCACACAAGAGCAGTCATTACTGAAATCAAATCGAGTGTGAACAGTCATCTGGAGCATAATGCACAGTTCCATATGAAAGTAGTAATATTTAAATGAAAAGTCCAAATGAGAAAATGTTCAGTGTCGGTGTAATACTAAATGCAGTGCTGCATATTCTTCCAGCAATACATCTTGTAAATACATTGGGCTCCAGTGCTTTTGCAAACCGATTTAATTCACACCTTAATTATTGGACAACTCACAACTCAAAAAGCTCCCTTTTTAAGCTGAGAAAGATCCCTCAAAGAATAAGATGGTCAACAAAAAAATTTTGTCCATATTTTTATTAGAAAGCAGAATGTACTTTCTAGATACAAGTGCATGCATCAAATATTTGGACATTATTATACAATATCCAAATCTGGACATTCTTTTTCCATCACTGGTTCTAGTCACACATTTCAAGTTGCAGCACATTCTATATAAAATATCCTGATACATAATCTTGCACTTCATCATTTTGGTCCTGAAGTTTATTTTATGATAAATTATGTTACTAACTAGTTTGTGGAAACTATTTTCCCCCAATTTACATCAAAGCATATTTTAAATTCAAACAACTGCATTGGATTTACTCCAACACGTCTATTGAAAAATTCCAATTTCTCTCATTGTGCCCTACAAGGGTCCCATATCTAATATCATCTTACATGATAGTACATGATATATGGCAATGATAATCACCATAAAGTCAATCCCCAAAATAATTGTACCTGGGAAATTGCTCATACATTAGGACAATTATTCAAGAGTCCCACAATAAATATTTTCAATGCATTATTTGAAGAGACATGGTGATACCTTATACTGTATTTAAAATGATTCAGGCAACTATTTTACTCATTGATCCCAATTTCCAGATTATATGATGCAAAGTCTTAAAAAACTGACCTTCAATCAGGGACTTGTGAATTTTTAAACATGAGATTGGGTCTTTCTTTCTACGAAATTGAAACCTACAGAGAGGACACTTTAAAAATTCAAAGCATGAAGCAATAATTTTGAGCATTCACACAAAAGCTTGTTCTTGCAAGGCTTTAAGACAATTTACACCCTAACCAAAATAATTCTGGAGCTACATTTCTCCCCCTCCCCCAATCTTCACAATTTTATCCAGCCTCCACATGAGAACTGGCAGCATCAAGACATAGCACAAATCAGATTAATAACTTGGGATATGATCTCTCCATTAACACAACCGAGCATTTTATCTCAGTGTTGATGAGTGTCCCTTCAAAGTCATTGAGTGTTCGTGGATTTGTCTCTAATACTCCTGCAACCGCATAGACTCCTGTTCAATCCATTAGCAACCCAAATCTCTGACACAATCAGAAATCCTTCAACACCCGAGGCCTTTCAGGGGCCCTTCTTGCCCGCTGCACCCTCTCGAAACACAGAATTAATCAAGAGAAATAGCCAGAGCCATGAGTACATACACAAACAGTTTTATTAAAGCTAATAGAAAGATTGAAGAATTGTCAAAGTGGGCAACTCATCATTGCAGTCCTTGTGGAAGATTAAAATAATATTGGCTGGGAAAATTTTTTTTAAACTGTTCAGAAGAAACTTGTCCAATCCTCCATTCAGAGACTGAGGATCAAATGACCAATCCAATCCATAGAATTAACCAATTATTAATAAAACTCTAACTGCAGATGAAAATCATGAGAGGCGACGATGTTAGGAAGTTTCATGATAGAAATTCTATTATTGCATACAAACTCATCATGACATCCATCACAGAGACATCCTCATCACAGAGTCAATGCACAGCATGTTGAAAATAGTAGTCTATTAAACATTTAACTATTTACAAATCTACCAGCATTCTCAAAAATGAGATTTTGAGATTTGGGCCATGGCATAGAGCTACCAATCCAACAGGTTAACCTTGAAATTATCCCCATTCTTCCTCCCCTCCCCCAAGAAATAGCAATGCCAATCACCCTCACCTTTGTGATTTTTGAAAAAAATTATATAAAATGGACAGAACAGAGCTGCTGAATTTCTATTTCCAGTGCCATGATGAAACAGTCTTAGTGCAGCTTCCCTGATGTGCTGCAAGTTTGCAGTTACCAGCAGGTGCAATCTTTGCAGCCAGTACTTTAAGAGCCAAAACTTTAACAAACACTTCCAACTCTCTCTCCCCTCACAATGTCCATGTTCTTCCCATCATTGCAACATCCATTCAGTCATAATATTCCTGAATTAATGGATGCTGCAACAATGGGAAGGCTATGGAGAATGGGAGCAGAGTGACCTAGATGACTTGATAAAGAACAGTTAATAGAGCAAGAACATTCATTGGCCAAAGCAAAAGTCTCCTGGTAGCTCATTGCCACGGAGGTCAGTGTATAATGCATACACCTTGGGAAAGTCTTCAATGCAGGCAAATACTTTTACTTAGTGCACCCATGTGTGCCTGAAGTATCATCAATAAGATTTTTATCCACATATTAGAATAATTGAAAAGTAAAGCCATAAAGGGCCTTTATGGCCCACCTAATCCATGTCAACCACAATGCAATCTATGATTATCCAATTTGCCATTTAGGTCCATTTCCCTCTCCTTCTATCCAAGTACCTGTCCAAATGCCATTAAAACAACTCTCATAGCTTTTTCCAAATATTCACCTGCCCTTCAAATTTCTTCCCTCTCACCTTTAACCCTGTGCCCTTTGGTTCTACACTTCCCTGCTCTGGGAAAAATAAGATTCCAATTATCTATGCTCAAATTTTGAAAATCTAAATCCTCAACCTCTTACACTCCGGTGAGATTAAACCCAGCCAATCCAATCTCTTCTTATGGCTTTCCACTCCAAACAATGTACTCTTCTGCATCAGAGCAAACTCTCTTATGCAAAGGCAGCAGGCAACAACCTGGAATGATCCAAGAAGACCCACAGGTGACATCCATGGAACAAAGGAGCACATTAGGCTACAAACTCATGTTCAAATAGTATCCAATGTGTGTAACCATCTGAAGCACGTACTAGAGGTATAATGCACTCTTCGAACCCACGAAAAGTCAACATTTGCAAAATGAGCAATGAGAAAACTGGTGAAGCAGGTCCATGAAAGAAAAGCATTTTATTATTGAATTCAACTCCTCAAATTTTAATTGGGATTAGGTAGTCTTGTCAAATCTTTGTAAAGCTCTTCCCACAAAGACAGTAACATAAACTCCCCCATCCCCTAAGCAACTTGAAGGTTTAACAGATGTGCAAGCACAGCATTAAGGGAGTTAACTGCACTTAAGAGACAGGACCTACACAAAGTAGAGGCTTTATAAAACATAACAAATCAAGTATCTCAGCTCTTACTCAGAAATCCAGAAAAGGTTAACCAGATACCTAAGAAGAATTGTAAAGTTTATTTTTCAAAACATGTTAGGAATCATGGTTTAGAATTCATGCCATACAACTTCTACAGTCACATTTTTTTTTACTTCATTACCTCTCACCTATCATTTCAGTCATCTTTTCTCAATGAAACTTGAAAATGAGCTCTAGTGACAGGAAGGTAGTATTTATTACCCCAGAAACAGTCATCATTTCTCACTATTCAAATTTTCCCATTGCAAATTTGAAAACTAGGTTTCACAACAAATCCTTCATTTGCAAAAACTCTGATTTAATACTTTTTTTTTAACTTATAAAGTGCAAAATTCAACATAAACATCACTTGCATCATGTTCCTTAACCAGGACTAAACATTTCTTATTCAGCTGCACTTTATGAACACACGACAACCCTGACGTACAGATTTGTGTAAAGTTTGCAATAAAGGGAAATTTTGCTTCAACTGGGCGCTGATTTTCAGATGTGACCTTATTCCCAATCTGTTCTCAGGAGGACCAATTCTCATGGTTCTATTTCCAAGATAAATAGGAGCATTATCCTCTTATGCAAGCCTATATTTCTTCTCAAACAACAATGCTAACAGATTAGATGGCCACAAAGAGTATTTGCCACACTTTCTGGATATGCTTAAGAATGACCTTATTGACTGCCAACCATTAAAATAAACTGAACTTCTTTCTTTCTCAAATATTCTTGGGCAGCCTACAATCCAAGCAACCTACTCCCCACACACCCCCCCTCCTGACTGTGATTGAATGAAGACACAAAAGTGACCTCAATTCCCAACAAAGTCACACATGCTTATGCAGGCAAGTGATAAGATAACGACATTAAATGTGGGAGTGGGGGGGTCAGTTCAGAGGCAATATGCTCCAATCCACATTCAATGTGGATACAATGAGCAAAATGTTATTTTAATTCAGTGGTCAACTGACATTACTATTGTACAAAAATGATTAAACTAGTGGATGACATTTTTGTTTCCAAACAATAAAACTTTAGACCCACATGCTCCTGCAGCATGCATCGAACATTGACAAATTCTGGTTGCGCCTTTCAAACACCAATTACCTTGTGAGTGGGAAAACTGAGATAGGGATGAGAAAGGATGCAAGAGAAAATATCGTTGTTCTTAATCAGCAACCAGAGAACCCTACTACTGAAAATACAAGAACAAATGACTGGCCCACTGATATAACACAAGAAATAGGAACAAAGATAGGCCATTCAGCCATTGTAGAATAGTAAACTGGAGACATGTACCTGTTGCGATTTAATGTGATCATGGAGAACTTTTACCTCATTATTAATTTGATGCATTAAGCTATATCACTTGATGTCTTGGGATAAATTAGAATTTTTTTGTCATGAACAAGTCATGAAATTCAGTTTTGCGACAGAATCACAATGCAAACATCCATATTATAATATTACTACATAAAAAAAAAGGCACAAAAAGTAAGGCAGTGTCTTTGGTTCATTTAAATTCAACAACCCTGCTTCCTCAGCTCTCTTGGGTTGTCAATTTTGAAGATTCACGATCTTCTTGATGAAGAAATGTCTTTTCTCCTCTCTAGAATGACCTACCCCTTATTTTCTAGATACATCAGCCAAGGGGAAATTAGCAAACATGCAAACTTGTCACGTCACTTAAGAATTCTGTATGCTTCGGATATTCACTTTCTACACTTGTACTAAATGGTCATTTGAAAGTCAGAAGCAGCCACACTTCAGGGTTTTGTATATTCAGTGGGGAAAAAAAACCAAGGAAACAATTCAAATCTAGTAACCTTGAGGGAAAAATCAAAAATAGATCTACACAACTCTATCACACGTCTCCATCGTCACTTTTTCTCTACGTAATTTTACCCATCTTTTGTTCATTTTTAGAAATAAACTTGGGATTGGATTGCAACTTACTTTTAGTTCAGAACAAGCAATGCAATACTATTTTGCCAATCCATCTGTTGCTGAGATAGATACATGAAGGAGTGAAATGTCCCAATTTTAAGTTTGGGGGCAGCATTAAATCTTTTCTTTGCTCAAAATAGAAGGTGATTACAACTTACTTCATATTGACTGGGCCTGCCATTATGTAAAAGACTTGGGTGGGTGGAATTTGTTCAATGTGTCCAGAAAAGTATTCTCAATCAACATACAGATGCCTCTATCAGAGAGGGCACAACACTGGACCTCCTAATGGGGAACAAGACAGAGCAAGTGACTGAAATGCCAGTGAGGGAGTACTTTACAAACAGACAATAACTATATTGATATTAAAATTATAAAAAAGTAGGACTGTTTCATGAGTTGAAGTCCTAAATTAGGGTAAAATTAATATTGAAGATATTGGAGAGGTAATGATTGATTGGGACAGGCAGTTTTCCAGAATACCAAACATAAAAATCTTGACATTCCTGTTGTGGCTTTATCTTAGACAAGAGCACAAATAAGAATTTTCTGAACTTTTCCGAGCAATCAACTACATAGGCCAAGTCAGCATTAAACTGCAAAGGGACCACCTCGACTTATCATCTTCCCACTTTTCCATCTCCAAACTTTTTTTTTAATTCAAAGCTTTAACATATTTAATATTAATATATTAGGACACCGAGACAGAGGTGCACCAAAGAAGAGGTACAAGGACTGCCTAAAGAAATCTCTTGGTGCCTGCCACATTGACCACCGCCAGTGGGCTGATCTCGCCTCAAACCGTGCATCTTGGCGCCTCACAGTTCGGTGGGCAGCAACCTCCTTTGAAGAAGACCGCAGAGCCCACCTCACTGACATAAGACAAAGGAGGAAAAACCCAACACCCAACCCCAACCCACCAATTTTCCCTTGCAACCGCTGCAACCGTGTCTGCCTGTCCCGCATCAGACTTGTCAGCCACAAATGAGCCTGCAGCTGACGTGGACATTACCCCTCCATAAATCTTTGTCCGCGAAGCCAAGCCAAAGAATTACGAATCACAGGAGAATTAATGAAAAAAATTACTCCAAACCACAAGAGAGATGACCAAAATCTTAATTAAAAGTACCTTTTTAACGATGGTTTCAAAATACAAGATCATGGAGGAAATCGTAAGTTAAAATTTTTAACATTTGAAAGCAGAGACACCATTAATAAGTAAATGTGTGAAAGCTCAAGAGGCCAAAAGTGTAGATGAAAAAGGCAATGCTCTTAATTGACAAGGAGAATATGACCATAGATGGATACAAATTTTAAGATTTAAACAAAACTCAACTAAGGCCAAGTACTTTAGCTTGGATAAGGGTGAGGGATACACAAAACTTGATGCAAAGAGAACAAGTAGATTTTTGGATGATCCACCAAAGAACTGATTGTGGACTTCAGGAGGGGTCAGCAGTGGAAAATGGCAAAAGCTTCAAATTCCTGGGTGTCAACATCTCTGAAGATCTATCCTGGGGCCTTCATGTTGATGCAATCAGGAAAAAGGCTCATTAGTGGCTGTACTTCATGAGAGGTTTGAAGCAATTTGGCACGTCATCAAAGACGCACATTTCCACAGGTGTGCCATGGAGAGCATTCTGACGTTGCATCACTGTCTGGTATGGAGGTGCCAATGCACTGAACAGAAAAAGGCTGCAGAGTTGTGATCTCAGTCAGTGCCATTGTTGACTTCACTCTATTAAGTACACCTACAAGATGCAGTGTCTCAAGAAAGCTGCCTCAATCACCAAGGACCGTCACCACCCAGGCCATGCCCTCTTCTCACTGATGCAATCAGAAAGGAGGTACAGGAGCCTGAAGACAAAATCCCAATGATACTAAAACAGCTACTTCCCTTCTGCCATCAGATTTCTGAATTGACAATGAACCACACTTTCCTCTTTTCTGCACTAATTTTTTTTTAATGTAACTTACAGCAATTTGGCACCTACAATGCTGTCGCAAAACAACAAAGTTTGTGACATGTTCATGACAATAAATTCAGATTCTGAACTTTCTGAACACAAGAACAAAACATGCCAGCCAACAATATTGAAACGGTAAACAATGAATGTACAAAGAAACAAATGAGGATTTCCACAGCTTATGGCGTAAAGCAAGGACAGTCATGTAAAGCAAGGACAGTCATGTAAAACAAGGACAATCATGTAAAGCAAGGACAATCATGTAAAGCAAGGACAATCATGTAAAGCAAGGACAGTCATGTAATGTTAGTAGGTGGAAATAAATGGCTTTAATGATGGCCTGAACACAAAACCCACAATTCAATTCTAGCATCACAAAGATGGTGAAGACCTGATCATTTTCTGACAATGCAAGAGAGGATGGTGTCAACAGCTAGTCACCCTTAACGTGGACCAAAAATTCTGTCCAATACTTAGCTGGAGGAATTTATTGCTCATGCGAGGGAAATGATCCAATGATTTAGAAAGATTGACAGAAAAAGTGGTAGAGTAAAGTTAGGCTCACCAACATACATTTGTAAACTGATGTTGTGATTTCAAATGTTTCCAAGTTAGAGCACAAAGAGGAGGACAAGAATGTATCCCTACAAACACCAGAGTTAATATTAATAGTGCAGAAAAGGGAAAGAAGTAATTGTTGATAATATTAATGACAATGACCGAAACAGAACACAGGTGCCGTCTCACACAGAATGATGTTGAAAATACATTGGAGTAAAGAGTGGACAGCCTAAGTGTCAAAAATGACAGGTAAATCAAATGATTGAGGAATACACCCAAAGGCACAAATAGGAGAAAAATTGGAAATGCGGCAGAATGGATATCCTCAGCAAATATTTATTGTTGGTAGAAGAACAAAACAGATGCAACTGATCTGATGACATCAACTGAGTGATGAAAGGTTCTCAAATTTCTCCCACTTGGTGGAGGGAAGAGTGGGAAAGGTTTACGAAGACTTAACTTCACACGATAGGAGTGAACGATTCCCCTCCCTCCCACTATGACAATAAAGTTCATATAGTCGTTTAAGATGATGATTGGCTAAACCAATTCTCCACTATATCAAGTCTTCATCTTCACTGAACAAAAAAAAATACCATGCCAGAAAAAACAGCCAGGGTACCAGTAATAATTTTCACACAGCATCAAAAATGGGAGGGAAAAACATTGTCACAAATTGAGAATCAAAAACTAGATCATTGAGATTTGGAATGGGCAATTGTTAAGTGAACTGGAAGAGATTATCTGTTAGCAGCATAGAAAAATGCAAGGAGATATGTGGGTGGAGAGTGATCAACCAATGGTATTTTACTTTGTGGGAGAAATTTAGGTGTCAAGTGAGATGTCAGTGTAAAAGAAAATTAACTAATTAATATCCCAACCACATCTTATCCACCTTTTCCTCATCTAAAGCATTTTGAGTCAATCACTAAATCACACCAGACATAAATATGTCCCCATTTTGTACCGTATCTTTTGCACTTCAGGTTCCAAATCCCATCCACTGAAAACAGCTTGTTCCATCATTCAATTGTCTCAAATGCAATTTTAAAATTATTTCAAATCATGTTATGAATTCCTCTACATGCGTTTATTTAACAATTCTATTTCTTCAGATTTATGTAGTATTGCACTGAGAGTGTTGAAATTGCTCGACACACTAATATTCTTTCTACAGTAAATACCCCAAAGCTGGAGTTACCCTAAGGTCACTTTACAATTAGTGGCAACCCCCATGTAACAGGCTATTGAGTTAGAAAATGCAACTTCAAGATTTTCCTTTACATGAAGCTGTGACATCTGTGCATGTTCTAAGAAATAGGTGTTGATTTATTTACTACCCACCACCCCCTCCCCAAACATTGACACGCTTCATGAGAGCAAATTGTGTTCCACTTTTAAAATTTTGGGATAATGATTTAGGAATTATTTAATTACAAATTTCCATAATCCAAACAGTCAATGTGGTGGGGGTACCTGCATTTAGTCTCCTCTTAATTTTCCTGCCCCTCTCTTAATTCATACTACAGTAGTTATAAAATCCAGTGTAACTTCACATTTTATTCATTACTTTTAACAAAAATCTCCAAATTACTCTACATTTATACAAATCAACCATCACCCCAAATTAGTTCATTTGTTTCTACTAATTTTCAATTATATCTCCTGCTTTTATTCCCATGTCATGAATTAATACACTTCTGTAATTTTCATTGCTCCTCATAATTGTTTTGTGTACCCCCCCCCCCCCCCCAGTTTTGTCTGCACATACCCATGAACTGATATAAACAGTCTGGAAATAAATTCTGTGGAACTCCCTTATTAATTTTCAACATCTGAGAAACTACTTTCTTGCCTTCAGCTCATTTTTAAATGTTCCACCCTCGTTTTACCTGCCTTGGTTCATCCCCAGTTCATAATCATTAATCATTAACGACAACTCTGTTTCACTCTCTCTCTATTACACCTTCTGCCTAATCTTGTTGAGTACTTAAGCATTTTTTGTTTTTCTTCAAGTTTCCACCTTTTAGTTTTTTAGACATCATTTATACACAAAAAAAACACTTCCTGGAAATCAAGTGGTCTTGGCATGTCAACAAGATCATGAAATATAAAAGATCTACACCAACATGATCAATTTAAGCAGCTTTGAAATAGCAAACTAGCCACTCACTTCTGTGACAATTAAGGACTGAGAACAAATGCTGGCTTAACCAACAATCCCCACACCCGACATCAACACACCCAAGTACCCAGCAGAGACACTAACACAAGAAACTGACCCATTCTTGTTCTACTCAAGAAAAATCATGACAAATTGAAATATGTCAAGTTAAATATATTTTTTTAATCAATAGTGACCACTGTTAAGTCTGTGAGAGTACAATTTCAAAATTACAACAATTATTTTTTGGAATAGTATTGACTGAAATTAATTTAAAAAGACTTGCCCTTTCAGAGAATTTAAAATAACTCAGCTACTCTGAAAAGGAACATAAAACCATCCAAAATTATCCCAAAAATTCTAATCAATATTTCAAAACAAGTGAGCACTGAAACATCAAGGCACACCTTCTGGGAACTTTGCCTCAACCACTGAAGGTGAATAGTCTCAGGGATTATTTTCTCCAGATGTTGGAAACAAGTCAGACACTGGATGTAACCAAGTCAATTTACCAAGGTCTGCACCAGGTCTGTACACTGCACTTACAGTGGGTCTTCCACTGTATGTGAACAAGCCAAGACACAGAGATTTAACAAACTTAAAAGAAACAGGTGAAGGAGAAAGCCATTTTGAATGTTCAACCATTCATTAAGTTTTTGGCTCATCTTTTCCTCAAGTATCATTTTCCTACTGCAAACACATTTCTTATTTCCCTTAATCTTGAGAAATGTAAGGCCTCCAAGATAAAATATCCAAAGTAAAACACAAAAGGCTCCAGATACCATGGTTGAAGTAAAAACAGTGCTGGAAAAACTCAGAAGGTCAGAGAGTACTTTATTTAGCAAACATTTCAGGCTTGGTATCAAGGTATGGAAAAATTCCTTGATGAAGGGGTCAAGCTCGAAATGTTGGTAGGTATCATTATTTTTGCTATATAAAGTAGTGTACACTGTTTAGTTTCTCCAGCATTGTGTTTTTACTAAAATATCCAAAGATTTCCTATCCTTTCAGTGATTTCAGTCCCAAAAGTCCTATCCCTTTTTTTGAGATGTGTCCCCTGCGGGTAGATTCATTGACCATGGAAAAGTTCTTCGCTGTGTCTACCTTACTGAGTCTTAAGAATTTCTGATGGACTTCTCTTCCAATATATTTTTGATAAAGACAACTAAAATTGCACTGTTCATGTGATTGCAAAAAGACATTATTTGATTGTAACACAACACCTTTATCACTACAAATTCAAGGTTGAAATGCCATTTCACTTTCACACCTGCACGTTAGTGTAACGTGATTTTGGGCAAGGACACCCAGCTCCCTTTAAACATCAACAATTCCCAAACTCTCACCATTTAAAACAAAATCAGCATGTTTTTTTTCTATCAAAATGGCCTCACCATTTTCCTCATTGTTCTATATCTACCATGCTGTTATTCCTCATTAATAAGAGCCTTTGAAACTATTTCATCCTTATCCATATTTAAGTGTCAGAAGCAAATTTGGAAACATCTAGACCCCTCCCCACCCCCGTCAAATGACCCATTTTCAAATAATCAGGGCTCGTGCTCCCCACCTCTCAGAGCCTACTAACCTGAGACAGACACATTTTCTGGTTGGAATATCATCTCCAACTGCATATACTCTAGCCTTGTTCTCTACCCTGTGTGGAACATTATCAAACACCTCCTGAAAATACAAATACACTTGTACCCGTCTGTACCATGATGCCCATTCTACAAGACACATCTGCAAAGACTCCAAATTATTAAACAATTTCCTTTTAGAAGTTTACACTGCAATTTTCTCAATGCCTTAAAATCACATCCTTGATGATATTCTACTACTCTCCCAACAACTGTTGGGATAATATGTTGGTACTCGCCATTTACTCTCTTTTTTTTTTAAATGGGAAGATAGGTGTTCACATTTGTTGAGCTTTCAACATCCTCCAAAGAATGTAAAGAATTTTAGGGGATGATACAATGGAAAATGCAAAATGCTTTCAAGGAAGAGTTAGATAGAACTATTAAAGATAGTGGAATCAAGGGATACTGATTGTGGATGATCAGCCAGGATCACAGTGAATGGCAGTAATGGCCTACTCCTACTGTCTATTGACCTTAAGTTTCTTTTGCATATCCACTGAAATGGACAAGGAAAGACGAAGGTGTAATACACACAAAAGGAGATGGGCATGAAGAAGCACAAAGGGAAAGCTAGGAAGACCACCAGTGCTAGTCAAGCAGCAAATGCAGGAAAGTACAAGGTCAGCAAGAACAAGAGGCAAGATTGAGAAGGCAAAACTTAACGAATTGCCTGAACATAGAAAATACAAGAGCAAAGTATAGATATTGCTCTAATAATTGGGGTTAAAGCAGAGGGATTGGTCAGAGACTCTGGTTTGTTTGGAAATTCAGGAACAATCTTGAGACCACAGGGGAGTGGTAGTTTACACAACGGTCAGTGGAAAAGTATCCCTCTACCATGGTCTGAAGATTGATAAAAGTGAACAGACATTTCAGGTATTAAGTAGATTGGGTAAGCAATGCCAAGGAGGGAGGGGGTCATGTACAGGCAAGAGGACATTTGAATTGGCACCACAGCAAGAGGCAGAAAAAGGTGAGAAAATCTAAGGATGCAGGAGGTCATTAGAATGGACCAATGGCCAATAACATGTCAGCCTGCAGAGGACAATGCAGCAAAGGAGTCTCAAAAATAAAACAAGCAGAGCTCACTCAAAAGCTGAGGACCACAGCATTGGCCGTGTATTTTGGTGGATATGAAGCTAGCTCTTGAGAGGGTGGGGGAGCACAGGTGTGTGGGTGGAACAGAGAGAAAATGCAGAGTTGGCCAAAGAGATTGGAACACAGAATAGTCATCAAAAGTCAATCAGAAATGCACCCAACTGAGTTAAAAAAGTAGAGGGAATCACCAGGAGTGTTTTGTTAAGTCGAGGGTTCTTGGATGCCATAAAGTGCAGGAACAAAGACAACAATTGAGGGAGTGAGAAGAAAGCATAGGGAATGATGGCAGAGATTTAAAGAAAGCCAAAGGTCACCCACAGAGTATGAAAGATGCAGGACAAATCAAGAGTGTGCCAGAAGATTCGGGGCAAAGCGCAGCAACACAAGAGCAAGAGCAGTGTAAAGAACCAAGACTTCATTGGGGACAGGAAGGCAGTAATAGCAGGAACTTTGGGGCTACAATATGGTGTTGGGTGTCGCAGAAAGCTATTATTGGTGGTTGTGGGAGAGAACAACGCAAGAACAGATATCAAGTTAATTAAACCGAAACGGCACTGGTCAATAAGGGAGAAGAGGGATGAAGTGGGAGGGAGGAGGAGGGCATTGGTGGGAAGGAGCAGAAGGACAAATCGTAGTGGGAAGTTTGGATCAGGAAATAGTGAGGAGAGTTTCGAGGAGGAAAAGAACAAGGAAACCTCAAGGCTAAGGTTAAGGAGAACGAGCAGCGGTGGGAGGGCAGACCTTGGGCTGGCGTGCCTGACAATCCAGAAAAGGGACGCCTGGAGCTCTGGGGTCGGGTTGTGCCTCTCCCGCTCGGGTTTAAGCCTCACTTTACATAATTTATACCGAGAGCTGCAGTTCCAGTCGCACAAAGCCGGCCATTTTAGAGCGAATTCTTTGTACTGAGCGATCTCCACCGTCAGGGGCCCGATCCCTCTCCCTCACACAGCCATCGCCAACCCATTCCTCACCGAGGGGCCACCACTCCATGCCCCCAGATCCATTCGTTAACGACCAGTTATTTTTTTTTTACCTGGGACCTGAGCAGGGGCTGCCCGCTGTTGCCGGGACTGATGGGCGGATGGTGCATTCTTTGTTGCGCTGCTGCCCAGCTCGCACTCGCGTACTGGCCGCCCAGCTCGCCTCCCTTGGCCAGCTCATGGCTGCTGTTATAGTCCTGGTGGGCCTGGTTATAGTTAGTGAAGGCCCGGGCTCCGCTCGGGGAGGTGAGCAGCTGGTTGAGGGTGGGTGTGCTCGAAGCCGTCTGCGACTGCTGCTGGAGGCCCGGGCCGGCCGCCGACTGCTGGTGCTGCCCTGCGAACCGCTGGAAACTCGGGGCCACGTTCGAGGCCGAAGCTTTGGGACCGGCCGCCCCGGCCCGCGGCGAGTTGAGGCCGTAGCCCTGGTTGGTGTAGCCGCTGCGGGCCGGATAAGCCGCGGTGTAGTTGTTGTAGTGGCCGAAGGCCTCGTGTGAATTGGGCTGGAAGGAGTCGAGGGCGCCGGGGTGCAGCGCTGCCCCCATGCCGGGGCTTTGTTGTCCGCCATGTTGGTGAAACGGGCCCCGGTAATGGTTGTAACCGTAGCCGGCGGCCGGGCCAGGGCTAGGCGCGGGGTTCGCGTTGGCCATGGGCCCAGAGCCTCCGCCGTTGTTGCTGGAATGGTCGAAACGCTGGTCGCTGGTCAGGAGGCCTAGACTGGCGGCGGCGGCCCGGCCAGGCTCTGGCTCCGCCGAGCCCGCTCCTCCGTTACTGTGCTCCGAGGAGGCCCCATCCGGCTCGCCGTGCGGCTGGTGGCCGCTGTCCTCGTCGCTGTGATCGCCGGGTCCCGGGGCCGCGCTCAGCCGGTGATTGCTGAAGGTGTCCCTGGCGCCGGAGCCCGGCTCCGAGCCGTTGCCCGGCAAGTGGTGTTCCTGCTCGGCGGCGGCGGCGGCGCCGGGCCCACTGCCCGCCTTCAGCGCTGCCAGATCGCCGCCCTTGGCCTGGTTCATGTCGCCGTCTCGGAGGGCGCTGACCGGAGCGGCCATACTGCCCGCCGCTCCGCGCGATCCCCCTCCGCCGCCTCGCCCTCGGCGTGCGTTCGATCTCTCTCCCGTGGCTGGCCTGGCGGCCCCAACCCGCCGCTCCTCCCGGCTCGCTCGGCGTTCGCGCTCGCTTTCACCCTCCTCCTCCTCGGCGGCGGCGGTCACACGGTCGCGGTGCCGGTTCCGCGACCGCTCCGCATGGTTGGGTGTGGGGTGAGCGCAGCAGTCCGAGCCCGTCTAACGGAGCCTCGGGCCCAGCGCAACACGCGGTCTGACAGAACTACTAGCCATGTTGTGGAGGGGGCGGCGGCAAAACCTGGAGCGGAGCGGGAGGGGGAGGGGTGGGGGAGCGGAGCCAGGTCTGGGGGGTGGGGACATCCGGGGGGCGGAGCGGAGCCTGGCTCCCGAGGCGGGGCTTTAGCTTGGGGGCGGTACCGGGCCCTGTCAATCACATCACTCCATCCACTCTCCCCCTCCCCCACCTTCAGCGCAGAGCTAAACAAGCTCATTTCTTCCTTCCTCCACTTTCCCCCCCCCCCCCCCCCCCCCATCCTCCCTGGACACTTTCAAGAGATTCTGCTCACAGCAAAACTCTGCAGACCCCGTGGTGGAAGCAAAAACACAATGTTGGAGAAACTCAGCAGGTCAAACAGTGTAGCAAAGATAAAGACACAGAACCAACCTTTCAGCCTTTCATTAAGATAGGAACAAAATGGAGACAGATGCCAGAAGTTTCAGGCATAATTTTGGTAACTTATTCTAACTTTTTGGTATAATTTCATTCTTCCACTAAATCTTGCACCTTCCTTAAATCCCAACAACACTCTGGGGAACAATGTAAAATCACATTGCAGGTGAAACTTACCAGGTCAGTGTACTTAACATCACAAAGATACATGACCCACGTTCTGGGCTTGAGCCCTTGATGAAGGTATTGCTCGTATCTTCGTGGAGGGCTCAAGCCTAAAACATTATGTAGAAGGTTGAGAGGGGATTTGATAGAAGTATTTAAGATTATGAAAGGGATAGACAGAATGGTTGTGGATAGACTATTTCCGTTAAGAGGAGGAAAGATTAAAACAAGAGGACATGAGTTAAGAATTAAGGGGCAGAGGTTTAGAGGTAACATGAGGGGGAACTTCTTTACTCAGAGAGTGGTAGCCGTGTGGAATGATCTTCCGGGAGAAATAGTGGCGGCGGAGTCAATTGTATTATTTAAGAAAAGGTTGGACAGGTATATGGATGAGAAGAAGATGGAGGGTTATGGCCATTGTGCAGGGAGGTGGGACTAGAAAGGGGTGTTTGGTTCGGTGCGGACTGGAAGGGCCTAATGGCCTGTTTCCGTGCAGTAATTGTTATATATGTTATATCAGAATCAGAATTTATTGTCATGAGCATGTCACAGAATTTGTTGTTTTGCGGCAGAATCACAGTGCAAACATTTATGTAAACCAGCTTACAAAATAAATAAAAATAGTGCACGAATAATAAAATGCCAAAGCAAGGCAGTGTCTGTGGTTCTCTGTTCATTCAGGAATCTGATGTCAGCGGGGAAGAAGCTGTCCTTGCGCCGCTGAGTACTTGTCTTCAGGCTCCTAAATCTTTTTCCCAATGATAGAAAAGTGAAGGTGGCATGACCTGGGAGGTGGGGGTCCTCGAAAATAAGACACAGCCTCTTGCAGATGTCTATAATGAAGACAGGTGCCTGTGATGTCGCAGGCCAAGTTAACAACCCTCTAGAGTTTTTTTCTTGTCCTAAGCGTTGGCACCACCCTCCGTACCGGACAGTGTTGCACGATACATCTGCAGAGGTTTTTGAGAGTCTTCGGTGATATATCTTTATCTATGCTACATAAAGTACACTGTCTGACCTGCTGAGTTTCTCCAGCATTGTTTTTAATGTTCACAGCGGCCCAGCTCCCAAAAATCGCAGGTACTGATGGAAATTAAATTCTAAAACCACACAGGTAAACCCTAGCAGATTGGAACAAAGCCCCTTAGAAATAACAATGGGAAGCATTTTCACATTAAGATTAGTAGAAATCTCAAGATTTTTCCAGCAAAATAGCAAATATGGTTTGAGAACACAGGTTAAAACAAAGTTGTGAAATATAAATTTTTCAGCTTTCCATCACCTAGGCAGGTAAATGGATCTTAAATATCTGCACAATCTATTCGAATGGCATAATATTCGAAGGAATTTATTTCCAGCACAGATAAGACTATTTTGCCAAACAGATTAATGCTGCCAAAAATGGAGTTGGTTCTAAAAGTAGCGGATGCAGCCCATGACATCACAGGCAAAATCTTCCCCACTATGAAGAACATCTTAAGATTCATTTTATTATCATATTAATAACACTGTGTCGTATTACATGAAAATAAATTGAAATTTATTTTTGCCTGCTGTATGGCAGACAGATTCGCCAACAGTAGGAATTGCCTAAGCGCCTCTTACAGTCTTTAAAACCAGACTTACAGTCAAAGAGTGAAGCAAAAGAGGGTCCCCCCTGAGTCACCGAGTGTCCATAGATTCATCTCCAGGGCTTCCACAGCCACACAGATTCCAGTCCAAACCATCACAAGCCAAGCCCTAGATCTGAACCTCCAACACGGTCAAGAACCCTTCCTTGCCCTCAGCACCTCCTCACATCCCGGTTCCAATACCTAGTACTCCTCCAGCCAGCTTAAGCCAGTCTCCAGCAGCCCACAGCTTCCACGGGTTCCTCACCTCAAGTCACCAGCCATGTTCAGGAACAGCTGCTACCCCTCCACCATCAGACTCCTCAACAATAAACTCCCCCTCCTGGATGTAATCAACCAGATTGATGAGACACAAAACTTACCAGATTCATGTAAAACAGCAATAATTACAGTGATACTAAAACAAGAGAAAGATACACTCTCACCAGCGTCATATAGACCAATATCTCTGCTAAACACAGATTATAAGATAATAGCTAAACTATTAGCAAACAGATTAGCAGAACAGGTACCGAAAATGGTAAATTTAGACCAAACTGGATTTATCAAAAAAAGACGCACAACAGACAATATTTGTAAATTTATTAACTTAATTCATGCAGTAGAAGGAAATAATGCACCGGCAGTAGCAGTTGCTTTAGACGCAGAGAAGGCCTTCGACAGAGTAGAATGGAATTACTTGTTCAAAGTATTGCAAAAATTCAGTTTACCGGAGAAGTATATTAATTGGATTAAAGCATTATATAAGGGACCGTTAGCGAAAGTAACAGTAAATGGACATGTATCAAAGCAATTTAACTTAAGCAGGTCAATGCGGCAGGGATGCCCACTATCACCATTATTGTTTGCCCTAGCTATAGAACCACTAGCAGAATCGATAAGAATAGATAATAATATAAAAGGAATAAAAATAAAAGACAGGGAATATAAAATCAGTCTATTTGCGGATGATGTGATAGTGTACTTAACAGAACCAGAACTATCAATAAAAGAACTATATAAGAAATTGAAGGAATATGGAGAAGTGTCGGGATACAAGATAAACGTAAATAAAAGTGAAGCAATGCCTATGAATAACGCGGATTTCTCAAAATTTAAGGAGGAATCCCCATTCAGATGGCAAATGCAGGCAATAAGATACCTAGGTGTGCAAATAAACAAAAATCTAGGCCAATTATATAAACTCAATTACAATCCACTAATGAAAAAATTACAGGACGATTTAGAGCATTGGAAAGAGCTACCACTAACACTGATAGGAAGGATAAACTGTATTAAAATGAACATTTTTCCAAGGATACTATACTTATTTCAGGCATTGCCAATACAACTGACAGAAAAATTCTTCAAAGAGTTAAAGAAAATAATAAGGAGATTTTTATGGAGAGGGGGGAAACCGAGGATCTTCTTTGGCTTGGCTTCGCGGACGAAGATTTATGGAGGGGGTAAAAAGTCCACGTCAGCTGCAGGCTCGTTTGTGGCTGACCAGTCCGATGCGGGACAGGCAGACACGATTGCAGCGGTTGCAAGGGAAAATTGGTTGGTCGGGTTGGGTGTTGGGTTTTTCCTCCTTTGCCTTTTGTCAGTGAGGTGGGCTCTGCGGTCTTCTTCAAAGGAGGCTGCTGCCCGCCAAACTGTGAGGCGCCAAGATGCACGGTTTGAGGCGTTATCAGCCCACTGGCGGTGGTCAATGTGGCAGGCACCAAGAGATTTCTTTAGGCAGTCCTTGTACCTTTTCTTTGGTGCACCTCTGTCACGGTGGCCAGTGGAGAGCTCGCCATATAATACGATCTTGGGAAGGCGATGGTCCTCCATTCTGGAGACGTGACCCATCCAGCGCAGCTGGATCTTCAGCAGCGTGGACTCGATGCTGTCGACCTCTGCCATCTCGAGTACCTCGACGTTAGGGGTGTGAGCGCTCCAATGGATGTTGAGGATGGAGCGGAGACAACGCTGGTGGAAGCGTTCTAGGAGCCGTAGGTGGTGCCGGTAGAGGACCCATGATTCGGAGCCGAACAGGAGTGTGGGTATGACAACGGCTCTGTATACGCTTATCTTTGTGAGGTTTTTCAGTTGGTTGTTTTTCCAGACTCTTTTGTGTAGTCTTCCAAAGGCGCTATTTGCCTTGGCGAGTCTGTTGTCTATCTCATTGTCGATCCTTGCATCTGATGAAATGGTGCAGCCGAGATAGGTAAACTGGTTGACCGTTTTGAGTTTTGTGTGCCCGATGGAGATGTGGGGGGGCTGGTAGTCATGGTGGGGAGCTGGCTGATGGAGGACCTCAGTTTTCTTCAGGCTGACTTCCAGGCCAAACATTTTGGCAGTTTCCGCAAAGCAGGACGTCAAGCGCTGAAGAGCTGGCTCTGAATGGGCAACTAAAGCGGCATCATCTGCAAAGAGTAGTTCACGGACAAGTTTCTCTTGTGTCTTGGTGTGAGCTTGCAGGCGCCTCAGATTGAAGAGACTGCCATCCGTGCGGTACCGGATGTAAACAGCGTCTTCATTGTTGGGGTCTTTCATGGCTTGGTTCAGCATCATGCTGAAGAAGATTGAAAAGAGGGTTGGTGCGAGAACACAGCCTTGCTTCACGCCATTGTTAATGGAGAAGGGTTCAGAGAGCTCATTGCTGTATCTGACCCGACCTTGTTGGTTTTCGTGCAGTTGGATAATCATGTTGAGGAACTTTGGGGGACATCCGATGCGCTCTAGTATTTGCCAAAGCCCTTTCCAGCTCACGGTGTCGAAGGCTTTGGTGAGGTCAACAAAGGTGATGTAGAGTCCTTTGTTTTGTTCTCTGCACTTTTCTTGGAGCTGTCTGAGGGCAAAGACCATGTCAGTGGTTCCTCTGTTTGCGCGAAAGCCGCACTGTGATTCTGGGAGAATATTCTCAGCGACACTAGGTATTATTCTATTTAGTAGAATCCTAGCGAAGATTTTGCCTGCAATGGAGAGCAACGTGATTCCCCTGTAGTTTGAGCAGTCTGATTTCTCGCCTTTGTTTTTGTACAGGGTGATGATGGTGGCATCACGAAGATCCTGAGGCAGTTTACCTTGGTCCCAACAAAGCTTGAAAAACTCATGCAGTTTGGCATGCAGAGTTTTGCCGCCAGCCTTCCAGACCTCTGGGGGGATTCCATCCATACCTGCTGCTTTGCCACTTTTCAGTTGTTCGATTGCCTTATATGTCTCATCCAGGGATAGCACTAGATAAATTAACAGAATGGTATAAACAAGGAGGCTTACAATTGCCAAACTTCAAAAATTATTATAGAGCCGCACAATTAAGGTACCTATCAGATTTTTATCAAACAAGGGAAAAACCAGACTGGACGAGACTAGAATTAGATAAATTAGGGGAAAAGATACCTGAACACATATGATATAAATGGGACGAAAAATTGGTACAACATAGAACTTCTCCAGTATTACACCATCTCCTCGATATATGGAAGAAGATTCATGTAGAAAGAAATAAAACAAATTATCAAATACCAAAACTAATATTGACGCAAAATAAGCTACTCCCTTTTACAATAGACAACCTTTCCTTTAGAAAATGGGAAAAAAAAGGGATTAAAAGAATAGAAAATTGTTTTTCAGGAAGTAGATTCTTATCCTTTGAACAAATGAGAGATAAGTACAATATAACTGGAGATACAGCGCTGGCATATTACCAACTGAGATCCTACTTGAAAGATAAATTAGGAAGCAATTTGAGTTTACCAGAGGGAAGTAACCTTGAATATGTGATTACAGATACAATGTTAATCAAAAGATTTATAACAAATATGTATATTAAACTGCAAGAAAAGGAGAATGAGGAAACAAATGGTAAAACTAAACAAAAATGGGAACAAGATTTAAATATAAAGATAAAAAAGGAAACATGGGAGAAATTATGTTCTGGAACGATGAGAAATACAATAAATACGAGACTGCGTATGATACAATATAATTGGTTACACAGACTATACATTACACCGCAAAAGTTAAATAAATGGGACCCAACAGTATCTGATAGATGTTTTCGATGTAAAAAAGAAAGGGGAACAACAATTCATGCAATCTGGACATGTGAGAGAGTAGAAAAATTTTGGGATGATCTCAATCAGATATTAAATAAAATAACAGAAAACAATATACCAAAGAATCCAGAGATCTTTCTCCTAAGTAACATAAAAAATAAAGAATTTGGAATTGACTTGGAAGATGCACAAAAAAGATTTGTTAAGATAGCCCTAGCCGTAGCAAAAAAATGTATTATGTCAACCTGGAAATTGGAAGATAATTTGAAAATACAACAATGGTATATAGAAATGAATAAATGTATTCCATTAGAAAAAATAACATATAGTTTAAGAAATAATATTGAAATATTCAAACAAGTATGGGAGCCTTACATTAAATACAATAGCGAAAACCTACCGGGAACAAACATTACCTAAGTTGATGGAAGGAGAAGAAAAGAAAAGAATGGACTCAGTAGAATTTCTGGTGTATTTTTGTTGAATGACAACATTGTCTGACTGAATTAATGCAACCTAGATTGTATACCTAAAATGGATGAGGGGGGGGGGGGTGGGGGGTGGCTTGGGAGGAGGGGTGAGGGGGAGAAAAAGTCACTGTAAATGTGTGAAAAAGAAAAAGTGTATATCATGGCTATTGTGATTTATGGTGTGAAAAATAAAAAATTAAAATAAAAAAAAACAATAAACTCAATCTGGAATTTATTTAAGGACTCTTACTTTTGCACTTTATTGCTTCTCTCTCTGTATTGCAGAGTCAGTTTGTTTACAGTTCTAATATGTGTACATTGTGCATAGTTTTTTCTTTGCACAATCAATAAGTAGTAAGAAAGAATATTAAGGTTGTATGTGATGTCGTGTGCTACTCTGGCAATAAATCTGAAATCTTGTTAATTAGTGTCTCATGTTCATCTCAATACATTTTAAATATGATGAGGTTTTTCAGTCTCCACTACCAGGATAAGCGAAGGAAATACCATAACATACAAAGCTCTGAATCAAGGACTGGAAAGTAGGATTTATGTTTTGAATTTATAATTAATTTCAATTTAGATGTACAGATGTTCTGGCCCATGAGCCCGTGTCCCCCAAATACACCAATTAACCTATTACCCCTGTATGTTTTTGGTATGGAAGGAAACTGGACCATCCAGAGGAAACCCACAGAGACACAGGGAGAGTGTGTACAAATTCCTTAGAGACAGCACTGGATTCAAATCTATGTCTCTGGCACTGTAAACAATGAAAGGAATAGAACTGAACCCTTACACAGAATTGATAGTTAATGTAACAGCACACAAAATGCTGGAGGAACTCAGTGGGTCAGGCAGCATCCAGGAAGGTAATAGACAGGCGACATTCCATGCTGAGAACCTTCTTAAATAATGTATGGATTTGTATTAAACAATATTTAAAAAAGCAAAAACGGATGATCTGACCCATTTGATCTCTACCACCATTTATACAAGCTTCCCTCATCCTATTTCATCTCCAGTGATCGGTATGCTCTTCCAATTCTTTCACTCCTGTACATATCTCTGTTAAATCTATTTAATTACTTCAGTTACTCCAACCATTCTCTAGAAAATGGAAGATTTACCTGATGGATTTATTAGTTTTCTTATATTTATGCTCCCTAGTTTTGAAATCTCCCACAAAAGGAAACATCTCTACATTTACCCAATTCACCCTTTCATAATTTTTTTTTTCAGATCACTCTCCTTTCTCACATGAAGAACTTCAGATTTCAGATTTATTGTCAGAGTATATACATGACATCACATACAACCCTGAGGTTCTTTTTCCTGTGGGCAGGCAAGGGTTACGACTAATTAATAATGAAAAAAAATGTACACAGCATAAACATGTAAGCAAAGCATTGTAAACAGATAACAAAAGTAAACAAACTGACTGTGCAATACAGAGAGAATAAAAAAAGAAAATCAATGAAGTGCACAAGTAAGAGTCCTTAAATGAGTCTCTGATTGACTTTGTCGTTGAGGAGTCTGATGATGGAGGGGTAGCAGCTGTTCCTGAACCTGATACTGTTAGTCTTGTGGCACCTATGCCTCTTTCCTGATGGCAGCAGTGAGAACAGAGCATGTGGGTATTTGATCATTGCTGCGCCCTCCGATGGCAGCGTGCCATGTAATTGTACTCGAAAGTGGGGAGGGTATTGCCTGTGATGTCCCGGGCTATGTCCACTACCTTTTGAAGGGCTTTACACTCAGGAGTATTGGTGTCCCCATACCAGACCACGATACAGCCAGTCAGCACACTTTCCACCACACCTCTTTAGAAATTTGCCAGGCTTTCTGGTGTCATACCAAACCTCCGCAAACTCCTGAGGAAGTAGAGGTACTGATGTACTTTCTTCACGATGCCATTGGTGTGTTGGGTCCAGGAAAGATCCTTCAAGATAATGGCTCCTAAGAAATTAAATTTGTGTACCCTCTCCTTCTCTGACCCCCCAGTCTTCACTGGATTGTATACCTCTGACTTTCCTTTCTTGAATTCAACAATCATTTCCTTAGTTTTGGTGACATTCAGTGCAAGGTTGTTGTTGGTGCACCATTTAGCCAAGTTTTCATTCTCCCTCCTGCATGCTGACACATCCCCTTCCTTTATATAACCCACTACCATGGTATTAATGGGAAATTTGTAGATGGTGTTGTCATACCAAGCCACACAGTCAAAAGTGTAAAGTGAGTAGAACAGGGGTCTAAGAACACAGCCCGATGCTGCTCTGGTATTGATGGAGATTGTGGAGGAGATGTTCTTACCAACCTTCACTGATTGTGGTCTGGTGCTGAGGAAATTTATGATCCAATTACACAGTAGGGTGTTGAGTCCCAGGTCTTGGAGTTTGCTGATCAGTTTTGAGGGGATGATGGTGTTAAATGCCAAACTATAGTTGATAAAGAGCATTTTGATGAATGCATCTTTGCTGTCCAGGTGTTCCAGGGCTTTATGTAGAGCCACTGAGATGGCATCTGCCATAGACCTGTCCTACGATAGCCGAACTGAAATGTATCCATGTTGATGCAAGTACTGCTGGTTGATAGTCATTAAGTCAGGTTACTACACTCTTCTTAGGCACCCATACGATTGATGCCTGTATATAACAGGTGGATACCTCGCCCTGCTGGAGTGAGGTATTGAAGATATCTGTTAATACAGATATTTTGTTGGTCAGCACCAGTGTACCCTCTGAGCTGTGCATGCGCATGGGCGCACGAATGAGCTGTGCGTGTGCACACTTGCACAAAACAGAGTGTGCGCGTGCACACGTGGACAAATGAATGCATAGTGATTTCCTTTGTGCACACGTACATGTGCACAGCTTAGAGGGAACACTGGTAAGCACAGATTCTTAATACTCAGCCAGATACTCCATCCAAACAGGATGCTTTCCTTGATTCACTTTCCTAAAGGTAGCATGCACGCCACCCTCAGATACGGACACAGGATAGGATTGTCAGGGGATGTGGAGGTGCGGAGGGGTGGCTCTTTGCTGTTACTGTCATCAAATTGGGAGTAGAAGGCACTGAGTTTGTCTGGGAGAGAAGCTTTGCCATCTGCTACTTCACCGGATTTGGTTTTGTAGCAGGTTATGGCATTTAGACCCTGCCACAGCTGTCGGGCGTCCCTTGTTGTTTCCATTTTCATTCAGAATCTCCACCTTGCCTGGGAGATAGCTTTCCACAGATCATACCTGCTACTTTTGTACCAATCTGAATCTCCGGACTTAAATGCCTGTGATCTGGTTCTCAGCAGGTTCCAGATTTCATTGTTCATCCAAGGCTTCTGGTTGGGAGAAACCCTGAATGATTTGGTGGGAACACACACATCCACAGCTGTTTTAATAGTCTGTAACAGCCTCGGTGTACTTGTTCAGATGCTCAGCAGAGTTCTTGAACACTGCCCAATCTACTATCTTGAGGAAGTCCTGTAACCAATCTTAAGCTTCCTGTGACCACCTTCTAGCTGTCCTGATCTCTGGAGCCTCTGTCTGCATGAAGGCAGAAGGAGAACAGCCAGGTGATCAAAGTGTGGTCTCGGGAAAGAACGGTAGGCTTTCCTTATCTTGGTGTAGCAGTGACCAAGTGTGCTGGGACCTCTACTACAGCAGGTTACATGCTGGTGGTAGTTAGGCAGGGTTTTCCTGATTTAGACCTGGTTAAAGTCACCAACTAAGATTTGTAGTGCGTCAGGCTAGGCCAACTCTTGTTTACTGACCACATCATGCAGCAAGTGCCTTTTTGTAATCGACATTGGGAGGGAATATAAACTCCAGTAAGCATTCACCATCTTTCCTGGTTATTATATATAACTTATCAGTTCCATGAAATTATTTGTGTATTTTCTACTGAACATGCTTTGTTCATTGTCACTTGAACAGTTAAGTCATCACAACTGTCGACTAATTAAGGTTAGGTTTAATATTATTATTTAATATCTCTGCATGGTTCATATATTGTACTCTTATTAACCAGCATGGGGTGTGATAATTCCTTTTCTTCACTATCCCTTTCAGATTATGTTACAAAAGCGAATTCAGTCTTTGCATTCTCACATTTATGACCATCTCTTATTTATATCCAGAAGAAATTTAAAAAGTGAAAGAGAAAGGGACTGGCTATGCTCCAGGATAGGAACATGGTAAAGCTAATGAGAATTTATCAGGTAAGGAAGGAGGTCTAAATATAAGTGTACTTCTATTAGAATTAGAAGAGCAAAAGGCAATAAAAAGACAATTGTGAAGGCTCTTTAAATGGAAACACACACCAATGGAACAAGATAAGTGAATTGACATCACAACTCAAAATGAATGGGTGCGATTTAACACAAAAGAGTGGAAAACATTCAAGATTTGGTATTAAATATTACAGGATATTTAACCTAGAAGAGATGGTCAACATGGAAAAAGAGGTAGCCCAATAACAGATGGAATAAAGGCTATAGGAATAAAGGTTTGCAAAATCGAGAAGTAGGTCTAGGTTTGCTCTGCAAACGAAGGGTAGCAAATATTGGTGAGAATTTTTAATGGCTAATTGTACAGATAATATAAGGCGGACTATAAATCAGAATCTTAAATCATAAGCTGATTCACTTCGTTTTGTCCTTTACAAGACCTTGATCAACTCTTATTTGGAATGCTGGGTCCAGATTTAGTCTTATGATGGGTTTCAAAAGGGTGCAAAGAAAGGGTATTGGACTAATTCCCAGTTGAAAGCAATTTATTATCGAAAAGGATTGAGCAAGCTGCACCACCTCATTAAAGGAATGCAGATATTGGTGCGATTTAATTGCCATGATAATGGTCCAAATAACAGTATCCTTCAAAAATAATTTTGGGTGGACTTGAAAATTACAATTTTAAATATAGATTAGATGTCAGAAGGTGGTCCCTGGAACAGACTGGTATCTTGTGCAGTGATTGAGGATTTATTGGATTTCTTAGAGTATACTTTGGATCTTTTCCTGGCCAGGATGAAGATCCATTTTTACAAGGCAAGTTGTCTTTAGAGTTATTGGGGCAGATCATCAGCACGAGTTTTGATCAGCTAGATTATTTGGTGGTGCTGGATTTATTGTGATGGAGTAGAGGTGTCAGACAGAATTTGCATGGATATTAAGCTTGGGGAACAGGTGATCACATGGTTTTAGGAAGGAAGAAGCATAAGAGATCAGCTTTTTGTGCAGTTGGGGTGCTGAATGGACCAGAGCATCTTTTTCATTCTGTCATTATTTGTCTCTATTTATCCAATAACCATTCAAGCCATTCATTGCAGATCACTGCAACGCGCTGCATAAAGAAAATCTTATCCTCAGCCCACATACAAGGGAGAGTTAGGAAAACGGAATATAAAGCTAGACTATTATCGGACCACTCACCCCTGTTATTGGCAATAGAGCTAGAAGACATCCCTCCAAGAATGTATAGATGGAGATTAAACCCCATGCTACTTAAAAGACAGGATTTTAGAGAATTTATTGAAAAACAATTAAAAATGTACTTTGAAGTAAATACGGAATCAGTGGAAGATAAGTTTATACTATGGGACGCAATGAAAGCATTCATTAGAGGGCAAATAATAAGTTATGCAACCAAGATGAAGAAGGACTATAATCAGGAAACAGAGCAGTTGGAAAGGGAAATAATAAACATAGAAAAAAAATTAGCAATAAAGGAAGATACAACCAAAAGAAGAGAATTGGCGGATAAAAAAATAAAATATGAAACATTACAAACATATAAGGTGGAGAAGAATATAATGAAGACAAAACAGAAATATTATGAACTAGGGGAAAAAACACACAAAATCCTAGCATGGCAGCTTACAAGACAGAGCAAACTAAGAAAATGTTATTGGCAACAAGGAAAAAAGACAAACAAATTACATATAATCCAAAAGAAATTAAGGAAAACTTCAGAGAATTCTATGAACAATTATACCGAACCGAAAACGAAGGGAAAGAAGGGAAAATAGATGAATTTTTGACTAAAATTGAACTACCAAAACTACAAATAGAGGAACAAAATAAATTAACAGAACCATTTGGAACAGTAGAAATACAAGAGATAATAAAAAATTTACCAAATAATAAGACACCAGGAGAGGATGGACTCCCAATAGAATTCTACAAAACATTTAAAGACCTAATAATACCGCCCCTCCTGGATGTAATCAACCAGATTGATGAGACACAAAACTTACCAGATTCATGTAAAACAGCAATAATTACAGTGATACTAAAACAAGGGAAAGATCCACTCTCACCAGCGTCATATAGACCAATATCTCTGCTAAACACAGATTATAAGATAATAGCTAAACTATTAGCGAACAGATTAGCAGAACAGGTACCGAAAATGGTAAATTTAGACCAAACTGGATTTATCAAAAAAAGACGCACAACAGACAATATTTGTAAATTTATTAACTTAATTCATGCAGTAGAAGGAAATAAAGCACCGACAGTAGCAGTTGCTCTAGACGCAGAGAAGGCCTTCGACAGAGTAGAATGGAATTACTTGTTCAAAGTATTGCAAAAATTCAGTTTACCGGAGAAGTATATTAATTGGATTAAAGCATTATATAAGGGACCGTTAGCGAAAGTGACAGTAAATGGACATGTATCAAAGCAATTTAACTTAAGCAGGTCAACGCGGCAGGGATGCCCACTATCACCATTATTGTTTGCGCTAGCTATAGAACCACTAGCAGAATCGATAAGAAGAGATAATAATATAAAAGGAATAAAAATAAAAGACAGGGAATATAAAATCAGTCTGTTTGCGGATGATGTGATAGTGTACTTAACAGAACCAGAACTATCAATAAAAGAACTATATAAGAAATTGAAGGAATATGGAGAAGTGTCGGGATACAAGATAAACGTAAATAAAAGTGAAGCAATGCCTATGAATAACGCGGATTTCTCAAAATTTAAGGAGGAATCCCCATTCAGATGGCAAACGCAGGCAATAAGATACCTAGGTGTGCAAATAAACAAAAATCTAGGCCAATTATATAAACTCAATTACAATCCACTAATGAAAAAATTACAGGACGATTTAGAGCATTGGAAAGAGCTACCACTAACACTGATAGGAAGGATAAACTGTATTAAAATGAACATTTTTCCAAGGATACTATACTTATTTCAGGCATTGCCAATACAACTGACAGAAAAATTCTTCAAAGAGTTAAAGAAAATAATAAGGAGATTTTTATGGAGAGGGGGGAAACCGAGGATAGCACTAGACAAATTAACAGAATGGTATAAACAAGGAGGCTTACAATTGCCAAACTTCAAAAATTATTATAGAGCCGCACAATTAAGGTACCTATCAGATTTTTATCAAACAAGGGAAAAACCAGACTGGACGAGACTAGAATTAGATAAAATAGGGGAAAAGATACCTGAACACATATTATATAAATGGGACGAAAAATTGGTACAACATAGAACTTCTCCAGTATTACACCATCTCCTCAATATATGGAAGAAGATTCATGTAGAAAGAAATAAAATAAATTACCAAATACCAAAACTAATATTGACGCAAAATAAGCTACTCCCTTTTACAATAGACAACCTTGCCTTTAGAAAATGGGAAAAAAAAGGGATTAAAAGAATAGAAAATTGTTTTTCAGGAAGTAGATTCTTATCCTTTGAACAAATGAGAGATAAGTACAATATAACGGGAGATACAGCGATGGCATATTACCAACTGAGATCCTACTTGAAAGATAAATTAGGAAGCAACTTGAGTTTACCAGAGGGAAGTAACCTTGAATATGTGATTACAGATACAATGTTAATCAAAAGATTTATAAAAAATATGTATATTAAACTGCAAGAAAAGGAAAATGAGGAAACAAATGGTAAAACTAAACAAAAATGGGAACAAGATTTAAATATAAAGATAAAAAAGGAAACATGAGAGAAGTTATGCTCTGGAACGATGAGAAATACAATAAATACGAGGCTGCGTATGATACAATATAATTGGTTACACAGACTATACATTACACCACAAAAGTTAAATAAATGGGACCCAACAGTATCTGATAGATGTTTTCGATGTAAAAAAGAAAGGGGAACAACAATTCATGCAATCTGGACATGTGAGAGAGTAGAAAAATTTTGGGATGATCTCAATCAGATATTAAATAAAATAACAGAAAACAATATACCAAAGAATCCAGAGATCTTTCTCCTAAGTAACATAAAAAATAAAGAATTTGGAATTGACTTGGAGGATGCACAAAAAAGATTTGTTAAGATAGCCCTAGCTGTAGCAAAAAAATGTATTATGTCAACCTGGAAATTGGAAGATAATTTGAAAATACAACAATGGTATATAGAAATGAATAAATGTATTCCATTAGAAAAAATAACATATAGTTTAAGAAATAATATTGAAATATTCGAACAAGTATGGGAGCCTTACATTAAATACAATAGCGAAAACCTACCGGGAACAAACATTACCTAAGTTGATGGAAGGAGAAGAAAAGAAAAGAATGGACTCAGTAGAATTTCTGGTGTATTTTTGTTGAATGACAACATTGTCTAACTGAATTAATGCAACCTAGATTGTATAACTAAAATGGATGAGAGGGGGGGGATGGGGGGGTGGCTTGGGAGGAGGGAGGGGGGAGGGAGAAAAAGTCACTGTAAATGTGTGGAAAAGAAAAAGTGTATATCATGGCTATTGTGATTTATGGTGTGAAAAATAAAAATTTTAAAAAAAAAAAAAGAAAATCTTATCCTAATTTTACATGGTTCTTCTGTCAGTTGTCTTAAATCTGTTGCATTTGGGTAATGTCCTGAGTGCCAACAGAAACTGTTTCACTTTCTTAGCTCTTTTGAAGGCTTTCCTGATACAGGTATTGCATATCTGTATAAAATCTCTTCTTAACCTCAAAAGAGAACAACCCCAATTCTCTTGTCCCTCCACCTAACCCTAACCTTAACCCTCTTATGTCTGATATCATAATTACCCTGATTTATACTTGATAAAAAAGACAGATATTAATTTAATATCTCATCCAAAAGGGTGACACCTCAGTGCTCCCTCGGTTCTGCCTTGGTTATTCAGCTTGGAACATATGGTCAGCTCTTTCGGTAAGTGAAGAGGTGAGTGTGTGAGAGGGGCAGAGAGAGAGAGAGAAAGAAAAGAAGGAAAAAAAAAGAAAGGAAAACAAAATAAGTTGAATATCAGTAATAAAAAATTGTTGGGACCAGTAAAGTGAGGACAAAGGACATAAAGGAAAGAACAAGTTGAAAAAAATACTTCGATAACAGGAGACAAAGTGATTTTTGAGGGAGAGGAGAGAATAGAAAATAATAGTGGCATAAAAATATGAAAGACTGGAGCAAGGAAGAAAAATAAAAAGCAAGAAAGAAAGGAAAAGAAGAATCAGAACACATTATGAAGAAGAGATGACAAAGCAAGAGGGAAGAGAGAAGAGCTATACAACAGCAACAATGAAAAGTAATTAAATTAGTTAGACTTTCTGGTTCCTCCCTCATATCAAAGCAATGTTTTCTCTTCTGAGTACCTATCCTAGTCCTGTATTTATTAATTTTCCATTTAATGTTATTCTACCATTTTTAAGCAATGCATTCTAGATCCTAACCACCCATTTCCTGAACAAAAAAAGGATTTTCTTTGTGTACCATTCTTTTGCCGATCAGTTTAAATTAGGAAACAAGAATACCTCTGGGATAAATAGGAAGTTAAAATTAGGTTAAGTCAATGGCGCGAGTGAAAATATCTCTGGGTTTTTTTTTTTAAATCGGGAAAAATGAATGCAGCACCATTCAAATAGAAAATTTTGAAGTAAAAAGAACAGAGATTCAGAAACAGGTAACAAAAGACAAAAAAAAGACATTGAAAGAGAAAAGAGAATGAAATACACAAAGACACAATACTGAGAAAGAAAAATGTCGTTCATACTCGTGAAAGAGAACAAAAATGAACATAAATGTATAGCCAAAATCTAACATAAAATGAATAGAATGGGAGATCAGAGATGAAGAACAAGTATGATATGTGGATGCTGGAAGAAAACTGTGAAGATAAACACAAGGCTAGAAAAACTCAGCTGGTCCAAACAGTGCACTTTATAGATACATAACCAACGTTTCGGGCTTGAGCCTTTCATCAACCTTGATGAAGCGATGGTGAAGCAATATTTCTCTTTCTTAGCTCTTTTGCTGGAATCTCCATTTATAATATACTGCATATAAATGACTTAGGTAAAAATGTATGTGGGCTGATTAGTAAGTTAACAGATGGGTCAAAATTTGGTGGAGTTGTGTATGGTGAAGAAGGGTGTCGAAGGATGCAGCAGGATTATATCAATTGGAGATAATGGGCAGAGACAAGACAGGTGGAAATTAATATTGTGGTAAAGAAGGTGCTCAGCATACTTGCCTTCATCAATCGCTGTACTAAGTATAAAAGAAGGAAAGTCATTGCAGCTGTATAAATTTTGGTTAGGCCACATTTAGAGTGTCGTGTGCAGTTCTGGTCACTACATTACAGAATGAATGTAGAGACTTTGGAGTTAATGCCGAAGGGGGTTCACCAATACATTGCCTGGACTAGAAAGTATTAGCTATAGGGGAGGTTGTGCAAAACTTGGATTTCTTTCTCTGATCTTTGGGGGATGAGGGAAGGAAACCTGATAGATTTTTATAAAATTATGAAAGGAAATGGATAGGGTAGATAATCAGGGTAGAAATGTCAAATACTGGAGCTTTAAGATTAGACAGCGAAAGGAGATGTGCGCAGAAAGTTTTTCAGAGTGGTAGGTCCCTGGAATGCACTGCCAGAGGGCAATGGTGGAAGCATGAATGATAGTAATGTTTCAGAGATATTTAGACAGGCATATGAACATGCAGAGAGATGGGATCGTTTCATTTAGCATCATGGTCAGCACAGACACTGTGGGCTGAAGGGGCTGTTCCAATGATGTACTGTTCTATGTTAACTCTATCCCTCTCCATCTGGCTCCATCTGTCCACCATCCTTCACCCCTCCTTGGTGAAACTATCACTGCTGGTCCCTGTCTCACTGCTCTCCCTCTCTTCTTTATACTAGCTATCTTCCTTCTCTATCCTAGTCCTAATGAAGGGTCTCGAACAAATATCAACAGTTCTTTTTCCCCACAGATGATGCTCAACCTACTGAGATAAATAAATAATCTTAGCTAAGGAAAAAGCCACAAGATCCTATATTGTATCAAATATTGAGCTGCCCAGTAAAGCATGGAATAACATTACAATCACAGTCAATTTCCACAGGATCCATATTGATAGTGTTTTTTTTTTACCATATGCACAAATAATGTGGCCAAGAATTGAGTGAAAAAACACTAAAAAAATTACTGACAACGCCATATAACAAATTCTGAGGATAACTGCAAGAGGTAATATGGAGAGACTGACCAGGAACAGCGACAACAACAAAAAAATAAAAAATAAAACAGCTTGCGTTAATATAGTGTTTTCAAAGCAGCAACATATTCAAAGGCACATCACAGGAACGATTATTCAACTAAGTTGCTACTTAAGGAGACATTGGAATAAATAATTAAAAAGAATCAAAGAGGTAAAGTTTGAGTAATATCTTTAAGGAGAAAGAGGTGCAGTTCAGAGAAAGAATTTGAGAGCTTAGAGTGTTAACAAATGAAGGTAAGGTTTCCAATAGTTGAGTAATTACAAATCAAGAAAAAAGAAATGGAGAAATACAAACATCTTGGCACATTATAGAACTGAAAGAGATTTTCTATAATTCCATGAATCTTTTATATAATGATTGGGAATGGTGAGGATTTCAAAACAAGGATGAGAATTTTAAAAATGAGGCATTACAAACAGGAGTCAATGTGAATCAGTTAGGATAAAGGATTCTCATCCTTTAAGAATAAGGATTCCTACACAGGCTATACATTACACCTCAAAAGTTAAATAAATGGGACCCAACAGTATCTGATAGATGTTTTCGATGTAAAAAAGAAATGGGAACAACAATTCATGCAATCTGGACATGTGAGAAAGTAGAAAAATTTTGGGAAGATCTCAATCAGATATTAAATAAAATAACAGAAAACAATATACCAAAGAATCCAGAGATCTTTCTCCTAAGTAACATAAAAAACAAAGAATATGGAATTGATTTGGAGGATGCACAAAAAAGATTTGTTAAGATAGCTCTAGCCGTAGCAAAAAAATGTATTATGTCAACCTGGAAATTGGAAGATAATTTGAAAATACAACTATGGTATATAGAAATGAATAAATGTATTCCATTAGAAAAAAATAACATATAGTTTAAGAAATAATATTGAAATATTCGAACAAATATGGGAGCCTTACATTCAACACAATAGCGAAAACCTACCGGGGACAATCACTACCTAAGTTAACAGAAGGAAAAGGAAATGAAAAGAATGGACTCAGTGGAATTTCTGGTGTATTTTTATTGAATGACAACATTGTCTGACTGGTTTAATGTATCCTAGATTTTATACCTTAAATGGATGGGAGGGGGGAGGTAGGGAGGGTGGGATGGGAGGAGGGAGAAGGGGGGGAGAAAATGGCACTGTATATGTGTGAAAAGGAAAAAGTGTGTATCATGGTTAATGCGATTTATGGTGTGAAAAATAAAAAAATTTAAAAAAAAAAGAATAAGGATTCCAATGACCACAAATCAATGAAGGACAAAACAAACGAGGTTGCTGGCAGTACATTGGATAGTCAAGGTATAAGACAACAAAAGATTTTCACAATAGTGCAGATGTGGCCCGTACCCAATCCTGAACTGTGGCAGTCATCTGAGCCATCTTCCACTTCACCTGGAGATCTACGAAAGAGTATGTGTTAGGTCGTGATGTACGAATCTCGAGACAAGGCAGGAAAAAAGTACCCAACATTACCCTTGCATCGATGGCTTCAAGCTGTGTGTAGAACTGAAATGCACAAACACCAAGAGACATTATTTTCTCAAGTTCTATTCATCCCTGTGATTGTGAAGAAGGGACCTGACTTGTTGCCACACAGTGTAGCATTAAATTGCACTTTGTTGTACCCACCTGTCCTTGGTAGAAAAGTTTCTGCGGAAAACCACTTTTGATCAAAAGTCCATCAGCCAGTGTGGAAGGATGAAATGGATCTTGTGAGAGTGTTTCTGGAGCAAATTATACTGGACAACTATTTTTTTCAAAAAAATTGCATATTATGACAACTTCAAGCCGAACACAAAGATAATTTCACCTCCTGCAAAATCTTAAAAAGAAAGGTGGTTTGGCACTACTTAATTTTAGATTTTACTATTGGGCAGCTAATATTTGATGTATCATTTTTTGGATTTATTACAAGAACAGAATGGATGCTTTAAATTGGATTAATTTAGAAATTAGTTCTACTAAAAATCACTCTCTTATTTCAATACTTAGAGCACCATTACTTTTTTCAGCTTTGAAGATAACCAATACTTTGAGAAACTGGTTTCAATTTAGAAAATCTTTTGGATATCATAGATTTTTACTAGCTTGCCCTATATTTTTTAATTCTTTTTTCTCACCTTCTGTGCAAGACTTGTTGTGAATGGTTTAAGTTGGGTATTCAAGATTTATTTATTGATAATAATTTAACTTCATTTGAATAAGTATCTTCTAAATTTAAACCACCCAAGCCTCAATTCTTTAGATACCTACAAATTAGGAGATTTTTGAATTCTTTATTGTTGACACTTCCTCAGGACATTTATATTAATAATATAGGGATGATTTATACATTCAAACCAAATCAAAAAAAGCTGTTATGAGCTATATATGATTTATTATTAAAGTCCATGGACAATTCCCTAGATAAGATTAAAGAGTTATGTAAGTAAGATCTTCAGCTTTCATTTACAGATATTACATGGGAATCTATTTTAAAATTTGTAAATTCTTCTTCTTTTTGTGCCCATTACTCATTTCTACAATTTAAGGTAGTACATTTAGCTTACTTTTCTAAAGTTCAATTGGCTAAATTTTACTCCAATGTTTCTTCGCAATGTGACAGGTACAGGATTGAAGAAAGTAATCTGTTACACATGTTCTGACCTTGTACTTCTCTTTCTCTTTTTTGGGAAGATATTTTTCATACCTTATCTTTAGTCCTTAATGTTAATTTGAGACCAAATCCCTTAATTGTCCTATTTGGAGTAACTAAAATAACTGACTTGAATTTAACAGTTCTCTCTTCCCTTATTGCTAGACTGATGAAATACCAATGAAATGGAAAGATGCTGTCCCTCCTACTCATACTCAATGGATATCTGATATGATGGTGTTTAACTTTAGAAAAAAATCTGATGCTCTACCAATGTCACGGGTTTGAATCTCTTTTATTTATAGGGTCCTTTCACAACCTATAATATTATTCAGATATTGTTTAGTGATTTTAGTCCATGTTTAGTGACATTTAGTCAATGTCAATATGCAACTACCAACAACATCAGAAGGGAAGGCGGTAAATTTTGTAGAATAGTAATATCTATTTTTTAACTTTTTCAATTAGCCATTTTATATTTGTTTAAGTATGTACTATACTTTTTTGTCTTTCATTTACTGTTTGTTAAAATATTTTGTTTGTATGTAATAGTTTTCTTTTCTACATATAATTATTAAACCTGTATACTCCTTTTTACATGCTTATTCTGTTTAATAGATTTTTATTGTTTATCACTATTGAAAACTAATAACAATATTGAAAGAGATTTGCTGTATTACGTAGGAAGTTTTTCTTTTTTTCTTTGGCTTGGCTTCGCGGACGAAGATTTATGGAGGGGGTAAAAAGTCCACGTCAGCTGCAGGCTCGTTTGTGGCTGACAAGTCCGATGCGGGACAGGCAGACACGATTGCAGCGGTTGCAAGGGAAAATTGGTTGGTGAGGGTTGGGTGTTGGGTTTTTCCTCCTTTGCCTTTTGTCAGTGAGGTGGGCTCTGCGGTCTTCTTCAAAGGAGGTTGCTGCCCGCCAAACTGTGAGGCGCCAAGATGCACGGTTTGAGGCGTTATCAGCCCACTGGCGGTGGTCAATGTGGCAGGCACCAAGAGATTTCTTTAGGCAGTCCTTGTACCTTTTCTTTGGTGCACCTCTGTCACGGTGGCCAGTGGAGAGCTCGCCATATAACACGATCTTGGGAAGGCGATGGTCCTCCATTCTGGAGACGTGACCCATCCAGCGCAGCTGGATCTTCAGCAGCGTGGACTCGATGCTGTCGACCTCTGCCATCTCGAGTACTTCGACGTTAGGGGTGTAAGCGCTCCAATGGATGTTGAGGATGGAGCAGAGACAACGCTGGTGGAAGCGTTCTAGGAGCCGTAGCTGGTGCCGGTAGAGGACCCATGATTCGGAGCCGAACAGGAGTGTGGGTATGACAACGGCTCTGTATACGCTTATCTTTGTGAGGTTTTTCAGTTGGTTGTTTTTCCAGACTCTTTTGTGTAGTCTTCCAAAGGCGCTATTTGCCTTGGCGAGTCTGTTGTCTATCTCATTGTCGATCCTTGCATCTGATGAAATGGTGCAGCCGAGATAGGTAAACTGGTTGACCGTTTTGAGTTTTGTGTGCCCGATGGAGATGTGGGGGGGCTGGTAGTCATGGTGGGGAGCTGGCTGATGGAGGACCTCAGTTTTCTTCAGGCTGACTTCCAGGCCCTTGAAACAACCAAAAAGCACTCAAAAAACAGGGGTCATCTTATATGCCAGATACAAAAACAAGACTTTAAATTCTACTCAAAAAAAGCATTAGACGTATATTTGGCTTATAAAATTACCCTTGAAGCACCTCCCCAGCGCCGTCGCTCCCCGGCACCTCCCCTCTGCCACCATAACCCACCCAGACATTTTACAAATGTAAAGCCCGAGGTCTCCACTCCTGCCCGGGAGCCAGAGGAAACTTTTCTTGCATTAATCACATAATAATGCTGACATATTGAGCTAGTTCAACTGATCTAAAAATGCTCAGCATCTGATGTCAGTGTCGAACAACAGTCAGTCAGCATTGATGGATTCCAGTTCCCTTAATACTGTTTTTCCATGGTCGCAATGTCCTGGTGAAACCTTTCACCATGTTCATCACTGACTTCACCAAGATCAGCAGGGAAGAAGTCCAAGTGTGAATGCAGAAAATGAATTTTCAATGAATTTTCAGTTTTATGCGCTTGAAGTAGACTTAAAATATGACAGGAAATAACAAAAATAGATTTCATCTAAAAAAGAGAAGCAAAATCTTTGATGTCCAGTGTTATCAAAGCCATTTTGCAGAATGCCTTATTGCCAGAATTCACAACCAAGATCTCACTGACTGATAGTAAGAGGGGCTCTCCTTGTCAGATCTTCCCTGCACAGTCAAAGTCTAAGCCCATTCAGATGGTTGCAGTGCAGATGAAATGATTGTTCATGTCTTGAACAATCTGTTAGTTTGCCAAAAAAGTCTAGATCAGAGTGCAACAGTCCTTGTTGAGATTAATTAGTCCCAAAGATCTACAGACTAATCAAATGCTGCTGAATGATCATTAAATTGGTGAAAGATGCAATTTGGCCTGCCTTAAAACTTGTCAGGGGATGCCTTTAAGCAAAGACTGTTGATTAGAACATATATTCCAGGGTGCAGGAGTACACTGGCATGATGAAGAGTAACAAGAATGGACCAAGAACATGACCGTGGCCATCTTTTTAAAGTGCAGATCAGAAACATGACTGGAATGATGGGCAAATCCTGTTCAATCCAAGTAAAATATGAAAAAATATATTATGGAAATTAAGACCCACACGAGACTTTTAATTTAACAGAGAACAGAATGCAAAGCATTACAGTCATGTTGATGTTTTTCAAGATTTAATTTTTCCTGCAATTGGAGGCATCCGAAATTATATCAATGTCACAAAATAAGTGGCCTTTTTTCAGGTGATGAGTTGAATTCATGTGGATGGTGGACTTCAAGATTATCATAAAAGGAATACTGATATTTTTTTCCATTTGTCAAATTTAACTAATAAAGCAAAAAATCCTTATGGAGGATGGTTTGAATATAAAGTTCTTTGCCACAATCCTTTGTTGGAACAGAGTCAATTAATTTATTTCAAAAAGTGAGATAGGTATTTGAGATCTCTGAATCTTGGGAAGTAGGATTAGTTTAAATGTAGAATATCGCAATGGACTGAATAGTTTCTCCATATTCGCAATTAATTCTATGCTGTGTGATGATCTTAATGCCTTCAAAACCATGAGAATATATAAGATAGAAAAGAGTAAGAAAATGGAGGAGAGAATCAGAACCAGCATTTATTGTCACCAACGAGTCATGAAATTCGGTGTTTGAGCAGCATCAGAGAGCAAACATTCATATTATAACCATCTTACAATGTGACTATAAAAAATAACAGTGCATGAAAAGTAAGGCAGTGTCTTTGGTTCATTGATTATTCAAGAATCTGATGGCAGCGGGAAAGAAGCTGTCCATGTGCCATTGAGTGCTCATCTTTAGGCTCCTGTACCTTTTTCCCGATTATAGCAGAGTGAAGAGGGCATGGCCTGTGTGATGGGGATCTTTGAGGATAGAGGCTGTTTTTTTAAGTCACTGCCTCATGCACATGTCCTTGATAGAGTGAAGTCTGATCCTGTGAAGTCGCAGGCCGAGTTAACCCTCCGGAGATTATTCTTGTCCGGACAGTTGGGGCCTCTATACCAGGCAGTGATGCAACCAGCCAGAATTCTTTCCATGGTACAACTGTAGAAGTTTACGAGTGTCTTCGGTGACATACTAAGTCAACATGGGGGCTACAGGACAGACTCTCGGAGATGTTAACCACCAGGAATTTAAAGTTCTTGACCTTCTCCACTAAAAAATAGACGCAAAATCTTTGTTGTCCAGTGTCATCAAAGGCATTTTGCTATTTTTTACTGAGCCCTCAATGAGGACTGGGTCGTGTTCCCCTGACTGCCTCCTGAAGTCCACAATTCTCTCCTTGGTTTTGCTGACTTGAGCGCAAGGTTTTTGTCGTTTCACCATTCAACGAGCTGATCTATCCCCCTCCTGTACGCGTCCTCGTTGCCTTTAACGATTCTGCCAACACCTGTGGTGTCATCGGCAAACTTGTAGATACCATCGGAATTGTGCCTGGCCACACAGTCATGGGTGTATAACGAGTAGAGCAGTGAGTTCAGCACACATCCTTGGGGTGCGCCTGTGCTGATAATCAGTGAGGAGGAGACGGTCGTTTCCAGTTCAGACTGACTATGGACTAAATGAATGAACCAAGGCAGAAACTGTACAAATCTCTATCTTCCTGGACTCATTTTCAAATATAATCACTTTGGGGGGGGGGGGAAGGATTTCATATTATATAACTGGAATTTTCCATTTCAGGCCGAATCTATTTAGCATGATTATTTGTTTTAACCTTCCCATCGATATTGCTTAAAAAAAAAATCCATTTACTTGGAAAACACCTTTTGAATCCCTCTTACCATTCTCAATTGTTAAAAAGGTAGGTCACATTTTTAAAAGAAAATAGTGTCCAGTGGTTTATTCCCACTCAGAAAGTACACTTGGCATGGAGCTCAGTCTGTTGTGCCTTGCTGTTTCTCTTCCAGCTGCCAGTGTGATCACATTGCCAGCAGTGAGTGAGGCTCACCAGAACTCCATTGCAATGCAGAGCTGCTTGGCTCTATTTTTAAACCCTGCTGCTTGCTCATGGGGGCTGATCATTTTCTCTGACTGAGTATCAGGCGGGTCTCTCCCTCTCATGCAACATTCGCCACACCTCTTTCTGGTGCATTTAAAACATGCTCAACTTTCTGCTTAAATAACTCCAATGGTGTGTGTGTGGGGTGGGGGGGGACAGAGATCTAAGCATGAAAGAACAGTGGTGCAAAAGGCTTAGTTTTGCCATGCACTTTCTTTTGTTGGAGAGGGTGGCTTGTGTGAAAGGTTTAATGCAGGCTGAGCCCAAGTCAGAAAGAACAGGCAGCGCTCCCTCTGGATTCCACTCGCTCTAAAGGCTTCCCAATCCCCATCCCCGCAAAGGTCCCCACTGCAGGTCGAGGCAGAGCAAGGCCCCAGTCCGAGGGATAGGCCTCCAGCCCCATCTGACCCAGATATTATTTTATCAGGCCGTTTTTTTCAATTGTGTCGGACGACGGTTCTAGGAATCCAGTCCGGGTTTTCAGCTGCGTCTCTCCCCCCCCCCCCCCTCTCCTTCTCGGCACTGTGCGCTCAGAGCTGCAGCACGCACCGGCAGCCGCGGCGCCTTCCACCCTGGCCTGCCTCCCCCTCCGCCCACACCCACCTTCTCCTCCCAGGATTGATTGCTAAGCGAGCCGGGCCGCTCTCATGCGGGCTCTCTCCCCGTCCTCTGCCGCTCGCGGCAGCCCTCAGGGCCTGAGACACCGGGGCACTATTTTTTTTCCTCAAGCCGTCCTTTGACACATTCCTGTGTTAGTGCGCGGCCCGCGGCTGCTCGCTCTTCCTGGAAACTCCCGCCCAAAGCCATGAGACAACAAAGTCAGTGCAGGGAGTCCACAAGAAGCCAGAGCTGAAGCACAAGTTGGGCCGAGGAGGCCCTGAGCAAACCCACGCAGACAAACAGCAAAGTCCTGCAGGGAAGAGGAAGAGCAAACTGAGAGAGAGAGAGAGAGAAACCAAGGGCTGAGAAGGAACCAGGGCAAAAAAAACCACATGACTCGAGGTCACAGCACAAAAATAACAAGACATGGAGAGAACCCAGAGGACAAAAACAATAGGGTCTGAGGAGAGAAAGAAGAGTGGGCGCTTGCCTGCTTTTCACTCATGCCTTGACAAACAGCTCAGGCACCAAGCGGTGACGCACCTACATCAAGAACGCTGCGTGGCCTGCTGCTATGTTTCTCCAGCACTCTTGTGTGGTAAACCGCAAGAGCAATGAGAAGGACTGATACCAAACTCGACCCGAGAACCCAGAAATACCTCATGGGTAGAGAAGACCCAGTGAAAGCGAGCATGAGAGGAACAACAAGATTTGCAGAGCGGGTCCATAACACATGAGATCTGGGCTCGCCAATGGGACTATCCAAGGGGTCGATAAAAGTCCAGGCTTGAGAGAAATTGACGATATTTATTTTACACTATTGAGGGTCAATGAGAGATCAAGGATGCCATGAAGGGGTGTAAAAAGTTTGCTGACCCCTGAATTAGATCAGTTAAATAAGATTCATAGAGGTGGCTCAGCAAATTAGAACAGACAAAACTGTTTGTAGAGAATCCAGGGCAAATAAGAACAGAGGATATAGGATTGTCCCTAAAGAATTGCGACAACAATATCCAGTATAGGAACCAGATCGGAAAAGCAACCATGGAGTGTAAACGAGAAACGATGAACAACAAAATCACAGGGTAAATTAGAAATGAGAAGCAACAAAATGAGTAGAGAGGACCCAAGAACAAACCAGACAATAGCAACAAGATCTGAGGAGAGGAGGACACAGCAAACTAGGCTAGAGAAGCAACAAGATTTGCAAATTAGAGGTTAGAAGTAAATCTGCAGAGGGCTCAGAGCAGACTGGAACTAATTAGGAATAATATCTGACAAATCACAGAACAAGTTATATGACAGAAAGAACAAGGAGGAGATGTTCCACAGAACTCTACAGTTCGGCATTTAACACCATCATTCCCTCAAAACTGATCAGCAAACTCCACGACCTGTGACTCCACACCCCACAGGATCATCTCCAGACCACAATCAGTGAAGATTGGCAAGAACTCCTCCACAATCTTCATCAGTACTGAAGCACCACAGGGCTGAGTTCTTAACCTCCTGCTCTACTCACTTTATGCCTATGACTGGTTAGCTTAGTTCGACAATAACACCATTACAAATTTGCTGAAGACTCCACAGTAGTAGGTTGTATAAAGGAAGGGGATGAGTCAGCATACAGGAGGGAGATTAAAAACTTGGCGGAATGGTGCACTAACAACAACCCCTGCACTCAATGTCACCAAAACTGAGGAGCTCATTTTTGACTTTAGGTATGGAAATCAAGAGGTGTACAATACAGTGATCATTGGGGGGACAGAGGTGAAGAGGGTGAGCAAATGTAGGTTATTGGGAGTCATTATCTCAGAGGATCTTTTCTGGACCCAACACCAACGGCATCATGAAGAAAGCACGTCAGCCCCTCTACTTCCTCAGAAGTTTGCAGAGGTTTGGTATGCCATCAGAAACCCTGGCAAATTTCTACAGAGGTGTGGTGGAGTGTGCCGACTAGTTGCATCACAGTCTGGTATGGGAACACCAATACTCCTGAGCATAAAGCCCTTCAAAAGGTAGTGGACACAGCCCAGGATATTACAGGCAAAACCCTCCCCACTATTGAGTACATCTACAGGGAATGCCATTGGAGGGCAGCAGTGATCGTCAAAGACCCACACCACCCAGCACACGCTCTGTTCTCGCTGTTGCTATCAAGAAAGAGATATAGGTTATTTATAAATGGAGTTTTAAATCACTAAAAATAACCCCATTCTAATACATATTAGAATGTGGCAAGAAATGAATGAATGTATAGGAAAAAATGTAGGGATGTCAATAAAAGCACGATTGTGTAAAAATGTACTTGGGCAATAGAATATTAAATTTGTGGTATGACAAAGGTATAAGATATATTAAGGACTGTTACATGAAAAGAACTCGTCCTTTGAACAATTAAAACACAAATACGGAGTGGCAATGGGACCTTCTTCTGTTTTCTCCAGCTTAGATCGTTCTTAAGAGAAAGACTGTTGACCCCACCTGAAATTAGTGAAACTGAACAAATGGTTTAGATGGGGAATACATCCAAATTTATAACAAAAATGTACTATGCTCTCCAGAGCGAAAGTGCAAAATCAGGGTTGCAGAGGTCAAGAGAAAGATGGGAATCAGACTTTAGTGTGGTGCTTTCAGAAAGAAGCTGGTCAGATTTGTGTAAGGACAGCATGACATCAATTATAAATGCAAGATATGGACTGGTTCAGTATAATTTTTTACAACAATTATATCTTACCCCACAAAAGTTACACAAATCAAAAGCTGAAATTTCAGAGATGTGAGACTGAGAAAAGAACCTTCTTACATGCCATGAAAGTGAGACCATTTTGGCAAGAAATAGCAGAAAAATTAACCAGGATAACAGGAGTGGCCTTCACAGGCGACCCGGAGCTATATCTGTTAGGTAACTTAATGGAAATAAGCGACAAATTGACCAAATATCAAATCTTATTTATAAAAATTGCACTGGTGGTAGCAAAAAAATATATATTGCAATCACTTGGAAGTCCGACTCCCCTCTACTTACAAGCATGATGGACTGCGGAAATAAACAGCTGTGTACCTTTGGGAAAAGAAAATCACATATAACCTAAAGAATAAATATGACATTTTTGTAAAGATCTGGCAGCCATACCTGGACCTCATTGGGGGCCAGATACAGTAATAAAAAAGAAGAAAGAAGGGTATAAAAATAACTATTATGTAGACAACAACATAATTTCCCCAACTGTACTCTTTATTCTAAAAATATATATAAGCTCTGACTGTGAACAGATCTGTATGTATGGGTATGGGGGGGAGGAGGGAAGGACTGTTTTGTTTTTGTTTGTTGTATTTGTGAGAAAAAGTTTGATATATTGTACATTTAAAATGTTACTATGTATAATTTTTGAAAAAACAAAAGTAAAATATTATTTAAAAAAAGGTGCCACAAGACTCACACCACCAGACTCCACTATCAGACTCCTCATCGACAAACTCAGAGAAAGTTCTTACTTGTGCATTTTATTGATTTTCTTTTGTTCTCTCTGTATTGCACAGTCAGTTTGTTTACATTTGTTATCTGTTTACAGTTCTTTGCTTGTTTACATGTTTACACTGTGTACAGTTTATTTTTGCACTACCAATTATTGATAATTCTACCGTGCCTACAGGAAAAAGAAATTTCAGGGTTGTATGTGATGTCATGCATGTACTCTTGACAGTAAATCTGAATCTGAAATCTGATGTATAAAGCAGGAAGAAAACAGCAAAGATTTAAAGAGAAAACCGAAAGGAAAATAAGACAGATGAATGGGCTGCAGGAACCAACAAAATCTATTAAATGGTAAAAATTAAGTTGACAAAGGAAACATGAAGAACTGAGGAAGGGACCCAGAGTAAAATAAAGTAGAGAAGCAAATTGTACAGAGGACACTCAGACCAAACTACAGTAGTCTTGAACGAGGGTGCAGAGAGAACTTACGCAGAGAAACAAGATCTGAAGCAAGGACTTAGAGCAAAGTACACCAGACAAAAAAAAAAGGCCCACAGGGGATGTAGAGCATCCTAAATCAGAGAATAAGCAAGATCTGGGGAGAGGGCCTGGAACATAAAAAATAGAAGCAGGCTGTTTGACCTATCATACCCACTTTGTCATTCAATAAGATCATATTTGATTTTTTTTTAACCTCAGCACCACTTTAACACTGACACCAACACCACTTCTTAAAATTTAAAAACCTATCAATCACTATTTTTGAATATACTTAGTGATAGAGCCTCTATAGTTCTCTGGAGTAGAAAATTCCAAAGTTTCAATGTTCTCTGGGTTAAAATATTTCTCATATTTTCAATCTAAATGACATGAATAAATAATTTTGATTCTGTATATAATATTCCAAACCGTTAAACGAATGTGGTCTCACCTTTGCACTTTATAACTAGAGCAAGACATATCTGGCAACAAAAATTTGCTATCCTAATTTGTTGCTGCCAACTTTCAGAACTACAGCAATATCTAACAAAAGTCAGAAAGCTATCCAGGCAACAGAAAGAACAAAATGTAAGGGAAGCAGAGCAAACCATGGCAGAGAAAATGCAAAATCTACAGAGGATCTAGAGTGAACCACAATTGAAATGCAACAAAACTTTACATACTCAGACAATCTAGAGCAGAAAAGTTACATGATAGGCAAGAGGACAAGGAGCAAACTAGAAGAGATGTTAGGAGAGGGCAAACTACAACAAAAAAAATGACATGATGTGAGAGGATGATACAAGAAAATGGAGAAAGTAAGACTTATAAAGGTAACCTGGAGCAAACTAGTGAGAAGAAACAACAAGTTCTGCAGAGAGAACTCAGTGGGAGAATCTGACAAAGAGGGTTAAAGGTGAGTGAAAAGAATTTTAAAGGAGCTCTTAGGGTAAAGATTTTTAACATTTAAGTGGTTGATATCTGGAACACAGTGGCAGAGAAGGTGGTGGAATCAAATACAATAATTATGTTAAGGAGGAATTTGAAAAGCACTTGAGAAAGCTAGACAAAGAAGAATACAGACTTAATGCAGGGAAATGGGATTAGTACAGGTTGGCATAAGGATGACATGGAAGTGGTGTGCAAAAGAGCCCGTTTCTGCACTGTACAACTCGATAACAAATCAGATTGGAGAACTAAGACTTGTAGAGGATCTTGAGCAAATGAAAACAAATAGAAACATAAAGGGGTGGATCCAGATCAAAACAAAGCAGAAAAGCAAGAAGATTGACTTTATTATCAGGTGTTACCGAGATATACTGTAGTAAAAAGCTTCCTTTTGTAAGCTATCCAGGCAAGTCAACTCATACAACAGGTAGTAGAATGATAACAAAATAAATAAAACAAGAGTGGAGGGAGTTGTGTTACAACAGTCAAATAATACGAGGTGTAGAAAGATGTACAAAAAATTCACAGTATAGAGAAAGGTACAGTTTTTAACAAGTGCAAGGGCATCATCTTTTGCTCGTGACAGATCCATTTAAGAGTCTGATAACAATAGTAAAAAAACTTTTTGAATCTAGAGGTTGATATCTTCAAGCACACATATCAGTTTGCCCGAACGGAAGTGGGAGACGAGAGTATGTGCAGGGAGGAATGACTCCTTTAATATATTAGCAGCTTTCTGGAGACAGCAGGAGGTACCTACCTTTTTATTCACTGGTTCCAGGCCATTGATGTCAATCTTCAAGCCAAAGTGTATACATTCAGATGCCTTGCTATTCGGTGTGAGCGATCATGTCTCTCTATCCATCATGGTCTCCAACCCTCCGAATTGTAGTTGTTGCCTCCCCTGTTTCTAACCATGATGTTAATCCATCTCTCATTTTCAATCTCTGGCTGCCTCTGCTTCTTCTTCCTTCCAGCTTTCCAGTTATAACTAAATGTTCTAATGTATCTCTTCACATGACCGTGTCCAAAGAATTTTGATTGCTGTTTTCTGATTCTTTTAAGTAATGTTCATTTTGTTTTCATTCTTTGTAGAATTTTGTTTGATATCCTGTCCGTATATGATACGCGTAGTATCCTTCTGAGAGACCACATCTCTGCTGCATTGATTCTTCTTTCATTGTGATGGTCCATGACTCGCAACCATACATCAACATAGGAAGAATGTAGCAGCTGAGAGTTCTAAGGCAGATGTCAATAGCTATTTTCTTGTTTGTTAGGATATTTCTCATTTCTATAAATGCTATTCTTGCCATTTCTATTCTTGCTTTTATGTCTATTTTGCATTTGCCATCAGATGTTACCCATGATCCAAGGTACTTGAAGTTGTGAACTTGTTTCATTTCCCAATATGATCCTACAATTAGGAATAACAGATTTCTTTGATATTACCATTACTTCAGTTTTCTTTTTATTTAAAGTAAGGCCAAGTCTTTTGCTCTCTGTGTTGATGGCAGATACTCATTTCTGTAAATTTACTTCACTGTTCGCTATCAGTACTGTATCATCTGTATAACAGAGGTTGTTGATATTGTGTCCTCCTATACTTATTCCTGGTAGGTCTTTTTGTTTTGAATATTTTATTTAAAATTTTCAACCATGTCATTATAATTGTTCATACATTTCAGCAATAGTTACTGTAATTAATTTTAAAAGTTACAGCGATTACATAGTATTAACCACTCCCCCTTACCCATCCTCCCCTCCCTCTTACCCACTTGTATGGTTCTCATGATGTTTTCACTGTACATTGAGAACAGGTTTAGTGATAGAACACAACCCTGTCTGAGACCTCGCTTTATTTGCTGATATTCACCAATCTCGTGGTCTATCCATACAGCTGCACTTTATTGCCAGTAGAGATTCCTGATTATCCTTAAATCTTTTCCGTCGATATTAATATCTTTAAGTATTTTCATGAAGACTTGGTGTTTCACTGTATCAAAGGCTTTTGTGTAGTCAATTAAACAGAAGTATAAGTCTTGTACTTTTGTTGATCTTTTGATAATATGGCATTTGATGTTCCCTTGCCTTCAATAAAGACACACTGTTCTTCACTGATCTCTGGGTTAATTTTGTTTCTTATTTTGAGAAGGATAATTCCATGAAGAGTTTTTGTGAGGTGGTTCATTAACCAATTGTTCTGTGTTGTCCACACTCTGTTGCATTGCTTGTAAAAACATGCCTATGCTTTGCTTCATCTTCACCCAATACTCATGTAATTTCTTGAGTGCTTCCCTCAAAATCAGTAGATCCTCTTGGTTAAACAAGAATTGATCCATTCTTTGTAATGTAGGGGAATCGTGTGTAGAAGTAGAACTCTGTGCATGTTTGTGGTTGGATACTGCTGATTATCTTTGTTGATATTCATTTGTGCATCGGCATGGGAGAGATCCAAGTTTATGCTAACTTTGACCATAATTTTGTCTATTCAATCCATTTCCTTCTCAAGTTGACTTGTAAAAGCATATAAATCTCGCCATGGAACAGTTTTGTATCTGAGTGAAAATGTGCGCATTGAACCCTCTTAATGCCCATGAACTGTCTTTGAACTTATCAAGATGCAACCTGGAAGCATCAGCTCTACAAACCTTCTTCCATTCAGCTTGAGATGTCTTAGCCTCTCCTTTCCATTAAAGTTTTTATAGTTTGCCATAATAATGTTCAAGCTGTACTTGCTGTCCAGTGAGTTGTACTGTGAACTCTACGTTCCATTATAATTGATACGATTTCTGTCAATAGTAAATGCCTAAGCCTGCTAAGTGTCTTGACTCGACACAGAAGAATCTGCAACAGTATGAATTTGCACATCAATGTACTACATGTTGAACAACACCTTTACTTAAATATCTGCCATTTTGCTGCGATTACTACTTGTGGCATTGATATCATGCAGTAGCAATTCGTCATTGAATGGAACTGTCATATAATGAATTCCTTTTGTCACTGAAATTCCTTTTGTTGCTTATATCTGGAGTCTGTCAGAACAGAAACAGTTGGGTATTCTAAAGTGACAAAGCTGTCGAAAGTGATTTTTTTTCTTTTTACTCCATAAATATAATTTCATAATATATGCCTTGTAAATACTGTAATAAACTGCCCCTGTGAGGCCTTTGAGAGGCCGTTACACAGAGATCAACTCATAGTGGTGGCTGGTCTCTAGATTGGCCCTTTCCCACAGAGATTTCATGGGAAGAGAGGAGTAAAACACAAAAGTCTGCTAGCAGCAGGGATTACCAAGGGGGAGCAGTGAGAGAGAATCCCACAGAACTTGGTTCAGAGAGCAAAGGAGAACTTCTTCAGGGTAGGTACCCCTCGAAAAGATTTCACAGAGTTTTGCAGTTGATAGGAGTAAAATGCATAAGTCTGCCAGGAGCAGGGATTATAGACGAGGAGCAGCGAGAGAGAATCCCACAGAACTCCCTTTGGAGAGCAAAGGAGAACTTCTTCAGGGAAGGCATCCTCAAAGAAATCTCACAGTTTTGCATTAAACAGAAATAAAACACCAAAATCTGCAAATTTTGGTAATATATCTTCATCTTTGCTATATAAAGTACTGATGAGCTTCTGAGCCTTGTGTTTTCTTTTCATGGGAAGTGATTTTTAAAACAAAAATCACAAATAAACTTTATTCATGAAAAATATATACAAAAGAAGAACTCAATGCAATTGTCTTTACATTCTCCATGTTGTTCAGTCTATACCACACATGTCAAACTCTGGCCCGCGGGCCAAATTTTTTATTTGGCCCACAAGATCATTTAAAAAATGTATTAGAGGTGGCCCGCTGGCCGCCGCACCAATATAGCGCATGCACAGTAATACAACAAATCCCAGAATGCATTGGCGTCAGCCCGCTAATCGCCCCCACCTCCTCTGTTTACGTTGCAGGGTCTCACCGTGGACACTGGTTTTGGGGCCTGGCCGGTGTCAGGGGAAGCCAAGGCCGCTTCCCAGCGCCCGGAACCGGAGGCCTTGGGCCTGACCTCGCCAGGACCTTTGCCCACTCCCCCTCCCTGCCGCAGGCCGATCCGCGACTCACGGTGACGGGGCCGCTGATCCGCCGAGATGCTGCCCTGCAGCGAGAGCCGATGCCCCCGCACTGTCGTTGTCCAACCCGATCGCCCGCAAACCCCGCCCTCCCGCACACAGGCCTGAGTAAGGATTATGAACTTTAATCTCAGGATAAAACGATCTTCCAATAGTTTCATGTCACAGTGATAAATATATTCCTGGTTAAAAATGGTCCTACACCTGGATACAAGCTCATTAGGCATAAAACTTGAAAAGTGTGTAAATCAAAGGATATCTGTACCAATGGAAAAAGGGCATGGCAAATAACCCTGCTAGAGTTCATGCCCACAATCAGTCACCCATTTGATTGTTTTAGGAATCATGTTATTCTCCCACATTCTCAATAGCCCTCAGATTTTACTATTCGACAGCACACTAGCAACATTTGACAAATCCTCTATAGAGAAATATTATTTATTGAATATTTTATTTCTCATTTGTTAATGCTTCTGGAAAGAGTTTAACCAAAACTATTATTAAACATTTATTTTAATAAGAAAAAGTTTAACATTACATATGTTGAAAGAAGAGAAAACATGCAGATGTTGTTGAAAATTTTCAATAAATATTTAGTTCGGCCCTCGACTTAGTCCAAGTTTTTAATTTTGGCCCTCTGTGAATTTGAGTTTGACACCCCTGGTCTATACCTTCAGTTTACAGTCTCTATACACAGTAGAGTTAGAATGTCTTTTTTTTCACATAGCACTATTGCCACTTGTGGAGCCCCGTCATGATTGATACATCCTTTCTTGTGTATTTTGTTTCCCAAAAATAAACTTTATTCACAGCAAAAAATATGTACAAAGCAATAAATATACAAAGAGTTAGTGTCATACATTCTTATTGGCAGTTAGTCTGTGCATTCAGATTCTGAATATTGTTGTGTTAGAGTTCACTTCTCCATATCATTGCCACTCAAGTGGCCCCTGGGTAAAACACCCTTCCTTTTCCTCACCTCTCTGACTGTTGATTGCAGCTTCACAAATTGGTTTGGGGAGAAAAGATTCTCTGGAATCCATAGGTGTTCTTTTCATGAGCTGAGCAATTAGATGTGCAAGTGTGAGTTCAATTCCCACAATGAGAGCTGTGGAATTTCAATATATTATGAATTAGAATTTTTTAAAAAACCATAAAGTAATTGCATTTTCTCAAAATTCCACCTCTAATATCCTCCAAGGAATAAATCTGCATATATTTAAATCCAAATGTTAAGAAATTTGACTTGGATAATGAATTGCAATGTGGAATTAGTTTGGGTAGAAATAAAAAAATAGCAGGGGGAAGAAATTACAGCTGGGGGCAGTCAATGGACCCTTCACTATCTTTGATAGAATAAAGCATAAATAGGGAAATATTAAAGTACTGTGAGAAGGGAACTCCAATCATCATGAGTGATTTTTAAAAAAAATACATATTAATAGATTAATCAAACTGCAAAGATATTGTAGAAAAGGAATTCACATTGGGGATTGTTTCTTAGAACAGTTTATAGGGCCTTCCATGGAATAGACTATATTACATTTGGTCATGCATAATAAAATTAATAAGAGATTTTGGATTCAAGATTGAGTTAAATAATTGGGGAAAAGAGACTGTGGTGGAGGGTTGCTTTTCTGATTGGAATTTTGGAATCAGGGGTGTCCCACAAGGGCTGGTGCTGGGGCCTTTGAACTTTGTGATAAACTTTAATGCCTTAGATGTACGAGATCCGATGAGTAAATTTGGAGATGACATGAAAATTGATCATGTCATAGATAGTGAAGCCACAGCACTGGACTACATGGGGAGTAAACAGTAAAATAGCACGCAAGGGAGAGATCTAAGCAACCTCACGACTGGAGAATCAGGGAAAAACTTTCCAGATATGCCATATAAGTCATAAATGGTGATGTGCAGTGAAATAGCTGATAGGCAAAGGTGGCTTTAAGAATATGCTCACCCTCAGAGATGGTACAGCCCAATACAATGGATCGATATGGTTAGTGTAGTAGTTAGCACAACCGTATTACGGTGCCAGCGACCGAGTTTCGAATCACAATGTCTGTGACAAGTATGAATGTTTTCCCAATTTCTGTGTGGGTTTCCTCCGAGTGCACTCCCACCCTACAAAAAACATACGGTTATAGATTAATCGGGGTATTTAGGCGGCATGAGCTTGTGGGCCTGAAGGACATGTTACCATATCTAAATTTTAAATGTTTGAAAAATTTTAAAATACAGAAGGCTGAAGCACTTATAATCATGATTAACCAGAAGTCCTGAGTTCTGATACTTTCCTGAGATTCCCATAATCACAGAAGCAGACATTTGCCAATTTGTTTTACTCGTGCAACATCAGGCTGTTACAACTACACTCAAGGAATTCAACACCAGCCAGGACAAAGCAACCTGCTTCATTGGCATTCATTCATTCCATTCTCTGCTGCCTCACAGAGAATGCAGTGTGCCATGCACAGAGCCCACTGTGGTTATCTGCTGAGGTTACTCTAAATGCAAGTCACAAACCTGCAACCTCTGTCACTTAGAAGTAGGAGCAGCAAAGACACCTCATCCTGAATTGTAACTATATTGCTCTTCCATCACTGTTACTGGATCTAAATCTCAAAACTCCCTATTTAACGCTATTGTGGGAGTATCCTCACCAGAAAGACAGAAGTAGTTCAAGAAAAAAGCACACTATCTCTGACTCCATGCCTACTTCCACAACCATGATTCTCCACTCCCCACTACAGACCCCTTCTCCCGCTTTAAACCTTCTTTCTCCTCCTGGCCACCTTGAAATAGCAGGTCTTCTGCCAGCTCTGGACCTTTCTATTTCCTACTGCCCACCATGACATCAACTGTATTGATTTTACTACTACCCTCACTCATTCCAATCTCACCCCCTCGGAACACCTGGCCCTCCACTCTCTCCACACCAACCTGAACCTCACTATCAAGGGTGCCACTGATGTGGTCTGGTGCACTGACCTCTATCTGGCCAAAGCCAGACAACAACTCTCAGACACCTCCTCTTACTTACCTCTCCAACAGGACCTCACCAAAACTCATCAAACCACTGACATGCACCATCAACTTCAGCCTCCAACCCAATTGTTTGCCAACCCCATTCCACCCTTTTCTACCTCCTACCCAAGATCCACAAACCCAGTTGTCCCAGCAGACCCATCATGTCTGTATGTTCCTGCCCAATCAAATTGGTCTCTGCTTACCTCGACTCTGTTTTGTCCCCCCTGGTCTAGTCCCACTACATCTGGAACAGTTCACACACCCTCCATCACTTCAACAACTTCCAGTTCCCTGAACTTGATCGCTTCATTTTTACCATGGATATTCAATCACTATCCACCTCCATTTCCCATACTGAAGGCCTCAAAGCTCTTAATTTCTTTCTGGATAATAGAACCATGCAGTCCCCCTCCACCACCACCCTCCTCTGGCTGGCAGAACTTGTCTTTACCCTCAATAATTTATCCTTTAACTCATCCCACTTTCTCCAGGTTAAAGGAGTAGCCATGGGTACCTGGATGGGTCCCATCTATGCCTGACTTTTTGTTGTCCATGTGGAGTAATCCATGCTACAAGCCTACACAGACAAGGCCCCTCAACTCTTCCTCTTCTACATCGATGACTACTTTGGTGCTGCCTCATGTATCCATGATGAGCTCGTTGACTTCATCCACTTTGCTGCCAACTTCCAGCCCTCAAGTTCACTTTGTCCATCTCTAGCAACACTCTCCCTTTCCTCGATCTCTCTGTCTCCATCTCAGGAGACAAACTCTCAATAGACATCTTCTATAAACCCACCAACTCCCTCGACTACACCTCTTCACACCCTGACCCCTGTAAAGATTCCATTTCACTCTCTCAATTCCTCCATCTCCATCGCATCTGCACTCAGGATGAGGAATTCCATGCCAGATCATCAGAGATGTCCTTCTTCAAACAACATGGCTTTCCCTGTACCACCATTAACTCGGCAGTCATCTGCAAATCTTCCATTAACTGTACATCTGCCCTGGTCCCCTCCATGTGCGACGACAGGATTCCTCGTCCTCACCTACTACCCCACCAGCCTCCACATCTAACACATCCTCCATCGCCATTTCTGCCACCTACTAAGTGATCCCACTACTAGATATATAATCGCATTTCCTCCCCTCTCCACCTTCTGCAGGGACCGCTCCCTGCATGACTCCTTGTCTTTTCTTCCCTCCCCACTAATTGTCCCCCTGGGACCTACCCCTGTGACTGCAGGAGATGCTCCACTTGTGCCCACACCTTCTCCCTCGCCATCATTCAGGGCTCAAACAGTCCCTCCAAGTGAAGCAACATTTCATTTCTGAATCTACAGGATCATCTACTTCCGCTGTGGTCTCCTCTACATTGAATAGTCTGGGTGCAGACTGGGAAATCACTTTGTTGAACACATTGGCTCTGTCCACCGCAATAGTGTAGATTAACCAATGGCCATCTATTTCAATTCTCCACCCAATTCCCTTGCTGACATATCTGTCCATGATCTCATGGACTGCCAGACTGAGACCACCAGTAAATTGGAGGAAAAACACCTAATCTTCTGACTGGGCATCTTCCAACCGGATGGCATTTATAAATGTAGACTTCTCTGGGTCTCATTAAACCCCTCCTTCGCGCCCCCCCCCCCCACCCACCCCCGCCCATTACCTTTCCCTATCTCTGTCTTTCCATTCACACAAACATGATAAATTCTTACCTAGTCCCTTTTCATAACCAGCTAACACCTTTTGTTGGTCTGGATTTCTCGCCCATTGTTTGAATTCTGAGACTTTCTGAGATTTACTGCTTCTGGCTTATTCCTTGAAGAAGGGAAAACATCAATAATATATCTTTGCTTATAACCCTGAAGAAACCGGCTGAGGTCCTCCAGCTTTTCAGTGCGTTTTTACTACAATCACAGCATCTGCAGACTTTCGTGTTTCACTCACACCACTACCTTCTCAGGGACAACCAGAGATGGGAAATAGATACAAGCACAAGCCCCAGAAATATTTAAAAAATACAGTAAAACCTCTAGTATCCTATGGGGATTGTTAGATGCCGGATAAATTAATTTTCCATTTGCTTGAGATTGCATGTTGCTTGATTGACAAACTAACAGGAGGTGCGCCAATTTTAAACTTCCATATTTGTTACCAGTTTGTTTTCCATGATTTTTTTTGGTGGTTGCTTGAATTCCAGATAATGGATTTTGCTGTACTCACTGTGATTATCTACCAGGTGCAAGCAGCAGATTTTTAGTTTGTTAGACATTATGTTCAGCAGAAGTCAATTGGGCCAAAGACCTGTTCCTGTGCTCTACTGATCTATGTTCTATACATCTATAGCAATCAGACACATCAATAAGACAGCAATAGAATACATCAAGCCAGGTGAGATTGAAAAATATCTGGGAGCCAGGTGGACCCAATAGAGTGCGGCTATAATGGAAAGCTGGTTTAGAAAATTTGAAGTTAAAAGAAAACAAACTACTGGAGAACTCAGCAGGTTGAGCTCCTGCAGAGGGAAAGGTCGAGACCCTGCATCAGGACTGCAATTTCTTCTGTCCACAGAAATTTGAAGGATAGTTTAAGAACAAATTTAAAACCTCTTCAGAAAATTGAGCTGCAAAAGACTCATGTAGGGCCCAAAACTTATTATACAGTATCTAACTGATGGAAGCTTCACAGAATTGTCTTATATACTGTGTCCTCAAAAAGACATTAGTGATATGCACTCCAACTGATTTCAGATTTCAGATTTATTGTCAGAGTACATATATGACATTTCATGCAACCCTGAGATTCTTTTACCTGTGGGACAGGCAGACTTTCTACTTAACAGTAGTGTTAAAAAAAATTGTACTCAATGTACTACATTTTTTTTTCTTTGGCTTGGCTTCGCGGACAAAGATTTATGGAGGGCTATGTCCACGTCAGCTGCAGGCTCGTTGGTGACTGACAAGTCCGAAGCAGGACAGGCAGGCACGGTTGCAGCGGTTGCAAGGGAAAATTGGTGGGTTGGGGTTGGGTGTTGGGTTTTTCCTCCTTTGTCTTTTGCCAGTGAGGTGAGCTCTGCGGTCTTCTTCAAAGGAGGTTGCGCCCGCCGAACTGTGAGGCGCCAAGATGCACAGTTGGAGGCGATATCAGCTCACTGGTGGTGGTCAATGTGGCAGGCACCAAGAGATTTCTTTAAGCAGTCCTTGTACCTCTTCTTTAGTGCACCTCTGTCTCGGTGGCCAGTGGAGAGCTCGCCATATAACACAATCTTGGGAAGGCGATGATCCTCCATTCTGGAGATGTGACCCACCCAGCGCAGTTGGGTCTTCAGCAGCATGGATTTGATGCTTGCGGACTCTGCCAGCTCGAGTACTTCGATGTTGGTGATGACTTCATGTACTACATAAACAATAAAGAAATGTAAACAAACAGGCTGTGCAATACAGAAAGAAAGAAATCAGTAAAGAGCAAAAGTAAGAGTCCTTAAATGGATCCCTGATTGAGTTTGTTGTTGAGGAGTCTGATGGTGGAGGGGTAGAGGCTGGTGGTGTGAGTCTTGTGTCACCTAAACTTCTTTCCTGGGTGATGTGGATCCTTAATGATTGCTGCTGCTTTCCAATGCAGCATTCCCCATAGATGTTCTTGATCATGGGGAGGGTTTTGCCTATAATGTCCTGGGCTGTATCAATGACCTTTTGCAGGGCTTTATGCTCAGGGGTATTGATATCCTCATTCCAGACCGTGATGCAGCTGTGTGCAGTTAAATAGGTGAAAAATAGTTCCTTGTGTTGGACTGTCAGAACCTACTGGAAGATCATTCTGGTAAATACATCCTTCATAACAGAAACTCTTGGTGAAGCTTTTCACCCAGATTGCATTCTGTACCCTTGGTAATCTCAATGGTTCTTCCAAGTGGTATTCAACATGGACTATTGATTCATCAACTAATTTACTAAGTATTTTTAATTGTAACTTTTCATAAGTGGATTGGCAGGATATTTCACAGGCAATTAGAATCAACCAGGTTGTTGCAGATATGACAGAACTTATGAACCAGAGCAGACTTGAGGGTCATATTTCCTTTGTTCTGAGGGACCATAGTGCCTCAGGAATTACCAGTTTTGAACAGCATGTCTTCAGAACCTATTATATTTGGATCTCTGTATTGCCTCTTAACATGATAAAAAGATGTGTTCAGTGTGAAGAAGGGACTCAGGAAGGAATACTGCCAAAGACATCAGTATCATCAACGGCTCCCACTCTGGGATAGCTGAAATTATTAAGGCCCTACAGCCTTCTGCAAGGGCACAGGACTGAAATCAATGTCAAGAAAATGAAAGGCTTCCACTCCATATGATCAACAAGAGAAAAATATACATCACTAACAGATAATTCAGCCTCACATAATACTTACGCTTCATTTATGCCTCCCTACACTTATCATGTATCCCATATTCTTTCAGTAATTTGCCACAACTCCTCAACTTACATCTTAACCACTCTTTTTTCCATAATGATCTCATATTTATTGACTTCCTCTCAACAATTCCTTACTGAAAGAGCTCAGCATATTTAATTGCTTTGATTAGCTATAACCTATCAGTTCCAGTTCTGACCTAGTAGATATGTTCTGGTTAGCACAATGGTCATGCTACCAGAGCATAATGGAGGGTATCTTACATTTGAATACAGGATTTCACGAACAGATCTACCTGCCACAGATGAAATGATTACGATGAGGTCAATTAAGTTCTGCCCTTAGGTTGGTTCTCTCACCATTTGCCAATAACTCAGTCTGGCAACTCTGTCGTTCGGGACTTGCCAGCTTGGTGTTACTGAGTCATTCTTAGTGAATGTGAAAATCTTCCACTTGTTCAATGTAGGGGAGAATTAGAGGTAGCAAGCAAGAGGTTTTCATTTGATCTAACATTTCATGATTACAAAGGGTCGGGGCCAAAACTGAAGAGTGCCATGACCGGTATCTCCTGCTGCATCCTACAGTATTTTAGCTTTTGGTGGCTGTGTCAAATTAGTGGAATAGAACATATTGATTGAGGAGTTTGACACATTATCTGCAATGCTTTATTCTATGTATTGCTTAACTAATCTGTGGCAAACTACTCTTAAATGGGATCTAACTAATCTTCATAAGTTTCTGAGGAGAACCTTGCAAGATTAGTTTGGCTAGGATTGACTTTGCTCTGGCCGAATTTATTTCTAGATGGTCCGTCCAGTTTTAAAGTATTTTAGAATAGCCATTTCATTTAAATGGTTTTCTAGATAATTTCATCGACAATGAAAAGTCCACCACGTTGCTCAGGGCTGGAATCATGTAGGTCAGACTGAATAAAGGCAGTAGATTTTCTTCTCTTAAAATTATTGCTGAATGAGATGCATTTTCACGATGACTACTGCTGAGTCTACAGTCATTGTTTTTTAAGTTTCATATGAAATAAAAAAAATTATTTATTAAATAATACACTTACATTTGGAACCTCTGGATTTTTGGGCTGCTATTAATGTCAAGATTGGAGGAATTATCAGTCTGAGACCCCTAAAGAATGAGGTATTTTTAGTTTTGACAGTAATACAGGGAAATGCTGTTGGAAAGACATGGTCCAACAGTGGTTCCTATTGATGCTGCAGGACCTGCTGAATTTCTCCAGCACCTTTGTGTATTGCACTACAACCCCAGTGTCTGTAGATTCTTCCGTTAAAGTTCAACACTTTTCACTCTCCAGTGCAGGATGGTGTTAGTGCAGGATTTTTGTAAGAAGTTGGATAACGAATAAAAATGTTTGGAGAAATGGTCATAAATATTGTGCAATGAACAAAACAAATACATTGAGTTCTGTGTCTTTGAGAAATGCTGTTCACTGGTAAATGCAGATAAGTAGTTGAGTCTGTGAAATGTGATCTAGCAATGTGTTGCCCCCACCCCCCCCTCAGTGACTCACACAGTGAAACTAGCTTGAAACCGTACTGTGCACAATGGTCATAAAAGCAGGGCCTTGTACTAACATTTAGATGACGTTTGAATATCTCCTGAGAGAATAAATGCAAATGGATTTCCACAGATATTTGGTAATTTTCCATACTAGGAATTATCAGGAAAATGGAGAGTACAAAGATACAAAGTATCAACAAGTGATTGTTTTAAATAAAGACAGGAAAATGAGAGCTGATCTCAGTAAAAGGTAGGGTGATAAATGACGATTATTTCTGGGTTTGCCTGAGTTAAGTTTTTGTGGTGTGTGTGTGTATGTGTGTGTGTGTGTGTGTGTGTGTGTGTAAAGAACAAACTGTATTAAATTGAGAAAAGTAGCTCAAAGAGGCCACCTGCAGGTCAGTAGAAAAATGCAAGAAGACAAATTTACCCTGAGGTTAAAGAATGCTTGACCAGAGAAGGAACTAAATCAATGGATTAAAAAAGAGAGGATGGAATGAAAGCAAGGAAAAAACAGTCTTATATAGTAAACTTTTCTTCCATTCCGTATACTGTATACTGTAACTGGATTCTGGACTTCCTAACAAAAAGACCGCAGTCTGTCTGTGGAATGTCGAGCACCATCATGCTGAACACTGGCTCACCTCAGGGCTGTGTGCTCAGCCCACTCCTGTTCAAGCTACTGACCCATGGTTGCCATGCCAGTTCCAGTTCCAACAGAGTCATCAAGTTTGGAGATGACCTCATCAGCAACTCTTTCTTTTCTTTGGCTTGGCTTCGCGGACGAAGATTTATGGAGGGGGTAAAAAGTCCACGTCAGCTGCAGGCTCGTTTGTGGCTGACCAGTCCGATGCGGGACAGGCAGACACGATTGCAGCGGTTGCAAGGGAAAATTGGTTGGTTGGGGTTGGGTGTTGGGTTTTTCCTCCTTTGCCTTTTGTCAGTGAGGTGGGCTCTGCGGTCTTCTTCAAAGGAGGCTGCTGCCCGCCAAACTGTGAGGCGCCAAGATGCACGGTTTGAGGCGTTATCAGCCCACTGGCGGTGGTCAATGTGGCAGGCACCAAGAGATTTCTTTAGGCAGTCCTTGTACCTTTTCTTTGGTGCACCTCTGTCACGGTGGCCAGTGGAGAGCTCGCCATATAATACGATCTTGGGAAGGCGATGGTCCTCCATTCTGGAGACGTGACCCATCCAGCGCAGCTGGATCTTCAGCAGCGTGGACTCGATGCTGTCGACCTCTGCCATCTCGAGTACCTCGACGTTAGGGGTGTGAGCGCTCCAATGGATGTTGAGGATGGAGCGGAGACAACGCTGGTGGAAGCGTTCTAGGAGCCGTAGGTGGTGCCGGTAGAGGACCCATGATTCGGAGCCGAACAGGAGTGTGGGTATGACAACGGCTCTGTATACGCTTATCTTTGTGAGGTTTTTCAGTTGGTTGTTTTTCCAGACTCTTTTGTGTAGTCTTCCAAAGGCGCTATTTGCCTTGGCGAGTCTGTTGTCTATCTCATTGTCGATCCTTGCATCTGATGAAATGGTGCAGCCGAGATAGGTAAACTGGTTGACCGTTTTGAGTTTTGTGTGCCCGATGGAGATGTGGGGGGGCTGGTAGTCATGGTGGGGAGCTGGCTGATGGAGGACCTCAGTTTTCTTCAGGCTGACTTCCAGGCCAAACATTTTGGCAGTTTCCGCAAAGCAGGACGTCAAGCGCTGAAGAGCTGGCTCTGAATGGGCAACTAAAGCGGCATCATCTGCAAAGAGTAGTTCACGGACAAGTTTCTCTTGTGTCTTGGTGTGAGCTTGCAGGCGCCTCAGATTGAAGAGACTGCCATCCATGCAGTACCGGATGTAAACAGCGTCTTCATTGTTGGGGTCTTTCATGGCTTGGTTCAGCATCATGCTGAAGAAGATTGAAAAGAGGGTTGGTGCGAGAACACAGCCTTGCTTCACGCCATTGTTAATGGAGAAGGGTTCAGAGAGCTCATTGTTGTATCTGACCCGACCTTGTTGGTTTTCGTGCAGTTGGATAATCATGTTGAGGAACTTTGGGGGACATCCGATGCGCTCTAGTATTTGCCAAAGCCCTTTCCTGCTCACGGTGTCGAAGGCTTTGGTGAGGTCAACAAAGGTGATGTAGAGTCCTTTGTTTTGTTCTCTGCACTTTTCTTGGAGCTGTCTGAGGGCAAAGACCATGTCAGTGGTTCCTCTGTTTGCGCGAAAGCCGCACTGTGATTCTGGGAGAATATTCTCAGCGACACTAGGTATTATTCTATTTAGTAGAATCCTAGCGAAGATTTTGCCTGCAATGGAGAGCAACGTGATTCCCCTGTAGTTTGAGCAGTCTGATTTCTCGCCTTTGTTTTTGTACAGCAACTAGAGAGGTGGAAAATCTTGTGAAATGGTGCAAGTATAACAACCTGAGTCTCAATGTGGAGAAGGCAAAGGAGATGATTGTGGACTTCAGGAGGACCAGGGATGGCCACCCTCCACTACACATTCATAGCTCAGTAGTGGAAATAATGAAGAGCACCAAGCTCCTTGGAGTTCACTTAATAAATGATCTATCCTGGACACACATCTCCTCACTGGTCAGGAAGGTGCAACAGCGACGTAGTAGTCTGAGGTGAGCAAGACTTCTTGACACCATTTTGTCATCTTCCTACAGGAGCTCTGTCGAGAGCATCCTGGTTGACTGCATCTCAGTGTGGCACGGTTGCTGTCGAGCATTGGATCAATGGTAAATCAGCAGGATTATAAAAGTGGTAGAGAAGATCACTGGGGTCTCCCTCTCCTCCCCCCCCCCCCCCCCACCATCAGTGTGATTTACTGGGATCGTTGTTTAAAAAGGGCTCACAATATCAGGGAGAATTCCCTACCACCCTGGATGCAGCACCCTCTAGCTACCCCTGTCGGGTAAAAGATACACAAGTATTAGAGCCAGAACTAGCAGGCTGAAGAACAGCTTCTTCCTACAGGCAAAATGAGCCTGCTGAATAACTGATAAAATAACTACCTGTGACTCTACTATTTATTAATAATATCTATTTTAATATATGACTTGCTTCAACTCTACTTCTGTGGGCAACTGTGAGGCCTGCAAATGTTGCTACAGATGAAGCAAGAGGTGCTAGGCAGGTCGATAGATGGGCAGTTGGGAAGGTGGTGTGCAACTTGTGCCAATTATTCTGAGCTTTTCAGAGATCTTCCTCCTAAGTAATATAAAAAACAGAATTTGGACTTGATTTGGATGGAGCACAAAAAAGATTTGTTAGGATAGCCCTAGCTGTAGCAAAAAAAAATGTATTATGTCAACCTGGAAATTAGAATATAATTTGAGAATACAACAATGGTATATAGAAATGAATAAATGTATTCGATTAGAAAAAATAACATACAATTTAAGAAATAACATTACAATATTTGAACAAATATGGGAGCCATACATGAAACACAATAGAGAAAACCTACCGTGGACATCTACCACCTAAAATGACAGAAGGAGAAGATAATGAAAAGAACTGACTCAGTGGAATTTCTTGTTTATTTTTATTGAGTGACAACATTGTTTAACGGGTTTAATGTATCTTAGATTCTGAACTTTAAATAAGTGGGAGGGGAGGTAGGGAGGGTGGGATGGGAGGAGGGAAGGGGGGGAGAAAATGACACTGTATATATTTGAAAAGGAAAATGTATGTATCTTGATCAATATGGTTTATAATGTGAAAAATAAAAAAAATTAAAAAAAAAAATTATTCTGGGCTTTTGTGCACTCCTGTAATTCAGTGCCATCCTGAATAGTCCCTCTGCGCTTTGGCAGTCATTGGTCAACGAATCCCAAGAGGTGGTGAAGACATTGTAATCTTTAAAGAAGGTTTCAGGATTATCCTTGAACCTTTCCTCAACCCACTTTACGATCTCTTCCCACAACAGTGCTGACCATAGCAGGTCTCTTCCAGCTGGAGCAGTTGTCCTGACTGTTTGCTTATCTTTCCAGTGGATTTGGAGGAATTTTCAGGGGCAACATTGTTGATAGTTTTCTAGTGCTTTGAGTTACCTTTTGTAATTAGCCCATAGTCCTTTTCATAGTCGGCCTCCACATGGATTTCTTACCTTTTCATGCAGGCCCAGAAAATCCTGGAGGTAGCTGGGGCATTGATGCGGCGTTCAGGAGGTGTGGCTACTGTGCCATGACGCCATACATATGCGCTTGATTAACCATAATTCCCCCATGCAGCCGGAACCACTCAACATTTCCCAGAACGGTTCCAGCAGTGTTGGGAATTATGGGTAGGGTAGACAGCCATGTACGTATTGAGCCACCAGCGCTGACGAGCGGCCCCGAAGGCCGATTGGGGAACTTCACTAAATGGTATGACAGTTGATAACCAGTGTTTAAAGTTCAAGGATTAAAAGCAGGAACTGCAACAGTTATTTATGACAAATGGTGCAAAAGCAAAAGGAAAAGGGCGAACAAAAAGAGTTAAGGCTGGTACCCAAAGAGGAGTCATATATTGATGCCAATAAATGTAGCAAAACTGAGGATTGGGAATAGTTTAGAATTCAGCAAAAAATGGAACAAGAGAAAGCAAAAATAGAATATGAGAATAAAATTGTAAGGAATTTATAACTGAATTGGAAAAACATATACTGGTAAGTAAAGAGAGGAAGAGAAGTGAAGACAAATTTAGATCCAAAGATTTATAATGGATAATTAAAAAAAATGGCAGAGCAATTAAAGAAATATTTAGTTTTCTTATTTCATGAAGGAGACACAATTTCCTAGAAATGTTAGAAAACAAAGTCTAATGAAAATAGCAAATTACAAAAATATTATTAGTAAAAATTATTGCTGGAGAGATTAGTGAGACTGAAAACCAATAAAATCCCCAGGGCCTGATAATCTACAACACAAAAGAATTAAAGAGGATGCTTTGGAAATAGTGGGTGCATTGGTTGTCATCGTTCAAACTTCCAGAAATTATGCAATGGTTCCTGAAGATTAGAGAATGGCCAATGGGACAGCACTATTAAAAAAAGTGAAAACTGGGAACTAAAGATTAATCGGAGAGAAAATGTTAACTCAATGCTAATGTCTATTCTAAAGGATTTGATAACAGGACATTTAGAAAATGTCACAGGTATTGCACAAAATCAGCAGGTAAAAGGAATTGTGTTTGGCAAATCTACTGGAGATGTGAAAAGGTAACTGGTGGGTGTGATGTATTTTGAGTTTCAGATGCCTTGTGAAAATGCCCCACATAAAACATTGCTGTACAAATTAAACACATGGGAATAGGGATAATATACTTGATTGCATTGAAATTGATTGGCAAAAGGGAAGACAATTGAGAAATTATTTTTTGGGGGTAGGCAGGCCTTCTCCTTCCAATCTTTATTTAAAGCAGGGGTGTCAAACTCAAATTCACGGAGGGCCAAAATTAAAAACTTGGACTAAGTCGAGGGCCGAACTAAATATTTATTGAAAATTTTCAACAACATCTGCATGTTTTCTCTTCTTTCAACATATGTAATGTTAAACTTTTTCTTATTAAAATAAATGTTTAATAATAGTTTTGGATAAACTCTTTCATTGTCATTGTCAATGGCCCATTTCCTTTAGCGTCTGAAACCGTGCACATGACGAGTCAATGAGGGATGATTAAAGCAGTGGTCTTCAAACATTTTCTTTCCACCCACAGACAACCTTAAGCAATCCCTTACTAATCACAGAGCACCAATGGCACAGGGACACGAGTGGAAAGAAAAAGGTTGAGAACTGTTGTACTGTGGTAATTCCACATCTGATTAGGTTAATTGTTAGGCAAGTGGTCAGAGAAGGACGCCCCCCCACCCCAAGAAAGGCTTAAATCACAGGAACAAAATAAGCTTCCATCTCACTGCTCCCAATCTTACACACAGTCCTGATGTGGAATGTGGGGTCGCAGCTCCACGTTCACCCAAGTTCAGGTGCTGTCTGTGTGGAGTTTGTACGCTCTCCCCTTGTCTTGGACCAACAGGTCGGTCGCCTGACGAAGGCACCCGAACCCCCCGTTGAAACGCCGGCGTCCGGGGCAGTGGAGGAATTGGCTGAGAAGAGCACGTTGCTCCCACCCCCCCTCCCATGGTTGGAGAGGGATTAAACTGCGATCTCACGGCGCCGGGCTCGTCTCCAACAAAAGGAGCGGGAGGCAGGGTCTGCCGCGCACGGAGCGAGGGGGAAGGCATCGGCAACGAGACGTTCGGTCCGGCGTCGCCGCTGAAGCGCAGACCCAGCGAGGATGGTCCCCAACTCCAGCCGCGTCTGTGTGTCCGGGAGCCGGGCGGGCTGAGTGCGGCGCTCTGATCCCAGGGATTCGGGACTCTGAGATCCCTCCACACCTCCGGCGTATTCATTTTCACCTTCAGTGTGCATGCGCTATACTGGCGCGGCGGCCAGCGGGCCAACTCTAATATATATTCAATATGATCTTGTGGGCCAAATATAAGGGCCAGAGTTTGACATGTGTGATTTAAAGCATTACTAATCACCAGTGTCAACCCCATGCATTTAAACTCAAGTTACATTTGCTTTGGTTCATCCTTCCCCAGGTGGCACTGGGAGTTGGCTAATTCTCCCCCTGATTACACCCGCCCCGATACTCCTGATGGAATCCTGACTAACATTCTCTAAAACTGAAATACCAATTATTTGTTTTAGGTTCTTGGTCCTGAAAAATAAAAACCCAAGAATTTTGATGGTTTATGTACTTTAAATTCAAAATGGTTCCTTGTTTCTTTGTTCCTCTGTTACTCACAGCATAATATAGATGAGTAATGTTGAGCCAACTGAAACAAAGCCATTCTACTTTCTAAGAAATCTGAGGAGAATTGGCATGACATTGAATACTCTATAGGCCTTTTTATAGTGAAAAAAAGTGAATGTAAAGGCGCATTTTCTCCATCTTTACATTGCTTCACTTACCTTCATGGAAGTTCTGAGAGCAGATTAATCAGGGAAACTTTGATCTGTTTAGAGGGTACACTCAGAGGTGAAGTCGTTCCACCTCCTTCATAAAAGGATTGCCGCTGAAAGCGCCTACAAACAGGAAGGTAAGATGATTGACATCGCGCTGTCAGCCCCATTGCTCCACTGCACCGTCACAGAGTTGCCGGTGGAACTGTCAGGCTGTGCTCGCTTATTCTGCCACACTCCTCACACTGCCTGCTCTCTCACGCCGCCTGCTCCCTCACACTGCTCCCCCATCTTGCTCTCTCACACTGCCCGCTCCTGATAGGGGTATGGAGCTGTCAACCAGTGGGGTGGCTGAGCTGTCGTAGGGCAGCTGCCCCTTTTGCCCTGAGAAGCCGGCATGCTGCTCTAGGCTACATAAATGGACTGTGCAATCCACCTTTTCCATTCTTGGCATAAAAAGTAAATTCGCCTTTTTTAAAAACTTGAGTAGGCACAAATGTGACTTTTGAGCATAAAAACCCCTTATGAAATGTCTACAAGTGCACTGTGGAGGGAATACTGACTGGTTGCATTACAGCCTGGTTTAGTCATTTAAATGGCCAGGAATGTAGAAGACTGCTGAAGGTAGCAAACATAGCCAGGTCCATTACAGGCTCCACCCTCCCATCCATTGAAGATATTCCCAAAAAGGCAGACAACATTATAAAAGACACAATTTCTTCTCACTGGTACCTTCATTCAGGTTCAAATCTGATACTTCCCGTGCCTGTATGGGTTTCCTCCTATTCTCCAAAAAATGTAGCAGGTTTGGAACTTAATTGGTGTATTTGGGTGGCATAAGCTCGCGGGCCAGAAAGGCCTGTTACCATGCTGTATGTATAAATTAAAACTGATAGACCACTTTTTCCTCGCACTATGGTAACCATGAACATTTATTATCTCTTTTTAAATTAATATATTCATAAATACAATTTATTCTCACTGTTTTTTCATGAAATACCTGTTCAGTGGTAGCATGCAAGAATTTTAGTGGATATGTACATTGTATAATGTTTATGACAATAAACTAATTATTTGGCATTATGTTTCTTTTTTTAATATTTCATTTTTGATTTTACAGGATCCTTTTTTATAGAGTATATTCTACCGTCTTTTTTTCCCTTCCCAAAAACAATAAATCAACACATACTAGTTATAAAAGAAAATAAAACATAAAATAACAATGGTTACAAATGGGTCACAGAAATAATCCAAAGATAACACTGACATTTTGTTTCTTGCGTCAGCAGAAAACTCTAGACCAGTGGTTCTCAACATACCATCTTAAGCAATCCCTTACTAATCACAGAGCACCTATGGCATAGGGAATACTTAAAGTGTTATGTGAATGGAAAGAAAAGGGTTCAGAACTACTGAACTATTGTGTTAGCAGATGCATTATCCAGGGAAAAGATGCAGAGTGAAGCACACAATGAGAGTTCCACAGAGACATGTGAATGAATCTCCACGTGATTCTGATCACTGAAACTCTTGTATCTGACATGAAATCCAAACATATCACAGCTGAAACAGAAAAGGTCACAGTTCTACAGAAGGTAATCAAGAATATGAATGAAGAAAGGCCTAGAGGTGAACATCAGCCATACTACAACATCAGAGCTGAGCTGAGTGTAGTCAATGGGCTTCTACTCAGAGCAGAATTATCATTGCTTATTCACTGCAACAAGGATGCATGAAGGGCACCTTGGAATGGAAAATGCCTGCTATTTATTGGCCAGGGATAAATGCTGACATTGACAGGATGGTTTCCAGCTGTAAAATTTACTTGAAACATCACACAAAGCAGACAAAGGAACCCACAATAATAACTGAGTTACCAGCAGAACCATGGCAGAAAGATGGGACTGATCTGTTCTCCATGGATGGAAAGAATTACTTGCTGGTTATTAACTATCTATTGAACTATCTGGAGATGGTGCTGTTTCTTAATATGTCTGCTGCTTGAATTCATTGGAATTCATCACACAGCAGGCTGTTGGCAACTCGAGGCGAGGAACCCGTGGAAGTTGTGGGCTGCTGGAGACTGCTGTCGGGAGCCTCTGCATGTTTTACACCGAGGACCGGACAATACTATTTCATTAGGTTGTACTTGTAGAATCAGAAGACAATAAACTTGGACTTATTTTATGAAGTATAATTTCTTCTCCTATAATATGATATTGTCTTTGTTCACCAGAAGAGGACGCCATTTGCTCAAGTATTATTCCACAATTGGCCAACTAACTAACTTTAGTTGCCCATTCAGAGCCAGCTCTTCAGCGCTTGACGTCCTGCTTTGCGGAAACTGCCAAAATGTTTGGCCTGGAAGTCAGCCTGAAGAAAACTGAGGTCCTCCATCAGCCAGCTCCCCACCATGACTACCAGCCCCCCCACATCTCCATCGGGCACACAAAACTCAAAACGGTCAACCAGTTTACCTATCTCGGCTGCACCATTTCATCAGATGCAAGGATCGACAATGAGATAGACAACAGACTCGCCAAGGCAAATAGCGCCTTTGGAAGACTACACAAAAGAGTCTGGAAAAACAACCAACTGAAAAACCTCACAAAGATAAGCGTATACAGAGCCGTTGTCATACCCACACTCCTGTTCGGCTCCGAATCATGGGTCATCTACCGGCACCACCTACGGCTCCTAGAACGCTTCCACCAGCGTTGTCTCCGCTCCATCCTCAACATCCATTGGAGCGCTTACACCCCTAACGTTGAAGTACTCGAGATGGCAGAGGTCGATAGCATCGAGTCCACGCTGCTGAAGATCCAGCTGCGCTGGATGGGTCACGTCTCCAGAATGGAGGACCATCGCCTTCCCAAGATCCTGTTATATGGCGAGCTCTCCACTGGCCACCATGTCAGAGGTGCACCAAAGAAAAGGTACAAGGACTGCCTAAAGAAATCTCTTGGTGCCTGCCACATTGACCACCGCCAGTGGGCTGATAACGCCTCAAACCGTGCATCTTGGCGCCTCACAGTTTGGCGGGCAGCAACCTCCTTTGAAGAAGACCGCAGAGCCCACCTCACTGACAAAAGGCAAAGGAGGAAAAACCCAACACCCAACACCAACCAACCAATTTTCCCTTGCAACCGCTGCAATCGTGTCTGCCTGTCCCGCATCGGACTTGTCAGCCACAAACGAGCCTGCAGCTGACGTGGACTTTTTACCCCCTCCATAAATCTTCGTCCGCGAAGCCAAGCCAAAGAAGAAAGAAGAAAGAATTCCACAATTGGCCAGTACAATATAAACAATCTTCAATAGTTTAAATAGGTTCAAGGTTCCTTTTATTGTCATGTAATAATACATAAAAATGTAATATTCAAGATACACTTCACCTTTCGTCTGCCAAAAGGCAAACAAAGTCGCCACGAGTGTTGTCCAGTGCCCCTAACAACAAGAGAAAGAGAAGCAAAAGAGAACCCCTTCAGATTCACAGTGTCTGTGGATTTGCCTCCAGCCCTCACATATCCTCTGCAGTCGCACAGACACCTGTTCAAATGATGGACTACCTGAGCTCCAGATCCAATTCTTTGATACGATCAGGAATCCTTTAGCGCCAGAGGCCCTTCTGAGGCCCTTCTCGCCCTCAGCACCTCTTCGAATCCAGGGTTCCATGAGGCAATCTCCAGCAGCTCACAGCCTGTCTGGGTCCTTGAACTGCAAGTCACCAGCAGCCCACAGTCTGTGGGAGTGCTTTGAACACAAATTCGCCAACAGTCGCAACCGATGCGGGTCCTTCAGCTGCTGAGCCCTTTTGGTCTGCTGCCACGGTCACCTTCACGGTCATCTCCCATGATTCTCCTTCTCCACAGAGGGTGATTTCCCTGCAAACCCTTAAGATATCCTGTCCAGCACAGGCACCGCCATCTTCAGCACAAACTTCCATGGTTCCAGGATTTTTAAAATCCTGTTTTTAAAAAAAAACACTGTTGGCTCCTTTAACAGACCATTTGAAGCCTCGACAGACTCATCGGTATCAAGACCTTTCTATAAGACCCTGCGGAGCAGCAGTGTGTCTCTGCTCCCCACTCCCTCGGGTCCGCACCTGTGGCAGCACTGCCATTACTTCAGTTCAAGCAGCATCGTTATTTTATTTTACAATGAAAGCATTGAATGTCAGCCTTCATATCAAGGGAGATGAAATACAGAATAGTGTAAACTATACTCTGGTTGTACTAATTACCCAAGAAGCCACTATATCTATAGGAGTAAACATACATTCTCATATGTATTTTGACACACACTTACTCTTTGAGTGTACATCATCCCCATCTAAACCATTTTTCATTGGAATTCATCAATATTACCATCGCACAGTTCACCATCAACGACATTGACCAGAGTTGGCATTAAGTTACTGAGATTGCTAGGGCATATTGCAAGTTGTATATTTTGTGGCAAGGAATTGACTTCCTGACTTTGCGAAAACTCTGCAACATCTACAAGATCCAAGTATGGTTTTTTTTTTAAAAGTTGCAACTCTGTATAGTTCAAATCCACTGAAGGTGAGGCATATTGTGTACAGCATGGATGTCTGCAACTCGTCAAAGCTTCCTTGCCAGTACATGGAAAAGCCTCATTCTCTATCACCCTGAAGCCAAAGACAACCATCACTTTGATCCTCTTACACATGGAAGGTGGTCTCCCATTCAAATATCGAAATATGTATTCTCATTCCCTGAGTCCCCATATTCACCTCACTGGAGTTTGGAGTTGCCCATCTCTGCAAGTTGTGACATCAGGAAGCCTATACCAAAAACTTTCATGCATTCTAAAACTCATATTATCACTAACTGAGGACCTTTATGCATTTCCCTATTGTCCATCTTTCACTTTTATTTGTTCTACTTCTTGCACATATCTGTGTGGCTGCAACAAGTAAGAATTTCAGTGTTATCTGTAGATGAAAATAAACTCTATCATTACCATACTTCTTTGTTTAGCTCTATTAATGTAGCTGAGGCAATGAATAAGAATGTAAAGGTGGGAGCACAAATGGCATCACCCCGAAGGAGGATGGGCTCCGTTAGATTTGTGCTCTACTGAGATGTTCCCGCTGATCATCAGTGAGACCGTATATAAAACTCATGTAAAAGTCGATCCCTTATTTTTGACCAAAAATCTGGAAATTTCCATTTATCTCATGTAAAGGTTGACCCCAGTCTCTCACCTCAGCTCTGGCAGCCCGCAGGATGAAGCACCTGACACCTCGAATGTCGTTTTCCCACCCGATCCTGCTGCCTACACATTGGAGTTCCCAACACCTCGAACAACAATTTCCCACCCACCTGTCCGCCCATCAGACTCCCTATGCCTTGAACTGGGACTCATCAATCGGAGCTCGCAACACATCCGACGATGCAGATATCTAACATAGTTAAAAGAAGTATCCCCATAGTAGTCGGCCCCATAAATTTAATGTTAAAAAATGGTCGACAAAATTTGACTTTTACACGAGTAGATTCGGTAATAGTATTCAAAATTCTTTAGATTAGTGAAGGGTCTCAGTAAATTGGGGAACTATAAATGTAACACCTCTATTTAGGAAAGGAGGGGGAGAGAGAGAGAACCATGAGAGCCAATTCATTGAGTGTCTGTAATCAGAAAAGTAATGGAGTCCATTGTGAAGCAAGTACAGACAGGTCACACAGAAAAATCAGGCAGAGTCAGTTGTCTGGTTGTGTGTCTGCATGTTCTTGTACCAAGGACCGCAAAACACTGTTTCATCAGGTTGTACTTGTGCAACTGGATAATAAATAAACTTGAACTTGATCTAATGAAAGAGAACTCACCTCAGTATATTTATTGGAGTCTTTATATATATAATTGGCAGGGTAGATAACAGAGAATCGGTGCATTTGAATCAGTTGTGTATTTGAATGTCAAAACGGGCTTTCAATAAATTGCTCTGTATTCTACATGCTCATTGTTTCACAAGCGCAAGAATAAGAATGAATAGTTATTTAAGGCTGCTTAGCTGTAACTAGTAGAGTTCCACTGAAATCAATAGACTGGATAGACAGGCATAAATGTGACAAATTCAGTGTATCAGAGAAATGTATTTGATATGAACAAACAAGGCAGGATTCTAGGATGCATGCCCACAGACCCCTTAAAGTAGCATTACAGGTAGCTGTAATAATTAAATCAGAGAGATTGTTTACTTTTACTTGCCATGGATACTGTAGTACACGAGAGCAAAGTAGTCATCTAAGAACTGCAAGAAATGCCAGATAGGTTACAACTACCATGCAGTGTATTGTTCCCGTCACCACAGAAAGGAAGGATGGAATTGAAATTGAAGGTACAGAGGAGATTTTTAAAATTTATTGCAAGGGCTGGAAATTTTAAATTCTGGACAAAGATTAGCTGAGCTTTGGAACAAAGGAAATTGAAGAGATATTACAGAGGCAGATAGGTTAATGAGAGGAATAGACAGGGTGAACAAAAAGCAATTTTTCTTGGCAGAGATGTGAAGAGAAAGAAAGAGAGGGGAGAGAGGGAGTTAGGTCTATTTCTTCAGTATAAGGATATTAAAGGTTACAGAGAGAAGGCGGGGACGGGGTACTGAACTTTAAGATCAGCCATGATCTCGTTGAATGGCGGAGCAGGCTCGAAGGGTCGAATGACCTACTTCTGCTCCTATCTTCTATGTTTCTATTTAGGTGAGGGAGGAGAGAGAGCACAGGGAGGAGAGAGAAAGAGAACAGTGAGAAGAGAGCAGGGAGGAGGAGAAAGAAAGGAGGGAAGAGGGAGAGAGGAGTGAGGGAGAAAAGGAGAGAGGGAGAAAAAGGAGAGAGGGAGGGAGGAGGAGGAAGGAGAGAAGAGAAGGAGGGGAGAAATGAGGGAGGAGAGAGAGGAGTGGGAGATTAGAAAGAGGAGAGGGAGGTTAGAGAAAGGTGAGGAAAGAAAGGACAGAGAGAAAGAGGAGAGAGAGAGTGTGATAGGACAGATTCTATCACCAATGTGTATATGTACAGATGGTAGTGTAGGATGACTGTGATTGGCTGATAGTGTAGCCACACCTACTGGGAGGTCTTAAAGGATTGCTCCTAGCCAGACCAGGTCATTCTGGACTGGTCGACCTACATGTGATATGCTCCAGTCTTTTAGTTAATAAAAGCCTTGGTTTGGATCAACAAGTCTTTGGTTCTTTCGACACACTCTACAGAGAGGGAAGAAGAGAGAGGGGGAGAGAGCAGAGAGGGAGAGAGGTGAGGTGAGAGGCGAGATGAGGAGAGATAGAGGGGAAGAGAATAGAAAGATGGAAGAGAGGGATAAGAGAGGGAGGCAGAGGGAGAGGGAATGAGAGAGAAGGAAAATGGGAGGGAAGAGAGGGGAGGGGAGAGGGAAGAGAGAGAACTGAGGGGAGAGAAGGGAAAGGGAGGGGGAGAGGGAAAGTGAGTGGGGAGAGAGAGGGGCAGATAAAGAGAAGAGAGAGATTATTGTTATATGCATAAGTACAATGTAAAGATGCACCAGAATTCTTACCTGCTGCAGCCACACAGATACAGGAAATGACCAACAATACTGTACTGTACTACTATAAATTAAATTTCCACAATGCGCCATGAGACCAAAAGAAAAGGCATTAAATATAACACTGTGTGTCCAAGCCACTGCAAGCGAAAAAAACACGCTGAGTCAAATGGAGTTTCAGATCAACTGCTTTACTAATTCAAAATAGTGCAATTAAGGGCATGCGCTTGTCCCAGCGACCCTTGTGCCCCATGTGGCGAAAATGACATTGGCTTCCGGGCTGAAGTTTTGCCCTGCACTGAGAGTCCCTGTGAATACTGCTGGCTGCAGACTTGCCTGTGACTGCTGGAGCCAGTTCACTTGCCGCATGGGTGAGCCACCACATGACTCACAGAGCGGCAACCAACTGGATGGATGTCCACGACAGCGTGTCAGCCACCACGTTGTTCTTCCCGGAGATATGCTTGATCGTGGTGGTGAATTCGGATACGTACGACAGGTGGCACTGCTGGCAGGCTGACCATGGGTCAGAGACTTTGCCAAACATGAAGGTGAGGGGGCTTGTGGTCTGTGAAGATCATGAACTCCCTCCCTTCCAGGAAATACCTGAAGTGCCAGATGGCCAGGTACACAGGGCCAGCAGCTCCCTATCGAATGCGCTGTACTTTTTCTCTGGCGGGGTCGCAGGTGCCGGCTGAAGAAAGCAAATGGTTTCCACTGGCCGTCAATTAGCTGTTCAAGTACATTGCCGACTGGCGTTTCGGAGGCATCTACAATGAGGGCTTGGGTGGACCAGGAGCGTGACATCAGCTAGAGCATCCTTTCATGTCGAAAGCTGCCATCACCTCCTCCATCCAGGCAACCACTTTGGCTTTGCCAGACATCAAGCTGAAAAAATGGTGCATGATCCAGGCCATGGAGGGAATGAACTGGTGGTAAAGGTTAACCATCCCGACAAATCCCTGCAGGCCTTTGACTGTATTGGGCCTGGAAAATTGATGAACGGCTTCCAATTTTACTAAAGGACCATCCTCGATGGTCAATCCAGTGTCCAAAGAAGTCGATTGTGAGTAGCCGAACTGGCACTTGGTGAGGTTGATAGCCAGGCCATAGTCACTGAGGCAGCAGCAGAGCAGGCACAGATGCGCCAGATGTTCCTGGCAGGAGAGGCTGGCTACCATGATGTCATCTAGGTAGATGAACAGAAAGTCCAGATCTTTCCCTATGCGGTGTCCATGAGGCACTGGAAGGTCGGTGCTGTGTTCTTAAGGCTAAACAGCATCCTAAGGAATTCAAACAGGCTGAACGGGGTAACGATGATCATCTTTGGAATATCATCTGGGTGGACAAGGACTTGATGATGCCCTTGAATCAGGTCAATTTTTGAAAAGATGTGTTCCCCTTGCAGGTTGGCCATGAGTTCCTGGGATGTGTGGGACTGGATATCTATTGGAGGTGGTTTTGTCATTCAGTATCCTGTAGTCACCACATGGCCTCCATTCTCCCACAGACTTGTGCGCCCTATGGACCGGGGAGGCCTATGGGCTATCTGAATGGTGCACATTCCCCATCTCCTCCATTTTGTTAAACTCCTTTCTCATGAGTTAGAGCTTGTTTTGTGGTAGCATGCGGGCCCAGTCGTTCAGGGGGGTGTCCCTTTGGGGATTGTGGTACATCACATCGTGTTTGTGAAATGCTGTGGAAAACTGCGGCACGATGATGAATGGAAACTCTGACAACACCCTGGCGAACTCATCGAAATATGTGACAGAGTCCAGGTGCGGAACCGGCAACTTGGCCTTGCCAAGGAAGAAAGTCTGGAATGTCTTTGTGTTGAACAGCCATCGTCCCTTTAGAGGAGGATTCTGCACTCAGCAATAGCTATGATACCATGGCCAGGACAGGTCTTCCAATATGTGGACATCTAGGAACTTGATGGCACTAACCCTCTCTACTGCTGTCCCATCACTGAAGAAAGGTGTATAATCTCTCAGACTCTCTTTCCTAAAGTCCACAATAAGCTCCATGGTCTTGCTAATGTTGGGAACAAGATTGTTGTTCTGGCACGACATAACCAGATTTTCGATCTCCATCCTATATTCTGACTCACCATTATCCATTATTTGGCAAAACGACAGCCCACACAGATAGGTCTGACAATGAGGATTCCCAGATCCCTGTTTGATTACTGGGCATAGATTGAAGATAATTAATAGAATGTTTAGAAAGGATATTACAGTTATTTTGTTTGAGAGGAAAGTGGAAGTGGAAACTCTTCTCTTTGGCTTGGCTTCGCGGACGAAGATTTATGGAGGGGGTAAAAAGTCCACGTCAGCTGCAGGCTCGTTTGTGGCTGACAAGTCCGATGCGGGACAGGCAGACACGATTGCAGCGGTTGCAAGGGAAAATTGGTTGGTTGGGGTTGGGTGTTGGGTTTTTCCTCCTTTGCCTTTTGTCAGTGAGGTGGGCTCTGCGGTCTTCTTCAAAGGAGGCTGCTGCCCGCCAAACTGTGAGGCGCCAAGATGCACGGTTTGAGGCGTTATCAGCCCACTGGCGGTGGTCAATGTGGCAGGCACCAAGAGATTTCTTTAGGCAGTCCTTGTACCTTTTCTTTGGTGCACCTCTGTCACGGTGGCCAGTGGAGAGCTCACCATATAACACGATCTTGGGAAGGCGATGGTCCTCCATTCTGGAGACGTGACCCATCCAGCGCAGCTGGATCTTCAGCAGCGTGGACTCGATGCTGTCGACCTCTGCCATCTCGAGTACTTCGACGTTAGGGGTGTAAGCGCTCCAATGGATGTTGAGGATGGAGCGGAGACAACGCTGGTGGAAGCGTTCTAGGAGCCGTAGCTGGTGCCGGTGGAGGACCCATGATTCGGAGCCGAACAGGAGTGTGGGTATGACAACGGCTCTGTATACGCTTATCTTAGTGAGGTTTTTCAGTTGGTTGTTTTTCCAGACTCTTTTGTGTAGTCTTCCAAAGGCGCTATTTGCCTTGGCGAGTCTGTTGTCTATCTCATTGTCGATCCTTGCATCTGATGAAATGGTGCAGCCGAGATAGGTAAACTGGTTGACCGTTTTGAGTTTTGTGTGCCCGATGGAGATGTGGGGGGGCTGGTAGTCATGGTGGGGAGCTGGCTGATGGAGGACTTCAGTTTTCTTCAGTGGAAGTGGAAACTAATCATAATTAAATGGTAGTCTGATAAGCCATCACCTACAGCAGTGGTTTTCAACCTTTTTCTTTCCACTCACATACCAATTTAACTAATCCCTATGCCACAGGTGCTCTGTGATTAGTAAGGGATTGCTTAAAGTGGTATGTGAGTGGAAAGAAAAAGGTTGAAAACCACTGTTTTTAATCGTACCTAATTGACTCGTTATGTGCATGGTTTCATAACTCCAAAGGAAATGGGCCAATGACAATTTTCACAAGCAAAATATTTCAGTAACAATTGGGTCTAGAGCAGTGGTTCTCAACCTTCCCTTCCCACTCACATACCACCTTAAGCAATCTCTCACTAATCACAGAACATCTATGGCATCTTACAGTAGTTTGTGAGTGGAAAGAAAATTGAAAACCACTGAACAACGGGGATATGAATTGAGGCACAGAAAATGTAGATCCTTTTGTAGCTAACAAGGACCTGATAGGACAAACAGCATAATTTTCTGTGATTCTCTGAAGCCTGCCCCCATTTACTCATAGCTTGTGATTTTTTTTGTCACCTCAGAAATGACTCAAGGAGCTGCTTCAGAAGTAACATGTGTAATACAAACCCCTGCACCTTCTCCCCGCAGCATTTCCAGATACCCCATAGTCTGAATGGACAGGAGACCCAGAAAGATTTGTAAATAAGACCATTCAAGAATCATACAGAGTGCAAATATAACTCAGATGATCCAAGTTCCTAACCTCAACTCAGAAAGTCTTCACTAATCTGCTTGTCATTGTTTCTTTCTCAGTAACTGGATGTAAAGAGATCCAGGTTTATCCATTTTGCATTAGTGGGACTGAAAATCACAGTACAGAAAAAAAAACCCTGTTATCTGGCACCTATGGAGATTAATAGATGCTGGATGAGTGTACTTTCCTGTTGCTTGAGATTGCATGTTGCATGATTGGTGAATTAACGGTGAGGCGTGCCAATTTTAGACTTCCATATTTTTACCTATTTATTTTCTTAGAATTTTTTGCTGGTTGTTTGTGTCTGCAAGCCCATTACTATCAACCATTCTCAGGCCCAGAACACCGGTTATATATCTTTACCTCTTATGGACACTGTGAGACCTGCTAAGTTTCTCCAGAATTTCTGTTTTTACTACAAACCAAATGTCTGCAGACTTTCAGGCTTCACTCTCTTTATCACCAATTATTAATATCACATTGAGGGAGCATTGGCATTTTATACCATGTTCTTAATACGATGGACAATTAGGAGATCAAATAGCTTTGAAGAACACTGGTGGCTTCAAAAGTTCCAGATTTAATTGGAAACCTTGCAATTTATGTCAGTGGTTCTGAACCTTTCCACCACACTGCCCCCACCCCCCCCCCCCACACCCACTCACATACCACCTTAGGTAATCCCTTACTGACCACAGAGCATCTAAGGTGGTATGTGAGTGGGGAAAAAATGGTTGGGAATCACAGTTCTATGTGGACATCATACTTTAACCAGGCTTGAAAGATTTGTTCATTATTGTGTCCAATTCCTGGGAGTTGTAGGGTATACGTGCAAATATCATCTCTCCAGATAGTGGCAGTGAACCTCGTGACTTTCAGACCCTTTCCAGTACCTTGATGCAAGGAAGCTTCAATGTCAAGTGTTATTACATGAAAATAATTTAGAACTGATTGTGAGATAAGATGGAGCCACCAATCTAGGTAACTTGGACTATCCTACTCAAACAGGTTCTTGCAGGAAACAAAAACAGAAATGTTGGAAGAACCTAGCCAGTCAAGCAACATCTGTGCAGGGGAAAAAACTAGTTAACCTTTCAGGCCAGGGATTCTTCCTCAGATTGGAAGATTGTTTTTTATTTTGAAGGGCAAGAGGTTAGAGCAGTGATTTCAACTTTTTTTTCCTCCATTCACGTACCACCTTAAGCAATCCCTTACTAACCACAGAGCACCTGGCTTAGGATACCATAGGTCAGTGATTCTCAACCTTTTTCTTTCCACTCACATATCACCTCCAGTAATCCCTTATCAACCACAACAACCACAGGGCACCAATGGCACAGGGGCTCTATGGATAGCAAGGGATTACTTAAAGTGGTAAGTGGAAAAAGGTTGAGAACCACTTGTTTAGGTTATAACAGATCAAGTGATAAAGAGTATGGGTACTGTCTGTCACAAATCATTTGAAAGAAACTGGGTATGTGAAGGACCCAAGCATGGATACACACAGCAGAATACAGATTCTAGAAAGTGGAGCAAAATATCCCACCTCAACAGGTGGGTCAACATTTTGGGCCGGAACCCTTCTTCTGACACAAAGAATCTACACCTCCTTTTCTCTTACTGACGCTGCTCCACTCACCAACTTCCTCCAGCAGATTGTTCCACAAGCATGGAAAATAGGAGATATTGAGAGGGCAGTTACCATCAAATTGGAAATGAAATGTTCATTTGAGAAGGTTATAAAGTGATTAGACGGTTGTTTATGCTGCGCTGCACGATGGTACTGGAGGAGGTGGAATGGGGGTGGAATGGAGAATTAATATAGCATGTCACAGAAAGCTTAGGATCAGACCTGCGGACTGACATGGGTGCCCTGCAAAACAATCACCCAGTCTGTGTTTGGTTTGTGTGCTCAGTCCTCTGAATAAATTTAGATAAATTTTGTACTCTTGAGTGAATCTGAGGCTGGCATAATATAAGTGTCTTTAACACTTGTCTGAGCTACATTTGAGACATCAAATCAACAAAGTAGCATCTTGATCTCAGGGATTTGTCCTTGGTTTAATCCTAATTGAATACTCTACAATAATCCCAATTGAGTGGGATTTCCAAAGTCAAAAATTTGTAATGTTTCAATTTCTGTGGCTCAGAAGGAACATAATATGGTCCAACCTGCTCTGTTTGGGTAGAGTTGACAGTGCAATTCAGATAATAAATCAATGGAGGGTTCAAAAGAGGCCATATCTAAGTCTGCACGCAAGCCCAGGCTGAACAAGCCCGAGCTACAGCCCAGGAATGAAAGCCATTGCACCGCATCTAACAAATTTCCTCCCACAGGCACATTCTGACTGTCACATCTGTTTCGGTTGGTTTGAAACACAATGCTCTCTGAAGCATATGTAGGGCAGCTCCAGGCCGGGGGCAGTACTTATGTAAAGGAAAACCTTGCCACGTCAGCCCTTATGCAACTCACATTTCTGTGTCACTGGAAGCTGTCCAGACGCTGCCCACTAGCTCCTGAAAACTTTGGTCCGAAAAACTTGTCAAACCAAACTGCTGCATGGAGACATTGACATGTCTATTCATGGCCTTGTGTAATGCCAAGCCAAGGCTACCTGTAAATTGGAGAGACAACACCTTATAATTCTATCTGAGCACTCTCCAACCAGATGATATTAACAATGACCTACAATTTGTGCTTAACCCCCTCCCCTCCCCGAATCTCTCTTTTCCTATCCTTCTGTCTCCTTTTCTCCACCTCCCCTTCCCTCTCCTATCAGAGAACTAGCCTCACCATCACCTCAGCTTTTTTTCTCCTGCCCTCCTACCTGTATCTACCTATTACCCTTTAGCCTGCCCTCCCTCCTCTCCTCCCCATCCCCACCTTTTTGTTCAGGCACCTGCCTGTTTTTTTTTTTTGCTCAGGCACCTGCCTGTTTTTTTTTGCTCATGCTTTAATGAAGGGCCCAGGCCCAAAGTTTTGCCCTTTACTTCCTAAAGATGTTGAGTGACCTGCTGAGTTTCTCCGGCACTTGTGTTCATTGAAATCAAACTGGTGAACAAGATTGTGACTATGGGAGAATGTGTTAAGGCAGGATGTACAATAGTTCAAACTTGAATGCTATTGGAATTGAATGTCTGGGCAAATCATGTGACAGTGAAGTGGCTGAATTAAACTTCTATGTACACTACGTAGAACAGGCCATTCAGCCCACATGCCTACACTGAACATGATGCCCAAATTAAACCAAAATTTTGTTGCTTGCACATGGTACATATCCCTCTATTTCCTGCATATTCACATCTCTCCTAATCATTAGACTCTTAATTATTATTATTATATCTTTTTCCACCTCTAGCAGCCATAGTACCAACTGCTGTGTAAATAAATTTCCCCACCTTCAATTCACCAGCCAAATTCAACTCAACAATGACGACATTTTTATTAGCTGTGAGAGCACCATAATGAAGAGCTTGTCTCAATCTGCCAGTAGGGTGTTAATGCCCTTTGTCTCACAATTTAGATCCAAACTTCAATTGGGAGTAACACAGAGAAATATTAATATCTTCATTGCATGTGACTATCAATCCCTTAGTAAGTGTACCAGTGGTATAAAGATCACCTCATGATACAGGATCCATTCTCCATATTGATCTGTATATTTTGAACCATTCCCAAATACAAACATGCAAATACAAAGTACAGTGTATAAATGGAAGACTGAGCTTAAATGCTCAGGTACAATAGTCACGACTTGAACCTAATAACCTGCTAGGCTGCAGACAGATCAGAAAGGCCTTGTTACACTCAACACCAAACACTCGAGTTTGCAAACTGCTGTGAATACAATAAATGCAAATGATTTAATTGTGGTGACACTTTGTGCTGGTCCTCAAGCTAATATTTTTTTAAAAATCAGTCATCACCCAAGTCCACATAAACGATTCTCATTGACCCATTGATTCCATTCAGGAAGGATTCAATCATTCATTTTTGAACTATTCCCCTTTTCATTCTATTTGCAAGGAAGGTCATCAGGGGACGGCATCAGGAGGATCTCTCTCCATTATTCATTTTGTTGCTGTTTGTTCTTGTCCTCTGATGTCTTGGTCTCCACGTTTGCCATGGTTTCAGCTGCTGGATGGAGAACCTCCTTTCTCAGCCATCCTCCGAATGCTGTAAGAAGACAGACTAACACCCACTATGGCAAGGAGCAGTGCAGAAAGGTTCATGAGTCGATCAGTACTGTGGACCACAGCCTCACCCGCAAGCTGCATCTGTGCAAATTTTAAAAAGACATCAGTGAATTTAATTGTTTTTAATTCCTTATTAATCCCTCATCTCTTTCCTGAAAAGCTCAACAATTTCTAAAGGTTTTAAGATAATTATGGTTGGAACCTCTTCATTTTATCCCTCCCCCAGATTTCTCCCAGATTCCTGGTCTGATAAACTTTTTCAATTTTCAGCACCTTTTTTTAAAAAATAGAAACAGTTTCCCATTCAACACCCATCTCACCCCCTCCTTCTATCATAGAAAAATTGAGTGTTAAGGAGGACTGCTTTAGTCTCATGTTGACCAAAAGAGAACTATTTGGGTTGACCTCACTCTTCAACTCTTATCCTATCAAATTATGGCTCTTCAACTGTTCATCAGTTATCAGATTACCTTTTAAATGTGATGAGAATTTTTGTACTTCTCTCTGAAGCAGTGAATTCCAGACTCTCACCACTGTAGCTGAAAGCTTTCTTTCTCAACTCCTCTCTGATCTTCCTACCAATTATCTTAAATCTTTTCTCTGAGTTTATTAACATATTCAATGAGTGAGAGAGTCATTCCTGTTCACCCTTCCTAGGCCAATCAAAAAATATTATTAGATTTATTAAATCTGCCCATAGACTCTTTTGTCCCAGTGACAAACCATGTCTGGTTAATCTCTCCTCATAGCTACAATGCTCCCCTCTATTCTGGTACTTTATATACTTTACATTATTATTAAGTATCCTCTGCATAATCTGGTGTTATCTTCTTCCTGTTTTGTGGTGACCACTGTACTCTAGCAATGGCTTGACAGATGATTTATGCAGTTCTAGTATGACTTCAGTGCTTCTGTATTCCAGAAGACAAGGATCTCATAAGCTATTGTAATCATAGATGTGGCAGGGCTCCTTGTAATACTGAGGAAATATCTTAAGAAAATCATCCAGGACTCCAAGGTTTCTCCACTGATACTGTCAAAGTGCTGATTGCTTCCAGTATTTCTGATTTTGCTAGAGATCCTTATGCATCTGGGTTTATTTTTCCCTTCAATTATAAAATTATTCCTTTATCGCACTTCACTTTCCTGTTAATCTTTCTTTTCACTGATCTACAGTTTTTCATTCTTACCCTTTTTTTCCCTTCTCTTCGTTTTCTTCTATTTTATTTTCTGTTCTGACAATGTCTCTTATTTAAAGGTCTGTTCCCAACTTCAAGTACCTTGGATCATGGGTAACATCTGATGGAAAATGCGAAATAGAGATAAAAGCAAGAATAGAAATGGCAAGAACAGTATTTATAGAAATGAGAAACATTCTAACGAACAAGAAAATAGCTATTGACATCTGCCGTAGAACTCTCAGCTGCTACATTCTTCTGATGTTGATGTACGGCTGTGAGTCATGGACAATGCAATAGAAAAAAAGAATCAAATGCAGCAGGAATGTGGTTTCTCAGAAGAATACTATGCATATCATATACGGACAGGATAACAAACGAAGAAATTCTACAAAGAACAAAAACATAATGAACATTACTTAAAAGAAGCAGAAAACAGCAATCAAAATTCTTTGGACACGGTTATGTGAAGAGATACATTAGAACATTTAGTTATAACTGGAAAGCCGGAAGGAAGAAGAAGCAGAGGCAGCCAGAGATTGAAAATGAGAGATGGATTAACATCATGGTTAGAAACAGGGGAGGAAACAACTACAATTCGGAGGGTTGGAGACCATGATGGATAGAGAGACATGATCGGTCACACCGAATGGAAAGGCACCTGAACTAACCAACTTCTAATCATGAATGGATCTTGCCTTTGTTAAAATTTATGTCTTCCTTAGAATTCTTTGAAATGTTTGTTGACTTCAGATTTGCAGATTAATGGAATGATTAGTGAGGCCTCTGAAGAATAAGGACGATTCCACCTGCATTGAATTCATCCATCGTTATTGAATGAAGATCTACCGGGACCAATGCCTGAAGAGGGCGCACAAAATCAGTGAACCGGTGCGGACTCGAAAGGCCAACATGGCCTTTTTCCGCTCCGTAAATGGTTATAGGGTTATATGGTAATCCTGTTTCAAATAAATCCTTCCCTTTCTTCCCCAATGTTTGACCTGCATCTTTTTACTAATCTGTATCCAATATTGTAACAGATTTATGTTAATCTTTAATTTAATGTTAAACTATATTTCTCATATATAAAAATGTCTTAGTAAATTATAGAGTTAAAATATTGTATCTGTATTTTTATTAAATTAGGTATGGGCTGGTACAGGGTCACACACAGGTCACAATACATTGTACTCAGAGAAGAATGTTCATTCTCAGAGTTGCAGAATCTTGGACAGAGTTAATGGATTTCAAGTGGGTCTTAATTATTCAAGAACTGCTGAAGAAAGCCATCTGCCTTTAATCAAAGCCACTTAAGCCTCTTGAACAGAGGTTGCTATGGATATGGAATGGTTTTGAAAAAGGAACAATATTTTGGTAGAAATAAAACTGATGGTCATGTGGTTTCCAAGAATTGGGAATCACCTCAGTGATGATGTAACAGTCACATGATTTGGAGAAATATATTGCCGAATTCAGACATTTTGAGTTCAGTTTGGAGAGTACAGAAGTAAAAACCCTGTTGACACAGGGGTTTAAACCTTGTGAAAGGCAGGGTTGAGTTACAGTAACCAGAATTGGTGCTGCTGTTGTGCGTTTCTCCTGAGAAAAGACCACAGAATCAGTGGCTTTTGACATAAGGAAGACTATTTTGCTGTTTCTTTGAAAAAGAGGACAAATTTCTACTAGGTCTCTTTTTGTATGGCCACTTTGTTTAACCCTTGTCTGGGTTTGTGACTTCATCATGGATGAAAATAGCCACATTGTGAGTAAAGAGGACTGAAGCTATTATGTTTAAAAGTGCTTTATGATTATTTCTGAACTGAGAATTTAAGACTTTCAAGCAAGACTAAAATGATGCTGAACTTTTAAAGATCAACTTTTCAGAGTGGGACTTTAATTATACACACACATGCATACATAGTGAGATTAAATTTAGAGTTAAGTAAGTTTATAGAGATAAGTAAAAAATGTTATGCTGTTGATAGTTTAATGAAAAACTATTATTTTGAATTTACCATTGTCTGGTGAATTTTCATTTGCTGTTCCTGCATTAGTGCTAACAAAGTCCTTTTAGTCCCAAACAAAATTTAAAAGGGTTGTTAATTTGTAACTATATCATGTCCACAGAATTATCTCATAACTGCTAAACACTTCCCATCTCATCACTGATAGTTCTGAAGCAACTGTCAGGGTGTTAATTAGTTAAGTTAATTATCCTGATTTTATTTTGTGTAAATAGGGCATTGCTGAGTTGATGAGCTTTGGATCCCCACTGAACCATTTGCCTTGTGGAGCAATTTGCTTGTATAGTTTTGTCCAATGCTCTCAGTTGTGTAATATGCCTATTGGCCAAACACTGGTTCCCAAAATAACGGGAACTTTAGGAAGAAGCCAAGTAGAAATGCATACTCAGCCTGGCCACATGCACTTGTATTGAGTTACCAATAGGCATTTCTGGTTGTCTAGTTATTGGCCACCATTCTCAACTGGATGTGGCTGAATTTGATTCTGGGGCCATTTAGATGTGGTAGTGTGCCGCTACACTTATACAGGAACATAAGTACACTCATGCTACTCCTGGTTGAGGCTGGATTCCATGCAATCCAGGCTACATTACAGCATTCTTCATCGTTAGAACAGAACTGACATTTCAATCATATTTCATTTAGCAATTACATACCTCAAAATGCTTTACAGTTTGCAACTCCATGTGGGTATTCTTGTGGCTCGATCAAGGCACAGTGATTAGATTCTAGATTCTAGGATTTTATGTTATCCCATAAGTGTCAAAAGGAATTGTATCCAATATTGAGGACAATACCAAAGAGTTAAAAAAAAACGAAGCAGCAGCCGTGATGTGGATTTTAGTATTTGAATGTTGGTTTTAATATTTAATTCTGCTTCTTATGTAACATCCGCTGATTCTAATCCATCCAGAGTAGGAATCAATGAAATGAAAGATAAAAGCATCCAGCTGTCGCTCCAGGATGGGCCAAGAATCTTAATGGACAGACCTATTGTTGTAAAAAGCAAAAGCACAAAGCTGGAGAAACTCACCAGATCAAACAGTGTAATTTAGCAAAGATAAAAGATACAAAACCAATGTTTCAGATTTGACCCCTTCATTGAGGTATGGAAAAATGTCAGAAGGCACCTGAACAAAATGGTGTGGGCAGAGGTAGGGGAAAGATCACAGTCACCAAGGCAGAAGGTGGATAAGGGAGGGAGAGTACATTAGCAATCAGGGAGAGAAGGGGTGGCTCTGTGAATGGAGAGGGAAGGGGGTGGAGAGCTGAGGGAAGGGAGACATGGAGAAAGGGAAGGGAGAGAGAACAGAGAGTAGGTTAGCAGAAACTGGAGAAATCAATGTTAATTCCATCCGGTTGGAGAGTGCCCAGATGGAAAATAAAGTGTTGTTCCTCCAATTTAAGGGTAGTCTTGGTGAGATAGTACATGAGGCCATGGACAGAATGGAAGTATGGGAGTAGGATGTAGAATTGAAATGGTTGGCCACTGGGAGATCCCGGTTACTGGTGCGGAGAGAGCAAAGATGCTCAGCAAAGTGAAATCCCAGTCTGTGTCCAGTACCTCCAATGTAGAAAAGGCGACAAAGGTAGCACCAGATGCAGAAGATCATTCCCGCAGATACACAAGTGAAGTGTTGTTTCACTTGAAAGAACTGTTTGGGACATCGGACTGTGGTGAGGGAGGAGGGGTGGGCACAAGTGCGGCACTCCCTGCAGCCACAATCCTGTTGTTGTTCCCCACACGCTGCCAAGAGTAATTTCTCCTCCATTTTCCAGTGCCAATCTTGATTAATTTGACTAACATTTCACAGATGGCTCTTAATTGCACTTCCTTCACCCCTGCTCCACTCCCAGGCTGGGTTTAATACCACAGAAGCCAGGTACCCATCATTGGATAGGAATGCCAAGTGTTGATGCCTTTAGCCAATCTTATTCCTATGAATTATTTTGTAACCTGAAAAGGAACTGACCTATCAAAGTACTCCTGTTCCTTAAAAAGATGAAGAGAGTCTATTATCCAGAAATAAGTGAAGTTTTTTGGCCAACTGTCATAAGCACCATGGGCCACGTGTATTCTTCATGATTCAGTTCATGGGATGAATTGGCAGATCATATCAAGGATCAGAATAAAGATGCTGAAGTTCACCTCAGTGCCCAAAAGTAAGGAATGCATGTAGTCGATATCCGGTGCAAAGTTACTACCGCATAAAAACAAAGTCAAGATGTGTTGCGTTGTTTCAGCTGATGAATTAACTTGCTCCTTGATGATGTTTGGCAGGAAAAATAGAAGAGCAGATTATTATTTAAATAGTGAAAAACTGCAGAAGGACTTGGGAGTGCTTGTGCATGAACCGCATAAAGTTGGGTTGCAGGTACAACAGGTTATGAAGGCAAATGGAAGGTTGGCCTTCATCGGTAGAGGAATTGAATTCAAGAGCAGGGAGGTCATGCTGCAACTGTACAAGGTCCTGGTGAGGCCGCACCTGGAGTACTGTGTGCAGTTCTGGTCTCCGTACTTGAGGAAGGATATATTGGCCTGGAAAGCAGTGCAGAGGAGGTTCACCAGGTTGATCCTGGAGATGAGGGGGTTGACCTACGAGGAGAGACTAAATTGTCTGAGATTATATTCACTCAAATTCAGAAGAATGAGAGATATTATAGAAACATAAAACTATGAAAGGGATAGATAAGAGAGAGACAGGAAAATTGTCTTCACTGGTAGGTGAGACCAAAACTAGGGGACACAGCCTTAAGATTCAGGGGAGTAGATTTAAGATGGAGATGAGGAAAAAACTGTTTTTCCCAGAGAGCAGTAAATCTGTGGAATTCTCTATCCAGGGAAGCACTTGCGGCTACTTCATTAAATGTATTTAAGGTTCAGTTAGATAGATTTTTACATAAAAGAAGGAATTAAGAGATATGGGGAAAAGGCAGGTGGGTGGAGTTGATTCATTGATCAGATCACTCATGATCTTATTGAATGGCACAACAGACTCGATTGGCTGAATGGCAGACTCCTGCTCCTATTTCTTATATTCTTATGTTTCTGGGTGACAGTCAAGTGCGGTAATTAACCTACAACCCAGCTTCATCAGGAATCCCATTACTCTCAGGAAATTCCACCTTAACTTAACTTTAAGGATTGAAATGGAAAGAAAATTAAATTCTTATTCCCATGAGATTTCATTGGTGAATACTAATAGATCTGTGTTAAATGACCATTGCATCTAACTACATATCAGTCTGTAACACAGACAGATCATTCAGCTCAACTAGTCGAAGCTGGCGTTTAGGTTTACACAGGCCACTTTATCAGAATACTTTTCCACTTTCCTCAACAGCCCTGTGAACGCAAGTCCTACATTTAAAAAACATACGAGTAAAGAAAGGTCTTCCAGATTCCTCATTGGACTCTAATGACTGCCAGAAATTCAAAGCTCATAGATTTGATTGCTCCAATAAATAGAACCATCTTTTCCAAATCTTACTCTCCAAAAAATAAAAGAATTAATTATAATTACATCTGTTAAGTCACCTTTTAACTAGTTTTTTTCTCTGAAGACAGCCCCAGCCACTTAAAATTTCCAATCTTTTTAATTCTAGTATCATTCTTGTAAATCTTTTTACACTATTATTTTAACAGACATTAAAATATTGCACTGAGATTTAACCAACATTCTACGTTTTTAACTTTACTGTTTAGTTCAACCCTTTTCAATAAATGTACCAACTGTTTCATGTGATCAATTACTAATTGATTAACTTGAATTGCTAAACTTTGTGATTTGTAGATTGTTAGCCCCAGATTCCTTTATTCCATTTAATGACTTGTTTTCCAAGAAACTCGTTCCTTCATTCTTCCTACTAAAATGCACTTCAAAATCGTTAAAACTCAAAAGCAATTCCAAGTCCAACGGACTAGTTTATTGATGCCAACCGTCAACAACATTGCAGTTTTATTTACTATTAATGTATATCCCAAATTTGGTATCATCTGTACATTTGGAAATCCTATTCAAATAATTTAGGAACATTCCCATCACTAATTTCTCTGGACATATAGCTGAATAAATAGCAAATCGGCTATGAAACTGTTAACAGAATGAAGCATAATGCAAGGACTCCAGACTAGTAAAATGTTTTACTGGTCTCAATAAAGGATGCCAGCCCAAAACGTTGACTGGCTATTTCTATCAATGAATGTTGATTGATTTGCTGAGTCCCTCCAGCATCTCTTCATTCACTCAACTTAATACATTACACAGTTTCATCACCAGCTTGGTATTTATCCTCCTGTTTGTGTTTGTTTCAACATCACATGCTTGGAACTCAGTCATGAAACTATAACGCAGTAGCTTATCCAGTTTGAAATGCAAAATATTACATCTACTATCTTATCCTTATTTACTCTGCTACTTGGCTGCATGTCATCGTACGAACACTGCAAAGGATTATTCTCAATACCTTTACAAGTTGCTCTAAATCTATCTGGATGCTTTCTTGCTTCCCCGTGCCCCCCCCCACCGCACATACTCAGTTGCAATTAAATTTCGCTCACCTGTAATAATCGGAAGTAACTGGGAGTTAATCTGTTCAGTCGAATGAACATGTCCAGCAAAGAGAAAGAATTACATTTGATTCAAATGAGGGTAATGTGTAATTCCAAAAGCTCCTCCTGAAAAGGAGACCACCATGTCATTGGAAAGCCCAATAGTCTGATACTGGCCAAGTCACTAACCCTGCCTGATGAAGTGAAATTTAGGACAACCTCTGGTCTGCCGGATGTTTGGCTGTGCACTGCCTTTTATACTGAGATTTTTTTGCACTGAGTGATGTCACTGAGCTATTATACCATCTGTCAAAGAGCATCAGTGTTGTGCTTTCAGGATCAAGGCAGTCACTTCACTGAAGAACAGACATAAACACATCAGTTCTCTCTATGATTACCACACTGACAGGGCCCAAGGGTTCTGGCTCCGGCTTAAACAAACAACATAACTCCATTATGTTCATCATCTTCCATCCGCAGGTTCGCAAGTGACCTTTTCCTCCCTTGCATTGGGACGTACCCACAGTCTCCCCTCTACCTTTCCTTCCTGTTGGTTAGAACTGGCTTGAGTTGGAAGCATTCATCCCCATTTCACTCGCCTCTAACGTACCCACTGCCCTCAATATCAACAATACATAACCAGACAAATGAGCACATTAGAGAACCATGATTAAATGAAAATAATGCTCAAGGGCTGTAAAATGCAGAGAGCCGTGAAAAAACCCTTTTGTCAATAATTTTTTCCACATCTGAACTAACTGACCTTGATCATGACTTTGCATGCAGAAACCCAAAAATGTGGTGCGAGTGAGTGAGTGATGCAGGATATTCATCAATGGAATGGCTGGGCTCCATGTGCACCAGCAGGAGGCACCACAGGCACCAGGCACTCTGTTTAATTTATCCATGATCAGCTCGGTTGGAAAAAACCTGTTGGTCTTTCAGCATACGGAGATGTCAGTCTGGGAATTCTGCTGACCGGCACATTGCAGGCTGCAGGATTATGTGTTGGGGGATGCACTAAGGCTTGGAACAGCCAATGTGAGGGCACTGTGGGGAAGAACCACAGTTTAGAGTCCTCCCATTAGCAGGCTCTGAGAGGAAGTCCCTCAACAATAGAGGGGGAGAAAATGACAAGATGCCACAGTGGTGGTAACATGGTATTGAGAGAACAAATGTAACAATGTACATTGACGAGAATGTATAGATATGACTGCCATTATGAGTGTAAAAAGACTAACTCATTTCTTAATTATAAACAATTTTTTTCTGGACAAGGTATGCCTAATGACAATGTGTGAAAATCGATACTCAGGCATTCAAAGGGGCGGGTGGCCTTTATCAGCTGTGCTCTGCCAGTCAATAGAAGTGAGGTTTACACTCTCCGCAGACCTGGGAGTTTCTGGTCATAGTCCTGATCTCCTCAGAAGAGTAAGGCAGATTGCAGGCTTTGATAAAATGGAAGTACCTGGTGACTACAGGGTGGCAGAGATCATTGTGGAGGGTCTTCAATCAGTCTATTTGTACACTGGAACACATTCCATGGGATAGAGCATCTGGGGGCTCATTGAGTTTCCCGGGCCAGTACAAGATATTGTAGTTGTAGGTGGAAAGTTCAATTCTCCACCTCAATATCTTGTCGTTTTTAATTTTACCTCGCTTCTGGTTGTTGAACATGAAATCCACCGCCCATTGGTCAGTCAGGTAGATAAATCGTTTGCCGGCTAGATAGTGTCTCCAGTGCCAAATTGCCTCAACAGTAGCTTGATCTCCTTCTCGACAGAGGAGAGTCGAATTTTGGGCTCTGGAGGGTGCATGAAAAGAAAACAAAAGGTCTGCCTGCCTGGTTAAGCATGGCTGCCAGGGTGAAGTTGGATGCATTGCTCTCCACTTGGAATGGATGGATTCATCCACGGCGTGCATTGTCTGCTCTGATGGAGCTTCGAGGGGCCGAGCCTTGTCCATATAATTGGGGAACCACTGGGCATAGTTATCCATGACCAGCTGAGGTCAAGTGATGAAAGAAATACAAAGGCAAATTGTAAGGTGCAAACCATGACAAAGGTGAGATTCTTTGGATCTTGGGCCTTTACGTCTCCACACATTGCTCTTGCCATCACTCTGTTACAGTTAATTTTGGTCTCTTCTGTCCACAAGACCTTTTTTACAGAATTCTGCAGGTTCTTTTAAATACTTCTTGGCAAACTGTAACCTGGCCATCCTTTCTGTAGCTAACTAGTGGTTTGCATTTTGCAGTGTAGTATCTGTATTTCTTTTCATGAAGTCTTCTGCAGACGGTAATCATTGATACATCCACACCTGCTTCTTGAAGAGTGTTTCTTATCTGTCAGACATACATTTGGGGATTTATCTTCATTATGATGAGAATTCTTCTGTCATCGGCAGTGGCAGTCTTCCTTGGAATACCCTTTGCAATTACTGAGCTCACCAGCACACTCTTTCTTCTTAATGGTGTTGATTTTGGTAATCCTAAGGTTTGGGCAACATCTCTTAGTTTTATTCTTGTTTTTCCAGCCTCATAATGGCTTCTTTGACTTTCATTGGCACAACTTTGGTCCTCATGTTGGAAAATGTCAACTACAGACTCCAAAGTTGATCAAAACCTGCACCAATGAAGCAATTAAACATACCTGAGTACGCACAAACACTTGTGAAGCCAAATATTATGGTGTATGAAATGAGGGGACTATATATTAAAAAGTGCTGTAATTTTTACATGGTCAAACCAAAATGTACGCAAATAACCTTGAATAAAATCTGGAGTGTGCACTTTAATTACATGTGAATTGTTTGATTACAAATGTAAAACTGTGGAGCACAGGGGAAAATAAAGGACAAAAGTGTCCTTGTCCCAAACATTACAACCCTGGTAAGTTTTGAACAGTGGGAGGAAACCGGAGCACCTGGAGAAAACCCACGCAGATACAGGAAGAATGTACAAACTCCTTACAGACGGCACTGGATTTGAACATGGGTCACTGGTGCTGTAACAACCATTATGTTAACCATGTCACATCTAAGAATTTTGGTGTCATACAATGTACATGACAAAAACTCATGATTATCACAGATCTTTTCATGCTAAATGTCAGAGAATAACAAGAAACTTCCTGGGTTTATCAAAACAAAGCAGGTTTCCCAACATTTGTTGCAAATTGAAATCAGGAAGAAAACAGAGAACTGACCAAATCCCATCGCTTGCATTGCCCGAGGAGGCAGAATTTCACACCACCAGGGGTTATCTGTGATGGTTCCATTCATCAAAACAAGTGTGTCTACTTCAAATAATTATCATTGCATACATGTTTTTTTATCATGAAAGAAAAAAAACACAGAACACGATTACACAGGAACAGGCTTACATACACATCAGCGCTGAACACCATGATCCATATCACTCTATTCGCTGCATATCGATGTCTACCTCTTAAATGGTACTATTGTTTCTGCTTTCTCCGTAGCCTATCACAGGTACCTATCACACTGTGTTGAAAATTTCCGCACTCATCTCCTTTAAACTTTCTCCCCTCAATGTAAATGCATGTCCTCTAGTATCCAACTTGTCCGTGAACTACTCTTTGCAGATGATGCCGCTTTAGTTGCCCATTCAGAGCCAGCTCTTCAGCGCTTGACGTCCTGCTTTGCGGAAACTGCCAAAATGTTTGGCCTGGAAGTCAGCCTGAAGAAAACTGAGGTCCTCCATCAGCCAGCTCCCCACCATGACTACCAGCCCCCCCACATCTCCATCGGGCACACAAAACTCAAAACGGTCAACCAGTTTACCTATCTCGGCTGCACCATTTCATCAGATGCAAGGATCGACAATGAGATAGACAACAGACTCGCCAAGGCAAATAGCGCCTTTGGAAGACTACACAAAAGAGTCTGGAAAAACAACCAACTGAAAAACCTCACAAAGATAAGCGTATACAGAGCCGTTGTCATACCCACACTCCTGTTCGGCTCCGAATCATGGGTCCTCTACCGGCACCACCTACGGCTCCTAGAACGCTTCCACCAGCGTTGTCTCCGCTCCATCCTCAACATCCATTGGAGCGCTCACACCCCTAACGTCGAGGTACTCGAGATGGCAGAGGTCGACAGCATCGAGTCCACGCTGCTGAAGATCCAGCTGCGCTGGATGGGTCACGTCTCCAGAATGGAGGACCATCGCCTTCCCAAGATCGTATTATATGGCGAGCTCTCCACTGGCCACCGTGACAGAGGTGCACCAAAGAAAAGGTACAAGGACTGCCTAAAGAAATCTCTTGGTGCCTGCCACAGTGACCACCGCCAGTGGGCTGATAACGCCTCAAACCGTGCATCTTGGCGCCTCACAGTTTGGCGGGCAGCAGCCTCCTTTGAAGAAGACCGCAGAGCCCACCTCACTGACAAAAGGCAAAGGAGGAAAAACCCAACACCCAACCCCAACCAACCAATTTTCCCTTGCAACCGCTGCAATCGTGTCTGCCTGTCCCGCATCGGACTGGTCAGCCACAAACGAGCCTGCAGCTGACGTGGACTTTTTACCCCCTCCATAAATCTTCGTCCGCGAAGCCAAGCCAAAGAAGAGTATCCAACAATTTTATTCTGGGAAAAAGATTTTGACTGCCACTGGGCCAGTGGTTCTCAGGCTTTTTCGGTTTAAGGCCCACCTGGCTTCCAGCCTAACATGCCATGGCCCACTAGTGGCAATGACTGCGTAATATTTTCAAGTCAAAGGCAACTCCGTGAGAAACACATCTTTATCTAATTTAAAGTATATTATTTAGCATTTTTTAAAAACCCACATGGAAGCACTCTGTGGCCCAACAGTGGGCCATTGCCTATTGGTTGAGAACCACTGGATTATCCCATCAACACTTCTCAGAATTTTATAAGTTTTATCAGGTCACCCTTCAGACTCCGATGCTCCAAAAATAAAACAATCATACCCTCTAATCCAATCAACATCCTGGTAAATCTTCTCGGTACCCTTTCCAAAGCTAATATATCTTTTCCGCAAGGGGCGACCAAAATTGCATACAATATTCCAAGTGCAGCCGAACCAAAATTTTACATAGCTGCCACATGACTTACTTACCTGCACAACCACTTTCGAGGGTTTATGAACCCGAACACCCAGATTCTTCTGTACAGCAATGCTTTCCAGAGCCTTAGTTTTGATGTACCAAAGTACATCTCACACTTGCCTGGATTAAAGTCCATCTGCCATTTTTCTGCCCACATCTATAACTGATAGTCCTCTACATTGTCCACAGCTCCACCAATTTTTGTATCATCTGCAAATATACTAATCCACCCACTTGCTTTTTCATCCTGATCATTTATATAAATCACAACCAGCTGAGATCCCAGCATCTATCACCGAGGAACACCACTGGTCATAAACCTCAAAGCAGAACAGCACCCTTCTACCACTATCCTGTCTCTTTTATAGACCAGCCAATTCTGTTTCTAAATGATCAATTTACCTTCTGGATCAGCTGACTATGAAGGAACTTGCCAAATTTCGTACAAAGTTTGTGCAGACAACATCCACTCCCCTACCCTCACCTATTTGTAAGATATGACCTGCCACTCACAAAGCCATGTCAACTGTCCCTAATCTGACCATGTCTTTCCAAATCCTACCCCCAAGTATCCTCTCCATTAGTTTCCCTACCACTGATGTGAGGCTCACCGACCCATAATTTCCTGGATTATCCCCCCCCACCATGTCCCTTCTTGAATATTAGCTACTCTCCAGTCATCCAAGATCTTGCCTGTTATATGCAAAGATCTTTATCATGATCTCAACAATTTCCACACCTGCCTCTTTCAGTAAGCCAGGCTGTATCCCATCAGGTCCTTGGAACCTATACACTTTAAAGTTCCTTTAAAGATACAATTCCATCTTTTTCTTGATCTCAAAATTCCCCAGCATATGAGCATTTTCCACATTATCTTTCCTATCAATCTCAAAGGTAAATAGTGATATAAAGTATTTGTTTAGTACCTTGCCCACTTCTTCAGACTCCATACATAAATGTCCTCTTGGTCCTCTCCCTCGCCATTCTCTTGTTTTTAATGCAAATATAAAATGCCTTGGAAAATAAGAAATAGTTTACATTATCTAAATGAAATAAATATCATCATGTAGTGGGCCATACATGGAGATGTGAACCAGCCCACAAAATGGCTAATGAACATGGCGACCGCGCAGACCTGGTGGTGACTCTGGCTGTCGTCCCAGGTGACGTCCACACGGCAGGAAGACGGGGAACTCTGGCGGGAACGCCGGCCAACCTGAGATCGGCACTCCGATGATGTGGGGCCCTGACGTCAGCACCAAGGGCCCATATAAGTAGAGCTGCCAGTGCAATAAATCAGTCTTCGATTTTGACTCCTCATGTATGTGTGTCTTCCTTCCATACTCATTGTAGCACTTACGCTACATTGGTGACCCCAAAGATGACGGATCAAGCAGAGCCAGCGACCATCCCTGTGGTATCTCTCAGGCTTCAGACGTTGTGGGTGTCGCAGCTACATGTGTGGATCAAACAGGCCGAGGCCCAGTTCCAGCTTCGCTACATAACGGCAGATGACACCTGCTACTTCTACATCATGAGTGCCCTCAATCAGGACACAGTGATAAGGGTCATAGATTTCTTACAGCAGCCTCCAAAGCAAGGCAAAGAATTACTAACCTGAAATTTCAACTTTCCCAGTGCGAGCACACCACTCGATTGCTACATATGGACGGATTTGGCGGACAGTGCACTGTCCACCCTAATGAGTGAGATGCTCATGTTAAACAAAGGCCACAAGCCTTGCCTGCTCTTCGAGCAGATCTTTCTGGATATATGGCTCTTGCTCACAGATGAGGACTTCAGCGACGCTCGGGAGGGTCACCGCCTGGGTGGACTTGCTATGGAGAGCAAGTATGGAGAGCAAAGAAGGACACCAGGACCATCAAAGACCACATCAGCAAGCACCACGAACAAGGCCAGCGGAGAGGCCCCGCGACAGCTATGCTACTACCATCAGTGATGGGGTGCAGAGACTCGTTGTGATAGTACAGATTCTATCACCAATGTGTATATGTACAGATGGTAATGTAGGATGACTGTGATTGGCTGAGAGGGTAGCCACACCTACTGGCAGGTCTTAAAGGATTGCTCCTAGCCAGACCAGGTCATTCTGGACTGGTCAACCTACTTGTGATATCCTCCAGTCTTTTAGTTAATAAAAGCCTTGGTTTGGATCAACGAGTCTTTGGTTCTTTCGACATGATTACACTCATCGATGCTGCTTACCCTACGGGTAAATCAGTCCAACTTAGACTCCTCATGTGTGTGTGTCATAGTGCGTACGCTGCAGCACAGAAAACTGGCCATTCAGCTCTTCTAGTCTGGGCCAACCATTATTCTGCTAGTCCCAATGACCTGCTCCCAGGGGCGTAGCTGGGGGGGGGGGGGGGGGGGGGAAACAGAGGGAGAGACTGCTCCCCCGAGCAAATTATTCAAAAGCAGCGCCTTTTCATCCCAGAAGTGCCCGCAACCATCCCGCACTGCATATTCGTTCCTTCCGATTCACGCCCAGCTCCTTCACTCCACCTCCTCCCTCTTTCTAAAAATCACCCTGAGAATAAGGTGCATGCAATCAAGGCAAGTACTAGATTTGGTGGTCAGCTGAAATATGATAGCTTGTGGTGGAGTGTGCGAGCTCAGTGAAAAGAAATGACAGGTTGTGAGCTCATGAAGCATAACTGATTTACTTAGAAGTTCGCGCTACAGCCTTTAAGGCCATCTGGAGCCCGCCCCTCGTGTACTGGAACTCACGTCACGCTGATGTAAGCGCGTTCGTGTACTTCCAGTCTGTACCAGAAGGACCTGTGATGCCATTGACAAACGGCGTCCATTTGCCGCTGCAATTATGTGCGCCGCGACAATCTGAAGATTTACTGTAATCAAGATTAAATGAGCCACGTTCTGCCTGTTGGTGTTCTCGCACAGAGAGAAAGATCGTAATTTTCTTGTGACATTTGGGCATGTGTAGGCATATTTGGTGGTAGTGGGGCCGAACACACTTGTCCATGGTGGGACTGTGGTCCTTGCGATTGATCCTGCGATGAGACCAAATTGTTGGGCAGCGAGGCCGTCCCATTCCACCCTGCCCACCAAGCCTCCTGGCCCAGTTATCCAACATGACAAGGATAGTCTGTGTTTAAAGTGAAATCAAGCACAAATTTAGAGTCAAGGCAGTTTTGTAAAAAATGTGTTAAGAGAGGGAGGGTGTGTGTGTGTGTGTGTGTGTGTGTGTGTGTGTATATGTGTGTGTGTGTGTGTGTGTGTGTGTGTGTGTGTGTGTGTGTGTGTGTGTGTGTGTGTGTGTGTGTGTGTGTGTGTGTGTGTGTGTGTGTGTGTGTGTGTGTGTGTGTGTGTGTGTGTGTGTGTGTGTGTAAGCTGGCTATGCCCCTGCCTGCTCCCATTCCATAAGCCTCCAGATCTCTCCCATCCATGTATCTATCCAATTTATTCTTAAAACTTCAGATCAAGCCTGCATTCACCAGATCAGATGGCAGCTCATTCCACACTCCCACCACTCTCCGAGTGAAGAACTTTCCCTAATGTTCCCCAAACCTTTCCCCTTTCACCCTAAAGCCATGTCCTCTCGTACTTATCTCCCCAATCTAGGTGGAGAGAGCCTACTTGCAACCATGCTGTCTATACCTCTCAGAATCTTGTAAACCTCTATAAAATCTTCCCTCATTTTTTTCATTCCAAGGAATAAAGTCCTAACCTGTTTAATCTTTCCCTGCATCTCAACTCCTGAAGACCTGGCAACATCTTAGTAAATCTTCTCTGCACTCTTTCAATCTTTCAATCCTTCCTGTAGTTAGGCAACCAGAACTGCACACAATTCTCCAAATTTGGCCTCTCCAATGTCTTAAACAACTTCAACATAACATCCCAACTCCTATTCTCAATACTTTGATTCATAAAGGCTAATATGCCAAAAGCTTTTACCACCCTGTCCACCTGTGATGCCAACTTCAGGGAACAATGTATCTGTATTCACAAATCTCTTTTTTCCCCCTCATATTTCAAATTTAAGATTAATAACATTTGACAACAAAGATTTTACTTCCTGAACACTTTTAGGTGTATCTTATGAATTTTGCGCTGTTGATCACCTTAAAATTTTCCTATCACATACCTTTTTATGGATACAACTTATTTTTGTGATTTCTTGTCATATTTTAATATGCTTCAATCATACAAAACCATAAAGTGCAACATGTCATTGAAAATTCATTTTCTGCATTCGCACTTTGACCTCTTCCCTGCTGATCTTGGTGCAGTCAGTGGCGAACATGGTGAAATGTTTCTCCAGGAAATTGCAACCATGGAAAAGCAGCCTCAGGGCAACTGGAATCCATCAATGTTGGCCGACTATTGTTGGACACTGACACGACAGGCATCGGATGCTGATTACAAATTAAAATCAACAGCAAAACATGTTTAGGTCAGTTGAACTAATGCAATGTGCCAGCATCATTATGCGATTAAACAGACTAAATTCAATAAAAGTTCATTTAATCTTTCTCCAACTTCCTATGGGATACAGCAAATCTGAAATTATCTTTGTGTTCACCTTGAAGTTGTCTATAATAATCCTCAATTTTGTTTCAGGAAGCAAACCTTTTGCAGAAAATTTGATGTCCGGTGTAATGGAGCCATTGTGTTTGGAAGTGAAACATGATTCTGCGTTCAGCAGGTCGGCAGACACTGTTTGAGCCATTGTGTTTGGAACCTACCACAAATTATTGTTCCTCTGACATTAAGCCACATGTCCCCAACTACCTTGCTCTAACACGAGTACCCATACCTTATGCTGTCAAGGTTGGAGTCTCCAAATTCCCCTCCGGAAGTTCTCTGTCTTTCCTCCTTTAAGCTGTCTTCACCCCATGCAGAGTAGAATGCTTTTTTTTCATGTGGAATTAATTCCTTTAATTATAGCTCTATTTTATCCTCATGGCACATTTTCTGAACTATATAAATGCAAGTTGTTGTTGCTACTCATCATTTAACTACTGGATTTGAAAGCTGTTAATCAGCACCAAACTTTCTCCCTCTCCAAATAAGCCATCAATCACCAGTTTAATAATTGATTATGACTATTTCAACCCTTTGCATCTGGAGCTCCCTAATTTAGGCATGGAAACAGAAGCATCTTAGATAAAATTAATTATTTTCATAGTAGTGCAACCATTTGTAATCTTTCCCCACCCAGAGAGCAGAGTAACCCTAAACGCTCACTTAACTCTTTCACATGCACCCTAAATCTTAAACTGACCTCACCCAATATTTTTGCCCCAAGCTAATCAGAGAGCATCTTACCTTCAAGGTAACTCCTAGCAGAATTGGGTTTCAAAAACAGTGGAACAACACTGTTATTCATTGGTATTGGAGGGATTTGGTTCAATAACACTGGAGAACAATTTTTTCAAAAAGTTTGCATCCTTAAAATGGAAGATTATGACAGATAACTTAAAGCTGAACACAAAGACAATTTCAGATTTGCTACATTACATAGGAAGTTGGAGAAACATTGTGAACTTTTATCAAATTTAGCATTAAGTGTATTGTGATGGAATTGTGTTACTATTAATCTTTAATTATATAGAGTTTTAGTAAAGTTATTTTATGGGTGGACAGGGTCGCACATTTACAGACACACATTTACACTCAGAGAGAAACCATTTTGGAAGTCGAAAAGACTGCTTAGTCATTGTTCTGCTGGAAGACTGTGTGCTTAAAAAGACTGCTAATTCAAAACTGCAAACAATCATGGAAGTCTTATGACTGTTCTCCATTAAGAATTCAAAACAATAGGTGTTTGCTCAGAAACATCTATTTATACGCACAACCATTCTGGTGGCTGGTTAACAGACAATTCGGAGTCAGATCCACCAAAACTTTTGGAAGAGATGAATCCACATGTCTTTAGCATATAGACGTAAAGCACCTTTGAAATAAACTTCAAAGGCAGGAACTATGTCATGTCATGTGGTAAAGACACCAAGACAGAAAGGATTTTTGAATATTAAGGAACTAATTTCAAACTGAAGAGAAGACACCTGGCCATCCTGTAAGTAACACAAGACTGAAGAACGGGCTTGACCATCCTGTAAGTTGGACAGGATTTAAATGAGGAAACAAACGGCTGCTTGTATTCTCCTTATGAAAAGGAGGAACAGTGAAAAAGTGGCTTTGAAGAAAATAGCCACTTCCGATGGTCTCTTTGAAAGAGAGAGGACAGGATGGTCTCGTTGTGTCCACTGAAATGGTCACTTTTGATTAAGAAAGCAAAATTAATCTTGCATTTGAAACATAACCATTATTCTTTTCCAATCTTTTTATTAGTTTTGAAAAAAATAATATCAGATACATATGATATAATGTTCAAGTAACAATAAATTACAGATAGCAACGGAAAACAAGAAACACATGATCTATGTTAATGATAAAAAAAGGAAAAGAACAAAAATCTATAACTATTCTAATTAATTTCTAACCCTAACCTATTATATGAGCGAATACTATCAAAGTCATTTAAAAACTAATAGGTTCAGAAAAAAGCAAACGAGAAAGGAAAATAAAATAAAGACAAAAATAATTGATCTAAAAAATTTTGAAAATAATTTTAAAAAGAACCCCAAAGAGAGAAAAAAATTAATACTCATTTTAGAAGTTAAACACCTGATTTTCTCAAGAGAAAGGGATGCCATCAAATCCAATGACCATTGAGTTTGCATGGGAAGGACGACATCTTTCTACTAATGAGCCTTCGAGCAATCAGGGAAGCAAAAGCAACCATGTGGGATTGAGATGGAGTGAAAATTAAGTCCAATGGTCCACTCATTCCGAAAATAGCAATAAAGTGCTCAAAGACAGATTTATATCAAGAATTAAAGATAGTGTACTAAATACCTCTTTCCAGTAGTTACAAAGGGAGGGACATAACCAGAACATTATGATATAAAAGTACCTTCCTGAGTTGTACACATCATATTTAGAGGATATATTGGGGTAAAATTTAGTTAATTAAACTTTGGAATAGTGGGTCCTATGGACAAAGCCAAATTATATTAAGAGTGGACTTAGAGGACAACCCTGTCTGGTTCCCCAAAATAGTTTGAGGTTTAGATTTAATTGAATTTTTAAAAATTGAAGCTGTAGGGGATGAATATATTAATTTAATCCAATTTAAAAATTGGGAACTTAGGATAAATTTCTACAATACACAAAAAAAGATATCTCCATCATGGTCCAAGCAGAAAGACCAAAACCAGGCCTTCATAAGTCAAGAAAGAGGTGGGAGTTGGACCTAGGAATATTGATTGATGAGCAGTGCTAATCCAACTTACTTCAGACCAGTATGACTGCAGTTATTAAGGTGTGGTACAGGCTGGTGCAATACAACTTCTTGCACCAGCTGTACCTGATGCTGCAAAAATTGAACAGATCTAAACCAGAATTATCAAAGCAATGCTTCAGATGTGGCATTAAGACAGGAACATTTGTACATCCAAACTGGACATGTAACAAGATGAGATCTTTCTGGGTGGAACTGGGACAAACCCTGGAAAAAATTATAGATAAAGAATTCCCAAAGGGACCGACACCAGGGCTCTCAGCTGGAAGAAGAGGAGAGCAGCAGGAAAGGGAGTGAAAGGAAAGAAGAGCAGCAGCAGGAGGCTCAGATGAGCAGTTCAGAAGAAGAGAACCAACAGCAAGAGGCCAAGCAAGAAGAAGCCCGACGAAGTGAGACAAGCAACTCATCAGGAAAGTCAGAAGAGACACAGATACAAAGAAGAGAAGAAGACACAAATACAGGTACAGACACAGAAGAAGAGGAAGAAGAAGACCAAGATCTTATGGACAGAATATAGATAAAGCTTTTTTTCAAGAACAAATGGGAGCATTAAAAGAATGGTTGTCATTGGAATTTAGTGCAATTAAAAGAAAAATGAAAAGAACAGAAGATAAAGTATAAAGATTAGAGCTAGTCATGACAGAAATAGGGAAAAAAGTAGAAAATGTGGAAGAACAAGAAACGGCTATAGAAATGGAAGTAAATGACTTAAGAAGAAAATTGGAAGAAAGCGATAAAAAAATTAAAGAGTCACAAGAGTTGTTAGGTCAGAAAATTGCTATGTTCGAAAATTATAGTAGGCGAAACAACATAAAAATAAGTGGGCCTAAAGGAAGATGAAGAAGGCACAGGTATGAAGGAATTTATAAAAGAATGGATCTCGAAGGTCCTGGGAATTTCAGAAATGCAGGAAGGAATGGAAATAGAAAGGGCACACAGAACACTAGCTCCAAAACCACAGACACATCAAAAACCAAGATCCATTTTAGTACAATTTTTGAGATATATGACAAGAGAAAAGATACTAGAGCGGGCAAGGAATAAAATTAGAGAAGACAATAAACCATTGGAATACAAGGGTCAAAAAATATTTTTTTACCCAGACATAAGTTTTGAACTCTTAAAGAAGAGGAAGGAGTTTAATACAGCAAAATCGATCCTATGGAAAAAAGGTTATAAATTTATGTTAAGACATCCAGTTGTGATTAAAATATTTATCCCTGGGGAGCAAAACAGACTGTTCTCGGATCCAGAGGAAGCACGAGAATTTGCAGAATGCTTGCAGGACAAAAGGAGAGATGAAGAGATGTAACAAGAATGAAGAACGGCAATAAAATATATATAAAGTAAAAACAATGTATGTGTAAAGAACTAAAGGGAAAGAGAAGGGAAGAAAAGAAATAAGGGGAAAAAAGAAAGGAAGAACTTTGTTATATGTGTAAAAAAAAAAGTATTTTCTGGGGGGATGGGGGGGGGGAGAGAATAACCGTCACTGCGAAATCAGTTGACGCTTGCGAGCGGGTTCGCAATCCAAATGGAAAGGGAAGTTGTGGTTGCCTGGCAAGGAATAAGGGGCAACTCAGAGAAGGGGGGGGGTATTTGGGGTTAAGGGAATATTGGATGTGGGAGTTAAGAGTATTTTATGTTTTAAATGTGTTGTCATACATTGAGTTTAAAAGGGAAAACTGAGAGATGAAAATGGGGAAAAGGGGGGTGGTGGTGGTGAGGAAGCAGAAATGAGGTGTAAACAGGGTATGAGATGGCCATCTTGAACTATATGACTATAAACTTTAATGGAATACATAACCAAATGAAAAGGAAGAGGCTATTAAATTTACTGAAAAAAGAAAAAATAGATATAGCATTTGTGCAGGAAATGCATCTAACTGAAGTGGAACATAACAAATTAAAGAGAGACTGGGTAGGGCACGTAATGGCAGCATCATATAATTCAAAAGCTAGAGGTGTAGCTATATTAATTAATAAAAATGTACCAATCAAAATAGAGGAGGAAATAATAGATCCAGCAGGGAGGTATGTAATGATAAAGTGTCAGATATATTCAGAATTTTTGAATTTGTTCAATATATATGCACCTAATGAAGAGGATCAAAAGTTTATGCAAGATTTTTTTGAAGATTGTGGATACACAAGGAAGTATATTGATAGGAGGGGATTTTAACCTTAATTTGGATCTAATATGGGATAAAACTGGACAAAAGATGAGCAAAAAGAATAAAGTGGCCAAATTTATGATTAAATCAATGCAGGAAATGAAGCTTATGGAAAAATGGAGGAGGCAGCACCGAAGAGAATAGGAATACTCATATTATTCAAGTAGGCATAAAACATACTCAAGGATTGATATGTTTTTGTTGTCGGCCCATATTCAAGGGAGAGTTAGGAAAATGAATATAAAGCTAGAATATAAATCTGATCACTCACCCCTGTTATTAGTAATAGAATGGGAGGACATCCCACCAAGAACATATAGATGGAGGTTAAACTCCATATTACTTAAAAGGCAGGAATTTAGAGAGTTTATTGAACGCCAAATTAAAACATTTTGAAATAAATACGGAATCAGTGAAAGACAAATTTATATTATGGGACGCAATGAAAGCCTTCATTAAAGGGCAGATAATAAGTTATGTAACTAAGATGAAAAAGGACTACAATCGAGAAATAGAGCAGTTGGAAAGGGAAATAATAAGTACAGAGAAGGAACTAGTTAAAAAGGATGATATAACAAAAACGAGAGAATTGGTGGACAAAAAAATAAAATACGAAACATTACAAACATAAGGTGGAGAAGAACATAATGAGAATAAAGCACAAGTATTATGAACTAGGAGAAAAAAGACATAAAATATTAGGCTGGCAACTTAAAACAGAACAAGCTAAAAGAACTGTATTGGCATCAAGGAAAAAGGACAAACAAATTACATATAATCCAATAGAGATTAATAAAAACTTTAAGGAATTTTATGAACAATTATACCAAACTGAAAATGAGGGGAAAGATGATAAAATAGAAGAGTTTTTAGCTAAAATTGAATTGCTGAAATTGCAAGAAGAGGAACAAAACAAATTGATAAAACCATTTGAAATAGAGGAAGTACAGGATATATTAAAAAATCTGCCGAACAATAAAATGCCTGGAGAGGATGGATTCCCAATAGAATTTTATGAAACATTTAAAGAATTATTAATTCCTCCTCTCCTGGAAATAATGAACCAGATAGAAGAAATTCAAAACTTGCCAGATTCATGTAAGACAGCAATAATTACAGTAATACCAAAGATGGGGAAGGATCCTCTAACACCAGCATCACATTGACCAATATCTCTACTTAATTCAGATTATAAGATAATAGTGAAATTATTAGCAAACGGATTGGCCGATTGTGTATCAAAAATAGTAAAACATGATCAAACTGGATTTATTAAGAAAAGATGAACAGAGGATAATGTCTGTAAACTTATTAATCTAATTCATGCAGTTCAAGGAAATAAGAAGCAAACAGTGGGTATTGCTTTAGATGCAGAAAAAGCCTTTGACAGGGTAGAATGGAACTGTTATTCAAAGTATTACAGAGGTTCAATCTACCAGAAAAATATATTAATTGGATTAAAGCATTATATAATGGACCATTGGTGAAGGTAACAGTAAATGGATATGTATCAAACCAATTTCAATTAAGCAGGTCAACTAGGCAGGGATGTCAATTATCCCCCTCACTGTTCACTTTAGCAATTGAACCATTGGTAGAACTGATAAGAACAGAAATAAAATAAAAGGGATAAAAATAAAGAAGAAGGAGTATAAAATTAGTTTATTTGCCGATGACATCATAGTATATTTAACAGAACCAGAAATATCAATAAAAGAATTACATAAGATATTGAAGGAGTATAGAGAAATATCGGGGTACAAGATCAACACAAATAAAAGTGAAGTGATGCCAATGAGTAATGCAGATTATACAGAATTTAAAAAAGAATCACCATTTAAATGGCAAACACAATCTATCTGATACATAGGTATTAGGTTAGATAATAACTTAAGCCACCTGTACAAATTAAATTATCAGCCACTAATAAAGAAATTGCAGGAAGACTTAGAACATTGGAAAGAATTACCACTAACATTGATAGGGAGGGTAAATTGCATTAAAATGAATGTCTTCCCAAGGATACAATATTTATTTCAATCGTTACCAATTCCCTTAACAGAGAAATTCTTTAATGAACTAAACAGAATAATAAGGAAATTCTTGTGGAAAGGGAGGAAACCGAGGATAGTGTTAGATAAATTAACAGAGAGGTACAACCAAGGTGGTTTGCAGTTACCAAACTTTAAAGATTATTATAGAGCAGCACAATTAAGGTATTTATCAGATTTTTGAAAGATAAGGGAAAAACCAGACTGGACTAAGATAGAACTAGATAAAATAGGGGAGAAGGTACCAGAACATATACTTTATAAGTGGGATGAAAAGATGGTACAATATAAAAGCTCACCAGTACTGCATCATTTATTCAATATATTGAAGAAGATCCACTTAGAAAGGAAAAAAAAACAAATTGCCAAGTACCAAAATTACTATTGACGCAAAATCCGCTAATCCCTTTTACAATAGATAACCTTTCCTTTAGAGAATGGGAGAGAAAAGGAATTAAAAGAATTGAAAATTGTGTTTTGGGAAATAATTTATTAACATTTGAACAGTTGAAGTACAAATATGGAATCACTCATGGTACAATGTTTGCATATCATCAACTGAAAGCTTATTTAAAGGATAAATTAGGAAACAGGTTGAGATTATCTGAAGGAAGCAGCTTTGAATATGTGATTGCAGACACAATGATTTATAACGAACATGTACATTAAGCTGCAAGACAAGGAAAAGGATGAAATAAGCTATAAACCCAAACAAAAGTGGGAAAAGGATTTAAAGATAAAAAATGAAACATGGGAAAAGTTATGTTCTGGAACTATGAAGAATACAATAAACACAAGGATACGTATGATACAGTATAATTGGTTACACAGATTATATAACACATCCCAAAAGTTAAAAAAATAGGATCCAACTTATCAGATAGATGTTTTCGCTGTAAGAAGAAAATGGGAACAACAGTACATGCAATTTGGGCATGTGAGAAAGTGGAAATGTTTTGAGAAGATCTAAATCAGATATTAAATAAAATTGCAAAAAAGTATAAGTAATATAAGAAGTAAAGGATTAGGCCTCAAATTGGATAAAGTGCAAAAAAGATTTATTATGATAACCTTAGCAGTAGCAAAAAAATCTATAACGTCAACTTGGAAAATGGAAGAGGGCCTGAGAATACAACAATGGTACACGGAAATGAATAACTGTATTCCATTGGAAAAGATAATAATTTTAAAAATAAAGTCACATTATTTGAACAAATTTGGGAACATACATGGAACATTACATGGAACATAACAGAGAGGGATTGCCTCGGACCTCCACCCCCTAAAATGATAAGAAGACAAAACGACTTGATCCAGTGTGTAAAAGTAGATGACACATTTTTCTTGTTTGTTTTTCATTGTGTGATGACATTGTTTAATGGTTTTATTATATTGTATATGTTGAATATTTATTGGTTTTGGAGGGGGTGGGAAGGGGGGAGGGAAGGTTGAGGGGGAAAAAAGGGAGAAAATGCCACAGTGTATATTTAATGAGAAACGTTTGTATATATTTTGGTTAATATGGTTCACAGTATGAAAAATAAAAAAATTATTAAAAAAAAATTTCCCACAGGACCCAGCGTTATTTCTGTTGGGAAACATAATGGACATAAAGCTCACGATGAACCTGTCCAAAATTCAATTTCAATTTGCAATGATCGCATTGGCAGTGGCCAGGAAGTGCCTAGCAGTTACCCGGAAGTCCGACTCCTGCCTGAATATTGTGCACTGGAATATAGAAATGCAAAGCTGTGTTCCCCTGGAGAAAATCACTTACAATTTAAGAAATATTCAAAAAAAGATATCTCCATTCAATCCTATCAAATGCTTTTTCTGCATCTAGAGAGAGAATACATTCAAAAGATGAGAGAGTAGGGGAATAAATAATGCCTAAAAGTCAACAAACAATGAATTGTGAATAGCGTCCTTTAATAAATCCCATCTGATCCTCAGAAATAATGAGAGGCATTATATTTTATAACCTGGAAGCTAATATCTTAGATAAAACTTGGCATCAAAATTTAAAAGAGAAATTGGCCTATAAAAGGAACAGTCTAATTGATCCTTATTCTTTTTTAAGAATAAGAGAAATTGTAGCTTCATAAATGGTTTGAGATAATTGTCCACTATTTAATGATTGAGTTTTGTGATCAGCAACCCAAAATCCATAAAATACACTCACAAGTATTCAGGAAGGAAATCTTTGTTATCTAGTGTAATCCACTGATTACAGTGGGATAACCTGAGATTGTGAGCAGATTTTGATTTCTCATTCATGGAAAGTCACTGGCAGGAGAGTATCCATTTCCTATCCCAAATTATTCTTAAAATGTGTTGAGATGCCATCTTGAACCAATGCAGTTTTAAAGCATTCTCAAAATTCTGTTGAGGAGGTTGCCAGGATTTTGACCCAATATCAATTAAAACCTTGAAATCAATAGCCCCTTTTGCAATTGCAAAGTGATTCCAGGAATTAATCGACAATCAGCCTTTAAAATGTCAAATGTGAAAGCAAAATCTTCTCAACGCTGGTGTCAGATGACATCATCTGTACCAGGGATTGATGGACTCGATCCCTGGGACAATCCTTGGCATCTCCAGATGCCGGTGTTGCAATCAGTTAAGTGTGAAATGGGCAATTGCATTGTGGGATAGAAATGACCCAAGTTTTTGTGTGAGTGCAGGAGCATGAAGGAAGAAATGATTAAAATGAAGGAATAACCTGGAAAAGTCGCAGTGGGAACGAGAAGAAATGAATAGCAATAGCGGCCAATTTTTAAACAGCGTGGGAAAGTTGGTCGCGCTGGAGCGCACAATTTAGAAAGACCGTGGGAAAAAGTAATGGCAGACCTGACTTTCCAGAATGCCATGTGGCAGAGAAACCCCTCTATGAATGTTTCGCACATGCAGCACAGAATTCTGGGAGGGCTTTTTCCACGGCATTTATAAATTGTACGCAATAGTGCTACCAACTTTCTTCATAAACTGAGCGCTACAGCACTACAAACTTTCCCACCCTGTTTAAAAATGGTCCACTATTGCTGTCCCACAGGGACTGAAGGGTTCATACTCCGCTGTCCATAAAGCTTAATTATGCATGATTAATTTTGTTCAAACATTGATCAGGATTTGGGGAGGTCCACTGTCACTTGATGGGTCATCAAGTCACCAGTGGAAGGTAGGACTGTCCTCACCCTGGGAGTTGCCTCCTTGCAAGTGTGAAAGTGTTCAGTGTCCCAGATAGGAGTGGTCAAGGGTGAAAAGCCAAACCCCTATCCCTATCCTGGGACACCCCCACCCCCATCCCAGGTCACTGGGACACCCCCATTCCTATCCCAGGACACTGGGACACCCCCACCCATATCCCAAGACACTGAACGGTCAATTTAGTGGGATGCAGGTGTGAAAGGGGTTTTTAGAGTGAGGTATGACAGGAAGGGGGTCTTGCTGATGGTGATTTGATCCCCCCCCCCCATGAAGGCTTCAGCCATATAACACTATGAGGTTCACAACGACTTTCTTGGATCAGAGAGTTGAAAGTTTGGATAAGGTCCACAATATGAGTAGAGTTGTTTACAATATCAATTGTTCAAGATGCAGAAGATAATCTTCCAAATTTTTTTTAACCGAGTTCAGTGGCGACACGGATCGTGGAAAGAGAAAGTCTGGGTTTTGAAGTTATTTGGACTATTTTACGCGAATGGGCGGCTCCAATATAACATGACCATCATCCCGTCAAATGTGCTAATCAGGTTGAATGTCAGCTCGTGTTAAATTCTGTCCCTGTCGATTCCTCGTCCCGTCTCGGATTCCCAGCGGGGTCTGCGCCGTTGTACTTCTTCTAGGCAAGGGGCTGGTACTTTCCAAAGCACCGACCAAAAAAAACGTGGACTTACCATGGGAGGCAGTAAAAACCACGAAGAACAGCCGGATCCTAACCGTTCTACATTGCAGCTAGTGGAGAGCGGCAATCCAAACTTCCACCCACTCCAAACCAAACGCGCGGCAAACGCCTCCAGCCCTGGTTCAGTCGGAGCGGCCCCCGGGAGCAGAGCCAACCTCTCATCTCGGGTGATTGGTGCCAATTGTAGCTCACAATCGCTCCTCTTGGGATTACAATCTGCCATCGATTTCCTATGTTGAGCGACATCACTCATGGTTCAACATGCAAATATGCCATAGTTTGGGGGGGGGATTCCTCAAAAGCCCTCCACCTTTCCAGTGCTGTGTGGAAGCATCGAAGGTGGAATAGGGAGTATAGATTCACCCCTCTTTGATACGCCAAGGTGTACTCTCAGTGGTGCAGGGTATTGAATGTGGGACCTATCTCAAAGGTTTGACCCATGTTGCCAGGGGAAAAATGCAAGGGGAGATGACATCGTGATTTTGGGTCCAGAAAAGGTTCGGCGAGTACAGCAGGGATCCCTACTAGGCACACAGTTACTGTGCAAATGTCAGTGGGTCTCGACACTAGGGGTTTGCAACCACATATAGCTTTTAATACACAATTTAAAGAGCGCGGCAAAATGCTAACACGAATAAAACACACAATTTATCATCCTTCCATTAACAATTTCCACCACTTTTCTATAACTGCTAAAAACAGATCGCAAACCCTTATGTCCAGACCCATTGAATTGGATTTTCTCACACATATGTCCTGCCTTTTTTGCTTCAGGAAACCGGGTTGTGTATACAGCAATAATGCAGCTTTTCAGTGTAAAAAGGCTTAAGGGAATCAACTGTCAGGATTAATATCCTCTGGATAATCTCTCCTTGGCCATCATTTATACGTATAGCTGGTAGTCGCTGTATGACATGGACTGGATCCTGAATTTGATAACTATATATTCATTGTGCCCACATAGATTTCCTGCAGGGGTCCCAGTTAAAACACGTGGTTTGGTCAGTAAAATGCCCTGGTGGAATTTGGAGGAAAAAATGTGGGTAGAATTAAAAGATAGGACCAATCTGGATAGATGATTGTGGATGCACATTCTGTGGGCCGAATGGCCTGTTTCAGCGTGCTAACCGTGACCCATCATTTCATCCCAGGTCCATTCATTCTTCAGATCTAGAATTTCACCGAACGTCTGTGTGGTAGCTGCTTTTCAATGCAATAGCATGGCTGATGTATAATTAATGTTATGTTTATTTAAGTAAAACCAAGTATTGTTTCATATTGATGGCTACCCCAATTGCTTCAATGCCAATTCCTGGAGCTGTAAGTTCAGATGTAGAATTGCTGGGCAGGGGGGGAGGGAAAAAAAAAATCACCAAATCATTCCCTCCCACTGCATCTGATTTAGCTTTGAAAAAGGAAAAGCAGCAGAACTTTAAAATCTCTTAACAGCCAAACAAATGAAAAATTTCAGTCCCTGATTAAAGCTAGATTGTTTATTGAATTCTGATATTTAGAGGATTCTCACATAACGTGATGAAACACACATTACGATCTCTAGTTTTCAAATCTGTTCCAATTTTATATCAAACAGTAAATGGTGGACATTGAACCAAATCTAGCAGGCAACAAGTCAAACAAAGTGCAAGTAATATTTTTTAAACCTTTCTAATCAAGATTTACAACAGGTACCCATTCTCCCCACGACTTCCTTTATAAATGGCACATTGTTTAAATCAGAACATCAATGAGTTGCCAGATGGAAGAATAGTAATAATGCCTTCTTGTGCCAGGCCAAAATTTTCAAAATTGGATGCAAAAAAAGGAAGATTTGAACAAAAATATGAAATGCACTTAAACAGGTTAGAGGCCAGGTCGGCACTCCTTTATCCTGCAATTTTATGGCATACTGTGGTTTCAAGTCTCAGTTCATAAAACAGTATGCTGCGTTTTAAAGGTGCCAAGCTCTCGCACGCTGAAAGAAACAAAAGGTGCTATTGTGAAGAACAGAGGAGCTTCTTCACTTCTCCCTCACTAGAATAAACAAGAAATTCTTGTAAGTAGCTGCTGTGGTCAAAAAGGTTGCCTGCAGTTCCCAGAAAATTATTTTTGGGTGACTAGGTATGGAAGCAGTGTAGAAATGCCAACAGTTGTCAGGTGCAGGAAGAGTTGCAAACATCAACGCATTTATCTATAACTAAGAGTGGAAGATAAATTGTTCTAAAATAAAAAGACAGCTGTGAACTGTGGATTACATATATGGAGATTAGATTACCTTCATCATCTGACTGAAATTCTGAATAGAACCAGGAACCAAAAATAACCACCATTAACAGAAGTCCTGCCCTTCAGATACAACTGAGTCACACAAGCAAAACAATATCCAACTTTATTTAAGTAGCAAATTTAAAACTCCATGGAATACTCACCAAAATAGGACTGACTTTAAAAATTTCATCTCAACCAGATGAGATTCTAAAGAACATTTCCACTTTCGAACAGTAATTTTTAAAAGTTGCATTTTAAATGGCCAGATTTGAAAAGAATTATGATTTCACATGGGGATCAGAAAATGTCATTAACAAGACATTACAAACAGTTTCATTGGACAGGTAGAAAATGGTTCAAATTGAGGGGTATATAAGGGAGCAGAGTTTAATTTCAAGCATTTAAACATGCAATCAGTATACAAATTCTCCAAAAACACAATGCAAGCACCCACAACATTTGCCCACTCAAAGTAAAAAAAAATGTTGCCTTTATAGAAAGTGATAAAAATATTCCTTTCAACTGTACAAGTTGCAGGAGATTGATAAGCCTTCCACCATCGAGACTTGTCCATTAGCAAATTTGCTTCTTAAGCCTGAAAAAAAAATTTAGGGAGATTTAATTGGAAATCACCAGGTTCCTTAATTGGCAAGAACACAAGACAAGTTCAATGGAGGGCAAGAGTTGATTCCCAGTACTAACCCAACTGAGGTGTCAAGGTAAAAGTTGACAGGACCTCAGGAACTGAGTTACAGGGAAGATTAAACAGGACTTTATTCCATGGAACAGAGAAGAATGAAGCAAAGTATTTAAAATTATGAGGGCTCTAGACAAATGAATGTAGGCAGTGAGATGCAAACTTGAGAACATGGTTTTAAGGGTGAAAGGGGAAAAATTTAAGGGGAACATCTTTAAACAGAGTGGTGGGAGGGTGGAATGAGCTGCCATCTGAAATGGTGAATACAGGCTCAATTTTAATTTTTAATAAGAATTTGGGCAGGTACATAGATCGGAGGGGCATGGAGGGATATGGTCGAGGTGCAGGTCAATGAGACCAGGGGGAATAGTTTGGCATGGACTAGAAGGGCCGAGGGCCTGTTTCTGTGCATTTGTTCTATGGATCTAACAATAAACACACCCCAAAGTATGCTACCTCACAAATACAAGTCTGTTCATTGCTCTCGTAGGTCACTTTTGTTCAGTGAATGGCATTGTTACCCGTATTAAGCCTCAATTCCAAAACATGCTTCCCATCAAAAAAGAAGTTAGTTTCCAATTCCAAATCCAGTTTGGAATCCCCTGTTCTTTTCCTGATGATCTTAACCTTGGAGACATTAATATCTAAATAGCACATGTATTCATTTAACCAAATTCGCATTAGTTTTAAAAAAAAACAGTACCAGCACCTATGGGGATTGGTAGATGCCGACTAAGTGGATTTGCCAGTTGCTTGAGATTGCCTATTGCGTGGATTGGTGAACTGACCAAAATGGAGCGCCAATTTCAAACTCCCATAATTTAAAAAAAAAAACCAGGTTATGAACAACCTGTATTTACGAACAAATTGTTCCTCAGTTTGTGCATGTGCATCATGTTAGCTCACAAAAGCCCCTTCTGGTATGCAAAACATCGATGGAACAAGAATGTTAACTTTTAATCACAACCTTTATTTGTATAGAAAGAGAAAATATACTATATACTAAGTGTTTGTACTACATACTGTGACTGAGGCTAAATAAAATCCTTTCTGACTTACCTACAAATTTGACGCAAGGACAGACTTAGGAACGGATCTAATTCGTAACCAGGGGACTGTCTGTATTCATTTTCTGTGGGTTTTTTTGGGCAGTTGCTAGAATTCTGGATAGCAGGGATTGAGGACTGCTGGTTGTCCAGACGGGCTTGCAACTAATTCATGAAACTATCAGGAAACCCAAATTAGCACCGGCCACAATTAAATTGTTGAAGCTTTCCCAACTTCAGATCAGAATTAACCCTGATGCATCATCACACTGAGGAAGCTTGTTGCTCGTTGGTCAATGCAGCTGATAGTGCACAAGAGGACCAGAGAGGAATTCCAACAAACTGCAGATTCAGATTAGCTCTTACTCAGCACAGGAGGCTGCATTTTTACCTCTTTGTTTTCTCCATTTTGGGCAGGAGCGGAGCTGGGTTCCTGGTTCAAATCACTGGTTTTTCCTTTGACGACCTTTTGTTTCTTAGCTTTCACAGCAGCTTTCTGCAAGACAGATTCAGGACTATCAAATGACAAAGAATGACATTTAAACCCAAATTTAATGTCATTTGGTGCATTATCCATTTGGTCCTACAGCAGATGCTAGAAGGGGTGCTAAGAGGAAGGCTTGTTGATCACCTTCACTGCATTTTTTTCTTTTCATATTTGCCATACAGCAGTTTATCCCACTGTTCCACAACTTCCCACCAAAACTTACTCTACATGAGATTCCAAGTCCGTTTCATTGCATTAAGCCGATCATCAGCTTCGATTGTTTTCCCTCACCAATATCTGCATCATCCACTCCAACTAATGGTATGAGTTACAAATTCTCTGGGGGGGAATTCCAGCCATAATCTCATTGTAATCTATACCTTTGTACCTCTTGTTTTTTCCATTCAGTTAATCCACAAAATTGCTCCATTTTCTGGGAATCTGGTTAATTAAAGATTTACTAAAACTTAAGGGTGGCATGGTTAGCTTAACGTTATTACAGTGCCACCGAATGGGACGACAGTTCAAATCCCACGCTGCCTGTGAGATGTTTGTAAGTTTTCCCCATGTCTACATGGGTTTTCCCTGGTGGCTCTGGTTTCCTCCCACCATTCAAAACATTCTGGGGGGGTTGTAGGTCAGTTGGTTGTAATTAGGGGGTCATAGGCCTGTTCCCATGCTGTATGTCTAAATAAATTTAAAATTTAACATAATATTAAGGACTAGAGGGATGTGGGCCAAGAGGACCAATTTCTGAATTTTACATTTTTATGATTCTGACGCCAAGTATTCACCTTCTAACCACTTAAAGGCTCACCATGATCTGGAAAATGTAGGGTGTAATAAAGAGAGAATGCACCCAATGTACATCCTTCGGTGAACAGACCAATTGGTCACTATTGTTAAAAGCATGGGAACATTTAGGATTGTGAATACTTCAGAAGTAAGAGGCTGCAAAAATAAATTAGGTTTTGGCAATGCAACACAAAGCGAGTTTGAGGCCTAATTCAACCTTCATAAAGCTAGTACTTGAACAAATCAACTAAGAATACAAGGTTCCTTGACTGAACTGAACAGTGGAGAGATGGTCAACATTAAACATTTAATGACAGTTTTCTATGGTGTGAAGAACTCACCTTCACCGTGGCCTTCTTGGCAGGAATTACTAGCTCGGCAGTTTTCTTTTGTGAATCAACGGAAAGAGAAAATGAGAACATCAACAAAGGGGCACAAATTAGTACCAAATGACTAGTCATTACTTCCATAAATTAACTAAAGTAACATGCTAAATATTTATACAGTAAAATCTCTATTATCGAGAATTCAATGAAACAGGAACTCAAAAAGAAAGACGCACACAGGTTTGCCCCGCTGAATGGGCAACGCCCTTCAAGGCACGCGCATTCTTCTTGCCGTCGCCACTTGTGTAGAGGTGAGCTGGGTTGTTAGCATGAAGGTGCACCAAGGGCCTGCACAGTCAAATTGCATGGAGCTGAGCAGAGTTGTCAGCATGAGGAAGATGCTAAACTTTCAATAAAAGTTGCATTGAAATGAAATGGCAGCACTCAAGAGTATAAAGCCGGCCAATGCTGCTTGCCACTGGGGAGACTTTCCCAAGTGTCTCCCTATCCCTGTCTAGTAGGAGTCTTTATCTCGACTTTATCTGTAAGCCTGGGAGAGGGCGGGTTAATTCTGATGGTGATACAGTTAGCGCATCACTGTTGCAGTGCCAGGCACTGGGGTGCGAATTTAAATTTTGTAAGTTATGGGAATTATTTGATTGAAGCAAACTTTACTTAAGTGAAGACTACAATACTGATTTTTTTTTCAAATTACTTTACATTTTGCACTGTCTTTTGTCTTTTAAATGGTGTATTCTTCATGCTGGTACATTAGTTAAGCATTGGAAGAGTGAGTCTCAGACAACGAGATGTCAATCACATATCCGACATCTGTGATCCTGGTAGGTGGCAGATAATGGGGATTCTACTGTATGTGCTTGAATTCCATATTACTAGATTTTTAAAAAATTATCTTATTTTGAACATCCCAGCAGAGAATTTTAGCTCTCAGCAAACCCAACACACATACGACCTTCAAGGAAGTTTTACTGTATCCTGTGCAATGTTATGATGGACACAAAATCTTAAAGCCACCTGATCCGATACTAGTAATACCTACCCGTGGTCGTAATATCCTCCTCAATTCCTGCAACAACAAAAAAAAATGTTTAAGGATGGGTAATCAGTTTTTAATATGGGCAACTGTGAAACAATTAAAAATACTTACTTCACGTCTTACAATTTCAGCCTAGAAAAGTAAAAAGAAGTGTTAGTATTTTACTGCAAATTGTAAACACCTTCCTATGACATTAACAGCTAAATTACTTAATAATAGATGGAGATCACTTTCTTTATTGAAAAAACGTAATAGGGAGACACCTAAGTGGATAAAATATAGAAATGCAATAGCAGACAATAAAAATCAGCCATAAACAAACCAAGATAAACACAAATCTGTTAGGTGTGTTTTGTTCAAAGAGGAAAAAAAATTGAAGGACATTGTAAACCAAACTATGTTTGGCAAATATCAATCTGAAGGATCAAGGACAAAAGAACAAAAATTAAAAGGAATAGCCAAAAGTAGACTGACAACACCCTTTTGTCTTAAATTTTAAAACAATTTACAAATCTAATACAAAATCTTTCTTCTCAAACACTGTTAACAAGTCCAAAGAAAGTTATGACAAATATTGTTTGAAAAGTGTGCTACAAAATGGTTACTCGTTTCTTCTAATTTCATAGGTACCAAATAATGAGCTGACTTTCAGTTTCTGAAAGCACTAAGCAATTTATTTGGGGCGGCAGCAGTTTCCATTCAACACAAGACAAAATTCAAACCACCCATCCCATTTGTGGAATCTATCACCCCATTACAATTGTGCCCAGTTCCAGTTTTACCTTTCTGTAAAAACAAAATTCAAGTTAAGCCCTTTGTAGATTTTGTCAAAAAATGTCTCCTCCAAGTACCAGATGACGCAAGAGAAATTCTCAACTGTGCAAGATTCCAAACATTAAAATGATTTAAAAGAAGCACAAACTGGTATAGTGGTTACAGTAGTTTAGTTTTTAAATATCAGTATTATGAAGTCTTATTCCACACTAAGTATTATAACAATGACACAATTGGATACAGCAACCAGGTAAGATTGAAAAGTCTGAAATTCCAGCTTTCAACTACGGATAAAGTATATATTGCAGATGCCATGTTAATTTTAAAAAAATCAAACATCACTATTAGCTCTTTTCCTGCTAATTTAACTGCCAAGAATAAACATACTTCAGTACTGTACCTACATAACAGTACCAACACAAACCTTCCCTAAATCTAGATCCCGAAATACCCATTTCTGAGCAATTCTTCGTAGACTTGAAAAATAATTACATGTTCTGGAAATGAAAATGGAGTAACCTACTGCTACATTAATGGAACCAAGAGCTCCATGCCTTTTTGAGAGAGAAAAACATTGATTAGAGTAGAAACCCTGTTCATCAGATCCAACAATACTTTTGTCGCACAGGAAATGGGACAAGTAGCAAATTATGACTATATATTCCATTCAAAATTAATAAGTGGGCTTGGAATACAACTAATCAAGAATACCCACCAAAACTAGCAAAGTCAAAATATTAAGAACAATTGAAATGCTAATTAAGAATCAGAATACTAATTTACCTGTAATGCTACTGCACAAATTGAGGTGTATTTGAGTATTATAGAGGTGACGTAGGTCTTATTAAAACTACAATGACATATACATTTTTAGTAGTTACCCATCCATAGAGCACCTAATCCCAGGAAAAGCCACATCCATTGGCAGTTAATATTTTGGGAGCCCCAAAAAAAATCATTAATGCTCAAGCATAAAATTTTCAACAATATAAACAAAATTTTGCATTTGTTTTACAATAAAAATTATTTATTTCTAGCTTGCATCAATAATACAGTAGAGGGAAGAAATTTGATGATCAAAAGGCAGAGCATACTCCCTCCATTCTTCACCACCTCGATTCCTCACAAATCCTCCATTTATATCTAGGACATGGAACAACTCCCTCTTTGATTGCAAAATCCGAAATGGGTCGTTTTCGACATCCATTTCAGATGCCCCTTCACACCAGCTCTATGAACAAGCTGATGACGATCTTCTGCTTTATCAGTGACCAAGAGGAACGCAACAGGAGGAGGGAGATGGGTGAAGGGGGAAGGAACCGTTACTGCGCGGCCCTTGGGGGACGGCACAGAGTGGGCTCGGGGGAGCGGGCGGTGCACAGGGGGATAGGGGGCTGGGGGGCGGTGCAGAGGGAGGGGGCTGGGGGGGCGGTGCAGAGGGAGGGGGCTGGGGGGGCGGTGCAGAGGGAGGGGGCTGGGGGGGCGGTGCAGAGGGAGGGGGCTGGGGGGGCGGTGCAGAGGGAGGGGGCTGGGGGGGCGGTGCAGAGGGAGGGGGCTGGGGGGGCGGTGCAGTGCAGAGGGAGGGGGCTGGGGGGCGGTGCAGAGGGAGGGGGCTGGGGGGGCGGTGCAGAGGGAGGGGGCTGGGGGGCGGTGCAGAGGGAGGGGGCTGGGGGGGCGGTGCAGAGGGAGGGGGCTGGGGGGGCGGTGCAGAGGGAGGGGGCTGGGGGGGCGGTGCAGAGGGAGGGGGCTGGGGGGGCGGTGCGGAGGGAGGGGGCTGGGGGGGCGGTGCAGAGGAGGCTCCGAGGAGCGGGCGGTGCAGAGGGGGATGGGGGGGCGGTGCAGAGGGGGATGGGGGGAGCGGGGTACAGAGGGGGATGGGGGGAGCGGGGTACAGAGGGGGATGGGGGGCAGTGCAGAGGAGGCTCAGTGCAGAGGGGGATGGGGCGGGTGCAACACGGGGCGGGGGGGGGATTCAGGTTGGAGACGGTGCATGCAGCGGGTTCAAAAAGCCGATGTGGTCACATGCAGGGCGAACGTGCGCCACGGTGAAAAAAGCGCCATGAGGAGAAGCCCCGTGGACACCGAGGCTCGTCTCGCCTTGCGTGAAGTCCGAAGGAACGCCCTTGGCGGCCGGGGGCTGCCGCGCTCACCTTCTTGCGGGGCATTTTTGCTGCCGGGTGGACGGGTTGCTCCGATGATCTCCGCTGCCTTGCACCGCTTTCTCCCCGACTGGTCGCAGGGCGGGAACCGGTTCCAACCAGATGCTCAGCGCCGAATGCCATTGGTCAGGGCAGTCACGTGCAAGCAGCCTTGGCTGGGGCGACAGGCGATTCGCGGAGAAGGGGACGGAGACTGGGGGCGAAGAATGGCGGCGGTTGGCGCTGCGAATTGGCGGGAAGGGAGTAAACAAGGGCGGGCAATGGCGGCAGGAGAGGGGTTTTGGCCTAGGTCAAAATGTAGTTTATGGGTCGAAGATAAAGATAGAAATGCCCATCATCAGACAGATGTTATGGCTGGGAGATGAGGACCTTGATGTAATAGAGGTCATACAAAACGTGGGGGGCGAGCAACCACTCAACATGCCACCTTAGGCAATCCCTGACGAACCATGATTATATCAAGTGCACTGTTTCTCCAGCATTGTGTTTTACTTCTGAGAATTATGGCGGGAGGGTCAGGGAGAAGGGTCCCAGAGGAGGTGGATGGCTGGGAAGAAGCTCCAGGGCCATTTGTGACCAAATGATCTCTTATTCTGGCTGGTCCACTTGAATTCTGTTGAATGTCCAGCCCAGATGCAAATCCTCTCAGATTCCAGTTTTATTATCAGAGTATGTACATGACTTGAAAGAATCAGAGAACAGCAATCAAAATTCTTTGAATGCATCATGCGGAGAGAGACATTAGAGCATAGAGTGGCCAGGTATCCAGTTTTAGGCCTGGACAGTCCAGCTTTTGAGCCTTCCGTCCAGCACCACCTCGAGTTGGACTTTGATTGGTCCTTCCAAATGGAGGCCAAATTAAGTGGCAGAAAAGGCTATGTTTCTTCTCACATGCATGCGCAAGTGGCAGGCAGAGATTAACATGGTTAGAAACAGGGGAGGCAACAAATACATTTCAGAGAGTCAGAAGCCGTGATGGATGGAGAGACAGGATTGCCCATGCCAAATGGCAAGGCACCTGACATCCAGCAGGTGAGACAGAATGACCACTTATTGATAGTGCAAGAAAAAAAAACTACACAGCCTAGACATGTAAGTAAACAAATAAAGAACTCGAACAGATAATGATGTAAACAAATCAACTGCAATAAGAATTTTAAAAAAAATCAAAGTGCCCAAGTAAGAGTCCTTAAATGAGTCCTTGATTAAGGTTGTTGTTGAGGAGTCTATGGTGGAGGGTTCCTGAACCTGGTGGTGCGAGACTTACGCCATTAGTGTGTTAGGTCCAAGAAGGATCCTCTGAGATCATGATTCCCCAGAACTTAAATTTGCTCACCCTCTCCACCCCTGATCCCTCAATGATCACTGGATTGTGATCTGGTTTTCGCTTCCTGAAGTCAACAATCAGCTCCATAGTTTTGGTGACAGTGGGTACAAGGTTGTTGCTTGTGCACCATTCAGCCAAGTTTTCAAGCTCCCTCCTGTATGCTGACTCATCATCGTTCTTTATACAACCAACTACTGTGGGATCATCAGCCAATTTGTAGATGGTGTTACTGTCGTACCAAGCCACACATTTATTGGTGTAAAATGAGCAGGGGGGGCTAAGAATGCAGCCGTGAGGTGCTCCAGTACTGATGGAGATTGTGGAGGAGATATTCTTGCCAATCCTCACTGGAGGTGAGAAAATCCATGATCCAATTACACAGTGGGGTGTTGAGTCCCAGGTCTTGAAGTTTGCTGATCAGTTTTGAGGGGAAGACAATATTAAATGCCAAACTATAGTTGATAAAGAGCATCTTGATGAATGCATCTTTACTGTCCAGGTGTTCCAGGGCTTTGAGCAGAGCCAGTGAGATGGCGTCTGCCGTAGATCTATTGCTATGATAGGTGAACTGGAATGGATCCATGTCACCGCTCAAACTGGAGCTGATATGCTTCAATACCAGCCTTTCAAAACACTTCATCACTATTGATGTAAGTGCTACTGGCCTCTCCTGTTGCATCTTTCTTGTGCATAATTTATTGGTCTTGCAACATGTGGGTATTGAGTCCTTCAATTTCAAATTCATTGCCAGAGTACATACACCACTTCACATACAACCAAGATTCTTTTTCTGTCAGCAAGGCAGAATTACCACTTATTGATAATGCACAACAAGTGCTCTTTACCTACATATGTAAACAAATAAAGCAATGTAAACAGACTGCAATTCAGAGAAAGGAAAAAAAAACAATTAAGTGTAAAAGTCCTTAAATCATAGATTCTTAAGATGGGGTGTATGCCTCACTGGTGGGGCATAGGAATATTTTGGGAAATAATTAAAAAGTTGGTTTGAAAAAATAAAGTCATCATGTTGGTATGAAAGATGTGACTTGGCCACACTGTCAGTACACAATTGTGGTAACTTGCAAGTAAAATCACTTGGTTCTTTTTATTTTCATAACGTGCTTTTGGCCTTCTGATGTTTCTCCATTGTTTCGCTTATTTTAATTGTAGTTATCCTTGATTAACATTATAGTTATATTTTTTCTGAATGGTCTTATCATCCATTCCAAATTTCTCATTGGTGACAAAGATTCCAAATTATCTCAACAATCATGTCTGTCCATACCCCTTTTCTTTTTCAGTTCAGTTGTGAGTGAGACCCTTATCTGTATGTATCTTTGTGCACTAGCATATCGATGGAAGGGGGGGAATGGGATGCCAAATCTGGAGGGAAAAAATAGGGACCCCATAATGTAAAGCATGAGGCTAGTGCAGTTTTGATGCTCTCTCTGCAAGAAAAAAATATCAGAAACCGCGTTAGTGTATTTTTCATGTTTTTTAAGGTAAATATTCTTCCTTTGATTCAATTATTTCTTTTATTACATTTTTCAATTCTAAGACATAATAAATTAATGTTTCAGGGAGCTTGTGCTGTGGTATTAATCTGTTTCAGGGAACCCATGCTGTGTATATTCAAAATGAGCAAGCCAAGCAGGTAGAAGGTTCATCAATATTCAGTGGAGTTCTTGGAAGTTTGGGTTTATACTTGCTGTACACAATGAACATGCATTTTTTTGCCTATTATGCCAACAGACTTTGACAAATGAATCAATGAAAGCAGGCCGTCTTGAAGCTCATTTGAGGGTAAAACATCCTAACCATGTGAATTTAAATTGGAATATTTTAAATCACCAAAAGAGAAGTTTGAAAATAGATTTTAAAAATCACTTCATTATTCGCTGCGCAAAATACAACCCTGAATCGTACCCTTGAAATTGGCTATGGAATTTCTCTGCTGATAGCAAAACATGGGAAGAATCATACGATTGGGGAGGAACTTCATTCTCAATTCGATATAATTGCTCGTAGAATTCCTTGAAGTTTTCATTGATCTCCGTTGGGTTATATGTAATTTGTTTGTCCTTTTTCCTTGATGCCAATACCGTTCTTTTAGTTTGTTCTGTCTTAAGCTGCCAAGCTAGTATTTTGTGTGTTTTTTCTCCTAGCTCATAATACTTCTGTTTTGTCTTCATTATGTTCTTCTCCACCTTGTATGTTTGTGGTGTTTCATATTTTATTTTTTTGTCCACCAATTCTCTTCTTTTTGTTGTATCTTCCCTTGTTGCTAATTCTTTTTCTGTACTTGTTATTTCCCTTTCCAGCTGTTCTATTTCCCGATTGTAGTCCTTCTTCATCTTAGTTACATAACTTGTTATCTGCCCTCTGATGAACGCTTTCACTGCATCCCATAGTATAAATTTATCTTTCACTGATTCCGTATTTATTTCAAAGTACATTTTAATTTGTTGCTCAATGAATTCTCCAAAATCCTGTCTTTTAAGTAGCATGGAGTTTAATCTCCATCTAAACATTCTCGGTGGGATGTCCTCCAGCTCTATTGCTAAAAACAGGGGTGAGTGATCCGATCACAATCTAGCTTTATATTCTGTTTTTCTAACTCTCCCTTGGATGTGGGCTGACAACAAGAACAGGTCTATCCTTCAGTATGTTTTGTGTCTACCTGAATAATATGAGTATTCCTTCTCCTTTGGGTGTTGTCTCCTCCATATATCCAAAAGTTGCATTTGCTGCATCGATTTAACCATAAATTTGGTTACTTTGTTCTTTCTGCTAGTCTTTTGTCCAGTTTTGTCCACCTTTGATTCCAAATTAAGGTTAAAGTTCCCTCCTATCAGTATATTCCCCTGCGTATCTGCAATCTTCAAAAAGATATCTTGCATAAATTTTTGATCCTCTTCATTAGGTGTATATACATTGAGCAAATTCCAAAATTCTGAATATATCGGACACTTTATCATTACATACCTCCCTGCTGGATCTATTATTTCCTCCTCTATTTTGATTGGTACATTTTTATTGATTAATATAGCTACACCTCTGGCTTTTGAATTATATGATGCTGCCAATACGTGCCCTACCCAGTCTCTCCTTAACTTCTTGTGTTCCACTTCAGTTAGATGTGTTTCCTGCACGAATGCTATATCAATTTTTTGTTTCTTCAGTAAATTTAACAACCTCTTCCTTTTGATTTGGTTATGTATTCTGTTAATATTTATAGTCATATAGTTCAACATGGCCATTTCATACTTTGTTTACCTCTCATTTCCGCTTCCTCATCACCACCTTTACGCCTTATCCATGTTTTCTTTTTTTGAACACGCTGTAAGACAACACTTCTAAAACATAAAATATTTCCACTATTCCCACATCTAAAATTCCCTTAACCCCAAATGTTCCCCCCCCCCCCCGAGATGCCCCCTTGTCCCTTGCAGGGCAACCACAACTCCCCTCTCCATTTGGATTGCGAACCCGTTCGCAAGCGTCAACTGATTTCGCAGTGACTGTTATTCTCTCCCACCCAGAACCCTCCAGAAAAGACTTTTATCTTCACATATAACAAAGCTCCCCCTCTTAATTCCCCCCTTGTTTCCTTTCTTCCCCTTCTTACTTACACATTATTTTTCTTCATTATATGAAATTTGTTGACATTCTTGTTCTTGTTACATCTCTTCATCTCTCTTTCTGTTTTGCAGGCATTCTGCAAATTCTCGTGGTTTCTCCAGATCCGAGAACAGTCTGCTTTGCTGCCCCGGTATAACTATTTTAAGCACCGCTGGATATCTTAACATAAATTTATAGCCTTTCTTCCATAGGATCGATTTTGCTGCGTTAAACTCCTTCCTCTTCTTCAGGAGCTCAAAACTTATGTTTGGGTAGAAAATTTTTTTTTGACCTTTGTATTCCAGTGGCTTTTTGTCTTTTCTCATTTTTTTCATTGCCTTCTCCAATATATTTTCTCTTGTTGTATATCTCAGGAATTTTACTAGAATGGATCTTGATTTTTGTTGTGGCTGTGGTTTTGGGGCTAATGTTCTGTGTGCCCTTTCTATTTCCATTCTTTCCTGTATTTCTGGCATTCCTAGGACCCTGGGGATCCATTCTTTTATAAATTCTTTCATATCTTTGCCTTCTTCATCTTCCTTAAGGCCCACTATCTTTATATTATTTCTCCTATTACAGTTTTCCATTATATCCATCTTCTGAGCTAACAGTTCCTGTGTTTCTTTAACTTTTTTATCAGTTTCTTCCAATTTTCTTTTTAAGTTGTCCACTTCCATTTCTACAACTGTTTCTCGTTCTTCCACCTTGTCTACTCTTTTCCCTATTTCTGTCATGTCCATCTCTAATCTATTCACTTTTTCTTCTGTACCTTTTATTCTTTTTTTATTTCATTAAATTCTTGTGTCTGTCATTCTTTTACTGCTTCCATATATTCTTGAATTTTTTTTTAATCTATGTACAGTCCATTCCCTTTATCTTCCATTTCTCTGCGCAGAGCTTGATGTTCTCCTTCTTCTGTGTCTGCTCTACGGTTTGTGTCTTCTTCTCTTCCTTGTACCTGTGTCTTTTCTGACTTTCTTGTTGGGCTGTTTGTCTCAGTTTGTTGGGTATTTTTTTTTATGGTGCCTTGATGTTGGTCCTCTTCTGGGCTGGTTATCTGTTGTGTCTCTGATTTCCTTTTTTCATTCTCCTCTCTCCTGTTCCTGTAATTTTCTGTACCTTCCCACTGGGAGCCCTGCTGTTGGGTCTTTCTCAGCTGTTCAAGGTGTGGAGTTCCACTCCACAGCTGGTCCCCCCTCCCGTCGGTGTTGTCTTTGTCATGCGCAGTTGCGCACCTCTGTTTGGCTCCGTGAGCCATCTTTGTAGTCCTGCGTTCAGTGGATCGTGACCCTGCGGGGTTTCCACTGATGTCAGGGAGTGGGCTCCTCTTTCCATGGTGGGTCCCTGCTTCTTCGTACAGGTAAGGCCTTCACCTTTCTCTTCCGGCGTCTTTCCTTCTTCTTTTCTTCCCATTGTTTTTGGCTTTTCTTTCTTTGGTGCCATTTCCTCCACACCTTTATTTTTTATTTGTTGTGGTTTGTGTGTCTGGGGAGGGCTGGTATTCTCCTACCGGCCACTACTCCATCACGTGACTCCCGATTGGGGAGGAACTGATTAAACCCACATATCATTGTTTCTCAAAACAGTTCAGCAAAAGGATGACAAAGATGTCCGAGCAATGCCATTGAGTAATAGTACTGTCTGCAACAGAATAGCTGACATGGATCAAGATGATGAAAACTAGTTTATTGAGAAGCTGAAATCATGAAAGTTCTCAATAAAACTGGATGATTCTACCATACAATGAGGCTCTGTTATTGGCATACGTGGGATATATTGATCAGGAAGGGTTTCAAGAAGAGATGTTGTTTTGTGGATCATTAGAAACAACCACGACTGCAGTTGAATCTACAGCAAGCTCAAAAATTATTTGGATGAAAATGAAATATCAAAAGGAAACATTGTACCTTGTGCTGCAGATGGTGTACCTGCCGTGATGGGTTAAAAAACCAGGATGTTTAAAATTAATGAAGGATGAAAATCCAAACATGTTGGTTGTAAATTGTGTTATCCACCAAGAAAACTTAGTTGCCAAGAAAGTTTACATGAGATACTCCATTCTGTGATCAAGTATATCAATGCCATCAAAGCTAATGCCAAATGTGAACGTCTGTTTAAGCAGTTTTGTGTTGATAAAAATGCAGAACATGTGAGATTATTGCTTCACACTGAAGTAAAGTAGTTGCCAAAGGAAACTGCTTCAAAAGGTTTATGGAACTGTTTGATTGCCTCATCGAGTTTTTGAAGGACAACCCTGATATGAAGCTCTTACTAATAACGGATGCCAAAGCTTATGTGTTACTTGACGGACATTTTTGAGAAACTAAGTACATTGAGCAAGCAAATATGACACTCGTTGATGCAGAGCGTATGCTCAGTGGTGTTGATCCTTGATGATTGCTGCTGCTCTTCAACGGCAGCATTGCCTGTGGATATTCTCCATGAAGAGGGTTTTTATCTTTGATGTCTTGGGTTGTGTCCACTAACTACCTTCTGAGGAGCTTGAATGGAAATACCATTAAGATTCAACATGCTTTTCTTATGATGTACACCAAAAAAAATCTATGGAGTTGCTAGTCCAGAGACAAGGAGGAGGAATAAAAGAGAGTCCCTTCATAGACATTAAGTGTCCATTGGTCCCACTACCTCACTCACCTCCTGCACTCCTATAATCTCTGAAGCTGTATGGCCTCCTGTCAGTTCTAGAAGTGAACCTGAACTCAAGGCCTCCCAGGTTATTCCAAGAAGGTGACTTGGATGCAATCTTTCTTCACCCAAAACACCTTCAGATTTATCAGAGGGAAGGTGAAAAGTTAGATGAAACCACCGGTATCGTTCAATTTGCTGATGACATAATGATAGATGAGAAATTAGGCTTTAAAGAGAACACAAGGTGGCTTTAAAGTGAAAAAGTAAACAAAGATCAGGCAAATAGAAAATAGCATGGGAAAATGTGAAATTGTATATTGGCTGGACATTGTTTAAAAAACACATTAGTCCTCTAGCACAAGATTACACAGCTTGAAATGCTGAGGAATTGGAATGTCTTCATAATTCACAAAGAACTAGTATGCAGACACAGTAAGTAATTAGGAAAGCTAAGAAAATATTCTTTAATACAAGAGGAATGGAATGCAAAAATAGAGATGTTTCAGTTATTTATGTGAAATTACAACAAAAGTACTGTGTGGACGTTGTCTCTTTTAAGGATGGATGTGGATATTTCCAATGTATTATTAGGTTTACTGGACTTAAAATTGCAATTGGTGCACTGTCTTATTAGAAAAGGTCAGGACACACAGGCATATATTTGGGGAATTAAGAACAGTGGGAGGAGATTTGACTGAAGCACAAGATTGTGATAGGTATTGACAGGATGGATATGATGGGAATATTTCCTTTTCAGGAAGAATCTGGAGCTGTTTAAAAACTAAAAGTTTCCCATTTAAGATAGAGCCTGCATTTTTTTTCCTGAAGGTTGTGACATTTTGCTTCCACCACCCTGTGAAGATTAAAGTTTCAGAGCCTTTGAATATTTTAAGGCAGAGGTAGATGGATACTTGATTAGCAAATGGCTAAAAGATTACTGGTGGAATGTGGAATTGAGGTCATTATCAGATGAGCCAAATGTAGCAGTGCTGGCTTGAGAAGTAGCATACTCCTGTTCCTAATTTCTATGTAATGTATTTCTGCTGTTAACCTTATGGAGGAGATAAAGTTATTGGTGAAGCAACTGAAGATAGTTGGGGCCAGTTTAAGCCAGTTACTCTCTCTTTTGAATTCATATCTTGCAATGTTCTACAATTAGCCTATCATAACTTTTGAAAATAAGGTGCTCTACTTGACCACTTCCCCCCACCTAACTAAGAAATGGCCAGCAGGTTATTGATAAGTCATCAAACTTATTCCGTCCAGTGAACCTGTTGCTTCCTGGTAAAATGAAAGACAATATTCGCATCCGTGGCAGATACACCTTGTTCAACCTTGTGTGGTACACTGCTAATTGGAATATTTTCAGGTGAGGAGGCTGTGACGAAGGTGCCAGAAGGATTGGTACTTGTCTCTGGCCTTTCACCACATATAATTATGATAAGGGAATCTATTTAGGTTGTGAAAAGAATGCAGAGGTTTCAAGAGGATACAGGCAAAACAACTGAATGGCCAAAGACAAGTCAGCTGGAATACAATGTAGAAAAATGTAAGGACATTTACTGCAGTTGACAAAATAGATTTTTTTCTAAACATCAACAAATACTGATCTACATGAATCCCTTTTACCAGTCCATAGCCTACTGTGCCTTGAATCCAGGTAGCTTTAAATGATGCAAGAGTAGCTGCCTCTGAGGCAGTGCACTTTAGCTTGATCTCTATTCTTATTCCTCACTTTAAACCTACCCCTCTGGTATTTAACAGCCCTGCCCTGCCATGTGGTGTGGTGGGTCACCACTGTAGAAAGTGGTGAAGCAACAAAGAACACAAGAGACGCTAAGGGCTGATGAGCTGACTGGTTTAATGGCATTTTTACAGTGGTTTAAATATTTGAGATTCGCGCGCTCCCCATGTCACATGATTCCTGGAAATGATGTGGCTCCCAGAAGCCTTTGAGTCATTAGACCCCGGGAAAGTCACAGGCCCATGGAGACCCGCGACTCCGAAGCTCCGGTAATAGGATGGGAGATAGAAAAGGGGAGGGGGGGCAGAATTACTGGTCAGGGATAGGATCACAGCTATAAAGAGGGAGAAAGCTGAAGAGGGAGTGTGCACTGAGTCAGTGTGGGTGGAAGTCAGAAATAGGAAGGGAGCTATCACTGTGCTGGGAGTAGTCTATAGGCCCCCAAATAACACTCAGGACTCAGGGGAGCAGACAAGCAGGCAGATTTTGGAATGGTGTGGGAAATACAGAGTTGTAGTGATGGGCGATTTCAACTTCCCTGATATTGACTGGCACCTACTGACTGCAAAGGATAGGTGGGGTGAATTTGTCAGGTGTGTACAAGAAGGATTCCTGACACATTATGTGGACTGGCCAACTAAAGGAGAGGCCATACTGGATCTGGTTCAGGGGAATGAACTTGGTCAGTTGGCAGTCCACTTGGTGGGGGAGCATTTTGGTGAGAGTGACCAGAAGGATAAAAACAGTCAATCTGGGGAAGGGCTAATTATGAAGGGATGAGGCAGAAACTAGTGAGAATACATTGGAAAGGAATGTTTAAGGGTAAAAGCACAGAAGTAATGTGCAGGAAGTTTAGGGACCACTTGTGCAGCATTCAAGATAGGTTTATCCCACTGGGACAAGGAAAGGATGGCAAGAAAAGGGAACTGTGGATGACAAAACAGGTAAGGAAACTGGTCAGAGGAAGAAGGAAGCACACATTAGATATAGGAAGCAGGAAAGTCTCTTGAGAAGTACATGGTAGCCAGGAAGGAACTTAAGAAAGGACTTAGGAGAGCTCGAAGAGGGCATGAGAAGGCCTTGACATGTAGAATTAAAGAGAACCCGAAAGCATTCTATGTGTATGTGAAGAACAGAAGGATGACGAAAATGAAGGTGAGGCTGCTAAAGGATAAAGGCGGCAGAGGAGGTTGGGGAGATTCTAAATGAACTTTGTGTCAGTATTCACAAGAGAAAAGGACCTTGATCATGGTGAGGTCGATATTGAACAGGTCTGTGTGGTGGACATTGTGGAGATTAAGGAAGTGGAAGTGTTCGATCTTCTTAAAAACAACAAGATGGATAAGTCCCTGGGGCTGGACATGATATACCCCAAGCTGCTGTAGGAGTGAGAGAAAAGATAGATGGGGAAGTAGCTTATTATCTTTGAATCCTCTTTGGTTGTTGGGGAGGTGCTGGAAGATGGGAGAATGGCAAATGTAGTTCACTTGTTTAAAAAAGTAATAGGGAGAATCTTGGGAATTATAGACCAGTGTGCCTTACACCAGTGGTGTGCAAATTAATAGAGAGGATTCTTAAGGATAGGATTCATGAGGATTTGGAGAAGTACAGCCTACTCAAGGACAGTCAGCATGGCTTTGTGAAGGGAAGGTCATGCCTCATGAATCTAATTGAGTTTTTTGAGGAGCTAACAAAAGAAATTGATGAGGGTAGGGCAGTAGATATGGTGCAGAGCTTTTGACAAGGTCCCCAATGAGAGACTCGTCCAGAAATGAGGCACAGGATCAGTGGATCCTTGGCTGTGTGGATACAAAATTGGCTTGTAGGAAGAAAGCAGAGTAGTAGAAGTGGAAGGAAAATATTCTACCTGGAGGTCGGTGACTAGTGAGTTAAGAGTATTGTGCTAATTTCTGGTCACCTTATTATAGGAAGGATATCAAAGCTATGGAGAGAATGAAGAGGAGATTTACCAGGATGTTGTCTGGATTGGGAAACAAGTCTTATGAGACAAGGTTAGCAGAGCTGGGACTTTTATCTTTGGAGTGTAGAAGGATGCAAGGAGACTTGATAGAGGTCTATAAGATCATGAGAGGCATAGATCCAGGGTAGGATCAGGAAACACCAGAAGGCATATGTAAACAATTAAGGGAAGGAAGTTTAGGGGAGACATCAGGTTTTTTTTTCCACAGACAGATGTGGGTGCCTGAAATGCCTTGCCAGATATGGTGGAGGCTGAAATACTGGGGGGCATTTAAGAGACTCTTAGACAGACACATGGATGAAAGAAAAAATAGAGGGTTATGAGGTAGGAAGGGTTTTGTACTTTTTTTAAAGGAAGGAATATATAGGACAGAACAACATCGAGGGTCGAAGGCTGTATTGTTCTGTCCTAAGAAATCTGCAGGGTTGCTGGGTTCCAGTGTAGTGCACAAAAATGAAGGAGAAATTCAGCAGATCAAGCAAAAGGCAGAGGCCCAAGCCCTTCTTCCTGAATGCCAAAAATCAGGCAGATGCCTGAATAATAAGATTGGGAGGGAGGAGTAGCTGCTCAGGTTAAGGTAAAAGATGGGAAGTAGAAGAAATGAAACTTTGGAGGCAGCAGAGAGAGGGTTGAGAAAGATTGCTCTCTTATAGGAAAGGAAAGTCTGAGGAGTTGGAAGAAGGGAAATAGAAGAGTGAGGAAGAAAGACTGGGGAGCAGGTTAACAGAAATTGGAGAAGTTGACATTGATGCAATGCGATTGGAGACTGCCAAGATGATGTTCTTCGGATTTACAAGTGGCCTCAACTTGGCAGTACGTGAGGCCATGGACAGTCATGTCAGTGTGGGAATGGGGTGTGAAATTGGGAAGACCTTGCAGTTAAGGTGGACAGAACAAAGATGCTCAAAGCAGTGATCGCCCAACCTGTGTCCAGTCTCCCAGACGTAGATGAGACAGCATGAGATGCAGTAAATGAACCTTACAGAGTCACAGGTGTTGCTTCTCCCTCATCATCATTTTGGCTCCCCAAATGATGATGAGGGAGAAGATATGTGCAATTGTAGCACTTCTTATAGTCTCACAGGCAGGTACAAGGGAGTGATTAGAGGGAATGATAAAGACTAAGTGATTCTCAAGTTCAGAAGCACGTAAAATGATCTCAGTGAGGTGAACATCGTTCTCATGGAGCTCAACAGGGTAGATCCAGGGAAATGTTCCTCCTAGCTGGGGTGTTCAGAACTAAGATGAGAAACAATATCTTCACCCAGAGGACTGTGCATCTTTGGAATTCTTTATCCAAGTTGTCTGTGATGGTTAAGTCACTGAAAATATTCAAGACGGATTGAAATAGACTCAGATGGGGCTAGGACAGGAAAGTGGTATCAAGGTAAAAGGTCAACCAGCATCTTTTTTAGTGGTAGGTCATCCATAAAAGGCTGGCTGCATGTTCTTTGATGTGATTTTGCAATTTCAGTGTGGCCTGGATTTACCCTCCCCCCTACTCTTGCGTAATCAAGACAAGGATCTACATTCAATCGTCTAGCCCACACAAATATATTTAAACTCTGTTGAAAATATAAATAATTAATGCACAATAGTGCTTTATATTATTGCTGGAATGGTTTTAATCAGCAAATTGACAGAATAGCAAAAATTGAGAGCAAAGTCCAATCTGTGACTGGAGTAGGCAATGTTTGGAGCAGACCTTGAATGATACTGATTTATAGAAGATACAAAGTACTTAAAGAATCACAGCAATACATAAGGACCTGCAGAAATAATTTTACCCTCACATTTATTAGAGACTGGTTTCAAACATGTCCATGTTTAAAGCTGGAAAAGTACGGTAGTCTCCATTAAATGAGAACCATGACATTACTCAGCACTTGCATCTCCCAGCAGTGCAGCTGTTTGATGATACATATTGTCATTGATGGAGATAAAAGTGACTGCAAAAACTAACGGCTGGAGGAACTCAGCAGGTAAGATGCGTCTGTGGGGGGAAAGGAATTCTCTCAACTTGAAACAGTGACAATTCCTTTCCCCCAACTTGCTGCTTATCCATCAATCCCCCAGCAGGTAAAAAAAAGACTGCAAATGTTGGAATCTAGGGCAAAGAACAAACTTAAATAGAAATGGGAGTTCCTTCAGCATTTTGTTGATTGCTCCTAATTCCCATTTGAATTCCAGTTTTAATGTGTTGGCTCCAGAACTTGCTATCATCTGCACATGAACGTCAATCAGCAAACATAATCACAAGACTGCTGCATGGGAGAAGATAGGGGATGGACCAAACTGCTAGCTGATTAACACCATCTTAGCCAGGGTCAAGTTTCACTATTGGGAAAAAGAGAAGTTGGTAACAGTGCTATGACCAGATGGTCCCAAATCTGAGAGAAAAACAAGGTCAGAACACCAGTGCTCAAAATGTGTTTCTGCAGCTTAGATTGGTGACAATAGGCAGGATACATTGCCAAAGGCATGGTTTAGAGTCTTTTAATTTTTAAAAATATAGATGAACAGCACGATAACAGGGGCTTTCGGCCCACGTGCCACCCAATTGATCTACAAACTCTGGCATGTTTTGAAGGGTGGGAGAAAACCAGAGCACCTGGAGGAAACCAACAAAGACAGAGGGAGAACTCCTTAGACTGCGTTGGATTCGAACCCTAGTCGCTGGCGCTATAACAGCCTTGCGCTAACCACTCCGCTAACCGTGCCACCTTCTTCATAATATTGCTGCCTGGGAGTGAATTAGAGATAACAGGGTAAGAGCAATCAACAATTATGTTGAGCACCAGATTGGCAGAGAAGACTCCAGCTGTTTTCATTTCACTAGATACTATGATTTTTTTTAAAAATCGAGCTCCATATCAGCAGAGCATCATATTTCACAAATAAAAGTAGCTGCATAAATTCAACATTAGCAGTTTGTATTTCCATTGGGAGTTTGCAAATCATCGCCTTTTCTTTATGACAGACACATAAAGACAGCTGCATTTCACTTGCTCAATTCAGATGGAGAAATCCACCAACCAGGAAGAGATCCTGAATTCAGCATTTTGTGGCTAATGGATCGTGGGACATGATGGAGGTATTTCCACTCACTTACATAATGGGTCTTCATTTTGTTGTCTGATCTGTGGAGCTAGGAAGGCCTAAACACGTACGAATGATGTTGATTCCCGCACAAGGTCCGTGAGGAATTTCTTCCTTTTGTTCTCTAGCCCGTGTAGAAAGTTAGAGACCCTTTCTTCCCGCTCTCTGGTGTACTTGAGGATTAGTTCCAGTTGGCACTCCGTGCCTCCCAGCTCCCCTGCCAGGCATGGTTGTGACTGCTCCAGCACACAGATGCGATCTACTTCCAGCTCCTGCTGCTGACATGTTGCCTCCTGCAACAGTTTTGCTTTCTACAAAATAAAAAGATCGCTTTTTCACATGCAAAACTTAAATTTAGTAGACATCAATCTATTTACTGCTGTATGATAAGGCCCAGCCTATCTATTTAGTGGTAAGTCTTATCCCAACAAAAACCAGACAAGGAAGTCCTCCAACATATCAAACTCAAGTAATTCCATTCCAGAGCAAGATTGACACAATTCATTCCCCCAGATAGTTCAATCACAAATGAGATTCAGAGTAGCGAGGTTCTACTGTAATATAGGGTGCTGGTAAGGCTAATCCTGGAGTACTGTGTGCGGTTCTGATCGCCTTACTTGAGAAAAGATATATTGGCTTTGGAGGTAGTGGAGAGGATATTCACCAAATCGATTCCAGAGATGAGATGGTTTGTTGATGAGGAAAGATTGAATTGCTGGGACTATACTCATTGGAATTCAGAAGAATAAGAGGACATCTTATACAAACATAAAGTAAAAGGGATAGTCAAGATTGAGCCAGGAAATTTGTTTCCACTTGTAGGTGAGACTAATACTAGGAGCCATAGCCTCAAGTTTCAAGGGAGTAGACTTAGAACAGAGATGAGGTCCTGCTTCCCCATAGAGGAGTGAATCTCTGGAATTCTCTGACAAAGGAAAAAGAAGACACTGCCTTATTAAATATATTTAACATACAGTTAGATTTTTAAATAGATGGGGAATTAAGGATTATAGGGAAAAGACAGACAGGTGGAGCTAAGTCCCAGCCAGGTTGGCCATAATCTATTGAATGGTAGAATATGCTTGATTGGCCAGATGGCCTACATCTATTCCTACTTCTTATACAAGATTTCTAAATCCATGCTGAATTTGTTAAAAAAGTTATTAAGATCCTATGATTACTCAAGAGATGAAGCTTTGTTTGGTTAGTGCATCTTATAGGACTGGGATAGCAAAGAAACCTCACTACACTGTTTTCATTGCTCCTCTTTCTTATGTCAAATACCCCACGCCATTGCCCTCCCTCTCTTCCCAACAAATCCTGCAAATTAATTCCATTGAAAGAACAACACTCACCTGAAGGGCAGGATAATTCACTTGATATTGCAGGATGGCCTGACAGAGATTCCAGAAAGAATATTCTGGCCACAATACAGGTTGGAAAACCAAGCATGAATGAGAGGTCTGTAAATGATTTGAGATAATTATTAAAACCTTGAAAAACAAAAATGGAATGCACTGCCCAAAAGAGTAGAGGATAGTAAGTTTTGGTTGGAGAATCTGTGACTGGGAGATTTATCGTAAAATTTACAACCAGATCCATTTGGTGTGGACAGGAAAAAAATACTTCAAACATGCTTAAACTTTGGAACCCCCTTTTGTAAATGAGCTAAATATTTAAATTGAATGTGATTAATTTGTATCAACTAAAGGTATTAAGGCAGGGGTGGCCAACCTTTTAAGTTTTAATTTAGACAAACTAATTTAGACAAAAAGAGTATGTACAGGGGGTATAGATTAATTGGGTGGCACAATCTTGTGGGCCGAAATGGCCTATTACCATGTTTTGTTTTTTTAATTGTTTTATTTTTCACACTATGAACCATATCAATCAAAATACACACAAACATTTCCCTCTTGAATATACACAATGGAAGAGGAGTCACGTGATGGAGTAGTGGCCGGACGGAGAACTCCAGCCCTCTCCAGAAAAGTCGGGAAAAACAAGAGAAAATACAAAAGCACAGAAATAAAAGTTAAAGAAAAGTGAGTATAAAGGTGGAAAGAAGATGGAGACAAAAGAAGAAAAATCAAAATCAACGGTAAGAAGAGAGGAAGAGAAGACAACGGAGGAAAAAGGTGAAGGCCTTACCTGTCCGAAGAGGCCCACTGTGGAGAGAGGAGCCCGCTACCTCAGGTCGGTAGAAAAAGAACTACAACAATGGCTCGCAGAGCCGAGTAAAAGTGCGCAACCGCGCATGCGCATGAAAAAAAACACACCGACGGGAGGGGGGACCAGCTGGGGCGTCGATCTCCACAGCCGGCAACGACAGCTGCAAAACACCTGCAGCAAAAAGAGACCACAGAAGACAAATAGAAACAAGAAAGAAGAGAAGGAAAGGGCAACAAAGAAACAACAGATGGCCAACCCAGAGGAAGAAGAAGAGGAAGAATACAGTGAAATAGATGAAGGGAAAGGCAAGGTAAAGGATATACTTTCTCTTGTTAGAGGATACATGGAGTCATTTAAAGAATGGCAAACACAGGAATTCAATGATTTAAGAAGAAGAATAAACAACACAGAAGAGAAAGTGAATAAAATAGATATGACCTTAACAGAAATGGGGAAAAAAATGGACAAGATGGAAGAACGGGCAGTAGCAGCAGAAATGGAGGTAGAAGACTTAAAAAAGAAATTGGAGGAATCTAATAAAAAAACTAAAGAGACACAAGACCTACTAGCTCAAAAAATAGATATAATGGAAAATTATAACAGAAGAAATAACATAAAGATAGTGGGCCTTAAGGAAGATGAAGAAGGCAAGAATATGAGGGAGTTTATAAAAGAGTGGATCCCTAAGACCCTAGGATGTCCAGAACTACAGCAAGAAATGGAAATAGAAAGGGCACATAGAGCATTGGCCTCTAAACCACAACCACAACAAAAACAAAGATCTATTGTAGTAAAATTCCTAAGATATACTACAAGAGAAAAGGTACTGGAGAAGACAAGGGAAAAAGTAAGAGAGGGCAACAAACCACTGGAGTATAAAGGGCAAAAAATCTTCATTTATCCAGATATAAGTTTTGAACTCCTAAAGAAGAGAAAAGAGTTCAATACAGCAAAGGCGATTTTATGGAAGAAAGGGTATAAATTTATACTGAAGCATCCTGCGGTATTGAAAATATTTATTCCAGGACAACAAAACAGACTATTCTCGGATCCAGAAGAAGCACGAAAATTTGCAGAACAATTACAAAAATAGACTGAGGGATGAAGACGGGTAATGAGGGTAAAAATGACCACGATTGATATGTATGCGGGTAAAGAGGTATAAGAGTGAATAGAGACAATGTGCATACGTGAATGTATCTGTAATTAGAGGAAAACATAGATAGTATAGACAAGAATTAATAAGGGAAGGTAATGGAATAGAGAGAATAAGGAGGGAATTAAAAGAGTGACCTTTGTGACATATGAAAAGTGAAATCTTTTCTGGGGGGGCTGGGTGGGGGAAAAGAGCGGTCACTGCAAAATCAGTTGACGCTTGCGAGTGGATTCGCAAATCCAAATGGAGAGGGGAGATGTGGTTGTCCGACAAGGGATAAAGGACAACTCAGGAGGGGAAGGGGAGATTGGGGATAAAGAAGATAGAAATAGGAGAATAAGGAAAATGTTGGATGTTGTAGGAATGCTGTCTTGTAAAGAGTTGAAAATAAGAAAACGGAAATGGAAAAGGAGGAAAGGTAATGATGGAAAAACGGAAAGAGAAGATAAACAAAATATAAAATGGCTACGCTGAACTATATGACTTTAAATATTAATGGAATACATAACCAAATTAAAAGGAAGAAACTACTAAATTTACTGAAAAAGGAAAAAATAGATATAGCATTTGTCCAAGAAACACACTTAACTGAATTGGAGCACAAGAAATTAAAGAGAGATTGGGTAGGACATGTAACAGCAGCATCATATAATTCAAAAGCAAGAGGAGTGGCTATATTAATTAGCAAAAATGTGCCATTTAAAATAGAAGAGGAAATAATAGATCCAGCAGGGAGATATGTTATGATAAAATGTCAGATATATTCGGAGCTTTGGAATCTACTTAATATATATTCACCTAACGAAGAAGATCAAAAGTTTATGCAAGATATCTTTTTGAAGGTAGCTAATACGCAAGGGAACATACTAATAGGAGGGGATTTCAATCTGAATTTGGATCCAAATATGGATAAAACGGGGAAAAAAATTAACAGGAAGAACAAAGTAACCAAATTTATAATTAAATCAATGCAAGAAATGAAACTTGTGGACATATGGAGGAAACAAAACCCAAAAAAAAAGGAATACTCATACTACTCGACTAGACATAAAACATACTCAAGAATAGACCTATTTTTGTTATCAGCTAGTATGCAGGATAGAGTAAGAAAAACAGAATATAAAGCGAGAATGCTATCGGACCATTCACCCTTAATACTGACAGTAAAGCTAGAGGACATCCCTCCAAGAATGTATAGATGGAGATTAAACCCCATGCTACTTAAAAGACAGGATTTTAGAGAATTTATTGAAAAACAATTAAAAATGTATTTTGAAGTAAATACGGAATCAGTGGAGGATAAGTTTATACTATGGGACGCAATGAAAGCATTCATTAGAGGGCAAATAATAAGTTATGTAACCAAGATGAAGAAGGACTATAATCAGGAAACAGAGCAGTTGGAAAGGGAAATAGTAAACATAGAAAAAAAATTAGCAATAAAGGAAGATACAACCAAAAGAAGAGAATTGGCGGATAAAAAAATAAAATATGAAACATTACAAACATATAAGGTGGAGAAGAATATAATGAAGACAAAACAGAAATATTATGAACTAGGTGAAAAAACACACAAAATCTTAGCATGGCAGCTTAAGACAGAGCAAACTAAGAAAATGGTATTGGCAACAAGGAAAAAAGACAAACAAATTACATATAATCCAAAAGAAATTAAGGAAAACTTCAGAGAATTCTATGAACAATTATACCGAACTGAAAATGAAGGGAAAGAAGGGAAAATAGATGAATTTTTGACTAAAATTGAACTACCAAAACTACAAATAGAGGAACAAAATAAATTAACAGAATCATTTGGAACAGTAGAAATACAAGAGATAATAAAAAAATTACCAAATAATAAGACACCAGGAGAGGATGGACTCCCAATAGAATTCTACAAAACATTTAAAGACCTATTAATACCGCCCCTCCTGGATGTAATCAACCAGATTGATGAGACACAAAACTTACCAGATTCATGTAAAACAGCAATAATTACAGTGATACTAAAACAAGGGAAAGATCCACTCTCACCAGCGTCATATAGACCAATATCTTTGCTAAACACAGATTATAAGATAATAGCTAAACTATTAGCAAACAGATTAGCAGAACAGGTACCGAAAATGGTAAATTTAGACCAAACTGGATTTATCAAAAAAAGACGCACAACAGACAATATTTGTAAATTTATTAACTTAATTCATGCAGTAGAAGGAAATAAAGCACCTGCAGTAGCAGTTGCTTTAGACTCAGAGAAGGCCTTCGACAGAGTAGAATGGAATTATTTGTTCAAAGTATTGCAAAAATTCAGTTTATCGGAGAAGTATATTAATTGGATTAAAGCATTATATAAGGGACCGTTAGCGAAAGTGACAGTAAATGGACATGTATCAAAGCAATTTAACTTAAGCAGGTCAACGCGGCAGGGATGACCACTATCACCATTATTGTTTGCGCTAGCTATAGAACCACTAGCAGAATCGATAAGAATAGATAATAATATAAAAGGAATAAAAATAAAAGACAGGGAATATAAAATCAGTCTATTTGCGGATGATGTGATAGTGTACTTAACAGAACCAGAACTATCAATAAAAGAACTATATAAGAAATTGAAGGAATATGGAGAAGTGTCGGGATACAAGATAAACGTAAATAAAAGTGAAGCAATGCCTATGAATAACGCGGATTTCTCAAAATTTAAGAAGGAATCCCCATTCAGATGGCAAATGCAGGCAATAAGATACCTAGGTGTACAAATAAACAAAAATCTAGGCCAATTATATAAACTCAATTACAATCCACTAATGAAAAAAATTACAGGACGATTTAGAGCATTGGAAAGAGCTACCACTAACACTGATAGGAAGGATAAACTGTATTAAAATGAAAATTTTTCCAAGGATACTATACTTATTTCAGGCATTGCCAATACAACTGACAGAAAAATTCTTCAAAGAGTTAAAGAAAATAATAAGGAAATTTTTATGGAGAGGGGGGAAACCGAGGATAGCACAAGATAAATTAACAGAATGATATAAACAAGGAGGCTTACAATTGCCAAACTTCAAAAATTATTATAGAGCCGCACAATTAAGGTACCTATCAGATTTTTATCAAACAAGGGAAAAACCAGACTGGACGAGATTAGAATTAGATAAAATAGGGGAAAAGATACCTGAACACGTATTATATAAATGGGACGAAAAATTGGTACAACATAGAACTTCTCCAGTATTACACCATCTCCTCAATATATGGAAGAAGATTCATGTAGAAAGAAATAAAACAAATTATCAATTACCAAAACTAATATTGACGCAAAATAAGCTACTCCCTTTTACAATAGACAACCTTTCCTTTAGAAAATGGGAAAAAAAAGGGATTGAAAGAATAGAAAATTGTTTTTCAGGAAGTAGATTCTTATCCTTTGAACAAATGAGAGATAAGTACAATATAACTGGAGATACAGCGCTGGCATATTACCAACTGAGATCCTACTTGAAAGATAAATTAGGAAGCAATTTGAGTTTACCAGAGGGAAGTAACCTTGAATATGTGATTACAGATACAATGTTAATCAAAAGATTTATAACAAATATGTATATTAAACTGCAAGAAAAGGAGAATGAGGAAACAAATGGTAAAACTAAACAAAAATGGGAACAAGATTTAAATATAAAGATAAAAAAGGAAACATGGGAGAAGTTATGTTCTGGAATGATGAGAAATACAATAACTACGAGGCTGCGTATGATACAATATAATTGGTTACACAGACTATACATTACACCGCAAAAGTTAAATAAATGGGACCCAACAGTATCTGATAGATGTTTTCGATGTAAAAAAGAAAGGGGAACAACAATTCATGCAATCTGGACATGTGAGAGAGTAGAAAAATTTTGGGATGATCTCAATCAGATATTAAATAAACTAACAGAAAACAATATACCAAAGAATCCAGAGATCTTTTTCCTAAGTAACATAAAAAATAAAGAATTTGGAATTGACTTGGAAGATGCACAAAAAAGATTTGTTAAGATAGCTCTAGCCGTAGCAAAAAAATGTATTATGTCAACCTGGAAATTGGAAGATAATTTGAAAATACAACAATGGTATATAGAAATGAATAAATGTATTCCATTAGAAAAAATAACATATAGTTTAAGAAATAATATTGAAATATTCGAACAAGTATGGGAGCCTTACATTAAATACAATAGCGAAAACCTACCGGGAACAAATATTACCTAAGTTGATGGAAGGAGAAGAAAAGAAAAGAATGGACTCAGTAGAATTTCTGGTGTATTTTTGTTGAATGACAACATTGTCTGACTGGCTTAATGCAACCTAGATTGTATACCTAAAATGGATGAGGGGGGGGGGGTGGGGGGGGGGTGGCTTGGGAGGAGGGAGGGGGGGGGGGAGAAAAAGTCACTGTATATGTGTGAAAAAGAAAAAGTGTATATCATGGCTAACGTGATTTATGGTGTGAAAAATAAAAAATTTAAAAAAAATATACACAATGGCATTTTCTCCCCTTCCCCCCCCCCTACCTTCCCTCCCCCCTCCAAACCCATTAAACCTTCAACATATACAATACAATAAAACCATTAAACAATGTCATTACACAATGAAAATAAACAAGAAAATTGTGTCATCTATTTTTACACACTGGATCAGGTCATTTTGTCTTCTTCTCATTTTGTCATTTTAGGGGTTGGAGGTCCGCGGTAGGCCCTCTCTGTTATGTTCCATGTACGGTTCCCAAATTTGTTCAAATAATGTTACTTAATTTTTTAAATTATATGTTTTTTTTCCAATGGAATACATTTATTCATTTCTATGTACCACTATGGTATTCTCAGGCTCTCTTCTGATTTCCAAGTTGACATTATACATTTTTTGCTACAGCTAAGGCTATCATAATAAATCTTTTTTGCGCTTCATCCAGTTTGAAGCCTAATTCTTTACTTCTTATATTACTTTGAAGAAAGATCTCTGGATTTTTTGGTCTGTTGCTTTTTGTGATTTTATTTAATACCTGATTTAGATCTTCCCAAAACATTTTCACTTTCTCACATGCCCAAATTACATGTACTGTTGTTCCCGTTTCCTTTTTACAATGAAAACATCTATCTGATAATGTTAGACTATTACCATGTTGTAGGTCTAAATTAAAAATTAAAGGGTTGCCCACCCCTGTATTAAGGGATATTGTTACAAGCCCAGAGAATCCCAAAATCCAGCAGCAATATAAATTCACCAAGACAAATGGTTACTTAAACAAAAGTTGTTTTTAATTTTCTTTCAAAATAAAAACAGGATCAAACCTTAACATATTACTATTAACTTAATCCCCTTCTAATTCTAAGCACACATGTATGTTATGTGTGTATGTTCAGGAAAGTTCTTTGATTTCATAGTCCAGTAATTCTCTTCTCACTTCTCTAAGTTCACCGGTATCAGGCAATTCTTATACTATGAACAGAATTTAACATTATGAATTTTCACCAGGCTCTGGTGCTTAAAGGTTACCGCTCAGGAAGGTTCTCGTTGGTTTCAGAGAGATATTTGTTGCTCGTTAGACACACACAAACTGATTTCCTACGATTAGCCACTTCAGTGTCTTGTCCGATCATGGGTTTTCCAAATGATAATCTCTTCTTCCAGGTCACAACAGAATTCCTCTTATTTCAGGAGAAACACTCTAGCCAGCCATTTTCTCTTTAAGGACTACAAGGGTTTTGAACAGGCTAAACTCAGAACTTACAACCTGTCTTCAAAATGGGGTTTTCAACAAGCCTGCTAGCTTGTCATGTTGCAACCTCAAAAGCCACTGTAGAACTCTTCTCTCTCTCTCTCTCTCTGTCTAAGCGAAGAATCCTGTTTTCTTTCCTCTCTTTCTGCTTGTAAAAACGAGAACCCCTTCCAAGGCTCAAAATCCAATCCTTGAAAGATCTTTATCAGCACTTGATCCCAGTCTTTGTTGCATTTCCTCCTACTTCAGAAGTTCCACTGACTTTTGCAAACACTGGTGCCTATATGTTTAGCTTCAGCAAAGCTCTTGCATTTTAAATGATATGTGAAGTGCAAGTATCTGTGAAATGACGTACACTAAACCCCCCCCACATATTTATATATAATTAATATATAATATAACCTGTAACAATATGTTTTGTGATAGCAGCAGTGATTTCACTGAAGAATACTGGAAATACTGAGTAGGTCAGATCATATTGTTAGGTACAGGGAACATGACCTGAAACATTGACTTGCTTCTGAATATTTTCAATTGTCTGTTTTTTTTATTTGAGAAGCTACTTCCTGTTCATTTCTTTTTTTTCTTTCGGAACCACAATAAAACTAATTCCACAATAATATTTTAAAAAGCACAAAAGTTAAACAACATAAAGTGTTTTTGTTTTAAATTTGGGAGCCGTAAGAGGAGTCACGTGATGGAGTAGTGGCCGGTCAGGGAATTCCAGCCCTCTCCGGAAAAGTTGAAAAAAAAACGCACAAAACACAAAGGTACAAGAGTAAAAATTAAAACAAAGTAAAAATAAAGGTGAGAAGAAAATGGCAGCGAAGAGAGAAAAGTCGAAAACAACGGGAAGAAGAGAAGATGAAAGAACGTGGGAAGAAGAAGGTGAAGGCCTTACCTGTCCGAGGAGGCCCGCCGCGGAGAGAGAAGCCCACTCCCTCAGGTCAGCAGAAGTCCCGGGCTCGGGACTACAAAAATGGCTCGCAGAGCTGAGTAAAAGTGCGCAACCGCGCATGAAAAAAAACACACAGACGGGAGGGGGGAACAGCTGCGGAGTCGATCTCCACAGCTGAGAGAGACACCTGCAACACAGCAGCAGGTGCATAACACAGAAAATAACGACAACAAGAAAGAAGAGGGTAAAAAGAAAACAAGGAAACAACAGATGGTCAACCCAGAGGAAGAAGAACAGAAAGAAATGGAAGAAGTGAAAGGCAAGACAATGGATATATCTTTTTTTAAAGAATATATGGAATCAGTGAAAGAATGGCAATTACAAGAATTTAATGAGATAAAAAGAAGGATTAAAAGTGCAGAAGAAAAAATGAATAAAATACAAATGGTTATATCAGAGATAGGAAAAAGAGTGGATAATGTGGAAGAATGAGAAATAATCGTAGAAATGGAAGTAGAGGACTTAAAAGAGAAATTAGAAGAATCTAATAAAAAAGTTAAAGAGGCACATGAGCTGTTAGCTCAGAAGATAGATATAATGGAAAACTATAATAGAAGAAATAATATAAAGATAGTGGGCCTTAAGGAAGATGAAGAAGGCAAGAATATGAGAGAATTTATAAAAGATTGGATCCCCAGGGTCCAAGGAAGACCAGAATTACAGGAGGAAATGGAAATAGAGATGGCACATAGAACATTAGCGCCGAAACCACAACCGCAGCAAAAACCAAGATCCATTTTAGTAAAATTTTTAAGATATTCAACAAGAGAAAATATATTTGAGAAAGCAATGAAGACAATAAGAGAAGACAAAAAGCCACTGGAATACAAAGGTCAAAAAATATTTTTCTATCCAGACATAAGTTTTGAATTCCTGAAGAAGAGAAAGGAGTTTAATACAGCAAAAACGATCCTATGGAAAGAAGGATATAAATTTATGTTAAAGCACCCAGCGGTACTTAAAATAGTTATTCCAGGGCAACAAAACAGACTATTCTCAGATCCAGAGGAAGCACAAAAATTTGCAGAACAACTACAAAACAAGCAGAGAGATGAAGACATGTAATGAGAGTAAAAATGACCACGAACTATATGTATGTGTGATATATATATATATCTATAGATGTGTATGTATATATGTGTATACATGAGTGTATCCGTATTTAGAGGAAAATATATAGAGTATAGATAAGAATTAATAAGGGAATGAAAGGGAATAGAGGGAATAAGGAGATAAGGAGGGAATTAAAAAAGTGACCTTTGTTATATATGAAAATTGAAATCTTTTCCGGGGGGGCTGGGTGGGGCGGAGTTACGGTCACTGCAAAATCAGTTGACGCCTGCGAGTGAATTCGCAAATCCAAATGGAGTGGGGAGATGTGGTTGCCCGGCAAGGGATAAAGGGTAACTCAGGAGGGGGAGGGGAGAATGGGGTTAAAGAAGTTTTAAATAGGAGAATAAGGAAAATGTTTGATGTTTTAGAAATGTTGTCTTATAAAGTGTTCAAAACAAGAAAGCAGAAATGGATAAGAAGGAAAGGTGATGGAGAAACGGAAAGGGAATATAAACAAAGTATGAAATGGCTACGTTGAACTATATGACTTTAAATATTAACGGAATACATAACCAAATCAAAAGGAAGAAACTGCTAAATTTACTGAAAAAAGAAAAAATTGATATAGCATTTGTGCAAGAAACACATTTAACTGAATTGGAGCACAAGAAATTAAAGAGAGATTGGGTAGGACATGTAACAGCAGCGTCGTATAATTCAAAAGCAAGAGGAGTAGCTATATTAATCAGTAAAAATATACCAATTAAAATAGAAGAGAAAATAATAGATCCAGCAGGGAGATATGTAATGATAAAATGTCAGATATATTCAGAGTTTTGGAATCTACTTAATGTATATTCACCTAATGAAGAAGATCAAAAGTTTATGCAAGATATTTTTTTGAAGATAGCAGATACGCAAGGGAACATATTAATAGGAGGGGATTTCAACCTTAATTTGGATTCAAATATGGACAAAACTGGGAAAAAAATTAACAGAAAGAACAAAGTAACCAAATTTATAATTAAATCGATGGAAGAAATGCAACTTTTGGATATATGGAGGAAACAACACCCAAAGGAAAAGGAATATTCATATTATTCGGGTAGACATAAAACATACTCAAGAATATACCTATTTTTGTTATCAGCTCGTATGCAAGATAGAGTAATAAAAACAAAATATAAAGCTAGAATATTATCGGACCATTCACCCTTGATATTGACAATAGAGTTAGAGGACATCCCTCCAAGAATGTATAGATGGAGATTAAACTCCATGCTACTTAAAAGGCAGGATTTTAGAGAATTAATTGAAAGACAAATTAAAATGTAGTTTGAAATAAATACGGAATCAGTGAAAGATAAGTTTATACTATGGGATGCAATGAAACCGTTCATTAGAGGGCAAATAATAAGTTATGTAACCAAGATGAAGATGGACTATAATCAGGAAACAGAGCAGTTGGAAAGGGAAATAGTAATTACAGTAATACTAAAGCAAGGGAAAGATCCACTCGCACCAGCGTCATATAGACCAATATCATTACTTAACACAGATTATAAGATAATAGCTAAACTATTAGCAAACAGATTAACAGATTATGTACCTAAAATGGTAAATCTAGATCAAACTGGATTTATTAAAAAAAGACGCACAACAGACAATATTTGTAAATTTATTAACTTAATTCATGCAGTAGAAGGGAGTAAAGCGCCAACAGTAGCAGTTGCTTTAGACGCAGAGAAGGCCTTTGACTGAGTAGAATGGAATTATTTATTCAAAGTATTGCAAAAATTCAGTTTACCAGAGAAGTATATTAATTGGATTAAAGCATTATATAAGGGGCCATTGGCGAAAGTGACAGTAAATGGATATATATCAAAGCAATTTAACTTAAGCAGATCAAAAAGGCAGGGATGCCCACTATCACCCTTATTGTTCGCGTTAGCTATAGAACGGCTAGCAGAATTGATAAGAACAGAAAATGATATAAAAGGGATAAAAATAAAAGACAAGGAATATAAAATCAGTTTATTTGCAGATGATGTTATAGTATACTTAACAGAACCAGAACTTTTTTTCTTTGGCTTGGCTTCGCGGACGAAGATTTATGGAGGGGGTAAAAAGTCCACGTCAGCTGCAGGCTCGTTTGTGGCTGACCAGTCCGATGCGGGACAGGCAGACACGATTGCAGCGGTTGCAAGGGAAAATTGGTTGGTTGGGGTTGGGTGTTGGGTTTTTCCTCCTTTGCCTTTTGTCAGTGAGGTGGGCTCTGCGGTCTTCTTCAAAGGAGGCTGCTGCCCGCCAAACTGTGAGGCGCCAAGATGCACGGTTTGAGGCGTTATCAGCCCACTGGCGGTGGTCAATGTGGCAGGCACCAAGAGATTTCTTTAGGCAGTCCTTGTACCTTTTCTTTGGTGCACCTCTGTCACGGTGGCCAGTGGAGAGCTCGCCATATAATACGATCTTGGGAAGGCGATGGTCCTCCATTCTGGAGACGTGACCCATCCAGCGCAGCTGGATCTTCAGCAGCGTGGACTCGATGCTGTCGACCTCTGCCATCTCGAGTACCTCGACGTTAGGGGTGTGAGCGCTCCAATGGATGTTGAGGATGGAGCGGAGACAACGCTGGTGGAAGCGTTCTAGGAGCCGTAGGTGGTGCCGGTAGAGGACCCATGATTCGGAGCCGAACAGGAATGTGGGTATGACAACGGCTCTGTATACGCTTATCTTTGTGAGGTTTTTCAGTTGGTTGTTTTTCCAGACTCTTTTGTGTAGTCTTCCAAAGGCGCTATTTGCCTTGGCGAGTCTGTTGTCTATCTCATTGTCGATCCTTGCATCTGATGAAATGGTGCAGCCGAGATAGGTAAACTGGTTGACCGTTTTGAGTTTTGTGTGCCCGATGGAGATGTGGGGGGGCTGGTAGTCATGGTGGGGAGCCAGAACTATCAATAAAAGAATTATATAAGTAATTGAAGGAATATGGAGAAGTGTCGGGTTACAAGATTAACGTAAATAAAAGTGAAGCAATGCCAATGAATAATGCGGATTTCTCAAAATTTAAGAAGGAATCACCATTCAGATGGCAAATGCAAGCAATAAGATACCTAGGTATACAAATAAATAAAAATCTCGGCCATCTATATAAACTCAATTATTATCCATTAATGAAAAAATTACAGGGCGATATAGAGCATTGGAAAGATCTACCACTAACACTAATAGGAAGGATAAACTGTATTAAAATGAACATTTTCCCAAGGATACAATACCTATTTCAGGCATTGCCAATACACTTGACAGAGAAATTCTTCAAGGAGTTAAAGAAAATAATAAGGAAATTTTTATGGAAAGGGGGGAAACCGAGGATAGCACAAGATAAATTAACAGAATGGTATAAACAAGGAGGCTTACAACTGCCAAACTTTAAAAATTATTATAGAGCCGCACAATTAAGATACCTATCAGATTTGTACCAAACAAGGGAAAAGCCAGATTGGACTAGATTAGAACTAGATAAAATAGGGGAAAAGATACCTGAACACATATTATATAAATGGGATAAAAAATTGGTACAACGTAGGAGTTCTCCAGTATTACATCATCTGCTCAATATTTGGAAGAAGATTCATGTAGAAAGCAATAAAACAAATTACCAATTACCAAAACTAATAATGACGCAAAATCAGTTACTCCCTTTTACAATAGATAACCTTTCCTTTAGAGAATGGGAGAAAAAAGGGATCAAAAGAATAGAAAATTGTTTTTCAGGAAATAGATTATTATCCTTTGAACAAATGAAGGATAAATATAATATAACTCAAGATACAGTGTTGGCATATTACCAATTGAGATCCTACTTGAAGGACAAATTAGGAAGTAGTCTGAGGTTACCAGAGGGAAGTAACTTTGAATATGTGATTACTGATACAATGACAATCAAAAGATTTATAACAAATATGTATATTAAACTGCAAGAAAAGGAGAATGAGGAAACAAATGGTAAAACTAAACAAAAATGGGAACAAGATTTAAATATAAAGATAAAAAAGGAAACATGGGAGAAGTTATGTTCTGGAACGATGACAAATACAATAAATACGAGGTTACGTATGATACAATATAACTGGATACACAGGCTATACATTACACCTCAAAAGTTAAATAAATGGGACCCAACAGTATCTGACAGATGTTTTCGTTGTAAAAAAGAAATGGGAACAACAATTCATGCAATCTGGACATGTGAGAAAGTAGAAAAATTTTGGGAAGATCTAAACCAGATATTAAATAAAATTACAGAAAACAATATACCAAAAAACCCAGAGATCTTCCTCCTAAGTAACATAAAAAACAAAGAATTTGGAATTGATTTGGATGGTGCACATAAAAGATTTGTTAAGATAGCTCTAGCCGTAGCAAAAAAATGTATTATGTCAACCTGGAAATGGGAAGATAATTTGAAAATACAACAATGGTATATAGAAATGAATAAATGTATTCCATTAGAAAAAATAAATTATAGTTTAAGAAATAATATTGAAATATTTGAACAAATATGGGAGCCATACATGAAACACAATAGAGAAAACCTACTGGGGACATTCACCACCTAAATTAACGAAAGGAGAAGGAAATGAAAAAAATTGACTCAGTGGAATTTCTTGTTTATTTTTATTGAATTACAACATTGTTTGACTGGTTTAATGTATCTTAGATTTTGTACTTTAAATGGATGGGGGGAAGGTAGGGAGGGTGGGATGGGAGGAGGGAGGGGGGAGAAAATGACACTATATATTTGAAAAGGAAGATGTATGTATTATGGTCAATGTGGTTTATGGTGTGAAAAATAAAAAATTTAAAAAAAAAGAGAATGGGAGAAAAAAGGGATCAAAAGAATAGAAAATTGTTTTTCAGGAAATAGATTATTATCCTTTGAACAAATGAAGGATAAATATAATATAACTCAAGATACAGTGTTGGCATATTACCAATTGAGATCCTACTTGAAGGACAAATTAGGAAGTAGTCTGAGGTTACCAGAGGGAAGTAACTTTGAATATGTGATTACTGATACAATGACAATCAAAAGATTTATAACAAATATGTATATTAAACTGCAAGAAAAGGAGAATGAGGAAACAAATGGTAAAACTAAACAAAAATGGGAACAAGATTTAAATATAAAGATAAAGAAGGAAACATGGGAGAAGTTATGTTCTGGAACGATGAGAAATACAATAAATATGAGGTTACGTTTGATACAATATAACTGGATACACAGGCTATACATTACACCTCAAAAGTTAAATAAATGGGACCCAACAGTATCTGACAGATGTTTTCGTTGTAAAAAAGAAATGGGAACAACAATTCATGCAATCTGGACATGTGAGAAAGTAGAAAAATTTTGGGAAGATCTAAACCAGATATTAAATAAAATTACAGAAAACAATATACCAAAAACTCAGAGATCTTCCTCCTAAGTAACATAAAAAACAAAGAATTTGGAATTGATTTGGATGGTGCACATAAAAGATTTGTTAAGATAGCTCTAGCCGTAGCAAAAAAATGTATTATGCCAACCTGGAAATTGGAAGATAATTTGAGAATACAACAATGGTATGTAGAAATGAATAAATGTATTCCATTAGAAAAAATAACATATAATTTAAGAAATAATATTGAAATATTTGAACAAATATGGGAGCCATACATGAAACACAATAGAGAAAACCTACTGGGGACATCTACCTCCTAAATTAACGAAAGGAGAAGGAAATGAAAAGAATTGACTCAGTGAAATTTCTTGTTTATTT